>NC_138772.1:379677727-380357727 GCF_965119305.1 Pelophylax lessonae
GTTGGATATCCCCATCACTGAGAAACATCTATGTGGTTTTCAACCTTCCCATGGAACTGGACAGCAATTAGTTGGGGGAATACCACTTTTTTGCACTTTCACAGATCTTGCAATACTTGTTGCTTGCTTTTTCTTCACGTTTATAAATGCATATGCCTTTAAAATAAAGATATTTGCTTTTACATAATCTTCTAGTCTTCTATAAGATAAACCTATCAGAGTGAGGTTTAAGGCTGGGTTCACACTGTGTGCAGTGTGGCTCGCAGCAGGGGGTCCAGTACGTTCCCATTCACTGTTTCAGGTCCGAATTGGGTCCAAAATTTTGGATGAATTCGGACCTGAAAGAGCCAAAAACGCACAGGACTCTTCTGCAGTGCGCTCCATGGCTGCCCCAGAGATTTGTGAACCGGCTCCATTGAGAGGTCACACTCTCCTGTTATGCAAATTGGATGCGGAGAAACTCGCATCCAATTCGCACCATTGTGAACCCAGCCTAAAGGTTTCACAGAGTGAAATGAGACAAGGTTTCTTGGTACAGGATCAGCTGGGTCCCAAAATGGAAATGGTCTTAAATATCGCTTGCTACCTATACCACTTAATTTCCTACATTAAGCCAAGTGAACCAAGGCACATCTAAGCTTCCATCATCTCGTAGAACTTCAAACGTTTATTGCAGGCGAAGCACTTTACTTGTCACTATTACTTTCTTAAGGAATATACTATGCAGTCATTTTTAGTAGTGCTTACATTTTTAGCATCACCAACAAAACCATTGACTGAATTATGAACGAAGTGATAAAGGGCATGCTTGTGTTTCCAAAGCTCTTAGCTCCGGCTGCTGGGGTTTTCTAGCAAGCTTGAAAAACTCATTATGATCCATTTCAATGATAGTTAAATTAAAATAAATACATTTCTGGAAAAAAAAAAAAAAAAGTAAAGTTAACACATGACCGTCTCAATGCACCATTGTAGGTTAACACTTTTTTTTTCCAGAACGTGTACTCCTTATACCCCTCCAGCAAACAATATTTTGTAGAAGAGTGTCAGGGGAGGAATATAAGGCCCCCTTTACCTTGAGCAGGACTATATCAGATAAGATATCTTTTTCTGACTCATTCGTTCCTGTGCAGCGATGGATACTCTCACTCCTGTTGTATTATGTATAATATAGAATAAATTACAAATCTTTTTCTCTACCTCTTTTCCAACTACCCCTCTTCCCATTTCCGGCATTTTCTCAGTACTAATTCCTACCTGCCTGTACCCAATCAAATTCCCACTATTTCCTTTCCTCCCCATGTTGTTCCGTATACCCTCCACCCTATTTTGCTACTATATACCATTGGCTGCAACCTTATTTGTATACAATGAGCTCTTCTCTGGTCCTCACCAACTTCTGGTACTCCTCAATTGTATTAAAAGAGCTTCACAGCCCATGTAAACATCTACTAGACATACACTATAATGTCAAAAGTATTGTGACGCCTGCCTTTACACGCACAAGTGCTTTAATGGCATCCAAGTCTTAGTCCATAGGGTTCAATATTGAATTGGCCCAATCTGCGGCTATAACAGGTTCAACTCTTCTGGGAAAGCTTTCACAAGGTTTAGGAGTGTGTCTATGAAAATGTTTGACCATTCTTCCAGAAGTGCATTTGTCAGATCAGGCACTGTTGTTGGACAAGACGACCTGGCTCGCAGTCTCAGCTCAGGCCAGTCAAGTTCCTTCATCCCAAACACGCTCATTCATGTCTTTATGGACCTTGCTTGATGAACTGGTGCACAGTCATGTTGGAACAGGAAGGGGCCATCCCTTTTTTGTTCCCACAAAGTTGGGAGCATGAAATTGTCAAAATGTCTTGGTATGCTAACGCCTTAAGAGTTCTCTTCACTGGAACGCCATTAAATTTCATGTGCGTGTAAAGGTAGGTGTCCCAATACTTTTGACAATATAGTGTATCTTATAACAGTGTGTGAACTGTATTACATTGTCAAATTGCTTAGGGATTTGTCTATTTTGTGTAGACAAAAAAAAAATCCTATTTTTTGTGTCTCTTACAAATTACAGGAAAAAAAATGGAGATGCTAAAGCAACAGAATGTTTGCATGATTTTGGCAAAGAAAAACATTGAGAGGGGGGTAGAGAGAGCCCTAAAGAATGGGTTGGGAGCAGCATAACATAATTTCTCTTAAACATTTGGCATTTAACAAAGTCCAGTAAGGAGAGATGACTAATACAGCAGTCACAAGGACCAGGCTCTTCTAAAAGTCTGACCGAGCCACAGTTTTTTCCCTGAAACGAAGGTAAAATCTTGTCTATAGGATCAACCAGAGTTCATCTATAAATAGTGCATCCATAAGGAGTTTCATTTCCAAGAAATCAGTGGAGGATACACACTTCTATCTAGCAAAATTCACTCAAGCAGCTGCCATAGCAGCAATGTCATTCGCTGTAAAATGCTGTCCACATTCATGCAAAGGTCTATTTAAACCTTGCTCACAAATACTAGGATTCTTGGGATACTTCCATGAGAAATGTTAGGACTTCTGGCCTAACCATGAACAGCCCAGACAGGTAGCAATAACCAATAATGTCTACTCAGTGGTGAACACTAGATGCAATACAAAGCACAAGGTCCAGCCAATACACCAGAGATATATACAAATCAAAGGCAAGTTACACATCATGGGTATGCACAGCTAGTACAATAGTAATTGAGGTAAACACGATTAGTTCAATAATAATAATTAGGTTCAGCTGCATCTATTTTGTAGCTTGATTACATAATTTCTGAACAATTAAATAAGAGGCAGAGGCCTACACATTCTACACATGAAGACGTTGCCATTTGTAGTTCAGCTTTAAATGAACACTCCAGTTAAGAATGAATATTGGTCCTTGTTCACAAGGTGCATATCAATTTATACCCTGTGCAAAGGCCCTGTTTACCCACACAAGGATGCACAGGTGTCCCATGTATCCCTGTGCAGGCAGTCCCATTGATGTAAATTGGGACGAATTGCCTGCACAGACATGGCCGCTGCTTCCAATCCAATAGGACATCTGTGTGAGTTTGGGTATGTGTCCCCAAACGCACATTGTCTACCTTCATGGTTGTGTATCCACACAGATGTCATATTGGGAGCAGCAACCATGTCTATACAGCCACTGCATCCCAACTGACATCAATGGGACTGCCAGCACAGAGAAGAAACAACACCTGTGCAGGTAAACAAGGCCCTAGCATGGGGTACCCTGTATGAATGAGGAATGCAAGTGCACCAGCGTAGAGGTAGGGGACAGGCATTCAAGGATATACATATTCTTAGGCTACAAATGGGAGACAAAATAAGCCATCAATGACCTCTAACTGCTGGCTCTGGGAAGTGTATCATCTCTCCTTCTGAAAATGCTAGCTTCTTGGTTATGGCTATTAGGCAAAAAGTCTCTCTCAGTCAAATAATATCTCCAGGACAATGGAAATGTGCCTTTTTTTATTAGATCACTAAAAGCATATCACAGTGAGTTCCAATTTCTTTCTAGATTAATGTAGCTCGTGGTTACCCAATACCATATTCGCAAACAGGGAAAGTTACCGGTCATGCTTAGTCCTTATTGTAAGAGGTAACTACATCATCAAAGGTTTCCAATCTAAAGATTTTGTTTTTGAGGGGGCTAATGATCTGGCATGCCAAACATAGTTTGCAATGTCCCACTGTGGCACGCAATCTAAATGCACAGAAATGGTTGTCCCCTAGTTCACCAAGCTTTAGGGATTGAAGAAAAAAAAACTCTTACCAAGGAATTTCGTATGAAAGAAGAGTAGAGGTATGGTCGCACTTCCCATAGGATGCAATCAGAATTTATTAATAAATTTAAAAAAGGCACAGGATGTATCAGGCATCATGCAGGGGACAAAAGGACGATGCGTTTCACACGACCAAGCATGCTTTTTGGTTTGATAAAGCATGCTTAGTCATGTGAAATGCATCATCCTTTTGTCCCTTGCATGATGCCTGATACATCCTGTGCCTTTTTAAAATTTATTAATAAAATCTTATTGCATCCTATGGGAAGTGCGACCATACCTCTACTCTTCTTACAATTGGAATCTGCAGCAGTGGCAGGGCGTGCAACCCAGCAGTATTTTGTTCATTTCAGCCTATGAGAATAACCTGGAGCAGAGATTTTTGTCTTGGATTTTGGTCTTACCATAAAATCATTTTCTCTGATGTTCATTGACGGACACAGCTCCATATCTTCTTTCCCGATTGGGTTTTTATGCTGCTCTCAATAGAAGTAGGACATTAGGCAGGAATATTTTTGACCACGCCTATAAGGCAGTCCCAGGGGGTATACTCCCACTTCCTTCTATAGGACTTCAGTTTTGTAACAAGCAGTGTCAGAAGAACATTTAACCCAACTCAATAGAGGGGCGGGTGCTGTGTCCTTCAATAAACATCAGAGAAAAGGATTTTACAGTAAGACTAAAATCCAGTTTTCCCTTTCGATCATTTACGGACACAGCTTCATAATCTTCTTGACCGATGGGACATCCCAAAGCAGTGTCAATATGAGGGGTTGGAATAGCACAGCAAGAAAAAAAAAAAACACTTCCCAAAAGGCTAAACATAGCCAAACAAGAGCTCAACCAGGAATAACTGGAGCTCACCTGATAAAAACAACAAATACTCCCTCAAGGAGGACTAAACCTCTCCAACAGCAGATCTGCAGATGCCAACACATCAACCTTATAAAATTTTGTGAAAGTGTGCACAGACGACCATGTGGCTGTCTTGCATACCTGCATCACTCAAGCCTGATGGAAGGTCCAGGAGGCACTAAGTACCCTCGTAGAATGCACCTTAAAAGGGAAAGGAGGATGCTGACCCTTAATGGAATAGGCCTGCACCACCATCTGTCTGATCCATCTGGAAATGGTCGCAGTAGACGCGGTGGCCATCTCCCTACAGGATCCATCTGTAAGGACAAATAATCTGTTTTCCAACGACTCAGTCGCCACCAGGTACACTCTGATTGCCTTACATTCTTTGGATGTGGTCCACGGAATCTCTTTAGTATGGTTAGGAAACAGAGAAGGCAACACAATGTCTTCATTTAAATGGAAACCAGACAACTTTAGGAAGGAACGACTGACAGGTACGAAGCACCACCTTGTCTCTGTAACCCACCAAGGTGAACGACAGGGCAACGCAGCCAGCTCCGACACCCTGCGCGATGAAGTAATAGCCACTAAGAAAGCTACCTTCTGTGTCAAAATCAACAGAGGAATCTCACAAATATTTTCAAAGGGCGGTTTCTGAAGAACCGACAGCACCAAATTGAGGTCCCACGGAGGCAACGGAGACCTCACAGGGAGAACCAGGTGGTGGACCCCCTGAACAAAGGTTTGAACCAAGGATATTGTGGCATTGAAAGAAAATCGCCGGGGCTGATATCTGGCCTTCAAATGGTACCCAAGGCCAAACGCTGATCTACACCTCTTTGGAGAAACTCCAAGACACGAGACATCGAGAAGGAATGGGCGGAAACCCTTCGAGACTCACACCGAGTAATGTACGCCCTCCAGACTGGATGAGTGGGAAGGAAATGCACTCAGGGGTCCGACCAACCCAGGGAGGGGACCACGTCCACCCCAAGGGGCCCCCAGAGGGGGAGGGAACACACACTACTTACAGCACCATGGGACCAGGTGGGCACCACTCCAGACAGACCACCCACCATGGGGGTTCTGTGGACCAGAGGTACGCTGCAACTCAGGTCAGGACTAGGATTGTCCTTGCGAGACATTTAACTCACTGGCCAGCCCCCATCCAGTGGGGCTATGTTGCGGCCAACCCAGCGCTGAGCTAAGGTCGGGTCGCGCTCTCTGGCCAGACTGGGAAGACTGTAATGATCTAGGATATCCAGTCGGTCGCCCAGTCCAGCAGTTGATTGTAGTTCTTACAGGAACAGGAAACCATAAAAAGGAAAAAATGCTAGGACCAGAAATCCCAGCAATGAACTAGGTCCTTACTCCTGACTAGTAAAAAAAACTTTGGGTCTTATAGCACAAAGTGGGAGTATACCCCCTGGGACTGCCCTATAGGCGTGGTCAAATTTCAATAATGTCCTAATTCTTTGGAGCGCAGCATAAACCCATTAGTCAAGAAGATATGGCCTGTCAATGAACGAAAGAAACAAATTTTTTAGCATAGGGGTTTGTCCTCAGAAATTCATTAAACTATAAGATCCATAGTTGTCAGTGCCAGGCCTGGCGCTTGTTGCACTGATTACATAAAGGCTATTTTAGTAACTTTGTTACAATGATATAAACTTTGTTACACAAATCCATAACAAGAAATGCTCTTTTAGATTTGTTCTTGCAAACATTATGGTCAAACACCCTGTAGTTCAGGGGTTGGTAAGTGGTAAACATTACGTTTTTCTTGTCTTTTGTGACTAATATACCCAAGGACTGTAGTGAACTATAATAGATAGGAGATGATTCTTCTCTGGGGGTACATGCATAGTCATTGTATGAATATTGTTATTATATGTTAAAAAGACACTAAAAGAGCTAATCAAGTTACCTGAATCAGCTTTATGACATAGCTTTTGTAGACTACTGAATATGGTCTGTGTTTGTTTTGTATGGTCTTGCTGCTGTTGTATTACATTAAAAAACTCCAATAAAAATGTACATGATTTATAATAAAGGAAATTTTTTTGTTTTGGGAAAGTATCAACTATCACCTTATAATTGTTTTCCATTCAACAAGCAGGTCCATTGTTCCTACTGACATCCAAAATGAGAAAATGACAACCACAAAATTTCATAAACAGTCCAATCAATGCTTTGCAATTCACTGAAAGTAATTACATGCGGCCATTCCCACATGTATTTTTAGTTTATTTAGAAAATGTATCTAACAGAAAAAAAATTTCCTGCATAATTATCAACAGCGCTAGCATTGACACAAACCCAAATGCATTATTGCTCAGTCTTACACATCAGATTTCAAACACAGACTGAACACACATGAATGAATTGGCATGTGTGGGTGGGAAGGAATACAGACATTTATCAGGCAAGCTGTTACCAGACCACACTTTCCTGGTTTTCCCAATTCAGACTGCCAACTGATACAGCTTATCAAGATAAACAGTAAAAATAACCACTGATGGCTATATAGCTAGGCACTTACAGGTAAAAATCCCTGGCGGAGGGTGTTCGGTCACCAAGGGGCAGTTCTCTTCATCACTGTTATCTCCACAGTCATTCAATCTGTTACAGATGAGCGATCCAAGATACAAACATTTGCCACTGGTGCAGGTAAATTTGCACTCTGAAAGGAGAGAATTTAATTGTTACTTTATATACCACCAAAGAACTGGTATTACTGATGTTATTACTGAGAAGCTTCCCACACATTCCTATCGGCCATTGAGGCAGCCCATAATGGGGATGATTCAACAGGAATATATAGGAAGGCAGGGAAGCTTCAGATTTCACAGGAAGTGTATAAGTTTTGAAATTTTAGGGGTCAGTGGGGAACTGGACCAGAGCAGCTTCATAAAAAGGTATGCATAGCGGTTTTTGCTTTACAGGGTTGGATAGGTTAGTCTTACAGTGGAGAAAATTATTAACTGATCCCCTGCAGATTTTGTAAGTTTGCCCTCTTACAAAGAAATAAAGGGTCTATACATTTTTTATTATAGGTGTATTTTAAATCGATATAAACAGAATATCAACCAATAATCCAGAAGAAAAAATACATACAAATGTTATAAATTGAGTTGCAGTTCAGTGATTAAAATATGTATTTGATCCTCTACCAGTCAACAATATTTCTGGCTTCCACAGACTGGCTACGGTATGTGCTCATGTGGTAAACAGATGTCCTGTCAATTTAAGAAGGTGCTCCGAATGACAACTCGTTATGACACCTGCCCGCAGAATCTTTTTCTTCCATTCACACCTCACCATCATGGGCAAGACTAAAGAGCTCAGGCACAAAAAAAATTTAGACCTGCACAAGCCTGAATTGGCTACAAGACCATCAGCAAGAAGCTTGGCGAAGAGATAACTTTTTGGATTATTTGCAAATGAAGAAATAAAAAATGTCTAGCAAATCGACCCTGGGCTGGAGCTCCATGCAATATTTCGACTCATGGGGTAAGAATGATCATGAGAAAAGTGAGGAATCAGCCCAGAACTACAAGGGAGGAGCTTTTGAATGATCTCAAAACAGTTGGGACCACAGTCACCAAACAAACCATTGGTAACAATACGCCCCCATGAATTAAAATCCTGCAGTGCCTGCAAGGTCCCCTTCTATAAGAAGGCACATGTACAGGCCAGGCTGAAATTTGCCAATGAACATCTAAATTTTTTCAGAGAAGGAATGGGAGAAAGTGCTGTGGTCAGATGAGACCAAAATTGAGCTCTTTGGCATTAACTCAACTTGCAGTGTTTGGAGGAAGAAAAATGCCGACTATGACCCTAAGACAGTGGTGTCCAAACTTTTTTCAAAGAGGGCCAGATTTGATGCAGTGAACATGCGTGAGGGCCGACCATTTTGCCTGACATTCTTTGGACTATTAAAATTAAATGCAAATTAACTATTTTATGTAAAGTTTATTGCAAACGGCATACTTTTCATTTCGTCACATGGATGACAAATCTAAACAGGTGTTATGCCAGTTATCGTGGAGAGAGCGCTGGTCCTGTCATACTAGCGCCAAATTTGTGTTTTTTAGTGCTCCCTTATCAGGCTAAAGCCTCGTACACACGATCAGATTATCGAACGATCTTGCGTCCGATTTTTGTTGCATGCTTGTCTCATATCGGAAGTGAAGAGGTTACTTTCATACGAAAATTCCCGTACGACAGAATTCAACTTCAGAAGTGATGTCATGTGTTGGATTGCTTTGTATGTGTTCTTTCGTTTCTGAGCATGCCTAGTCTTGCTCTTAAGATTTTTTTTGGATGATAACTGTACTAATTAAATGAAAATCGGACGTTGTGTTGACGTATGATAAAAATTTTATAGCCTGCACATCCAGTTTTTGTCATCCAAAAATTCGTTATCGGCTGTTGAAAGCACCATACTAACGATCCGAAATTCGGCAGATCGTTCGTCGGATGAAATTTTACTTCCGATTTTTGTATCGTGTGTACGGGCCTTAAGTCTGAGGCCATAATGAGCAAGGGATATAAAGCTGGTGGGGATGGGCGGTGGATGTTAACATTTAGTGTATTCACAAGTAACATGGGTGTTGAAAGATCCAGAGATCCCAGAAGTGGTCCTGAGCAGCGCTCTGGGATTCACAGGGGCCACAACAATAGATTTTTCCAAATTATCTGTGGGGCCATATTAAAGCGGCCTGGGGGCCACAAATGGCCCGTGGGCCGGACTTTGGACATGCCTGCCCTAAGAACACTATACCTACAGTCAAGCACAGGGGTGGAAACATTATGCTTTGGGGCGGTTTCTCTGCCAAAGGTGAAGGCCAACTTTGCCACATTGAGGGGTCAATAGACGGGGCAATGTGTTGTAAAATCTTATCTTGGATGAGAACCTTCTTCCCTCAGCCAGAACACTAAAGATGGGTCATGGATGGGTCTTCCAGCAAGACAATGACCCAAAACATACCAAGGGAAGAAAGGAGTTGCTCAAAAAGAAGCACATTAAAAGGTCATGGAGCTGCCTAGCCAGTCTCCAGACCCTAATCTTATAGAAAATGTATGGGGGGAGCTGAAACTTCAAGTTGCCAAGTGACAGCCAAGAAACCTTAAGGAATTAGAGAAGATATGTAAAGAAGAGTGGACCAAAATCCCTCCTGAGAGGTGTGCAAACCTGGTAACTAAAAAAAAAAAAAGTGTCTTACCTCTGCTTACCTCTGGGCTTGCCAACAAGGGTTTCTCCAGCAAGTACCATGTCATGTTTTGCTTGGTGATCAATTACTTTTTACTCACTGAACTAACTTTTTTTCTATATTTTGGTTGATATTCTGTCTCTATCATTTAAAATCCACCCATGATAAAAACTATAGACCCTTCATTTCTTTGTAACTGGGCAAGATTACAAAATCTGCAGGGGATCAAATAATTATTTTCCCCACTGTAGATTGTGGTTGCAAGTAGATTCAGAGATTTTAGTTTTAGGCTTAACTTCTAAGTACAGATAAGAATATCTCATATTTCATGGCAATACAAAGATTTCTGAATGCCTGCAAAGATAAACATACATGAAACAAAATCATGAAGTATTACATTCCAGGAGATCTTTTACTATAGACTTACTGAATGCTCTCTAATGTGGCAATTAACATGGAAAAGGAAATCACTACATACTGTAATGCACTATGATTACATAAAACATACAGCATTGGACTTTTCCTCCTCCCCAATCTTGGATAATTCACACAGCATGCAGTCTCTCCTCCCACACACTCACATTTTATAAATAGAATAATGTTATTTTCATCTGACAGCCGCAGAAATAAGAAAAAAAAATATTGCAGTGCTCAAGGGGAAACATGAATCCAAAGCAAAGCTATCTCTACAGATATCACAGAATAATAAGGCTGAAGAGGACTTTTCAAGAATTGAAACCCTTCTAATGCTACGCCTAATTGATTAAATAATTAAGAGGGCTGTATATATTACCCACATGTAACCTATGGGTTTGTGATATTTAAAAGAGTCTGCTACAGGTCTCCAATAATGTTTTTCTCCCCTCTTATTAATGCAGCACCAAGCCCTGCCATGTTGGCTGGGTAACAGTCTAGGTCTGCATGTGTAGAAAAGCACCAGTCTGAAGCCATTGGCCGCATGGTTTTACAAGTGTCACACAGTCACTTGCTTCAATTTGTTTTTAACTTGCCTTTGCTATGTAAAATATTGGGGATGAACAATATGAAAATAGTTTTTTTCCTACATGTAGCAAATATTTATTGCTATTAATCAAAGTAACTAGAGGTTAGATGAAAAGACCAAGGCCCTTGAAAGTCTCTAGATGCAGCGGTTTTCAAGGAAAACAGGCTGATGACGTGATTTGTGCCAACCGTGTGGGCTCACAATATTTTGAATGAACCTGTATGTACTTTAAACCACTAAAGTAACACTTGCTAAATGGAAGGTCAAACCTCAAATCCTCCTCTTAGCATAGATCAGTGGTGGTGAACCTAGTAAATACAGGGGCCTCAAGTGTAGACCACAACATATTCAAGAGAGCTGCACAAAAGAATTTGTACCTATTCACAGCAGCGAGTGTGTTAAGTAGACAGATCAGGCATGCTGGTGTGTGTTGTGCACACACACTGCAATATGTTAATACACATTGCAGTCCTGGCTTTTTCTGAAAACCTGTTTGTAACTCCTATGCACTGCTACAGCATGTCAGCACACTGCACAAAAATACACCATGTCCTACTGTAGGCTTGGTTCACACTGCTGCAACCAAAAAGTCAGGCGACTTGAGTACTACTTTGATGCGAATTTGAAGCAAGGGAGGGGCTACATCAAAGGGAATACCTGGGTAGTTTTCCCATAATGTGGGATCCAAATGACATCAATATAGATGAGGATCCGACCTTGATTCGACTTCCATTAAAGTCTAAGGGCAGAAGTCCGATAGAAGTCCCCTTGAAGTAGTCCAGGAACCTTTTCTAAAGCCAGAGCAACTTCAGTAGTGCCAAAACAGCTCTAATTGACTAACGTGGGACTTTACATGTCATGCGACTTGGTGTCTTACAAGTCAGATCCCAGGTCGCGGCAGTGTGAACCGAGCCCTATTCAGCATGCTGTATGAACTAAAGCCACAGAACATTAGGCAAACTGCTATCTTCTTGTATTCGGCAACGCTGACTAACACAGGTCATGTGTGGTAAACCCTGGAAGGATTTAAAGCACAGAGCAATTTTCCATTTTCAAACCATTTACATCACATTATTACTGAAACTCATGACTTGCACTCCTTTTTACATTCAGATCCTACTGCCCTGTTAAAAAAAAAAATAACCTTGTGGCTTATTCCGTCTCCTCCCACAGAATAGGGCTGGCGATCTTTGGGATCGGCAGTTTAGGCGCCTTGCGCTCCCAGAGTCTGATGTGGGAGCTAAGGGGAGATAAGCAAGTGCAGGTAGCGTCTCTAGCATTAAAGTGAACCTGTTCTTTTATCCTGCTTCGGCAAAGCCCAGGTTCACCTCAAGGTAAAACTAAATTATAGGTTTAGTTAAAGAAGATTTTAAATACAGCTCATTGAAAGACCCACGACTGATTAATCTTCGCAGGGATTTCCTGAGATCTGAATATTTCAAGGGTTCCTCTGGGGTACAAATGCTGAGAAAGGCTGCTCTATGATGTTGCCAACTACTGTGCAATGAATCAACAGAGAAAGATGGTGAATAGATAAACATAACACAACAGACCATCACTGTGAATGCTGTGAATACACCAAAACATCACATATTTGGGTTACTCCTATTTCATCATTATATACAGTATCTCATAAAAGCGAGTACACCCCTTATATTTTTATAAGTATTTTAGTATATCTTTTCATGTGACAACACTGAAGAAATGACACTTTGCTACAAAGTAGCGAGTGTACAACTTATATAACCATGTAGATCAAGTGACGGTTCACACTGCAGCGGCACGACTTCGGGGGCGACCTGTGAAGTCGCGTGCACCGCGACTTCGGTACGACTTGCACAGACTTCATAAAATGAATGTCTACGCAAGTCACTCCAGGTCGCCCCGAAGTAGTACAGGACTCTTTTTTCTAAGTCGGAGCGACTTGTGTCGCTCCTATTAGAACGGTTCCTGTAGCAGTCAATGGACCGCGACGGTGCGTGACTTGTCAGGCTGACCAAGTCGCCTGACAAGTCGTACTAGTGTGAATGGACACTTACTGTCCCCTCAAAATAACTCAACACACAGCTATTAATGTCTAAACTGCTGGCAACAAAAGTGAGTACACCCCTAAGTGAAAATGTCCAAATTGGGCCCAATTAGCCATTTAGTCTCCCTGGTGTCATTTGACTCGTTTGTGTTACAAGGTCTCAGGTGTGAAATGCGGAGCAGGTGTGTTAAATTTGGTGCTACCGCTCTCACTCTCTCATACTGGTAAACTTTTCAACATGGCAAAGATGGCCTAGGCTATAAGATGATTGCCAAGACCCTGAAACTAAACTGCAGCACGTGGCCAAGATCATACAGCGGTTTAATAGGACAGGTTCCACTCAGAACAGGCCTCGCCATGGTCCACCAAAGAGGTTGAGGGCACGTGTTCAGCGTCATATCCAGAGGTTGTCTTTGGGAAATAGACATATGAGTGTTGCCAGCATTGCTGCAGAGGTTGAAGGGGTGGGGGGTCAGCCTGTCAGTGCTTAGACCAGGGCTTGACAAAATTTGCCTGAAATCTAGGAGCCAGCTAAAAAAGTTAGGAGACAGTTTTTTTTTTTTTTTTAACAAACAACTAAGCTTTATTTCCAAAAAAATAACATACTAAATTTACACATAAAGACGACTAGAACCCCACTCTCCTCTATAGGGCAATCAGATGGAAACTGTTTCCATCCAATGCCATCTGATCCGATCCAGGGGATGGATAGGAAATAGAACCACCATCAGTCTGTTTTTGGCGGACAGGATCAGATGGCAACAGATTACCGCTCCATAGAGGAGACTGAAGGGTCCGATCAGGTCTTCCTGAAAAACTGACAGGCGGACCTGATCAGACATCCCGTGTGAAAGGGGCCTTCGGCTGTGGCATGGCGATGAGGAAGATATATATATATATATATATATATATATATGAAATAAATATGGGGTGGTTTAGTACCTCCCCTATTTATTATAAATATGTATTCTATTGTATATTCCTATAATAGTCCATCAAAGCTCTGATAAGATCAATGGAGGGTATGCTAACAATGCTAGCTATAAAAATAAACACACTGCTTAAATAAACAAGGATCTAATTTATTATAAAGAAAGTAGAAATGCTAACATAAAACACTAAAGGAATATTACAGAGCATATAAGACAAAACAATTACAGATAATACGTTACATATTAGTCCTCGGGGTCCGATATCTTTCAGCTGGTCTCAAGCACTCAGGAAGGAGAAAAAGAGAGTAGCCCACGAGCCATGATGGCCCACAGCCAAGAGCCAGCAGCCAAGAGTTAAGAGAAAGAATTCTAGCAAGCAATCCGGATTTAAAGCCCACTCAGACACCACCCAGATAAACACCCACTGTCTTCTTGTCCAATGACAATTCGTAAGATGCTCCCCCTTCCTACTCAACAGGAAGTATCTCATCTTTCCAGGAAGCATGTTATATTCTTCCACTAGGGGCGCCATCTGTCCACGAATCACTGTTTTTGACCTGGGTCATCTTTATTCACCGCTGGCCTTTGATGTTAGAATTACCTCCCCAGGAGATCTTATCTGAGGCTCCTCTACACCCATATCTCACAATAGGAGGTTTATGCGAGAACATCCTGTGAGCCTTGTCAGGAATGTCCTGCTGGGCACTTTGCATTCCAGACCAGGTGTGGTTAGGTTCAACTATCCAGAAGCATCTGATATCAGAACACGTAAAACTACATGTTGCCTCCAACAATATATATATTATTTTTTTTAATAATAATAATTAAAAAAAAAATAAATAATAATAATAACCACACTCCATGTCCACTTACCTTTAAGCAAAGGTAAGTGGACAGGGAGATGAAGCCTGCAAAAACTTCCGTCTCATCTCCTCTTGGGAAGGAGATTGGCAGGCATAGAGGAGAGACAGGAGAAATGGAGCCATTAGTGACTGCTTGTCAAACTCCTGGCCACAACAAGAGGGCACCAGTTCCCCGTTCTCTCACTGAATAAGGCCGAAAAGCCGCGACCTTAATTATCACTGATGCACAAGAAAGCCAGCAATTTGCTGAAGACAAGCAGACTAAGGACATGGATTACTGGGACCAGGTCCTGTGGTTTGATGTGACCAAGATAAACTTATTTGGTTCAGATAGCGTCAAGCATGTGTGGCGGCAACCAGGTGAGGAGTACAAAGACAAGTCTCTCTTGCCTACTGTCAAGCATGAGTGTAGGAGTGTCATGCTCTGGGGCTGCATGAGTGCTGCCAACATGGGGGAGCTACAGTTCATTGAGGGAACCATGAATGCCAACATGTACTGTGACATAATGAAGCAGAGCATGAACTCCTCCCTTCAAAGACTGGGCGGCAGAGCAATATTCCAACTGGATAAACGACCCCAAACACACCTCCAAGACGGCCACTGCCTTGCTAAGGGAGCTGAGTGTAAAGGTGATTGACTGGCCAAGCATGTCTCCAGACCTAAACCCTATTGAGCATCTGTGGAGCACCCTCAAACGAAAGGTGGAGGAGTGCAAGGTCTCCAACATCCACCAGCTCCATGATGTCATCACGGAGGAGTAGAAGAGGACTCCAGTGGCAGCCTGTGAAGCTCTGGTGACCTCCATGTCCAAGAGGATTAAGGCAGTGCTGGATAATAATGGTGGCCACGCAAAATATTAACACTTTGGACCCAATTTGGACATTTTCACTTAAGGGTGTACTCCCTTTTTTGCCAGCGGTTTAGATATTTTTGGCTTGTTGAGTGTGTGCGAGTTATTTTGAGGGGACAGCAAAATTTATACTGTTATACAAGTGTACACTCTCTACTTTTAAATTGTAGCAAAGCGTAATTTCTTCAGGGTGAAAAGATATATATATATATATATAAATGTACACATACAAATAAATAAATGTACACACACACACACACATTTATATAAATAAATGTACACACACACTTATTTATATTAGATTATAAACCACAGAATCAAACACACTTATTACAAACTTAGCTATGACGTTTTAATCAGTAGTACACAAAAAAGTGTCTAAAGGTGCCTTTTGTTTCATGAAGTCAGCAGGACAAGGACAGCATTCGGAAACGAAGACCGCATGTTGTATCCAGCCTGAATTAGCCTTCGTTTTCATCAAGGAGAACTTAATTTGTGCAATAAATAGCCTATTTGAGTCTTCTAAATTAAGTCTTCATCAAATCAAATAACCTGAACCCGTGATACCCACTCAATTCTTGGAACTCAATCACAGCAGTTAAGATCAGAGAGGTCAGTAAGAAAGACCGGGAATTTCTGACAGCATCTAATTCATTTTGGAAAGATTTGGGCAGTGAATCATTCTAACTATCTGCAAACACAAACATACACAATACAGATTCCAATTCAGACTTGATGTTTTGTCTTCCTTGTAGCCTATTTTTAAACTGATTCAAGAAAATCTTACAAAACATTATAATAAAAAGCTCAAGGGATTCCTCAATTTCAGACCAATAACTGGTAACAGCAATATAATTAAGAGGTAAGGAAGAAGCACGACTTTGCTATTCACAAAGACCTCATGTTACCACAAAATCAGAAAAACTTCAGAAAGGAAAAAACAAAACAAAACAAACAATTTAATCTAGTTATGTACTCAATATCAATATTTAAATAGGCAACCCAATGAACCCAAATCCGCATTATTATCAGTATTCTTTAGTCCCCTGAGACTGGAAAAGGAAGAGGGAGGGTTAAAGGCGCTATTGCTTTAAACAATGCTTGTCAGACCAACACCCGGTATACATGCAATAATCTGATTGTACATTCCTGTAAAATCTCCCATCAGATAGCAGCGACTGTGAAGGAAGCAGTTGCGGCAGCAGAATACTCTGAAGGAGAGTATAACTGGGCCTTGCTTATATCTGTACTGCTAAATTGTATGTATATTTTGAGGACAGTTTAAGCTCATGTAAAAGGCATTAGTGACCGGTTCTCTTTAATCTTGCTAGTTAAATTCATAGCAGTAATTACATGCTACGATCATAAAATATGTATAATTAAGAAGCCAGTGTCAAACGTGATATCAAGCTTGTAGGTCTTTAATCATGCCGAGCGCAGCTTTCCCATACCATGCATTCCACCTAATGTATTTCATCTCCGCAGAGTCTAGGAGCTTAGTGAGAATTATGATGGCTAAAAAACTGCTATGCTGATAATTTAATATATATGAGAATACATATACATTCAACAGTGTCAGCTTTATAATCCGTATTTTATCTTCCTTTTAGGATGTATACACACAGCTGGCTTCAGAATCAAAACCGAAAATGAAACTTAAAGTGTGCTGTACAGACATGAAGCATGGTATCCTGGGTCTATTTAAAACACTAACCAACTTTAAGACACAAGCAGAAGGGAGACCTAGTACGGACAGTCCATTTTAAAGTGTAACTTTTGGAGTATGGAAGAAACGTCCTATTTTGGAGATTTCCCTTCACATCCAGTCCGATAGCCAAAACAAGAAGTAAAAGGAAATTTCTCCAAAGTGAGAAAATCAGAGGATGTCCCTATTGGAAGATTTCCCCTCTATTACTGTTCTGATGTCAACCCATAATCCAGTATTTTCTTTTACTTTGGATGAGAACAGTAAAATAGGGAAGGTTAATCTCCCTAAGGGAGGCACAGACAGCAAATAAAACTGGCAGGTGTTCTAATCCCTCTCCGCTCTAACCAAAACTTTAAAAGTTAGTTACACTTTGCACATTAGATAATGGCCAATAAGCATGAGACCGATAAAAATGTAAAAAATTGCCTGAGAGGGCGACTATAAAAAGGGAGTCCCGATTAAGAGAGAAGCATGGTCAAAGCTATTTTAGCTATACTTCTTCTGTAGGTCACAGGAGTGCACTTAGTTCTGCACTCCTGTGACTGGTTTTCAGCTGACAGCGGGCTAAAGTTTGCTGGTCGGGATCTACCCAGAAGCCTAGACCGGCAACTGGCTCAGCCTCTCAGTCATCCACTAAAAGCCTGAGCCAGCCCCTCCCATCCCCTCCACAGCCCAGGAGGAGCAGAGCAGAGAGCCAGTGACAGACAGTCATGGCTCTCTGCCCAGAGCAAAGGGAAGTACTGGTTTTTGATCACTCAGATCTCAGTGCAGAGCCAGAAAGGGACAGATGCAGCATTGGATCAATGCTGCATTCACCTAGGGGAGTATAAAAGGTTTCTCTTTCTGAAAGTTCATACTTCTCTTTTAAAGAGACATGGTTTAACCACTTCCGGACCACCCGCCGTCGATTTACGCTCGTACTTTGACATTCAATACCGCGGTTATGGCAGCAGATAGCTGCCATAACCCCGGTATTTTTTAAAACGGCGGGCTGTCCTCTTTCAGATAAGGGTGGTCCCAGCAGCGGATTCGCTGCTTGATCACCCTTACGGTGCGGCGGGAGAGGTGACCCCCTCCCGCCGCTTCCTGGTAATTTTCCACGCTTACCGGACCTGACGGCAGCGGGGAAAAGGAGCCGGTCCGTGCTCCTCACAGACAGGAAGTCGAGTGAGGGCAAGATGGCCCCCACTCGAATCTATGGTCATGGTTATGGTTATAGAGGACCGGAGCGACGTCAAACATAGTCTGCTAGCAACCGATTTAAACAAGCCAATTGTTTTTCATCATGAAAAAAAAAAAAAAACTTTTTTTTCTTCCTTTAGTGTAGATGTGAGGTCTGAGGTCTCAATAAAGAGGTCCTGTCATGCTTATTTCTATTACCAGGGATGTTTACATTCCTTTTAATAGGAATAAAAATGATCAAAAACATTTTTTTAAAAAACTGTGTAAAAATAAAAAATAGATGAAATAGGAAAAAAAATAAAAAATGAAAGCGCCCTGTCCCCGCTAGCTCGCACACAGAAACGAACGTATACGCAAGTCCTGCCCACATATGTAAACGGTGTTCAAACCATACATGTGAGGTATCGCCGCGATCGTTCGAGCAAGAGCAATAATTTGAGCCCTAGACCTCCTCTAACTCTAAACTGGTAACCTGTAGACATTTTTAAAGTGTTGCCTATGGGGATTTTTAAGTACCAATGTTTGTCGCCATTCCACGAGGGTGCGCAATTTTGAAGCATTACATGTTGGGTATCTATTTACTCGGCGTAACATTATAGGAAAAAACTGGGCTAACTTTACTATTTTCTTATTTTTGTATTCAAAAAAGTTAATTTTTTCTAAAACAATTGTGTTTGGAAGACCGCTGCGCAAATATGGTGTGATAAAAAATATTGCAATGATCTCCATTTTATTCTCTAGGGCCTCTACTAAAAAAAAAAAAAAAAAAATGTATGTATGTATATTATATATATATATATATATATATATATATATATATATATATATATATATATATATATATATATATACATACATACACACACACACACACACACACACACACACACACACACACACACATGTTTGGGGGTTTTAAGTAGTTTTCTAGCAAAAAAAAATGATTTTAAACTCATAAACAAGTGTCAGAAATAGGCCCGGTCCTTAAGTGGTTAACCCTATCCACACTCTATATAGAGTCCCAGGCATAGTGCACCTTAGAGAGGGAAGCTTAAAGATGAACCCTGATAAATGGTTTGTATTTCTGTTTTCTTAATCTCCAGATTTACATGGTTTTACTATCTAGCACAGCCTTGTCTGGCAGGGTAAAAAAACGGATTTTTTTTCCCCACAGCAGTTAAGCTGGACAGTAAAAGGAGAAGAGGCAGGCTGATTAGTTCATCACTAGGTCACTCTGCTCTCTCCTCCTATTGGGATGATCCTTATTAGAATGATAACTGCAACACCACTGACTGGCTCCTTGTACTGCATCTTCCTCTCCCAGTCGGAACTCTTGTATTAGGGAACTGAAAGAAGCTTACACCAGATCTTAATCCGGTATCGACATTACTTGCATTTAAAAATACATTTGATGTATCAATAAATGCAGAGCTGCATTACTAAGTACCTTCTATCGCTCTCCTTCAAATTATTTTTAGAGCTGCTGTGATTGGTCTTGTTAGAGGGTGGCTATGTCATTCAACCTGGTCCCAGTGTATAAAGAAACACAGCTACCCTCTCTTGCTTGCTCCAAAGATGGAATAGAGGCTATGGGATTCGTAATGTGTATAGAGCAATCACATGACTGCAACTAATGTGTACTACTCATTCCAAACAAATGGAAGTAAGAGCGAAACAGGACAGATTCCAAAGCTCACCTTGGACGTCACAAGGGGGCAGAAAAACATAGCAAGAAAAGATTTCATTAAAAATAAAAGACAGTCAAGTAGTGGAGGTGTATGGATTTTTTTTTTTTTTTGAGAATAAGGATATGGCAATTTATTCTGTGTTCCATTTTAGAACACAGAATAAACATTTTCACCAAGTCTCACACAGGGAGAGCAAGAGGGCTGCAGCTGTCATTGTAGAATACTGAGAGTGAAAAAAAAAAAAAGGAAATTTTATTAACCACTTACGGACCGCCCACCGTGTATTTACGTTGGTACTTTGACGTTAAATACTGGGGGTTATGGCAGCAGATAGATCGTTCGAACGAGAGCAATAATTTGACCTCCTAGACCTCCTCTTTAACTCTAAACTGGTAACCTGTAGAAATTTGTCGCCTATGAGGATTTTTTTAGTACCAATGTTTGTTGCCATTCCACAAGTGTGCGCAATTTTGAAGCATGACATGTTGGGTATCCAATTACTCAGCGTAAAATTAGCTTTCACATTATAGAAAAAAAAATTTCAGCTAACTTTACTGTTTTCTTATTTTTTCATTCAAAAAAGTGTATTTTTCCCAAAAGAATTGCTTTGTAAGACCGCTGCACAAATTAACTTGTAAACAACAAGTGTCAGAAAAAGGCCCGGCCCAGAAGTGGTTAACTGTTATGCCTAAAATTTCCAGGGAAAGCCCTGAGAATGTAGCAGAGCAAGAACAGGGGTCAGCACCTTGGTGAAGACCTAATTGAAGTGAACAGGCCAAAGGGAAGGGCAATAAATTAGTAGTGTTGCATGTCCACATCAAAGCACAGGTACCGTTGATGCACTGGGAAGATGGGGAAATACAAGTAGGCATTTATTATGTCCACAGAGAAGGCCTAACAAAATGACACAATATTCAAAATAGTGAGCATGCGATATAGTGAAAGTCCAATGGCTTATAAGATCATCCCCCTAAGATGTTCTTAAATTCATCTGTGCAGGAGAATTCAATCCAACAAAACCATTTCCCAAATGTCATTAACTTTCAGAAACCACTGCCGTAGAGTAGGCAGCTTTGACGATTTCCACAGGGGCAGAATACACACCCGAGCGGAATTAACCAGGTGTCTCACCACAGATTTCTTATAGGTGGACAATGGTATCTCAATATGGTAAAGTAGGTAAAAGGGTGGTGTGAATGGTAGAGTCTGATCCGTAAATATTTGTGTTATTGTATGTAGCCCATTCCAAAATGTGCCAAGCGCTGGGCAGGACCAAAACACGTGTAGCATGTCCGCCTATCTGCACCAAATCTCCAACTTGTCTCACGCACAGAAGGGTAGCCCAGTGCTTGATATTTATTGCAAATGGATGACTTAAAGGAAAGGGTAAGAATCTTTTTTCTGTTCTGCAGTTGTCCAGCTCAGTTGGAGTTCCCTTTCCGACTTGTCTAAATTGGTTACTGAGATCTTAGAGCAGTACTTCAACCCCTTCACGCCGGCAGAACACAAATAGCAGCCTCGGGTTCAGGGGGCTGTACTGGGGTGATGCCTGCAGCAAGAGACATCACCCCGGTACCGTTCAGAGCCGATGGTCGGCTTTCTTGTAATGACAACCAATGTGGCCGAGCAGCCAGTCGAATGTCATTACAAGGAGCGGGAGGGGACGTCCTCTCCCCCTCCTTCTGCGGCCTGCCCGGTCTCCTATCCTACCGGGAGAGCCGAGCGCCCAGCCGGCACAACCACCGGCTGAAGACCCGAACAAAGCCGCATTCAGGTCTCCGATGTAAAAACCTAGAAGCAATGTCATGACATTACTTAGAGGGAATTGGGGCCTAAAGGGGCCAGATAGAAAAAAAAAAAGCATTCAAAACAGCCAAACTTGGCATTTTAAATGCGTTTAAGTGCAGAGGAGGGATTTGGGGTTGTTTAGACCCCCAGATCCCTCCATAAAGAGCACCTGCCACTGCCTGTTACTTCACAAGGGATATTTACATTTCTTGTGACAGCAATAAAAGTGATCAAAACATTTTGAACAGTGCATATATAAAAAAAATAAAATAAGAAAAAAAAAAAAAAATTTAAAGCACCCTGTCCTTCCCTGCTTGTGCGCAGAAACGCCTGCATATGTAAACGGTGTTCAAACCACACAAGGTATTGCAACCATCAGTAGGGAGAGAGCAATAATTCTAGCAAAAGACCTCCTCTGTAACTCTAAACAGGTAACCGTTAAAATTTTTTAAAGCGTCGTGTATGGAGATTTTTAAGTATTGTAGTTTGTCGCCATTCCATGAATGTGTGCAATTTTAAAGCATGACATGTTAGGCATCCATTTATTTGGCGTAACATCTTTCACATTATACAAAAAAATTGCTGTTTTTTTCCCCCAAAAAATTGCATTTGAAAAACTGCTGCGCAAATACTGTGTGACATAAAATATTGCCAACAATTGCCATTTTATTCTCTAAGGTCTCTGTAAAAAATATATATTATGTTTGGGGGGTTCTAAGTAATTTTATAGCAAAAAACAAAATGGGATTTTTGACTTACCATAAAATCAATTTTTCTGATATTCATTGACGGACATGGCTCCCGGTTCTTCTTAACCATCGAGTTATACTGCCCCCTACAGGAGTAGGACACTAGGCAGGAGAAAGCTTGACTACACCTATAGGGCAGTCCCAGGGGGTATACTCCCACTCTCTGCTATCGGCACTTTTGTTACAAGGAGTTTCAGAAGAAAGCCAACTCCACAGAGGGGTGGGTGCTGTGTCCGTCAATGAACATCAGAGAAATAAATTTTACGGTAAGTCAAAAAACGTAATTTTTGTAAAATCTTACCGTAAAATTCCTTTCTCGGAGTCCTCTGACAGTCGCCGTCCACTCATACAGTCTTCACCAATGGGATGTCCCAAAGCAGTGTAGACATGAGGGGTGGGAAGCGCAACCATCACAAAGGCAACACAGCACCCAGTTCAGAGAAAGGAACCTTATCTGAACAGAAAGGTAAACCCTCTGGGCAACCGAAAAGCTCAACTGGAGCAACAATCCAGGAAAGCTAATAACCAAGGGGAAAACAACCCCAACAGACAGGGATCGGCAAAGCCAGGGCCCCCTCAAGGTACCACCGCACACAGAACTTTTGCGGCCAAAGGAGGCATCCGCTGATGCCAAAACATCAAGTTTGTAAAATTTGGAGAAGGTGTGCACGGACGACCAAGTCGCAGCCTTGCACACCTGGCCCACCAAAGCCGATGTCGGAAGGCCCATGACGCCCTCACCGTTCTGGTAGAGTGCGCCGTGACGGGGAAGGGCGGAACCCGTACCTTAAGCGAACAGGCCTGTACAATCGTCTGTCTAACCCATCTTGAAATGGTTGCCGCAGACGTACCCTTCCGAGGTCCCTCAGGAAGGACAAAAAGAGAATCCGACTTCCGAAAGGATTCAGTGGACGACAGAGAAACCCTGATCGCCCGGACAACATCCAAGGAATGCAAGGCAAACTCCTGAGGATGCGGGGGATTCGCACACAGCGAAGGTAAGACAATGTCCTCGTTAAGGTGAAAATCAGAAACCACCTTAGGAAGGAAAGATAGGTTAGGTCACAAGACCACCTTATCCCAATGAACCACCAGGGAAGGGGAGCAGCAAGACAGGGCCGACAACTCCGACACTCTGCGGGCAGATGTGATCGCCACCAGAAAGGCAACCTTTCGTGACGGCAGAGGCAGAGAAAACTTCCTGATGTTTTCAAAGGGAGGACGTTGCAAAAACGGACAGAACCAAGTTCCAAGTCCCAAGGAGGTAAAGGTGCTCTTCCGAGGAGGAGCAAATGACGCATCCCTTGAATAAAGGTGCGTAACAAAGAATTTGACGCCAAGGGGCGTCGAAAAAGGAACGCCAGTGCAGATAATTGGCCCTTAATCGTGGTCAACACAAGGCGCTGGTCCACACCCGATTGCAGGAAGGCTAACACCCTTGCCACCGTAAAGGAGCGAGGATGAATGCCCCTGGATTCACACCAGGCAAAATAAGCCTTCCAGGTACGGTAAGAAATCTTACCGGAAGAGGCCTTCCTAGCCTTGAGCAGGATAGGAATGACCGCCGTCGAGAGACCCCGATCTCTCAAGACCTGGCTTTCAACAGCCACGAGGTTAAAGCCAGCGACCGTAATGCAGGATGGAAGAACGGCCCCTGAGACAGCAGATCGTCTCGTAACAAGAGCTGCCACGGAGTCTCGACGATGGCCGCGTACCAAGACCGGCGCGGCCAGTCTGGGACCACCAGAATCACCAACTTTGGTTCCGAGACTAACCTGCGAAGGAACCTGGACAACAACCGAATCGGAGGAAAGGCATAAATCAGGGGATACTGATTCCAAGGCACTACCAGCGCATCCAAGGTGACTGACAGAGGATCGCGCGTTCTTGCCACGAACCTTCCCACCTTGTTGGTTAGCCGAGAGGCGAACAGATCCACATCCGGGGATCCCCACCTCGCACACAGCATCTGAAAAACCTCCGGGTGTAGGGACCATTCTCCCTGGTCCAGGGTCTGGCGGCTCAGATAATTGGCCTGCCAATTCTCCACACCCGGAATGTGAACTTCCGAAATCACCGGGACATGCGTCTCGGCCCAAGACAGAAGTTTGGTCACTTCCTGGGCTGCGCGGGCACTCCTGGTGCCCCCTTGATGATTGATGTAAGCCATCGCAGTGGCGTTGTCCATCTGGACCTGTACAGGGCGGCCCCGAAGATGAGCCGACCAACGGAGCAAGCATAATCTGATCGCTCGCAATTCCAAGATGTTCATCGGCAGGGAGGATTCCTCCTCCGACCACGTGCCCTGTGCAGACAGAATGCCCAGAACGCCACCCCAGCCTGACAGGCTGGCATCCGTGGTGATCACCGTCAACAACGGGCGGAAGGATTTTTTCTCCGTCAAAGCCGGGGACAGGAGCCACCAGAGAAGAACCTCTCTGCCTTGGCGACTCAGATATCCTCCTTTCCAAGGATGGAGGATGCCTGTCCCACCTGGCCAAGATCTCCGCTGGAAGAGATCGCGTGTGGAACTGTGCACACTGTATGCCTCCAAGGCTGACACCATAAACCCCAGGGACCGCATGCAGGCCCTGAGCAACGAGGAATCCTTGTCCTGGAGGGACCTGACCTCATCCTGTAGAGTCTGGAGCATGGCCTCCGGCAGAAAAACCTTTGCTTGGGCAGAGTCCAGGACCATACCCAGATAAGGGAGACGAACAGAAGGGGACAAGGTTGACTTCTGAACGTTGATGGTCCATCCGAACTCCCGGAGCGTCTGAACGGTAGTTGACAGATCGCGCAAGAGACTCGGGCTGGCACTTGATCTTAACAGGAGATCGTCCAGATATCGCAAGACCGCAATCCCCTGTGCCCGCAACAGGGCCAGAACAGGAGTCAGCACTTGGTAAAAACCCTTGGAGCCGAAGCGAAACCGAAAGGTAACGCCACAACCGATAGTGATCCTCCGCGATTGCAAATCGGAGGAACCTCTGATGACCCGCGAGCATGGGGATGTGTAAACACGCATCCTTGAGGTCGACGGAAGCCAGGAAATCTCCAGGACTTAAGGAGGTCACCACCGAACGGAGGGAATCCATGCGGAACTTTTGAACCTGCACGAAGCGGTTCAGAGCTCTCAAGTCCAGAAAAGGACGTACTTCGCCCTCCTTCCTGGGCACAGTGAACAGATTCGAGTAAAACCCCCGAAACATGTCCCGATGAGGCACCGGGACAACCACCCCATGGGCTAGGAGATCCTGAACCGCCCGATGAAGATCGTGCAACCGATCTGGGGTCAAATGAAGATTTTAGGGAAAGAATCTGTCTGCTGGCCGCAAAAGGAATTCGATCTTGTATCCCGATCGATTGATTTCCTGAACCCACCTGTCCGGAACCCGGAGCAGCCAAGGGAATAGGAACCGCACAGACGTCCCCCCACCCCTGTAATGGGTGAGGGCGTCCCTTCAGGTGAAGGCAGAAGGCCCCGCCGGGCTGGCGTGGGTGGATGTGTGCTTGCCCGCCCAGGGCTACCGCTGACCACCCTAGCCCTTAAAGGGTTTCCCCTTGTCCTGTGCCTTGAAGCCACGAAAGGACCCCTGATTTGGTTTAAAGGAAGGGCCCCGCTTACCGCGGAAAAAACTTACCCCTGGGGTTCTGGCATTAAAATTACGCCATTGTTCGTTCACCGTTTCGTGAACTCAGCGGGACAAGGAAACATCCGTGCCGCTTTTCGGGTTCTGCGAGTCCCAAAGGAAGACTGCTTACCCGGTGGGTTGGGCTCATCCTCTAAATGTAGTGTCTCTTTAACAGAAGCAAAAAGCGCAGACACAGCAGCGCGTTCTTTAGCCGCTTCAGAAGGGGCATCTCCTCCACCCCCTGCACCTCCACATCAGCATAAAAGGACTGAGACCCCTCCGGGGGTAAACTGTATTGGTTACTGTGAAATTAGACTGAAGTGGGTAGTGGAGATACATAGTCCAGTAAACAAGGGGAGTAAGAATACAACTGGCCAGGTAAATGGTCCATGAACAAAATGGCCAAGGTATAAAAATCTAGGACCCTAGAATCAGAAGGAGAAAAAATATGCTTCTAGAGCAATGTCGGGACAAGGTCGTCCATTGCCCAGATCAAGAATGCCAAACTGCATCCCCCTTCCCCCTGATATGTGCACCTAAGCATTTACACTTGTAGTCGAGGGGCAGCAAAAACATGTGATTGAGCTTTTTTACCACCCACAAATGCTCCCCTTAAGCTGCAAAAGCATGCTGTGCCATGGCATAGAAAAAAATGATCCCCGCTGTGACATTTAGCAGATGGTGCTGCCCAGTGGACAGTGGGGATATTTTTATGTGTAGGAGAGCATGCTACAACCACCCTGCAAGTTCACATAATGCAGTTGCGTGCAGTGGTGCAAAATGTTAGGGGCTAAAAAAGGTGGTGATTAGGAGACTTAATGCTTCCTTACTACCTGTGAAATGATTGAATTTGTACATGCAGGGGCAGACTCCTACCCCAAAACATAAGCCCTACGAGGATATAGAAGATGAAGAAGTTGATCCACTGCTCAGCCGAGCATGTTCCCACTCCTCCCCTCCAGGAGAGTAGTGCCTTTCCCAGGACCGCCCCAACCATTTAGTCTGCTAATGCCCGCCCACACCGTTAGCACGATAGTGATAACATTGTTAGCATGGTCCTCTTTCCCATCAGCCTGTAGCAGTAGAGTTGGAGGAAACTTGCCATGCGGCACCCCCTCCCCACGCTGCAGCCGGGTAGCTGCCCCTCCTGCCCCCACCTTGCTCCAGCCCTGTTTTAGAGACCAGGCTTTTGATTCCAGGAAGAGTTGAAAGACTGGGGGATCAAATAGTACAGTAACAGTTCAGCTGCCAAAACCCATTAGTGCTAAGTCCTAGCAAGTACTAGTCTGATCAAGGTCTGTATTTCCAGCACTGCATTGTATGGAACGGAGGCTGTGGATTACTGCTAATATAATTACTAATAGATTACAGCCAGGACTGAATCTTAAGAGGACCATAACCGTTTTAGATTGTAAGCACCTTCAAGCATAAGGACTGCTGTGACTGATCTTTTATTTATTAAAGTGCTAAAGAATTTGTGCTTTAAAATTTACAGATTAATATACCTTTTTGTTGTTGCCTATGGTATATACATATACAGCATTGGTCTGAATATTGGTCTGAATATAGAGTAGACAAGAAAAAAAAATATAAAAATGGATACATTTAACAACTGGCGATATTAGAGTAAAATAACATGTAGCATGAATAGAAGAGTGTTCTTATAGAAACACCATCTGCCCTGCCTGGCATATTTCTTGAAGATGAAAACCTGACATAGAATCAATTTCCAGCTGTTTCTTCCAGCACATCAAAATTAAAGAAATGCAGGTCTAACCACTAACATTGTCAATAACACAATAGGATCAAATGAGATGAGCATCCTAATGAAAGACAATACATTTCTATTAATAAAATCAGGCATTCCATGGTTTGACATCTACATTATCTGCCGGCTTGCTTACTGGTGAATCAAAAAATGTGCAACCTTCGATATCTTCTTACATCTTCGTTAACTTAACCACTTTACCACCGGAGCATTTTGCTGTCTTACGTCTGGGCCACGTTTTGCGATTTGGCGCAAACTGACAATTGCGCGGTCGTGCGACACAGTACCCAAACGAAATTTACGTCCTTTTTTTCCCACAAACAGAGCTTTCTTTTGGTGGTATTTGATCACCTGTGCGATTTTTACTTTTTGCGCTATAAACAAAAAAAGAGCGTTTATTTTGAAAAAATAACAATATTTTTAACATTTTTTTTATATGAAATTCCCCCTATAAAAAGATGTAAAAACCAATTTTTTTTAAAATGTTTGGCCAATTTGTTTTCTGCTACCTATGTTTGGTAAAAAAAAAATCACAATAAGCATATTTTGATTGGTTTGCGCAAAAGTTATTGCGTTTACTAACTAAGGGAAAGATTTATGTCATTTTTGGTGGTTTTTTTTTAACGCGTAATGGCGGCGATCTGTGATTCTTTTTGCGGGACTGCGACATTGCGGCGGACAGATCGGACCCTTGACTGACATTTTTGACACTTTTGGGGGTACCAGTGACATTACTGCAGTAATCAGTGCTATATATATGCACTGTTACTGTAAAAATGACACTGGCAGGGAAGGGGTTAATTTTATTGGAGAGGGAGGGGTTAATGTATGCCTGGTGCTTACTGACGTGTGTGGGGGGAGGTGACTGAGTGACACAAGGACAGATCCAGGGTTCAGCTATGCTATGCTGAACCCTGCAATCTGACCCTGCCTGTCACTTAGGAGATCCGCCCGCTTGTGTTTACACAAGCAGGCGGATCTCCACACTAGATCCCCGATGATCGGGGAAGAGCGGCGGCGATCGCCGCTGCTCCTCCCCTGGCTCGACTCCAGCTGTGACTGAAAACAGCGGGAGCGAGCCTCCGGCGGCGCGCGCGCACCGCCGAGAAGGGGGAGTGTCTGACGACGTAGTACTACGTCGTCAGACGATAACGACCCACTCGGCCCCAGTAATATTACTGCAGGCTGACGTAAAGTGGTTAAAGGGCTAGTTCACCTTTACCAAGATCCTGCCTATGCAGACAAAGGATGTCTGTAGATAAAAACAACTGTGCACTTTTGAACAAAATTAAATAGGGGTTCCAGCCTGACTGGAAA
The DNA here is from genome assembly GCF_965119305.1 of Pelophylax lessonae. Lineage (NCBI taxonomy): Eukaryota > Metazoa > Chordata > Amphibia > Anura > Ranidae > Pelophylax > Pelophylax lessonae. The sequence goes on from NC_138772.1 coordinate 379,707,124, forward strand.
ACTCCTAGGATGTTGCCAAGAGAAAGCTAGCTGTTACTATTCACCATTATAGGAGTGATCTCTTTCTTTGAGCTCAAACCTCTTCACATATGCGCTCTCCCCCCCCCCCGGATAGAGTAGTTAGGTTCAGCATTTGAGAGATCACTATTGTGATGGTGAAAGTGGGCCTCGCTTAGCAATGTCCTTAGCAACATCCTGGGAGTTTTCCAGTAAGGCTTTATGAGGTATGTAAATGACCTACACCTATATCAAGGGAACAATTCAATTTTGGTCACAGCTGCACAGTTTGTTTTTATCTACATAGACAATTACAGGCGTTTGGAACCAACAACATGTAACATGTGTTCAAGAGAGGCTGCTGGCTCAATTCTGCAACTTCTAAGGCCTCATGCACACTGGATATTTTTACAGCTGCTGTTTTTTGGCGTCTTTCAGGTGCCTATACCTTGAGCCACTTTCTTTTTTTTTTGGTATGCCACTGAAGGTAGCCTCTGCTTATACAATTTTTGTATTCTATGCTCACTTAAAGCAGTTAAAGTGAAAAATAAACAATGCTATCCCCCATTTTTAGACTTCTGTGAAAAATAAACAATGCTATCCCCCATTTTTAGACTTCTCCCAGATTTGCTTTTTCACTTAAAAGTGTTTCTAAATTCTCAAGTTTTTTTTTTTTTTTTTTAACCTTCATGCATTCTATGTACGAAGGTAAAAAATCTTCTCTGTGCAGCAGTGCCCCCCACTAAAACTTACCTGAGCCCCATCACGATCCAGAGATATGGACATGAGCCCTGGCTCTCCGGGGACTCTCCCTCCTCATTGCCTGAGACCGCAGAGGGAGTCAATGGCTCCCACTGCTGTCAATTACAGCCAATGAGGAGAGAGAGGGGGTGGGGCCGAGCATGCTCAGATGTCTCCATTGCAAGCTGCTTGTTCTGAGGGCACTAGGCAGGAGTGCCAGCGGGGGACCCGAGAAGAAAAAGATCGGGCTGCTATGTAGCAAACAACTGCACAGGGCAAGTATAACATGTTTTTTGTTAATAAAATAAAAAAATAAGCCTTTAATATCACTAACTAAAAGGCAAAACTTTTCTGTAATTTTTGATAAAGTAACTGAGGATAATAAACTCGGTTATTTTTTTTTTTTTTTCTACATCTTTGCCCCATTGGGGAGATTTTCCTTTCACTTACCTGTCCCATAGACAAAACAGGAAGCAGGAAGTAAGAGGACATACTTCCAAAGTGAAAAAATCCCTGGTTGTGCCCAGAACTGGTTTCCCCATTGGAAGATTTCCCTTTAAAATTACTGTTGTGGGAACAAGCTAAAATTTGGGATTTTCTTTCACTTTCAATGAGAAAAGAAAACATGACAAAATAGGCTGAATCTCCCCAAGGGAGTCATAGACTGCAATAAAAACAGAGCAGGTGTTTTAATCTCTCTCCACTTTATTCAAAACTACAGTATATATATATATATATATATATATATATATATATATATATATATATATATATATATATATATATATATAAAAAAAAAGTTCTGCTTTAAAAGTTATACCTAGTTCCCTACTGGCGCATAGTAATACGATGCCGGCAGGAACATTCCGTCCCTGTGGGCGGGCGTATATCGCTCAGACACAGCCCATCCCCGTTCAGTGTAAAGAGCCAATGAAATTGGTTCTTTACCACGTGACCGGCTGTGTCCAATCCCAGCCGGTCACGAGAAGTGTCTGTGCATCACTACCTGTCACGCAGCCCATCAGTGTCACCCCTCATACAGCCACCATGTCCAAAAAAGTTTTCACTACCAAAGAGGCATATGAATTTCTAAACCTAACGTATGAGAGCAGCGGGGGGCTCTCACTGTCAAGATTCCAGTTCAGAATTCAAGCCCTTTGAAGGCAGTACATCGGCGGCCGAATTGGGGGAGGATGCAGTCCATCCTAAAAGACGACACTCTGAAAACCAAGCAGCCATCAGCAGCGCCATACATCCCAATGGCCAATCGGCAAATGCCAACAGCACTAGACCCCAGGAGGAAAGACCCAGTACAAGCACTGGAATTACACATCAGACCCAAAGAAATAGAGCCCAAACTCATCTTCCAGATGCCTTAGCAAACCCATTGTGGCTGCCTTCCAGCTCAGGGTCAGCTACAATCCCCCCTTTTATAGCACAGCCAGATGTGCAGGTCACCACCAAAAAAATTTGATTGATTTTTTTAAATTCATTTTTCCCTGATGAGTTACTTCAAAGCATCAAAGACCAAACAAATCTTTTTGCCCGCCAGTACATAGAGAACAGCCCCAACTCATGCTATATAACATACAAAACAATCCTGGCGCTGTGGAACAGATATCCAGGGCTCAAGGATGAGATGGAGTGGACGAGGTTCACCATCAGCAAAAAGGTCATGTCATGTCATGTCAGGGTTGCAGCCCACCCAAACCCAGATCCTGACTGAGAAGTGAAAGTTACAACAGATAAATGGGTGTATTGGCGCTCCCTGACGCTGTGACAATAAGCTCAAAGTCAATGTTCTTGAATAAAATCATGAATTTATTGGAAGGCTAAATAAAAAATGCTGAGAATGCTGGTAACTCTTGTGCAATATAATATAAAAAAATACCAACAGATGTCCGGCAAAGAGGCTGTACCTTTTGAGTGGGACCCAGGAGTGAGGTGAAGACGCCTGTAGGTTGTTAGACTTGATAGTAGAAGCGCTCACTTGAAAGCCTGGAGCGGGCGGAGCCAAACGGGGGGGGGGCTGGAGAGGAAACCCCAGCCACCGCAATGCACACCAGCTGCGAGGATCGTTCGGCTGACACACTGGCGATTTCTCCCGTCCTCAAGCAGCTGGGCTGGCGCAAGGAGATGATGTAACCGGTCTCCCGCCGCTGAGTCACGAGGATGTGCTCAGCAGATCCCTGCTTCCCACGTGACCCGGGTGCGCTGAAATGAAGAAGGAATCCTCACTGTACTGGGCACGGCACACTGCCGAGTGTGCTGTCAGCCAATTAAGGGGACACAAGTGGCCACAAAAAAACGGGGAGGATGACAACAATGCACAACAATGATGAACAACAATGATGAACAACAATGATGTACAACAATGAACAACAATGACGATGATGATGATGATCATTGTTGTGCATTGTTGTGTTGTATTTGTATTCATTGTATATAGATTATCAGTGGTTTCCTCTTTAGGGGTGGAGTCAGTGAGTTGGTGGTGACGCCTCTTCCCCCATGCCCCTTTAAATTTTCCCTTTTTTCATGCCACGGGAAATCTGAGGAAGGGCTGTGCCCGAAACATGTCATCCTCCCTGTTTTTTTGTGGCCACCTGTGTCCCCTTAATTGGCTGACAGCCTGACAGCACACTCGGCGGTGTGCCGTGCCCAGTACAGTGAGGATTCCTTCTTCATTTCAGTGCACCCGGGTCACGTGGGAACAGGGTCCGCTGAGCACGTCCTCGTGACTCAGCGGCGGGAGACCGGTTACATCATCTCCTTGCGCCAGCCCAGCTGCTTGAGGAAGGGAGAAATCGCCAGTGTGTCAGCCGAACGATCCTCGCGGCTGGTGCGCATTGCGGTGGCTGGGGTTTCCTCTCCAGCCCCCCCCCGTTTGGCTCCGCCCGCTCCAGGCTTTCAAGTGAGCGCTTCTACTATCAAGTCTAACAACCTACAGGCGTCTTCACTTCACTCCTGGGTCCCACTCAAAAGGTACAGCCTCTTTGCCGGACATCTGTTGGTATTTTTTTATATTATATTACACAAGAGTTACCAGCATTCTCAGCATTTTTTAGCCTTCCAATAAATTCATCATTTTATTCAAGAACATTGACTTTGAGCTTATTGTCACAGCGTCAGGGAGCGCCAATACACCCATTTATCTGTTGTAACCAACTCATGCTATGCCCATCTTTTCGAATGGAGACGCCTAACAATGGGGGAGCTTGGATTGTTTTTGGGCCTTACAATCAATATGGGGCTTACAAAAAAAATAAATCAATTGCATTCTTATTGGTCTACCAACCCCATCCACCACATGCCAATATTTTCAGCTGTCATGTCCAGGTCCCGCTATGACATAATGCACTTCCTGCATTTCAGCGATAACTCACAGTGCCCTCCCCAAGATCATCCCAATTTTCACAAACTATATAAAATTCTCCCCTAATTAATTTTTTTTAAGAGGTTTCCCAAACTTTATGTCCCTGACCAGAACATCTCTGGATGAATATGCCTGGTCCATTTCACAGGCCGGCTGGGATTTAAGCAGTACATTCCCAGTAAGAGGGCCAGGTACAGATTAAAGCTCAAATAGCTCTGTAAAAGCACCACTGGATATGTGTACGCGTTCTGCGTGTACGAAGGTAGAGACTCCCAGCTCCAGCCCTGAGTACCCAACTTACATGGGAATAGGCAGAAAAAGTTGTCTGAGACCTAGCATTCCCACAGTTGCAAAAGGGGTATCACATTTACATGGATCATTTTTATATTTATTTTTTATAGTTTGCCCCTTTTCCGCCCCCTGTACCTTAAGAAAACTTTGGCCTGCAGTACAGCAAGAAAAAAACAGGAAGGGCTTCCCACAGCGTCTAGTCGCCACAAAACTACGAAGGGGGGAATCCGCAAGCCTGAGAAAAGAGGAAGTGTTGGTCATGAAGTGGAGGGATAGGAACGATGTGTACATCATGTCCGCCATCCACGATGACACCTCAGTGGAATTTTACCGAAGACGTGGTCCCATCTGAAAGCCTGGGTGAAGCCTCGAGTACAATAAGTTCAGTGGGGGGGGGGGGGGGGGGATGGATTTAAATGCCCAAATGCTGCAGCCCTATCAACCAAGAAAGACCCTCTTCTGGTATAAAAAAAGTCACAATTTACTTTTTCCATTTGGCCATTTAAAACGCATACGTCAAAAAATCTACGCAAACACCAAACGCATTCCTCAAATTTATCAAAGACACTGTCACTGCCCTGATCTACCAGTATGGATCCCCCACAGAAAGCACTAGTTCCGATTGTGTCAGCTGACTGAATGAGCGCCATTTCCCTTACAATATCCTACCATCAGAAACCGGAAGACGCCAAAAAAAAATATGTCAGGTGTGTAGCAAAAGAGGAATTAGGAAAGACACCCATTTTCATTGTCCCCAATATCAATCCCAACCTGGCCTATGCATTGGAGAATGCTTCAAATGCTATCATACTGCCCTAAACTAATAGCCCATATTTCTAACAGACTTCCATTTCCCCGTATTTAATTTCTGTGCTGAATATTTCCCTGCTGCCTCAAGCAGCCATATCATTGCCTTCCATGAGAACCGACCCTGGCCTGTTTATCGACTATGCCTCTGCCTGCCGTGTGCATTGTTTATCCGCCACGTTTTTGCCTTTCACGTGAACTGACCCTGGACTGTTTGACTATGCCTTTGCCTACAGTCTATTTCTGCCTTTTACCTGCCCTGACCTCGGCTTGTTACGACCATGCTTTTTTTGCCTGTCACTTGGACTGATCTTTCACCCTGCTACTGTAGTAGTGGGATTCAAAATAACACAGGGGTCTCACATGAGGGGGGCTTCAAAACAGTGTTCTGAGTTGAGAAAACTGTTTTTGGTTTTCCCCAGGTTTTGTAATTCCCAGAATAGGGTCTGGAGTCAGGAGGCTTCAAAGTGGGTGAGAGAAGTCTCTACCCCTGTCCCCATTCTTTCCTAACCGAGGCCCTAAGCTTGATGGTCCTGCCTGCTGCCTGGACCAATACTTTGGCTGTGCTGACAATATCTCTGCCTGCACTCACCCAGGACTTTTTATAGAACATGTGCCTGTTGACTGGACCAATACTTGGGCTGTACTGACCTTATCTCTGCCTGCACTAGCTATGGACAGTATTCCTGCCTGTTACATGGGTAGCCCTTTCACTGCTGCTGACCATATCCCTGACTACTACCTGGACCAATGCTTTGGCTGTGCTGTCAACATCTCTGCCTGTACTGACTGTGGACAGTATTTCTGCCTGCTGCCTGGAGGATCCTTTCATGGTCATTATGTTCCTGCCTACTGCCAGAACCAATGCTCTCCTCTGTGGACCACTGCCCTGCTAAAACCACAGGTAATCTTTTGGTTACCCTTTGCTCAGCAGACTGTATTTTGGTGCATATTATGCTATGCTTTAGAAATATGAAGGGCCTTTAACAATGGGATAGGTTGTCAGGACTTGTGTGTGATTTATGTCCCTAGAATGCATGATTGTACTCTCTGGAGGTTTGGCCCCTCTATGTGGCTAGGCTGTGAAAAGGAGTAGCAGAATATATTTTGGGGTGTCATTTTTGCTATGTACATGCTAAGTGTTAGAAATATCTTATAAACTAACAAACCGTGTTAAAAAAAAAAAAATAAATAATAATTACGTATTCATTTTTCCCCACATTTTCCAAAAACATGTGGAAAAATAAGACATGTTCAAAAGACTCAATGCCTCACAGAACAAACATTGGGGTGCTTTTCAAAATAGGGCCCTTTTGTGGGCGTTTCCATGGCCTTGGTGCTCTAGTGCTTTCAAAAGTGTGATAGGTAGTCAAAAAATTGTGTGTAATTTATGCTCCTAGAACGCCTGAAGGTGCTACTTGGATGTTGAGTCTCTTTGTGTAAACAGGCTGTGTAAAAGTCTCACACATATGGTATCACCATACTCAGGAGGAGAACCAGAATGTATTTCAGGGTATCATTTTTGCTGTGTACATGTTATGTGCTAGAAATATCTTATAAATTGGCAACTTAGTGGGAAAAAAGTTTTTTTACTTAATTTTCCCAAGAATTGTGGGAAAAAAAATTACAACTTCCAAAAAAAAAAAAAAAAAACCTCACCATGCCTCTTACTAAATACCTTGGACTGTCTACTTTCCAAAAATGGGCCATTTGGGGGGTATTTGTACTGTCCTGACACTTCAGGGCCTCAAGAAAAGGAGATAGGTCGTCAGTACATCGGTGTGATCAATTTTCAATGATTGGTACCATAGCTTGTAGACTAACTTTCACACTAAATAATACACTATATTTGGGTTGTTTTTACCAAAGATATGTAGCAGTATACATTTTGGCTTAAATGTATGAAGATAATTACTTTTTTTAAATATTTTAAAAAGAAACAGATGTTTTTGCTAAAATGTTTGCTCTTTTTACTTCCATCACAAAAAATAAAACCCAGTTGTGATCAAATACCACCAGAAGAAAGCTCCATTTGTGTGAAAACAAAATAACAAATGTGTTTGGGTACAGTGTAGCATGACTGAGCAATTGTCATTCAAAATGTGAGTGCTGAAAGCTTAAAATTGGTCTGGGAAGGAAGGGGGTGAAAGTGCCCTGTATTGAAGTGATTAAATTATACTAAAAATAGAAATTAACATGACAAAATATAAAAACCATTTTATTCGACCATACAAAAAAAAAAAATAAGATAAATAATCCAACATTTGTCATTGTTTTCAACAACAAAAGTAACAGTGACATTCGTGTGGAAAAATTTACAGAGACAGCTTTATGTGTAAACCGATATGGGTCATCTCTTCCTCTCACTTTCAATACCATTAAATTTGATAAATAATATTTAGATGATTCAGAAAGCTGTAAACTTTTTTTTTGAGTCAGAATCTTGAATCTTATAGTAGTTAAATTGCATTAACCAACTTGACATGGTTTAATTTCAGTTTATACAGATGGTCATAGAGGATGTTCAAACCTTAAGCCTGCTACGTTTTTTTTTTTTTTCGTAATTAAAAAATAAATGAAAACTGTCAGCTCCAGTTGGAGCCACTGTACTAACAATATAACGTTAGTACAGCGATCTCCCCTGCTGGGCTGTTGTGTTCCGACAAGGGGATGGGATGGGGCAACCCCCAACCCCTCTCGCCAGAACACTCCGATCAGTGCTCTCAGCCTCTGGTTGAGTACGCTGATCGGGAGCAGGTTGGTTGCTGGTTTTCCAGCAAGCACATCTGACAGAAGCCAGCTGAACAGATACTACACAGGCTGAAAAAGGGTTTTTTTTTTTTTTTTAACTGGCCAATGACATCGAAACTAGATGCTAGAAAAATAAAAATGACTGACTGTTTGAACTACTAGGTGGTCATTTATAGTAGGTTAAAAAAAAAAAAAAAAAAAAAGTTAATGCCTTAGGGTACCTTTGCTGTTCAGCATCTAAAGAGTAGTCAGATAGCCATGTTTTTTTTTGAAAATCATACAAGCTTAACTGAACAAGCTGAAGTTAGAAGCGGATTGATTCATGCAGAGCTGCACCAGATCAAGTTATTAAATCAATCAACACCTTAGTGTTAGTTGAACCCCCTCTTGCTGTAAAACTCTCTAAACACTTAGGCCCGCCATACATGGGTCGAATTTAAAATTTTTCTTTAGAAAATCTTATCTAAGAATTTTCATTCAAATTTGGCACCATTAGTGGGCCACAGCAAAGGACATTTTCTTTTATACAGCCATCGAGCATGTTGGAAATTTTTTAGGGGTCGACCCCTACTGAGGAAGTCAACGCCTGTGGTTGGGCTTCGATGTCACGCGTATAGGGGACAGAGCCTGTGTGCTGGAAGCTGTCTCTTCCAAGATACCGTTTATGCTGATTGCTATGCGCTTTGGAAGCGCCACCTTTGTGAGTACCATTCCTTTTACTCAATAAAGCGGTTTACTGCAACCATACAGAGCACTAGATCTTTTCCTTTGTTCCCCTTTTATGTCTATCGGTGAGAATCCCTCTGGAGGTGATAGGCTATCCATAGCCTTTACTATCTGAAGGTCCCTGTGTATATACAACGCTGTGATTGACCCAGCAGTGGGTCTATAGTGGAGGCGAGAGACCAATTCACCTGGTGGTGGGATTGCACTAATCACGAAAGCACTATTTGATTGATTGTATGGACATTGGAACATGTATGGACACTGATTTTGAGTTTTATTACACTATGTGTGCACATGACTGGCGCAACACTACTTTTTGGTTCATTTAGTTTACATTGTGTGGTTTAGACACTTTTAGTGTGTGCAGCCAGTCTTTATATCATTTGTTTATTGCATCATTCACTATTGATACTTTTTTTGCGCTGATAGTATATATTTTGATGCTAAATGAGCCCCAGTATTCCTTTATGACAGGCAGAGAGAATATATTTCTATTCTTCAACTCCAGCAATTCAGAGACAACTTTAACTATGCTCATCCATCCTATGATCATTGTTATGCTACTGAGTTTGCCTTGAGGGCATGAACAAAAAAATCTTTGAAGGATGCATAATGAATTTCATTGGCGATGTTGATAAATACAAATCATTATCATTATCCAAGCAAAGCAAAACCAGTGTGGCGATTCCTCGAGCTCATGTAGATGAGTCACAAGAAGAAGAAATAAAATCCCATGTTAGATTTTCCCAAAAGGCACAGAAAAAAAATGCTTACTGCTTGTTCAGATCAATCTACACACATTTGCTCGATACACTTGCTACTTTCAGTGTATACATTATGCCACAGGATACGGCATCTACAATGTCAAATGTGTAAAGATTCCGAAACAGACAAAATACTGAGTGACTAACCAAAAGCACTTAAAGAGGAGTTCTATGTTTAGCTATATAGAAATTGGCCAAATACAAAAACCTAACATTTCTAAGTAAAAAAAAAAAAAAAAAAAAAACAAACAAACACATAATTGAAACCAACAACATTTATAGGCTAATTTAGCCATGTTAGACTTTTTAGCTTTCCATGCTCAGAGTATTTTATACCTTGGGTATAACTGAAGGTGCGGTTTTACCCACAGTACTTCTATGTGAATAGGGTCAATCCTGTGTTCCAGTTGGCATACATAGAGTAACAGAGTTAATGTTTTGATGACATCATTGCACAAATAAAAACACTTTAAAAGTTATTTTAACTCCGTAATTAAACTGTGAACCCTTACAACCCCTAGTGTTAAGCCCCGTACACACGTACCGATGGTCGGCTTACAAATGTTCCTCTTTTCTCCCCGGGATGTCGGTGTCTGCTGAAAAGTGCAAAGACAGCACAAGGACAGCACAAGAATTTTGTCCGCCGACTGCAGAAGTGATGTCATGTAATGGTTAACTTTCCCTGTGTTTTCTATTTTCTGAGCATGCCCAGTCTTGCAAATCTGCGGTCTGTCGGCCGAATTGTGTACTGACAGGCGAACAATCGTCCGTTCTGGTGTCGGCATACAAATATTTTCATGTTTGCACGAAAGACTTTTGTCCGCGGATTGTGCGCAGACATCTGTCGGAGGCACCATACTAACACGCGTACAATCGGCAGATCCTTCGTCCACCGACGTTTGTATGCCGACGATCGGTACGTGTGTACGGGGCTTAAGACTGCTGCAGGCATATCCTTGCAATGCAGATAATGTATCTGGAAACAGAAATCAAAAAGTGGTCACTGACGTTACTAAAGTGCTTTGCTTTGGCAGTGCTGTGACCAACAGGATTAGAAAATCTTTCCGATTTATGGGTCAGACTTTTTATAAAGTCCAACTAATCTATGTATACTTGCAACTAAGAGCAAAGGAAATAGGAAATTGATAGAATTACAGGTAAGACAAGCTTTCTGAAAAACTAGAAAAACAGAAGGCTGCCAGCAGACGATGCTTCAAGATTCTCTTTGTAAGAGTGACCTTTGTTCATCCACAGGTGACCATTTGTATAATTTAGTTCAGAAATATGGTAACAGACAGGCTTCATTACAGTATAAAACTGCAAAAAAAAAAAAAATGAACAAATACAGAAGCAATGTAAGCTAGGAATGTAAAAAAAAAAACTAGATTTTTGTAAGAACTTAAAATAAGAACCATAAAATCCTTTGAAGTCCATTGACAGACGCATCAGCAATGCTTCTTTACCCTTGGGTTATGCACCATCTACAGGAGTAGACTAGGCAGTTAAAAAAAATTCACTGACACGCCTATAGGGGCTGTCCTTCTCAGCATAACCCCCCATGCACTGTGCTCTCAAATCAGTTTTTGTAGCAAACAGTTAAAAGAAGACACAAACCATCCCCATAATAGAGGAGCGCCTGTCAATGGACTTTAGAGAAGAGGATTTTAAGTTCTTACAAAAATCCAGTTTTCTATCGTCCACTGACGGATGCAGCAGCAATGCTCCTTGAACCTTGGGACGTCCCAAAGCAATATAGGCATGAGGGGTGGGAAGAACGCAACCAAAAAACAGTTAACATATTTCCAAGGCTAAAATCGTAGCCAAATGGGTAAGAAAAAAGCTCAACCAATAAGAGGAGCTTACCCTCGAACAAAGTTTGACCCCTTAAAGAGAAAAAAACAAGTCTCTTTACACAGCAGCCTGCAGAACCTTGCAGCCAAGAGGCATTCGAAGATGCCAATAAAATCAATCTTGCAGAATATTGTAAAAGTATGCACAGACGACCAAGTCGCCGCCTTACACACTTGAGCAACAGATGCCTAATGACGGAAAGCCCAAGAGGCACTCAGCGCTCTAGTAGAATGAGCTCTCACAGCAAAAGGAGGGACCTGACCCTTCAATGAATAAGCCTGAACACCTGTCTGCCTAATCCATCTGCATATGGTCGCAGCAGATGCAGCCAAACCCTTACGACATCCCTCTGTAAGGACAAAAAGAGAATCTGATGTCCTAAAAGGCTCCATGGCCGACAGGTAAACCCTGATCACCCGAACCACATCCATAGAATGCAAGGCAAATTCCTTAGGATGCTTAGGCTTAGGACAGAGTGAAGGCGAAACAATGTCTTCATTTAAAAGGAAATCATACACCACCTTAGGAAGAAAGGACTGATTAGGTCGAAGAACCACTTTATTTCTACGAACGACCAAGTAAGGCGGACAGGAAAGCCCCGCCAATTCAGACTCTCTGCGGGCAGAAGTAATAGCCACCAGAAAGGCAACCTTCTGAGATAAAGGCAGAGCTATGTCCCTAATATTCTCAAAAAATGGATTTTTGTAAAATCTTACCGTAAAATCCTTTTCTCTTAGCTCATTGACAGACGTAGTCCTCGGTGATACAGCACCTTCGGGTTATGTTGCCTCCACAGGAGTAGGACTAGACAGGAAATAAAATGCTCTGGCCACACCCTAGGGGCAGTCCCCGAGGGTATATCCTCTCTCTCTCTGCCACAGCAAATCAGTTATGTCACAAAAGCAGTGTTTAGAGAATTTAACCCAACCCAACTCCAAAACAGAGGGGCGGGTACTACATCTGTCAATGAGCTAAGAGAAAAGGATTTTACGGTAAGATTTTACAAAAATCCATTTTTCTCTATCGCTCATTGACAGACGTAGTCCTCGGTGATAAAGCACCTTCGGGACGTCCCAGAGCAGTATCACAAATGAGGGGTGGGAAAATGGAAATCAAATCCAAATCTAGAAGGCCCAACCGGTGCCAACTAGAAGTTTACAATGCTCATCCTTAATGATGAGACTCAACAAAAAAAATTTTCAAACAGAAAAAAACCCTCGAGGTAGACCACCGGTCTCCTCAAATTGCGGCCTGCAAAACCTTGCGGCCAAATGAGGCATCCGCCGATGCCATGACATCAATTTTATAAAATTTTGTAAAGGTATGTACCGACGACCAGGTGGCCGCCTTACATACCTGGACCACTGACGCCTGATGGCGAAAGGCCCAGGAAGTACTGAGCGCTCGAGTGGAGTGCGCCCTAACAGGGAACGGAGGACTCTGACCCTTAATAGAATAAGCCTGTACCACCGTCTGTCTAATCCATTTGGCAATAGTCGCGGCAGATGCAGGCAACCCCTTTCTGAGGCCATCCGTGATCACAAAAAGTGAATCCGTCTAACGGAACGATTCCGTAGCCTTCAGGTATACCCTGATTGCCCGAACCACATCCAAGGAATGCAACGCATGTTCCCGATGATGATTGGGCTGAGGACACAAGGAAGGTAGTACAATATCTTCATTCAGATGAAAATCTGAAACCACCTTAGGAAGAAAAGGATGGCTTAGGATGGAGTACTACCTTATCCCTATGAATCACCAAGTATGGGGACTGGCATGATAAAGCAGCCAGTTCTGACACCCTGCGTGCAGAAGTTATAGCCACCAAGAAGGCCACCTTCTGGGATAAAGTAAGCAAGGGAATCTCCCTGATGTTTTCAAAAGGAGGTTTCTGTAGAACCGACAAAACCAAATTAAGATCCCAGGGCGGTAAGGGCGCGCGGACTGGTGGAGCCAGGTGCCGCACCCCCTGGATGAAATTCCGCACCAAGGACTTGGTAGCTAAAGGTTTCTGAAAGAAGATTGCTAATGCTGAAACTTGACCCTTGATGGTGCTCAAGGCTAGCTTCTGCTCAACCACTTTTTGCAAAAAGGCCAATATTCGAGTCACCGAATAGGTACGTGGAGGAAATCCTAAAGATTCGCACCACGCGATATAAGTCTTCCATGTGTGATAATAGACCTTGCTGGAACTCGCTTTCCTTGCTTTAATAAGGGTAGGAATGACTGAAGCTGACAACCCTCTGTCCTTCAGTACTTGGGTCTCAATGGCCAGGCCATTAAAACCAGCGACTGTAAAGCACAATGGTAGATTGGTCCTCGAGACCGCAGATACTCCCTGAGACGCAGTTCCCACGGAACGTCCGCGACTAGCAAGTCCAAGTCGGCCAGGCCGGCTTGACGAGGCCAGCCTAGAATTTCTAGGACCACTGGCACTGACGGGATTTGAACCAGGCATCCCTAGAGCTATCTGGCCCCGACCATCCGACAAAGTCTGGTCGTTTTCTGTTCCCACACATTTATCCGACACCCGATTCCTATCAGGAACGGTGATCTCTCCTGGTTGAATCTCAGGGACCGAAGTCACCCGGCTAGAGGCTTCTTGGTCTGTCTGGTCAACCAGATCCGATTCCTGTGGGGAATTGAGACTAATCTTAGGAAAAGGTAAAGGAAAAGATCTGTTCAGGGAACGGTGACTACCGCTCCCTGTAGTACTTAAATGTTGGAAGGGAAGAATCGCACCGGTAGTAGTAGTCGATGCTCGATCTAATGTCCTGAATACCGGTGAAAACGTCCCCCCACCCTCAACCCGGGTGGGGGCGCACCTTCAGGCTGTGTAATCCTTTGCTTCGGGTTTGGCTGAGTCGGTCCTCTGTTTGTCCGACCAGCCTTTCTTGAACCCTCCTGGAGGAGTCTTGCCTTTCCCGCTTGTTCCAGCCGGGCGTGCGAACCCTTTATGGGCGGTAAAGAAAGGTCCTCGCTTGTTGCGAGGTCCCTTAGCTTGAGAAGCCTGTGGCAAGAAAGTGCTCTTGCCCCCAGTGGCATCCTTAATAATTTCATCTAGGGTGGCCCCAAATAGGCGATTCCCCTGAAAGGGGAGATTCGTCAAGGTCTTTTTGGAACCTAGGTCAGCTGACCAGCATTTTAACCACAGCACACGTCTGAGGATTACCGCTGACATAGATGCATGCCCTAATAGGGGGGTAGCATCCAAGGCTGCGTCACAGACAAACTGTAGCCCTTGTATAATCTGTTCCATCAAATCAGATGTTCCCTGGGGGATAGCTTTTCCCCTTGGCGTACCAATCTCGCCCATTCCGTTAGTGTCTGGGAAACTAGACCAATAACAATTACTGGTCTAAATGCTGACCCTATCAGGGAGAAGATAGTGCGGGACTCCGCTTCCATCTTTCGATCCACCGGATCCTTAAAGGACGAAGTGTCCTCCACTGGGATAACCGTGGCTTTATTCAGCCTGGAAATAGGTGGATCCACCACTGGTGGTACCGTCCATTTCTTAATGAGGGATTCCTCAAACGGATAGCGTCTAGCAATACGCTTGGAAATAGTAAAGGTACGCTTAGAATGCTCCCATTCTCCTCTAATTTTATTACCAAAACACTTGGGTACAGGAAAAACCTTCACCGTTTTGATGGGCTTGTTAGTACCAAAAGGGAATCTCTGTTTCAGTTGCCTCTGCCGATAAAACCTCAAGTCTTAAGGTTTCCCGCACCGCCACAACTAGTGCGTCCACCAATGCTTCTTCCTGAATTATGGCGGAAGAATGAACGTCCTCCTCACTGTCTGAGGGAGCTTTACCTGAGATAACAGCCCTTGCAGAGGGACCTGCAGCTGCAGTGACCGTCTCTGAATCTGAGTCAGAGGTGTCAGATAATATAGGGGTAGGCGGGGGTCGCTTTCTTTACCCCCGTCCCTGACAGGCCGCCTCCACCCGAGCCACCATAGACTCCAAAACTGCTGTAAATGCATCCATACTCTGTGCACCGGCGGGTCCCGTGGCCCCCTCGAGGGAAACAGGTGGGGGTACTTGTGTGGCAGGGTCCATGATTATTTCAGTAACTACCCGGAAAATACAATCCAAACTTAAATAAAAAACTTTTTTTTTTTTTTTCCAGACCCCCAGCGCCACAAAAGCCCCTCAGTGTTACCTGCTAGGGATCTATCAGCCAGCTTTCCACACATAGAATGTGTACTGGGAAAAAACCAGAACAGAGTTCTGCCCAAGTCAAAATGATCTCTGCATATCGAAGAGCGGCCTGACCTTCTGGCACTGCCTTAATGGTTTATGTACGCCATTGCCATGTAGGAATGGACCCTAACTAGCAGCCCTATGAGTGAGGAGGTCCAGTGCTGAAAGGCAAGCCGAGCCACCCAGAGCTCCAGGACATCAGAACTCAAACTTCTTCTGACAATCACATCCCCTGAACATACAGGGGAGTCCAGAACTCCTGACCAGCCCAACAGGCTGGCGTCCATTGTCAGTACTTTCCACACCACAGGGAGAAGCATTTTCCCAACTCCAGCATTGGGTTGGAAAAGCCACCATTCCAATGATAACCTGGTTTCAGTGCTCAGAGACATGGGCTCAACAGAGTTCAGAGTAACTTAGCATCTGACAGCTTAGGACAGTCTTGAATGAAACAGTGTGCGAGACTGTCTTAGAGGGGTTACAATCAACCCCAGCACTCTCATGCAGAAGCAAATGTAGGGCATTTAAGGGAACTAAACTTCACCCTGTATCCAGAGGGTCCGAAACTTTTCCAGGGGATGGAATACCCATGCCAGAGCCGTGTCCAAGATGAGACCCAGATATCCCAGTCAATTCAATGGCTCCAGGGTCAATTTCTTGAGACCCAATCGATCTCTTGCAGGACTTGCACAGTCTGCTGCACAGTGGCCCTGATGCCTTCTCTTGATTTTTCCTGCAAGATTACGTCATCCAGATACCCCAGAATGGGGCTCTTCCATGCTGGCAGAAACCTGGGTTAGCATCTTGCAGTGTCATGGCTAAGCCAAAGGGCACAGCCACAAAGTGAAAGTTGTTCCCTCATTGCAACGTGCAGGTAGTGCTGAAAAAGCATACATTATTGGATGCGGGTTGTGGGATGTAGGCATTTAAGCTTTAATGTTTCAGCATTCTCAGCAAATGCTATATAAATGAGAAAAATAGATAAACATGTTGCATTACTTTACTGTGCTGTTCTGTATTACAAAAATCATTTTCTATGTAGCAGTTTACTAGCTTTGATAATTGTTTTAAAATTATTTAAAGCTTAGCACTGTAACAAATACAATTCACAGAGAAACAGTTTTAGCTGGACACAGATGTAATCAATATTCAGCAACAGCACACTGCTTAGCTTTTGGAATGTTGCATGGTACTATACTATGCAGTCACAGATCGATGACTATAAGTTGAACACCATAAAGGGAAAGTTTGAACTGTTTTAAGCAAGATCACGGATGGATCCATGGGGGATACCATAGACCATCAACCATATTACCTGCAGTGTGATGGATGGGCTGCAGGTCATCACTCTCACTAAGGATATGCAGAAATGATGTTAAAATTGCTGCTTTGGTAATCAATCATCTGTTTATAAGTAAATGTAACCATTAGAAAAAAAACAATTTCCACTGTGGATAGAGTAATGGAAGGTTAAACCCCCTGTAAAGTTTTTTGCCATCTGTGTCCTAATGAGAGAATTTTTCACCTTCCTTCAGGTCCCACAGCCAAAAACAAAAAAAAGTGATGGGTAGCTCTCTAGTCAGAGAATTCATGGTTGTCACCATAATCACCTGAACCGATATCTTCATTGGAAGATATACCTGAAGATATGGAAGATATACCTGAAGATATTCCTGTTCTGGTGACAACTTATTTCATATTCGGCGATCGTTGTAAATAGAAAGAATATAGAGGGTGAATCTACCGAACAAGGGTACAAAACAGCAATAAAAGCCTGACAGGTATTCTAATACCTCTTTAATCTACCCAAAACTTAAAAAAAAAAAGTTTTGCCTTTAGTGATAATTTAAGCATCACTTTAAATATATTTTACATGCTAAAAAGGTGACAACTTACCTGACACGCTGCCTTTTGTTGTTCCAACGTTCTTTCCATTTCCCCCCCCCCCCCCCCAGCAATGGCTGAAATGTCAGGATTCAGTGTCTTTTTCCTGAAGGGTTCTGTGGGGACACCCTTACAAGGCCTACCAGGACTAGTGCTAAACAGACGTGCCACCATTTAAACATTTAGTCTGTACAAGCCACTACCCTGCTCCCTACTTAGGCAGATTGGCTGCTTCTGCCTTTTACCTGGGTGAGTGCACTGAACTTCCCAAAAAGAAAGGTAGCTTAAGCCAGCAGAGAATAGGGAAAGATAATTGTTTTGCACACATACCATACATACTAAAGTGGTCGTAAACTCACCTGAACAACTTTGCACTATATGGAACTGTATAAAATGACTTACATGTTGTTGGCTTCAAAAGTATTTAAATGTATTCAGTTTAGGAGAAATCACGCACGGTTTCTTTAAATGACAGCCCTGGCACATATGCCTGTATCCTGATTGACAGCACACGGAGTGTACTGTCAATCTATGCATCCATGTGCCGTGCCTTCATTTGCAATACTTTGCGGCATTGCATTGAAATTTTTCAAGACTGTTGACCATTCATTACGTGGGGCTAAGTCTTGGTAAATTTACACGAAAACGAGGCTTGGTTCACTTGTATTGTACATTCTACAGTGGTGTAAAAAAAGAAAATAGTAGATGGGGCCAACAAGCTAGACCTTGAGCGCCACCAACATCCCTGAGTAGACAAACCAACAACATGGGAAATTAGGACTTTACAGGTGCCTGAACTACTGCAGTTATACAGCAAAACAAGTTGAGCTATATAGTAAAAAAATGTAATTAAATTATTTTACTATATAGTTCAACTTGTTTTGCTGTATAAACTGCAGTGGTTCAGGCACCTATAAAGTCCTAATTTCCCATGTTTGTTCACAGTGGTGGTGTAGAAAGGGCGGAAGTGCAGATGCGAAAGAGAATCTGGAGGTAGCGGTTAGGTACCACTTTAAAGCTGAAAATTAAAATTAATCTGCTTATATTTCACATTCCCTGGTCCCCAGTCAACATGCTAATTAACATGCCCACATGTGATGCAGGGAATGCATAATTAAAAGAACTAAAATCCACAGAATGAAAGAGGTAGGTCAGGGACAGTAAAGCTGGGAAGAAAAGAGCAGATGATGCTGGATGTCCTTCAGCCACAAAAACAAGATTTTTGTACGATCTTACCATAAAATCGGTTTCTCTGAAGTCCATTGACAGACGCAACCTCCATCTTCATTAGGCATTGGGTTATGCTGCCCCCTGTAGGAGTAGTTATAGGTAGGAAAAATTTAAATCTCCACGCCCCCGGGGCTGTCCCCACAGGCATAACCCACACACCCACTACTCCAGCAAACCAGTTTAGTTGTAAGCAGTGAAGAGAAAAAAAACATCCACATATCAGAGGGGCAGGTACTGTGTCTGTCAATGGATTTCAGAGAAACAGATTTTATGGTAAGATCTTACAAAAATCTTGTTGTCTCCACCGTCCATTGACAGACGCAGCCTCCATCTTCATTAGCCACTGGGACGTCCCAAAGCAGTGTAGGTATGATGGGTGGGAAGAACGCAACCAGATAGTAACCTAAACTCCAAAGGCTAAACTTAGCCAACTGGGTAACATGAAGCTCAACTAAAACAAACAACATTCAGGAGCTCACCCAGGCGAAAAAAAAAAAACCCTAAAAGAAAAAACATTCTCTTACTAAATAGCAGCCTGCAAAACCTTGCGGCCAAAAGAGGCATCCGAAGATGCCATCAAATCCACCTTGTAGAATTTTGTAAAAGTGTGCACAGACGACCAAGTCGTTGCCTTACAAACTTGTACAACAGAGGCCTGATGGCGAAAAGCCCAAGAGGCACTCAGCCCTCTAGTAGAATGCGCTTTCACAGGGAAAGGAGGAACCAGACCCTTGAGTGAATAAGCCTGAACAACCGTCTGCCTGAACCATCCTGATATGGTCGCAGCAGACGCAGCCAAACCTTTTTGAGGTCCGTCCATAAGGACACAGAGTTTGTTTTCCTAAAAGACTCGCCTGAACCACATCCAAAGAGTGCAAGGCAAATTCCTTGGGATGCTTAGGACATAAGGAAGGCAACCCAATAACTTCATTGAGATGATAATCCGACACCACTTTAGGGAGGAAGGACGGATTAGGACGGAGAACCACTTTATCTCTGTGGACCACCAAATAAGGCGAACGACAGGACAGCGCCACCAACTCAGATACTCTGCGAGAAGAAGTAATAGCCACCAGGAAGGCAACCTTCTGCGACAAAGAAAGCAGAGAAGGCAGAGAAATCTCCCTAATATTCTCAAAAGGAGGCTTTTGAAGAACAGACAAAACCAGATTGAGATTCCCACGGAGGCAACGGGGATCTTCTTGGAGGAGCCAGATGACACACCCCCTGAATAAAAGTGCGAATCAAGATATTAGTAGCCAACAGACATTGGAAGTAAATAGCCAAGGCCGACATTTGGCCCTTGATAGTGCCCAAAACCAAGCCCTGCTCAACCCCCTTTTGTAAAAAGGCCAAAACCGTAGCTATAGAAAACGAGAGGGTGCACCCGCAGCGATTCACACCATGAATTGTACGACTTCCACGTACGATGATAGATCTTCCATGACGTTGATTTCCTGGCCTTCAAAAGAGTGAGAATCACTGAGTCAGAAAGGCCTCTATTCCTCAATTCCTTGCTTTCAACAGCCAAGCCGTTAAAGCCATTGACCGTAAAGCAGGATGGAAGATCGGTCCTTGAGACAGCAGATCTTCCCGCAAAGAAAGCCTCCATTGAGGATCGTCGACCATTTTTACCAGGTCTGCGTACCAAGACCAAGACAGCCAGGCCAGTCCGGTGCCACCAGAACAACCAAAATGCCTTCCACCGCCACCCGGCGAAGAAACCTTGGCAGGAGTACGAGTGGAGGGAAGGCATAAATAAGCCGATACTGGCTCCAAGGAGCCACCAGGGCATCTGCGGCATTGGC
This sequence comes from Pelophylax lessonae, assembly GCF_965119305.1. Taxonomy (NCBI): domain Eukaryota; kingdom Metazoa; phylum Chordata; class Amphibia; order Anura; family Ranidae; genus Pelophylax; species Pelophylax lessonae. The sequence goes on from NC_138772.1 coordinate 379,727,560, forward strand.
TAGAGGATCCCGAGACCTGGCTACAAAATGCTGGACTTTCCTGTTGAGGCGAGATGCAAACAGATCCACGTCCAGAGTCCTTGAGAGCGTTCCTGCGGGGGAACCGGCACAATCACTCCTTGAGCCAAGAGATTCTGCACAGCCTCCCGGAGAGCTTTCAAACACTCTGGAGACAGGTGAAGATTTGATTGAAAAAAACCTGTCCCCCTGGCCGGGACCAAAATTAGATCTTGTACCTGGAACAAATCAGTTTGTGAACCCATTTGTCTTGAACAAAGGAAGTCCAGGGTTCCTGAAAAGCGCAGACGTCCGCCTACCCCAGAAACGGGTGAGCGCACCCATTCATGCTGAAAAGGACTTGTCCGTGGAACTGGGCTGACTGGCCTTGGGCTTGCCCCAGTGCTTCTTAGTCCCTCCAGAAGCTCTGAACAGCTTACCTTTTTCTTGCGCCCCAGAAGCACGAAAAAAAAGGCCTATGAGCGGTAAAGGCAGGTCCCCGCTTAGCACGGGGTGTTTTACCTTTGGAGGTTTGAGGAAGAAGAAGAGTACTCTTCCCGCCAGTCAGACCCTTAATCATATCATCCAGCAAGTCGCCAAACAAACACTCTCTCAGAAAAGGAAGATCTGTCAGGGCTTTCCTGGAAGCCTGGTTAGTCGACCTGCTCTACAGCCAAACCATGCGCCGGAGGGCAATCCCCACAGCCAAAACTCTGGCCACCAGGGGAGCCGCATCCAGGGACGCATCACATAGGAGCACCAGGGCCAGAGCCAACTGGTATAAAGTTCCATGAGCTCCGGGGAAACTATGTCAGGGTCCAAGTTACCTTTCAGAACCTTAATCCATTCTGTAACCGTCTGCGATACCAACAGACACAAAACATGGTTTTAGAATAGAACCCGCCAACACATGAAGATGGAGGGAAAGGGATTCCACCAGCATGTCCACCAGATCCGTAAAAAATGGGGAATTCTCCACAGGCACAATAGTAGATCTGCTCAAAAGGACTACACAAAAATGGATGCCAATGCAATTAAATAGGAAGCACAGGGAAAATGGCCTCAAAATACAATACCCCCAAGACCACCAAGGGGGGGGGGGGTCACATTTACTCACCATACTATGGACCGGGTGGGCTCCGCCCTGGGCAGACCGCCTCCCAACCGAAGTGGGGGTTCTGCCAGCCCTGGGCTACGCGGCTACTCAGGGCATTCCAGGTCGTTGTGTCCTGGCGAGACATCCACTCGCAGGCGCGTCCCCATCTGGAAAGGGGCACCGCCGTGGCAAGGCCTAGTGCGGTAATATAACCTGCTCACACTCGTGGAGTAAGGAAACTTAAGCATTTAACCCTTGCAGTGTGTGCGTGTGGGGGGGGGGGGTGGAGTCCAATACAAATGTAATTTTTTTTTTTTTTTTCCAGGAGTTGGGCTTTAAACTGGATCTACATGGATTATTTGTTCAGTATTGTGTTGAACGGTTTAGTGGGACTATTTTTAAACAACCATACATTACAATCAGACAAATGATACAAGCATAGGGAGCAGAACAGTGACAGGACCTGGAAGCGCTGGGATTGGGGGGGGGGGGAGGAAACAGATGAATGACTGCTATATATAAATTACACTGAATATATATGTCCATGCACACAAACATACCAATGGATCACTGAATAACTTTTTATTCCCTTTAGAATTTGCACATACTATAGTAATTTATGGTGTACAATGCTACCCGCAATGTAAAAGCAGACATTTTAAAAACTGGTGCAGCTTGCCAACAGCAAAATGTAGGCAATTTATGCAATCGTTAAAAAAAAAAAAAAAAAAAAAAAAAAAACAGAAGTTATCTTTGTAAATATTACCCTTATCCCAGAAGAAGAAAACCATGAAAATATTACCTGTGAAAGCGTTTGTGGCCTGAAAACCAGCTTCCTGCATACTGCTCTTCCAGCAAAGATGAATGTCCAACCTTAACCTGTCCTGACCAGAGATGACAAATGGGCAGGAAACAGTCAGGTCACTTCCATTTTAGTCAGAGTCCATCACTATCTACCTGGTTATGCATGCAGGTACTCCGCTCTGAGCCACTGGCCCTAAATGGCTGCTGCAACAGTGCAATGCAGAGTCTGCTAACAGATTTAGGACAGGTCATCCATCCAACCAAAACTTGGATGCCATGATGGTAAAAATGAAGCCGAAATGAAGAGCTGGATATTATAGAGGTGCTTCAATATGATCTCTTCCCAATAGCAATCCCATCAGTCCAGTGATGCCTTGATCTTGGTAGGGTTTTTCGCGTGCTGACTTTAGGCTGCGTCTGGCCTTCACTTTTTTCAGCGTATCAGGTCCCTCAGGCACCCAAACTAGAGATGAGAAGAGAAATGTGGAGATTAGATTACCCAACAGTCTCTACCAACACTGAAGAGAACAAGAGCAAGAAAAAAATAAAACCCTGTGGAAACAGTGGTCGACATTAGAAAGGATTTTCAAAAGGTAAATATTACAATTTTGCTAAGATGCTAAGTGTGACCACACATCCCTTTGAAATGTAAATCTCTTCATGAGCTTGGAGTTGCATATCACCCCCTGAGCGTTGTTTATCTTTTCAGTTCAAAGCCAAAGTTACTAGAGATCGAAGGGACACAGAGGGAGAGGGGGGCGGAAGAACAACAGGACTGCAATTAAATAGACAGATAGAACCAAACCATCCTAAGCTTGCTTCTTCATTGTCAAATGGTAAACAGCACATCACATCCTGGTCCTGCTGTATTAGTACAAGGACACACAGCTCAAAAATAGGAATTTCATAACAAGTGTAAGAATTGAAAAACATGCACATCGTCATTTTTTATTAGTGCGTGACATTCAGCAGTTTCTAAAAATGGGCAGAATAAAAACCCCTGGGCACCCCCCACCCCCCCATATTACAGTATTTATAAAGAATGCAACTAAATTCAATTTACATAATAAAAACGCAACATGTTATTCTTTTTTCTACTAGAGCGATTTTTTCTGGTTTTGCACATGTGATAAAAGTGTAAAAAAAAAAAAAAAAAAAAAAGAGAATTAGTTAAACCTTCTAAACATTATGTATTTTCTGAAAGCAGACTCTAGAGAATAAAATGGTGGTAGCTGTATTTTTTGTAATACAATATTACTGCACATGTTTATCAACAACACATTTTTCAGTGAACTTAATTTTATGGCACACAAATCATATTGCGCAATTTTTAGGCATAACATAAAAAATGAGGTTGCGGTGATCAGTGCCAGGGGCCAGGTCATTCAGCGCCCAGGGCAAAGATCCCAAACTGCGGCCCCCCCCACTGCTCTGCAAATCACATGCGATGTCTGTGCAATGCAAATTCAGCCATACAGATTGTATGCATGAATTTGCATCACATTCTGACCAAAGTCGCGCAGAACCTTTTTTTTGGTCCCCACCAGTAAAGGATCGCATGGATGTTCACACCTAGCGATCTGATTCCTGTCCGAATTAACAGTTCCCACTGCGATATGCAAACTGATCTGGGGGTGTCGTTAACTTTGTATTGACACTCCCAGCAGTTCGAAAATATGGCAGTGTGAACTGCCTGCGAGTCGGGTGCAATACGGGAACCCACAGTGGATTCACAGGGTTCCCGCATCTCACCAATGTGAACCGGCACTAAGAGGTTAAACTGCCCTCACTTACAGATGAAGTTCATGAATGAAATGATACATTTTAAAAACAATGTGTTTACAGTTAGAGTTGGTTCACACTGGGGCGGCACGACTCTGTACTACTTCGGGGGCGACTTGTGCATTACCATGCACCACGACTTCGGAGGGACTTGCATGGACTTCACATAATGGAAGTCTATGCAAGTCGCTTTTTCTAAGTCGGAGCGACTTGTGTCGCTCCTATTAGAACGGGTCCTGTAGAAGTCAATGGACCGCGACTTGACAGGCTGACAAGTCGCGCTAGTGTGAATCGAGGCTTATCTCCCACCCTTGGCAATGTTGATAAACATTTGGCTCTTTTTTTTTTTTTTTTACAGCGGTGAGTGAATGGAGGAAATGCTGTTTTAAGGTCGTGGGGGGGGGGGGGGTGAGTTCAGATCGCAATTTTTTAACGATTAATCGTGCAGCTCTATCTCACAGCAAGCCAATAGCCCCCCTTCTGAGAGCATAATGTAATGAACAGTTCTCTTTATTAAGAAATCATTGGCCTGTTAGACCCCTGAGGCCCCCCTTGCCCTCCACGGTAACTAATGGTTCTTACTCCGAATGGTCTTCGGTTATAAGTGGTTTACCCCAAAGCTCAGTGTTAGTAAGTTTACTTTTTAGCCTATTTATAAAAATATAGGGTCTAGGATTAAAAGTACCATTTCAGTGTTTGCAAATGGCACCAAGCTATGCAGTGGAATAACATTCTTACAGGTAGTCTCCAATTTACAAACTGCCCTCAATGAACTAATTGGGCAACTACGTAGGAAATTAGGCTTAGTCACTTGCCTACTGGGTACTTTTACCCCATTCTTGCCCAGGCCAATTTTCAGCTTTCAGCACTGTCGCACTTTGAATGACATATGCGCAGTCATGTAACACTGTACCCATATGACATTTTTAGCATAATGCTCCTTCTGACAGGAGTGATACTGCCATCACTCTTGACAGTGAAGCAGCTGGGAAATGGAGTGGCTACATAATAATGGCTATCTACATAATATTGTACACAGGGCCCATGCCCATTCTGCCTCCAAGCACTTTGTCCTAGCCATGATTGGCATTCGTGCGAATGTCACACTGGCACATTTTGAACTTTTATTTAGACATCTACTATAAACTCTTGGTCTGTGAATCTATAGATAGCTAAAAGCCTTCTGCTGGTACAACATTAGCGGTGATATATTTTTCCAGAGACTGCAATATTGTTGAAGTTTGATTATCAGTATTAGGATTACAAGGATTTTTGTTTATTTTACATAGTGCCGAATGGATCAGCATTTTTAAAACTTCAAAATGGTAGCTGCCACTATAGCTTAATGTTTAAGTAGCCCTATAGAATCTATGAACTGTTGAAAAATCAGTTTTTGATGAACTGACACTTAGACTATATCAAACAGATGGCTGAAGAGCATGTTGACCTCTGACAAGCACAGCTTTAATGAGTGTACTCAGCCATATATTAGGGCATTCAATGTTTTGCAGTGCGGCAGTGCAAACATTAAATGTATGTAAATGTTGAGGCTTCAACTATATTTAGGCTGCCTACTGATGTATTACTTCCCCTGGCAGTATTTTAATCAGCAATAGAGTGCTCCTATAACAATATGCATGATAGATGCTCTTCTGCATCCAGCACCTGTACAAATCTTGCCTTTAGGGGAATATAGTTCTCTTAGAAAGAGAATGCAGCTTGCTAGCAACAGTAAAAGGCTAAAAAAAAACTGGTATCTCATGAGAATCTCAACAGCGCTAAGAGCAGTGCTTGCAAGAAACATTATGAAGACAATCATGAATAGAGACTTTTAGATGTTTTCACTTTGTACTACAAATAGATTCGAAATTGCAGCTCCAGTCACAAGGCATGCGGACCTCTTGGTAATCTATAGAGTGGTCAGAAGCAGCAGTTGAATTTAAAGTATACCTTGTCACAAACCTGGCTAATACAAGCTGAGCATATGATGAATACATACATACGCAAACAGTTCTCAACTGGAAACATTTGATTGCATTATTTATTTTTATCTAAACGTTAGGCTTGACCCCACTCTCTAATACTACCATATGGGTCAGTGAGGTTACCCATCAAATTAAAGGGACCAGTGAGGAGCTTCTGAAAGAGGAGTGCGAGACAAAACTGGGCTTGTATAGGCTATAGCAGTGATGGCAAACATTGGCACTCCAGATGTTTTGGAACTACATTTCCCATGATGCTCATGCACTCTGCAGTGTGGTTGAGCATCATGGGAAATGTAGTTCCAAAACATCTGGGATGCCATGGTTCGCCATCACTGGGCTATAGGAACCAGATACATTAAGTCTCCTTATCCAGTCATCTTCTACTGGATCAGGATCAGTCTTCAAACTGCAGCCTGGGGGCCAGATACTGCCTTTTGCTTGATTTTATCTGACACTTGGGGCACTGTCCCTCCCACTGGTACAAGACACAATTGCTCCCACCAACACCAACACCAACAATGGGGCATAATTCCTGCCACTGACCTCAAAAGGGCAATTCCCACCACTGACACCAACAATAGGGCACTTTTCCTCCTCCTAATACCAAAGATGGGGTATGGTTTGCTCCCGCTGACAGGACATTTTCTACTTCCGTTTCTCAGTCCAGAAAGTTTGGAGACCCCCCCAGTCTACAGTGTAAATACAGACCAGGACAGTCAAGGTTTACTAAAGAAAGATGATACAATTGGACATATTGGAACTTTATCCTAGAGGTACCATTTCCCACTTGATAAGCCAGTCCCAGAAGTATTTGCAGCACACCTTCCCATCAATACGCCATAAGCTATGCAAAGATAGTAGCACAATGTAATAAATTTGTATTTAGTAGGTGTTGTCCTTGAAAGATACCTATGAACAGTTAGACATTAAAGTGTGGTCAAATACACAGGCATCATCTATAGCGGTCTTTAAGAGGGTGGTCAATTTTATTTGGTATAACATGACCACATGCACAACAAGCTTTTGCCAAAGCTGTGCAAAGATTTCTATTAACCTCTAACTTTTCAGAAAAGGTTGATTTTCAAAGCCAGCTGCCTAATGGGCCATACACACTATAAGATTTTCTGAAGACTTTTTTCTTTAGATTTACCAAAACCATATAATATGAGGTCAAACCTAAACACTTTCAATTTGTATGCAATCTAGCAGGCCCTTGCACTACATAGAAAAGGTAAATCTGAAGGAAATCTAACCACAAAAGTTGGATAGTGTGTATCCAGCTTAAATCCTTTGCTCTGATAATTTTGTGTTTGGGTTTTCCATGCAAAGTAACCTCTACTTGTGCATTTCTTCAGCATATGCCTGGTTTGAGTTGTTCAGGTTTGTAACCGAATTACTTCAAATATCTTTGCCATCTTCAGGTCTGCAAACAAAAACATTAGAATTACCAGTCCCTGCTGTGAAATCTGAATAGAAAAACACTATGATCTCAAGCTAAAAGAAAAAACACTTTAAGGTTAATATTTGCATTCTAGGTTTAAAAAAAAAAAAAAAAAAGTCAGTCTATTTTTAGAAAGTTTTCATCAAAAGAAGAAAATACAAGTAAAATATCCCTTTAGGCCATGTAAGCATACAGTACCTGCAATAGATTAATCAATCTGTCTTTCTCCATCAGCCAGTGCTTGATCAAAGCCTGGGCTGTCATTTAACAGGGGAGATTACGTACTGAAAATGTATGGCAGGGCACAGAAAACTGGAGAGCCAAGGAAAGATGAATGACTAGAATCCAAGAACTGAAGCCCAGTTCTTGTTGTGTGCATAACCTACATCTACAGCATAAGCCATAAACAAAAAGGATTGTATATGCGACTTCCAGCAGTTCAGAAAAGGGATGACACGTAAAAGCCCCTACTTTATGCCAATATCATAGAACAGCCATGCCACCTTTCAAACCCATACTCCCAATAACCTACATATGGAATTTACTTCATAACCTAGAATGTTTTCACTCTGGGCAGTAGGAGATCATGGGGCCCCCCTGTGTCCATGTCCACACTCACGCAAACCACCACCTACTTATTGCACTGCCCCCATTACATACGTTCATCCCTACTCCCTTGAGCTGCAGTGGCAGCAGCTGAGGATGTACACGATGCGGCAGGAATTAAACCCCCTGTTGCTTTTGGTGGGTGATCGGGAACCCATTCAAGTGAATGGGGGCCACTCTGCAACCATGTGCGATGTACGGTTTCAGCATGCTAGTGTGTGATCCAAGGGGTTAAAATAGGCGATGAGGAGGCAATACAATGCCTCCTCACTGCCTGCTTTAACCCTTTTTGCGCTGTACTGCACAAGGTTGCACGGACTTTGCAGAGCAGCCCCATTCACTTGAATAGGTTAACCTTGGCAGGCAACACCTTTCAAGCGTGACCAGGCATAGAATTCCTGCTGCAGCTGTAACATGTGTACACCCCCTGGCCACTGCATTTAAAGAGGGTGTGGCTGGGGTGAATAAAAACAAGGCTCAATTATGAGGTTTTACCGTCCCCAAATTGAATGTAAACAAGCCCTGGCTGTCCTGAGCCCCCTATTACAGTTGTTTAGGAGACCCCTGTGACGAGAGCAGAGAGGGGGCCCTGGGACGAGAGCAGAGAGGGGGGTCTTGTGATGGGTGGCAATCCACATCTCTTTCATTTGGGGGAGAAGGGGGTAAGAGGACATGTGCTGGGGGTGCTTTCGGAGGGGAGAGAACTTGTGCTAGTGTTGGGGGGGGGGGGCTGATTTGAAATCCACCCCACCTTCCAGCACAAGTCACTCCCCTCCAAAAGAACCCCCCAGCACGTCCTCTTACCCCCCCCCCCCATCACTTCTCCATGTGTGCATCCTTGTTACCTGCCCCCCTTCCCTATCCATAAACTATGCACATACCTCAGATACACAGCGTGGCTCTTGCAATTAATGTCCCTCCTCCCCAACTCCTCCTCCTCCTGTGTACATCAGAGCCAAGGAGGAGGATCCGCAGTGAGCTCTCTCTGTATAGTGTGCAGGGTCAGTGGGGAGAGATGCCAGTGTTGGCTGCTACAGAGGGACAATCGCTGCATGAGGGAGCACAGGCACCTTGCAAGAAATGCAGGGAAGGTGTCCTGAGTGCCCACGCTAGAGTGCCTCTGTCAGGCCAGTTACTGGAGCTCAGTGCTGAAACTTGTTCTGGCACTGGGCTCATCACAGATTCCTTGGAATGAGGGTACCAGGCGACTCTCATGGGGCCCCCACTGGCCCCTGGGCAGTGCCCGAGTGCCCTAATGCAGTGGTCCTCAACTCCGGTCCCACTAACAGGCCAGGTTTGCAAGATAACCAAATTACATCACAGGTGATCTAATTTGCTGCTCAGTGATTGCAGTATTCTAGTCTGCATCTCCCCAAGGTAATACTTAAAATCTGGCCTGTTAGTGGGCCCCGAGGACCGGAGTTGAGGACCACTGCCCTAATGGACAGCCCGCCCCTGCTCTCCAGCATGTTTTACAAATCCAAATATATAGGAGTTTATTCCTTATTTACAGACTTTTGGACTAAGACACACAAATCATACCTTTATATCCCAGTGGCCAAGTATCTCTTGCACTTTTAACTAAGATTAATGCAAGATATTGACTATGACCTCTAAACTCCCAAATACATACAGAAAACGGGTGGATTTACCAAAACTGGAGTGCAAAAACTGGCGCAGCTCTGCATGGTAGCCAATCAGCTTCTAACTTCAGCTTGTTCAATTAAACTGACAAATAAAACCTGGAAGCCGATTGATGGTTTCTACGCAGAGCTGCAACAGATTTTGCACTCTCCAGTTTTAGTAAATCAATCCCACAAAGTTTACCTGCACATGGCTTCTGTTTACTCATGCAGATATTACCCACTTAAGGACCAGAAGGTTTTGCCCCCTTAATGACCAGACCATTTTTTGCGATTCGGCACTGCATTACTTTAACGGACAATTCCGCGGCTGTGTGACGCTGTACTCTAATAAAATTGATGTCCTTTTTTCCCACAAATAGGGAAAATTTAGGCCAATTTGTATTCTGCTACATGTTTTTGGTAAAAAATAAATCCCAATAAGCGTATTTTGATTGGTTTGCGCAAAAGTTATCGCGTCTACAAACTAGGGGAAAGAATTGTCTTTTTTTTAACTAGTAATAATGGCGATCTGATTTTTAGTGGGACTGCGATATTGCAGCAGACAGATCGGACCCCGAAGTGACATTTTTGACACTTACCAGTGACATTACTACAGTAATCAGTGCTAAAAATATGCACTGTTACTGTAATAATGACACTGGCAGGGAAGGGGTTAAACGGGGGGGGGGGGGGAATCAACGGTCTGCTTTGTTTACAACCGCAGACCGTCGCTCTCTCTCCACGGGGAGCGAACACGGGTGCCCAGCGGCAATCAAGGCCGCCGGCCCCGTGGATCTGTCTCCCCGCTTCCTAATGGGGTGGGCACGCGCCCCTAGGAGCACTCCCGTGAACCGCTGTACAGGTACAGCAGTTAGCGCAGCCGAGCCAGCCTGTCGCAGTATCTGCGGCTGGTGGTCGGCAAGTGGTTAAAAATACCTCACTGCTTTATGCATAGCTTCATAAATCCATGATTTTACATGGGTCAAATTTCAAAAGAATTTTCTTTTCAAAATCAGAAATTGTGCGTTTTGCGATTCGATGGTGCCACCATGGATTTTGAAATTCAACCAAGGAGGCAGCCATCTCCCACAATGGCGTCAGGAACCCTCACAACAGCCGAGTTGATATTGACGTGCATGGGTCATGGCGTCATTGGACGCCACGTGTGTGACGCCGAGCGTGGCATCGATGCATCGTGGGATCCGCCCACCCAACCTACCCGCTTGGCGTAGAGGGAAGGGGGAGGGGACCCAGGATGAATCGCAGCTCCCGGATATCAGACATCCAGACAGCCCCGGTGAGGCACATCGCATGGATGAAACAGCGCTTGGTAACAACAATAAAGATTCCAATGAAAACATACTGTGATGAATGTCCTGCAAGTAGAGACCAGGGGAGGGGGGAAGGAAGGGGAAGGTGGGGGGGGGGGGCGGAAGGAAGGAAAAAGGTCCGTCAAACCTGTCGGGCAAACACACAGCACATGAATGACCAATAACCATGCCATGAACAAATCAACCGCCTCCATCCCTATTCATATATAGAAGAAAAAAAAAAGAAAAATATTGGGACTTTAAATGAGGTGCTTGTGAAAAGGACACCTCCATCCCTATTGAGGTCTAAGAAAAATGGGGGAGGGGGAGGGGGAAAAATATAATGTGTGAAATGAAATATAATGGGGGGGGGGGGGGAGATAAATTGGGTATGGAAATAATAAAAAGGAAAAATAACATACTTTGGTTGAAGACTTTGGTTTTCATACTATCATTAATACTTGGGGAACTTTCATCCTACAATATGTAGGGGTTTCTACAGCAATATTCTTGACACCTGGCGGTGTTTTTATTTATTTATCCAGTTCCCCATGGAGATTGCACCTCTATTTATTTCGGTAGGTGCTGGGGTTTGTGCGGATCCTTCCACCACAGTTCCTGGTACAGACTATACCATTGGCCCTGGTTTGGCATTATCGCATGATATGGCAATTTTGTGTAAGTAGATTGAATGGATCATTATTGTCCTTTTCTTTTTTAGTTTAATCCTCTTTTGATGCAGTAATTACTGTTTACACTGGTACCTCCATCTATTTTTAGATACAACGCTGCCTCTGCTCCTGAGGAAGTGGTCTTGGACCATGAAACGCGTAGAGCTTTTTTAGACACAGCTGTTTATCTTACAACATTTTATAATTGGTGTCATCATCAATTGCTACATTATATGTATCATGATTATGTATGGTTATTGTTAATATTTTTTTGTACATGCATCAAATGTCCTTATCCATGCACATATATGAATTACTATATTTAAGCAGGTGTATGTAATTGCTACCATTTATGTTAATATTTAACAAATATTTCATAATAAAAATAAACATGTATTCTCTTCATTTTTATCTTTTCTATTATCGATCGCCTCATATAAAGTCCCAGCATCCCCTCTTGTGCTTTACGGGAATTTAACTATTTTTATATGCATGTATTTTACTGCTGCCATTACCATGGCATATATGTAATTAATTACCCCTTTTTTTACTTATTTATTTAGTGGCTATTACCATGGCAACTTTATATATTTAGTTGCGATTACCATGGCAACTTTGCATGAATATGTTATTTTTCATTTTTATTATTGCCATACCCAATTTATCCCCCCCCCCCCCCTTATATTTCATCTCACACATATTTTTTCCCTTTCCCCCTCCCCCATGTTTCTTGGACCACTACTCCTGTCATCTTAGCACTGGATGAGAAAAGCCAAATCAGGAGAGAGCCAGGGGGAGGTGTAGGGTGTGCTCTCTCTCCTCACCAACTTCATGTGGTTACTGTAGCGCTCTTGCATCAGCACTGTTACATCAGAACTTTACAGTTTGCTTACCCACCCCAATCTGCTCCAAGCAAAGAATGTGGCTAGGCGGTCAGTAAGCAAACTTTGCAAAATGACGATCTGTCATCAATTGGTATATCTAAGCCGTGACCCAATACCCCTTCAGCAGTGGCATCTCTCCCACTAGCTGCCTGTAGAAAGGGTTAGAAATGTGCTTCCCCTCCCTGCTCTGACATGTCAAGAGGAAGAGGAGCCTAGGAAGGACATGACACAGCCATTTGCTGTGCTGTGTCTGAGGCCTGTGTGCTTGAGGGAGGGCAGACTGCACTGGATAATCTTTGCTGTGTAAAAAGCATTACGTCCGCAGCATTTGCGCTGTGCGGTGGGGGGTGGGGGGGGGGGTGGTCGTTAAAAATACATGACAGGTGTGTGTTGGGGGGGTGGGGGGGGGTACAGCCAGGGGGGCTGTACGGGGCCCCATTTCTAACTGCGGGTGAGTGTGTGTAGGGGGGCAGGCATATACAATTACTACACAAGACTTATTGTAATTAAATGTATTAAAAATTACCTTTCCATTTCAAACGTCAGAAAGGTACATTTTTAAGAAAAATTAAATGCAATATGGCTACTTCTAGGCATTCCATATAACACTGGTGAACTTTCCCCAGAAGTCTATACTAAGATAAGCCAGTTTTAGGCATCCTCTGCAACACACATTTAATTTTGGTGAGATATTCCCCAATAAATAATCACATCTTAAAAGGGGATGCATTATCCTCCTTCGAACACTGAAAGTGCATCAGCTGATTAATAATGAAAAAGTCACTCCCAATCAGATTCACTCTGCAGACAACAAACCGCCCCCCCCCCCCCCAAATAGAAACAGTAGGAATTTGCAACAAAGTTTGTTAAAATTACTGTAATGTAAATTGATCACCCAGAGGGGATTGTTTTTCCTCAACAAAAGTGGAATAACTCTTAAGGCTGGCCATACAATTTCCCTTTGGATTTACCAAAACCATATAGGAGGTCAAACCTAAAAATGTTCAAATTGTATACAATCAGGCAGGCCCTCGTACTACATAGATGAGGGTAAATTTAAAGGAAATTGAATAAAACAATTGTATAATGTATGGCCAGCTTAAAGTGGTTCTAAAGGTTTAAAAGTTTTTTTTTTTACCTTCATGCGTTCTATACATGAAGGTAAAAAAAACCTGTGTGCAGCAGCACCCCCAGCCCCCCTAAAAAAATGTACCCGAGCCACATCTTGATTGAGCAATGTGCAGAAAAGCATTGACTCTCCCCCTCCTCACTGGCTGAGACAGCAGCAGTAGCCATTGGCTCCCACTACTGTCAATTACAGCCAGTAAGCCAGAGAGAGTGGGAGCCAAGGTGTGCTTTACGTGTGAATGGGCACACTGAGCAGCGGCTAGGAAGCAAGGTAGTATGACACATTTAGTAAAAAAAAAAAAACACACAACAACCTTTAATATCACCTAAGGACTAAGGTAAATACAATAAATGTATTTTTTTTTCTCAGTAATATCTGCAGTTTAAGTTTGGTAGTCCTCTGTAAACCAGGTCTGACATTGAATTTAAAGTCAGCTTCTCAGCCGCAACTCTACCTCTGCTTTGCTAAAGGCCTTCCCTGACATGACACATACAGAACAGTCTAGTATCTAAAGCACATTAATGGGGCATCTGCAACTAGTGATACATCCTTGAGACCTACTAGTCCATAGTAAAGTCACCTTATTAGTTACATAGTACATCCAAACAGCTGAACTAGTTAAAAGGCGGTGAGCTGGTCTACACTGTTAGAGGAAAAAGTGGGTTTACCTCTCTGTGGATTTCACCACACCACTCAAAAAAGTGAGTTCACCTTTGCGCAGACTTGTATAAAGTACTCGAAATTTCTACTTGAGTAAAAGTACAAGTGCTCGATCAAAAAATTACTTGAGTAGAAGTGGAAGTGCTCGCAGAAAAAGTTACTTAAGTAGAAGTACTAAAGTATTCAACATTTTTTTTACTTAAGTATTGCAAGTAGTTTTTTCAAAAAATTTGCTACTTAAGTACTAAAAGTAAAAAGTACCAGTAGTTTTGAAAAAAAATTTCTACTCAAGTACTGAAAGTAGAAGTACAAGTACTGTGCTATGTAGTTATTAAAGAAAGAAGTCAAAAGTATGAACATCATATTGTTTTTATTATTTCAAATGATTTATTCAAATGATTAACCGGTGTTTGTTAGTAGTTTCTTGATGCACTTTAAGCGCTGTAGCATCATTTATTTGTTTGTTTCATATTTTCTTTTTATTGGAAAGATTTGGTATAGCAGCTTTGATTATACACAGCCTTTATTTTCGTATGCGCTGATTTACAAATGACATTATACACATTTTTTTGAGCTTTATGCAACCTGCCATCTACTGTTCTGGCAGTGGTAATTTTTTTAAAAGTAACGAGTAACTATGCAGCACAAAAAAAAAATACTTGAGTAGAAGTATCGAAATCATCGAAAAAATGTAGTGAAGTAAAAGTAGAAGAAAAAAATTCTACTCTAGGAAAGTACAGATACCGCATTTCGGTACTTAAGTACAGTACTTAAGTAGTTCTACTTCGTTACTATACATCTCTGCCTTTGCGAGTTACGTAGTACAGCCATAGAGATGAACTGGTACACAATGTTTAGGAAAAAGTGGGTTCACCTCTAACAAAAACCTCCAGATGCGCTAAAGGCACTCACAGAAAGCACTGCAGGGCAAGCCAGAAGCTCCAGCTAGTGGGTCAGCCTGCACACCTAATTGGCCCTGAACACATTGTAGTCAGCAACCGTGTAGTCAAGAGCTGCAGCTGGACTTTACCACTGTGGTTTTAAGAAGAAGAAGAAAAAAAAAAAGACAATAAGATATCCAATGGACCTTCTGCTCTTATAACAAGGGATTAGAGGACTGGATGGATGCATACTGGTAATCAGAGGGTGAAAGGGGAACCTTCTGAGGAGTCAGAGGGTGAGGTTAGTGCGATTAAAGGGGACTGCCATCACAAGATATGCAGTGGCACTGGCAGGTTCCAGCAGTGTAACCCTTCCTGTATCCTTCCCAACCTATGATAGAATTACCCAGTGAGCCATCAAGGATATGTAGTATCCCTCACTATGCTTATTGGACCATGTTCCCTGGGTCCAGGGGCACAGACACATGCTGGTGGAAGGCAGGGGTGGCTTTTTGGGCAAAATATTGGTGGCTAGGTACTTGACACTGTAGTGTAGGACACACCATAAACTTGCAGAGGGCTGATTTCACAAGCTGGAATGGAAGCAGCTGCAAAGCCAGCAGTCTTGCTGCCATTAAGAAGCAGGGTATAGGGGTGATTTGGGGATTTTTTCCTTGGCTCCAGCAGCTGCAGAAGAGACAACCATCTTGAAAAGGATGCTGTCAGAGATGGCAGTGTGAGTATTAAACCTCTGCAGAGGTTCAAGCTTAGCTTGGTCCCATGACCCTCTTCCCCGCTTGACATGGTCAAGCCTCTAACCCTAAAAGACAGGGATCTTCAAACTATGGCCCTTCAGCTGTTGCGGAACTACACATCCAATGAGGCATTGTAAAACTCTGACATTCACAGACATGACTAGGCATGATGGGAATTGTAGTTCTGGAACAACTGGAGGACCATAGTTTGGAGACCTTCTGCTCTAAGACTTCTTGAGAAACTTTCCTCCAGGTTACTAAAAGCCTCCGTTATGGCAGATGCAGTAGGAGAAATATGGAGGTGGGGGATGAAGAAAGTGAGTGTAGGCCTTTTGCTGATGACTTGTCTCTTTGGGTTGCTGCTCCTACTAAGCTAATGCATGTGGGGTACCCAAATGGCTAGTTATTTTACTATTGCTGAGATGCTGCAGGTAGAGGTTGCAAACTACAATGCTGATGTCCGCAGCAGATATGTTAAAAAGAGGCAGAGCTGAAGAGCTTTGTCAACTGTCTCTTGTGATGGCAGTGACAAGTACCTGTGGGGCAGTGCACACAAGTAGATCAGGATGACCTGTTCCTCCAATTCTCTCCAAGCTGCCCCTCTGACCCCCTTCCTGGCAGCCGTTCTGCCTCTCCCCCAGAACTTTCCTCCTCTTAAATTCATGGCACCCATGAATAATCATCTACTCCCTCACCACAGGGCCCCACATTACAGTAAGCTTAAGCTGCTGGAACACCACTGCCTTTTGCTGTTCCTTTCCTGATATCACTACACGCACATGACGAGGATCATCCTCCTGCAGCAATTCAGCGATTGGATGATCAAACTATTTCACTTACTACTTACAGCCAGTTTGTGGCGCTATGGCAGGATTAGTAGAAGAGGAGGCGGAGGAGCGATAAGAGGGCATAGCAGCAGTTTGAGACAACTGATGGCTCTGCACCTGGGGCAAGCAAGAGGAGAAAGGTTTAGTAAGCCACTTAACCTAAATCTCCACGTTCTGCAGCTGTATAGCATAATCACTCTTGGAAAGGACAGATGGGCCCTCCCTGAAAATGGTACAGCCTGCCCATTTTGTCATGAAAAAACCTGCATACCCCCTACTACCGCTGCATGTAGACTCTCTGCCTCCTTTTAGGCCTGCCTGACATTTTTAATAAAGAGTATTGACCAAGTGTAATGGCAGCTATGGCAATTGGAGAAATAATCCTGGTGTTTTGGTGTACACTACCTTACCACACAAGCATGTGGTGACGTGGTGCAAACAAAGGTCCGCTGTCAGTGTTGTCATGTCATTTGGCCCTTCTAAGCCTTCTGACCTTTCTTCTGAAGTTTAAAGGCCCAGCAGTGCATTATGGTACTGTGAAAAGATGCTTATAAGCTATGCTATTAAACTGTTGCGCCACTAGCCAATTTGTACCAAGTTGAGGGGTTTCCCATAGTTTATAGATCTGTTGTGGCGGCTACTTCAACGGGTCAATTCGGTGTATTCGCACTAGACATATGCCGGTTTTCGGTAATTCGATATATCGCGGTAATGCATACCCACGGTATTGTTATTGTGGCATTTTTAAAATACCGAGTTTCTCTGCTCCTGGGTCTGACTTGTGAATTGATACATAAGTGAGCTGGATGACTCATTCACTCACACAGCTAACGCCTATCAGCAAAGTCTCCCAGTAACTATAAACAAAAATGTTTACATTGTATTTTTTCCTCCCCTCTGCCAGGGAGAAAGGAAGTTTAACCTCTTAAAGACTGGACCTTTTTCTGACACTTGTTGCTTGCAAGTTAAAATCAGTTTTTTTTTTTGCTAGAAAAGTACTTAGAACCCCCAAACATTTTATATATTTTTTTAGCAGAGACCCTACAGAAAAAAAATGGCGATTGTTGTAATATTTTATGTCACACTGTATTTGCGCAGCAGTCTTTCAAACGCAATTAATAGACTTTAATGAATAAAAAAAAAAAAAAACGTAACAGTAAAGTTATCCCAATTTTTTTTTTTGTTACACAGAGAATCGTGAGAGAATCGTGATCTTTATTCCAAGCTAAAAAATCGTGATTCTCATTTTGGCCAGAATCGTGCAGCTCTAATATATATATTTATATATATATATCTAATATATATATATATATATATATATATATATATATATATACATATACACACATATACACACACACACGCATAGCAGCCCACATTACATTATTATATAGCCATCAAGCAGTGTCTGGCCTACCTGGTGATGACTGGTCCTGGCGCTCTGATCCGATGGCCTGGTCTTTAAAGGGGCAAATCCTTGCGATCCAGAAGTGGTTAAACCTGCAGGAGGACCGGTGTTTTTATCTATTAATGACCTTACTATTGCTTTAGGCCTGGTTCACATGTATGCGGGTTGGGGGCCCACATTTGCACAGGCATAGCAGCCCATTGATGTGAATGGGCTTGAGCTGCTATGCCTGCGTTTTCAGCTGAAAAAAGGTGCATGCAGAATTTAAAAAAATGCAGTGGCCATGAAATCCATCCTTCTTTTGCACCATGCGACTTACCTGCCGTTGCTGCAAATGCAAACTGTTTTTAAATGCCGTGCCCACGTATACAAAAAATGCAGAAAGCTTGCCAGAGCAGGAACTGCAGGTTAGTCGCATGGTGCAAAAGCAGGATGGATTTCAAGGCCACTGAATTTTAAAAAAATGCTGCATGCACCTTTTTTCTGCGGAAAATGAAGGCATAGCAGCCCGTTCAAATCAATGGGCTGCTATGCCTGTGCAAATGTGGGCCGCCAACCCGCATACATGTGAACCGCCAACCCGCATACATGTGAACCACCAACCCGCATACATGTGAACCAGGCCTAAAGCGATAGTAAAGTAATTTATAAACAACACCTCCTTCAGGTTTAACCACTTCTTGACCACAAGGATTTGCCCTCTTAATGACCAGGCCATCGGATCGGAGCCGAGCGCCAGGACCAGTTATCACCAGTTAGGCCAGACACTGCTTGATGACCTATTTTAGGCCTGGTTCACAGAGTCTGTACTGACTGACTATATAATAATGTGCATAAGTGAACCAAAGCCCCTAAATTCAGCAATGAAATTGAAGTGAGGTGGAAATTTTAATAATTTAAATTTAATAATAGAATACCGTGATAATACCGTATACCGTGGCAAAACCTTAATCAATTAATCGCAGCATGAAAATCTGATACCGTCACAAGCCTAATTCGCACTTGATAAAAAAACAAAAAAACAAAACAAAACCAAAACAAAACAAAATAAATAATCACTCATCAGGTGTCAACCAAAACTAGTCTAAGGGCTCTTTCACACGGGCGATCCGATCAGATCCGCCTGTCAGTTTTTTAGGCGGATCTGTTCGGATCCTCCATGCAGCTCTATGGGGCAGCGGATGTCAGCGGAGACACCTCCGCTGACATCCGTATCCGATCCTGTCCGTGAAATCTGGATGGATGGAAACCCTATTTTTCCATCCGTTCAGGGATCGGCTCGGATTGGTTGAGAGCGGACAGGCGGTCCGCTCTCATCCGATCCCCCATAGAAGGCAGCGGGGGCTGAGACACCTCTCTCTCCGCTCTGCAAGCGGAGACGGAGCTGTCATCCGCCGGCTCAGCGGGGATCGCGGAACGATCCCCGCTGAGCAACACGGATCCGCCTACGGAGGCGGACCGCGTGAAAGAGGCCTTAAATCTTTAAATTAATCAAATTAGGGTCCTGTTGCGGTCAGCCAAGCTACATGTAAAAGTAAAAAAATCAATTATACATTTAAACTAATTGATGCCAGAAAAGCGTTGTATCTGTTACATGCACTGTATGGCATTAAAAAAAAAAAAAATATTAAAATGTTTAATAAATAAATCTCAACCTCCCTTTGCCCTTTTTGAAATAAACATGCCTATTGGCCTTGAAAATGGGCAGAATTCCATATCAAAATGTCCCCCCCCCCCCTTCAAAAGGATTAGCTGCTAAGTTTAGGCTTTGTGAACTTCAAGCCAGAGATTCAACGGACTTCCCACTTCATTAATCGAATACAAGCAATGTCATCCATTCCTATTAAGCCCAAGAAACATTAGATGCACAAAACTTTTTTTTTTTTTTTTTGGGAAAGTGGGTTTTAGCAAGTACTGAACCTGAAAATTACCTTTTGGAATGCCAGTAAAATAAAAATTAAAAAACCAAAAAATACCTTACAGAACCATTAGGAGGTTTCTCTGACATTTGTCTTTAGGCCTACTATATTGTAAAAGACAGAAACTGCTACACCAAAAAAAAAAAAAAAAACAAACAGAAGCTTTACAATTATTTTTTATACTTTTCTTTTACCATGCCTTGAATCTTTTCAATTGGTTGCACATTAACATTTAAAGAAATTGTTTAGTAAGTGTTTCAATCTACAAAGGTGGGCTACTGACAAAGTAATCTCATTGTGCAGGGAACATTGCTCAGGACTCGTCCTTATGATGTACTCACATTATTCCACAATGCCTTATAGCCACACATAATAATCAGGGTCCTCTAATAAATCATTAATAGAGGCCAGCATAAAAATGTCCTGAACCATCCACAAGGGTTATATATCAATATTTATTACGTTCTGTTATTCTGTTACTGAGAGTAAGGGAGTCCCTTAGAGGCACAGCCAAGAAAATTATGTCAGCCACTGTCATTTAATATAGCATATCTATATAGTAACACATTACCGCTGGATGAGAAGAGCCAAACACGGAATAAATTTAGACAAAATTGGTAATGAGCTATCGAGTTTTACAACTGAAAAGAGGTTTATACTGTCTTATCAATTTCATAGTCATTTTATTCAAAATGTATTCTAAACTTTTAAAATGGCTAATTTATATCAAAAGTCTCCCAGTAACCCTAATTGAATTGTGATCACGACCTTCAAACTGAAGAGTATACAATTTGAAAGCTCGCTTTTTTTTTTTTTTTTTTTTGGGGGGGGGGGGGGGGATTTGGAGATTGTGGTGCTTCAGAAGCAACTGATTAGGTAGAATAAGAGGATACCACTAGGATTACATACCTGAGAAATAATGGGATTTTTTACTTACCATAAAATCCATTTCTTTGAGTTCGACGGACACAGTGCTCCAAAAATCACAATTACAGGGTTGTATTGCCTCCTCCAGGAGAAGGGCTAGGCAGAACACCTGGCTTCGCCCATGGGCCATCCTCAGCTTGGTATATAACCTCCCTCTCTGCTCTAGGCAATCAGTTTAGTAGAAAGCAGTATTAGAAGTATCAGAACTCCATAGAGGGGTGGGTGCTGTGTCCGTCGAACTCAGAGAAATGGATTTTACCTCAAGTACAAAAATCCCATTTTCTCTTTCATTCATCGATATATATTTTTCTCATCCAGCTATACAACATTCCCCCAAAAAAAAAAAATCCAGTTTTTGTAACATTTTAGGCCAATTTGTTTTCTGCTACATATTTTTGGTAAAAAAAAAAAAACGCAATAGGCGTATTTTGATTGGTTTGCGCAAACGTTGTGTCTACTAACCAGAAAGATTTATGTAATTTTTATTTATTTATTTTTACTAGTAATGGCGGCGTTCTGCGATTTTTAGCGGAACTGCGACATTGTGGCGGACAGATCAGACCCCTAACTGCCATTTTTGACACAAAAAAAATAATACACCCTCAAAGAGGATCAGGTCCTCTTAAACCGCAGCTTGTGACCAAGGGAAGCATCCGCAAATGCCAACACATCTACTTAAAAAAACGTTGTAAAAATGCACTCCGACGACTAGGTGGCCACCTTGCAAACCTGCGTCACTGACATCCGATTGCGGAAGGCCCAGGAGGCACTAAGAGCTCTAGTAGAGTGCGCCTGGACAGGGAATGACCCTGATGGAATAGGCCTGAACCACCGTCTCTCTAAGCCATCTAAAAATGGTCGCAGAGGAAGTGGATAACCCTTACGGAGGCCATACGTGAGCACAAATAAGAGTGTCTGACTTCCTGAAAAACTCAGTAGCTTGCCAGGTACACCCTTATTGCCTGGACCACATCAAAGGCATGCAAGGCAATTTCCTTCGGATGTTTAGGCCTAGGACACAGGGAAGGCAACACAATGTCTATATTCAAATGAAAATCAGAGACCACCTTAGGAAGGAATGACAGACAGGAGCAAAGCCCCACCTTGTATCCCTGAGAATCACCAGATAAGGTGAACGACAGGATAACACACCAGGTAAGACACCCCGCGCAGAGGTGATAGCCACCAAAAATGCCACTGGGACAGCATAAGCAGGGGAAACTCCTGAAGATTCCCAAAAGGAGACTTCTGAAGAACTGAAAGTACCAAATTGAGTTCCCAAGTCGGCAAAGGGGACCACACTAATGGGGCCAAGTTACGGACACCCTGAAGAGAAGTACACACCAGAGATTTAGCCAAGGGACAAAGAAAAAATGCCAAGGCCGACATCTGGCCCTTGATAGTACTCAAGGCCAACTTTCGTTCAACCCCCCGTTGAAGGAAGGTCAAGATCGAAGCCACCGAAAAACAGTGAGGAGGAACCCCATGGGATTCATACCATGCAATCCTATCTTTCAGCACCTGGCTTTCAACAGCCAAGCTGTCAAAGCCAACGACTAAAGCAGGCTGGAACACTGGCCCTTGGGACAGCAGATCCTCCCCGAGAGGAAGACTCCAAGGAAACGTCAGCAACCAAGCGTACCAGGCCCAGTGAGGCCAGTCCGGGACCACTAAAATGACCAGAATCCCTTTAACCTGGAGCCTGTAGAAGTCTTGGCAGAAGCTTGAGAGAAGGGTAGGCGTAAATCAGGCAATACTGACCCCATGGGGCCACCAGCGTGTCTGTGACATCCGCCAGAGGATCCCGCGACCGAGCCATGAACCTATGCACCTTACTGTTGAGCCCAGACGCCAACAGATCTACCTCTGGGATGCCCCACTGGAGACTCAACCGAGGAAACACTTCCAGATGGAGAGACCATTCCCCCTGGTCTAACACCTGCCTACTGAGTTAATCCTCCTGCCAATGTACCACTCCGGGACAGTGAATGGCAGGGAGGGCTGGAAGGAAATTTTCTGCCTACCTGAGAATGCCAGCTACCTCCAGAGCAGCCAGGACATTTCTTGTGCCCCCTTGGAGATTGACATAAGCCATGACCGTGGCATTGTCTGATTGAATATGCACAAGATAGCCTTGTAGACGATCCATCCAATGTTCCTGGCACAGCCTGATCGCATGCAACTCAGGACTTGGGATCCTGGAAGAATCCAGGCTGCCGCTCAGACCCCCTGAGCAGAACTTCTGCCGAGGATGCCTTCCCACCCAGACAGGCTGGCATCCATGGTGACCACTGTCCAGTGGCGTAGCGTGGGTTGTCAGCACCCGGGGCAAGGCAAGTAATTTGCGCCCCCTAACCCGCGGGATTTTAGCACTCGAGTCTCTTCCACTAGATTAGTTAAAGAAACCCTTACCCCCAAGCACATGTATTGTTTGTTATGAAAATACTGATGTAATTACTAATTAAAGTAAAATGCATCTAAATACAAGCTTGAATGACCAGCGTGCCCCTTTCAATGCAGAGAGACCAGCGTGCCCCCTTTCAATGCAGAATGACCAGCGTGCCCCCTTTCAATGCAGTGACCAGCGTGCCCCCTTTCAATGCAGAGAGACCAGTGTGCCCCATCCAATGCAGAATGACCAGCGTGCCCCCTTTCAATGCAGAGTGACCAGCATGCCCCCTTTCAATTCAGAATGACCAGCATGCCCCCTTTCAATCCAGAATGACCAGCGTGCCCCCTTTTCAATGCAGAATGACCAGCGTGCCCCCTTTCAATGCAGAGAGACCAGCGTGCCCCCATTCAATGCAGAATGACCAGCGTGCCCCCATTCAATGCAGAGAGATCAGCGTGCCCCCATTCAATGCAGAGAGATCAGCAAGCTCCCATCCAATGCAGAATGACCAGCGTGCCCCCTTTCAATGCAGAATGACCAGCGTGCCCCCTTTCAATGCAGAGAGACCAGCGTGCCCCCTTTCATTGGAGAGAGACCAGCGTGCCCCCCTTCAATGCAGAACGACCAGCGTGCCCCCTTTCAATGCAGAATGACCAGCGTGCCCCCTTTCATTGCAGAGAGACCAGCGTGCCCCCTTTCAATGCAGAATGACCAGCATGCCCCCTTTCATTGCAGAGAGACCAGCGTGCCCCCTTTCAATGCAGAATGACCAGCATGCCCCCTTTCAATGCAGAATGACCAGCGTGCCCCCTTTCAATGCAGAGAGACCAGGGTGCCCCCTTTCAATGCAGAGAGACCAGCATGCCCCCTTTCAATGCAGAGAGACCAGCATGCCCCCTTTCAATGCAGAGAGACCAGCGTGCCCCCTTTCAATGCAGAATGACCAGCGTGCCCCCTTTCAATGTAGAGAGACCAGAGTGCTCCCTTTCAATGCAGAATGACCAGCGTGCCCCCTTTCAATGCAGAATGACCAGCGTGCCCCCTTTCAATGCAGAGAGACCAGCATGCCCCCTTTCAATGCAGAATGACTAGCGTGCCCCCTTTCAATGCATAGAGACCAGCGTGCCCCCTTTCAATGCAGAGAGACCAGCATGCCCCCTTTCAATGCAGAATGACCAGAATGCCCCCTTTCAATGCAGAATGACCAGTGTGCCCCCTTTCAATGCAGAATGACCAGTGTGCCCCCTTTCAATGCAGAATGACCAGTGTGCCCCCTTTCAATGCAGAATGACCAGTGTGCCCCCTGTCAATGCAGAATAACCAGCGTGCCCCCTTTCAATGCAGAGAGACCAGCGTGCCCCCTTTCAATGCAGATTGACCAGCGTGCCCCCCTTCAATGCAGAGAGATCATCATGCCCCCTTTCAATGCAGACAGAACAGCGTGCCCCCTTTCAATGCAGAATGACCAGCGTGCCCCCTTTCAATGCAGAATGACCAGCGTACCCCCTTTCAATGCAGAGAGACCAGCGTGCCCCCTTTCAATGCAGAATGACCAGCGTGCCCCCCTTCAATGCAGAGAGATCATTGTGCCCCCTTTCAATGCAGACAGACCAGCGTGCCCCCTTCAATGCAGAGAGACTTACCTGCAGCGGTGGCTTCTCCTCAGTTCCCCACGTCTCGAGTCCTCCCGCCTCCTCCTTCGACCAATGGCATGCGTTTGCCTTTCGGGCCAATCAGGAAGCGGGTCTTGGACCCGCTTCCAGATCGGCCAGGAGGAGGATCCATGTGACAATAGCGAATTTTCATTCGCTATTGTCACACAATGGGTGGGCTCAGGGCGCACTGCTCTGTGATCAGGTGATTAAAAAAAAAAAAAAAAACACTCTGACATCGCCAGGCTGCTGACTAACTCGCTGCGAAATAGACCGAGCAGTTAGGAGAGGCAGCATAGGCGGGGCTTGTTTTGCAACGCCACCCCACCCTACACCAATGGACAGGTGAGGCACAGTCCAGCCCCGACCGCCATTTTCAGCCATAGGGCGGCCGCGCTGGACCTCTCCCAGCCTAAAGATGGAGGCAGCCGCAGACAGTGTGTGAACTGTGTATGTCAGAGTCAGACAGACAGAGTGACACTGTGGATGCGCCCCCCCAGATGTTGCACCCGGTGCGGTCGGCCCCCCCTGCACCCCCCACGCTACGCCACTGCCACTGTCCAATACAAGGGTAGGAAGGCTCTTGCCCTGCCGCTGCGCCAGGAAACAAAGCCACCAAATCAGGGACACTCATACTCTGGCTCAGCTGGATTTGGTTGTCCAGAGACTGCAGATTCTCAACCCATGTGATGAGAATCTCCCGTTGCAGGGACCCCGCATGGAACTGAGCAAACTCGACCACCTCGAAGGTTTACACCATCAGGCCCAGTGCCTGCATACAAGTCTGGAAGGACAACCATCTGCTGGTCAGCAGGAGACGAACTGCAACCTGCAGTGTCTGAAGCTTGTCTGGAGGAAGAAATACTCTGGCTAAGGCTGAGTCCAGAGTCAGCCCCAGATAGTCTAGTTTTGTAGAAGGGACCAAGGCTGACCTCTGAAGAGTCAGAATTCAGCCAAACTCCTTCAGAGTTCGTATGGGGATTTCCAGGTTTTCCACCAGGGCAGCAGAAGACTCTGCTCACAAAAGGGGATGGTATAAATAGCTCAGGACCGCAATCCCCCGCTGGCACAACAATGCCAGTTACCGGGGCCAACACTGTAGTGAAGAAGACATGGGGAGCGGAAGCGAGACCAAATGGTAACGCCATAAACTGATAATGTTCCTCTCCCACTGCAAAAGCGGGGGGAAGTGTTGGAGACAGATATTGGAATGCGACGGTAGGTATCTTTGATGTCTATGGAGGCAAGAAAATCCCCGATGCAGGGAAGCCACCACTGTGTGAATGGACTCAATCCTGAACTTCTGCACCTGCACAAGCAGTTCAGCGCCTTGAGGTCCAGGATTGGACGCATCTTGCTCTCCTTCCTGAGAAATGTAAACCGGTTGAGTAAAAACTCCTAAAAAATGTTCCGCAATTGGAACTGTGACAATCACCCCTTGAAGCAAAGATCTTTCACTGCCCCAAAGAGGGCCTGTAAGCGGACTGGGGACAGTCGCACATTGGAGGAAATAACCTTTCCAGAGGGCGAGCACGAAACTAGATCTTGTATCCGGATCGTATGACTTTGTGGACCCACTTGTTATGTACCAGGGAAGTCCACAGGTCTGGGAACCAGCGAAGACATCCCCTCACCCGATACAGGTGAGGGCACACCTTCAGGCTGAAGGAGCCTTGTCTGTGGGTCTGGAGAAGCCCGCTCTCGACTTTCCAGACCAAGTTCGCTTGGAACCATCAAGAAAAGCAGAGCCCATGTCTGTGTCGAGGGTCCTTGCCTTTAGTAGCCTGCGGAAGAAAGGTACCCTTTCCCCCAGTGAGACCCTTAATGAGGTCATCCAGGGTAGCTCCAAACAGGCGATCTTGAAAAAGGAAAAGCAGCCAGGGCTTTTTTTTTTTTTTTTTAGAAGTAGAAGTCTGGTTCACAGAGCAGAATGTTAACCAAAGATCACTGCCGAAACAGAGAGCCAAGGCCACTAGGAGAGCTGCATTCAAAGAAGCAGCACAGATAGACTGCAGCCCCTGGACCAGCTGGTCCGCCAGCTCAACAAAGGCAGGAGGGAGCTGTTCTTCCTCCAGGTCACAGCGCAAAAGCTTAGCCTACTCAGAGTTTGCAACACCAGGGCAATGGTGAACATCGGCCTCAATGCTGAGACAGCCAGGGTGAACATATTGTGGGCCACAGCCTTTGCCTTTTTTTTGTCAGCCGGGTCTTTAAAGGCTGGAGACTCTTCAACTGGACTCATGGTTGCTTAGTTTAACCTGGAAAACTGGAGGATGCACCACCGGTGGAACAGACCACTTTTTGAAAAGGGACTCTTCATAGGGGTATTGCCTAGTAAACCGCTTAGGGACCCCAAGGGGACACTTTGGCCATCCTCACTCTTTCACCACAATTCTGTCAAAATAGGTAAGGAAAGGGAAACGCCTTTTGCCGCTCTGGGAGGTTTGTGAGTGCCAAGGAAACCTGCGCCCCTCGTTTCTAGAGGCTCGCGCACAAATACAATCAGTGCATCCACCAGCTCCTTTTCGTGTGAGGTTGCAGACGTGGAGGAATCATCCCCACTATCTGAGTATTCATGGCGCATGGTTGCAGACCCATCAGTGCCCACATCCGCGGCAACCATATCAGATTCAGGATCTGATGAGACAGGGGGAAGGCCGGGGGCAATTTTTGCTAGCCCATCGCCTAAAAGCCACCTCCACCCAGGACATAAAGGGACTCCAGGACTGCCGTCAGTGCATGGATGGATGGTCAGGACCCAGAGGGCCCCGCAGCCTCAGAGAGGAGATCAGGTGGGAAGATGTGCTACAAAGACTCCATTAGCCACCAGGGGGACCCACAGAATAAGTGTAAAAAAACTGCTAAGGGACATCCCCACTGCACTGGCAGCACCACCCGGTCGCCAGCTACAAGCACCAATCGACCCTCAACAAAGAGGGAGAGGACCCCACCAGACTCACCACCCGACAGAACCAGGCACCGCTAGTCACCAAGAGAATTTGCGCTGCACGTATGCGATCAGGAAGTAAAAAAACATCCAGGATTCAGCACTAGGGGATGAGGAGGGGCTCCCACTGCCGAAAACGACGCCCTCAGGCTCGACTGTCATGGCCGCCACTATTTTGAATGGCAAACCACTGCAAAATGGCCGCCATGCATTGTAGCCCATGGGCTACAAGAAAATGGCAGCCCCACAAGGCTCTCAGGGACCCTGGAGGTACCCCTAGCCACAGGAAAGGCACAAGGCAGGACAGGAGGCCCTGGCAGGAGCCCTCACCAGGTACAACCCCCCCCCCCCGCACAGCCGATCATCTGGTTGCTGGTGGCCCCTCCCCCCACCCTAATCGCCAGCATAGCGCCAGACCCCCACCCCAGGAGGTGTCCAGGCCACTCATACAGACCTCGCAATAGTGGAGGGGGGTGGGGTTTGCCAGGGAGGAGAAACCGGGGGTCCAACCTTCCCATGAAAGGTGCCCGCATCCACCCCAAAACCCTCCAGGGGAAAAGGGGGGACAGCTACTCACCATACTAGAAACCAGGCGGGCACCGCTTCAGACAGATCCTCCCCTCCATCGAAATGGAGGGGCTGTCGGCCAGGAGGAACGCTGCAACTCAGGCCGAGGCCAGGTCATATGCGACCTTGCGAAATGTATAACTCGCAGGGCCAACCCGTCCAGTGGGGCTACATCATGACTGACTTAGCGTGGAGCTGAGGCCTGTGCACTAGGGATCGACCGATTATCAGCAAGGCCAATATATTGAGGGCCGATATGCACTTTCCGATATATTGGCATCGGCCCCGGAACTGGCCGATATTGCCATTTTCGTGACGTCATTCTGCCGCCTCCATCGCCTTGGACAGCCTCGTCTGGAGTCGGAACTAGTCTCGCGGGATTGTATCACCGCCATATACAGGTCCCTCTCAAAAAATTAGCATATTGTGATAAAGTTCATTATTTTCTGTAATGTACTGATAAACATTAAACTTTCATATATTTTAGATTCATTACACACAACTGAAGTAGGGCAAGTATTTTATTGTTTTAATATTGATGATTTTGGCATACAGCTCACGAAAAATCAAAATTCCTATCTCAAAAAATTAGCATATTTCATCCGACCAATAAAAAAAAAAAGTGTTTTTAATACAAAAAAAGTCAACCTTCAAATAATTATGTTCAGTTATGCACTCAATACTTGGTCAGGAATCCTTATGCAGAAATGACTGCTTCAATGCGGCGTGGCATGGAGGCAATCAGCCTGTGGCACTGCTGAGGTGTTATGGAGGCCCAGGATGCTTCGATAGCGGCCTTGAGCTCATCCAGAGTGTTGGGTCTTGCGTCTCTCAACTTTCTCTTCACAACATCCCACAGATTCTCTATGGGGTTCAGGCCAGGAGAGTTGGCAGGCCAATTGAGCACAGTAATACCATGGTCAGTAAACCATTTACCAGTGGTTTTGGCACTGTGAGCCGTTGCCAGGTCGTGCTGAAAAATGAAATCTTCATCTCCATAAAGCTTTTCAGCAGATGGAAGCATGAAGTGCTCCAAAATCTCCTGATAGCTAGCTGCATTGACCCTGCCCTTGATAAAACACAGTGGACCAACACCAGCAGCTGACATGGCACCCCAGACCATCACTGACTGTGGGTACTTGACACTGGACTTCAGGCATTTTGGCATTTCCCTCTCCCCAGTCTTCCTCCAGACTCTGGCACCTTGATTTCCGAATGACATGCAAAATTTGCTTTAATCCGAAAAAAGTACTTTGGACCACTGAGCAACAGTCCAGTGCTGCTTCTCTGTAGCCCAGGTCAGGCGCTTCTGCCGCTGTTTCTGGTTCAAAAGTGGCTTGACCTGGGGAATGCGGCACCTGTAGCCCATTTCCTGCACACGCCTGTACAGTACACGGTGGCTCTAGATGTTTCTACTCCAGACTCAGCTTCCGCAGGTCCCCCAAGGTCTGGAATCGGTCCTTCTCCACAATCTTCCTCAGGGTCCGGTCACCTCTTCTCGTTGTGCAGCATTTTCTGCCACACTTTTTCCTTCCCACAGACTTCCCACTGAGGTGCCTT
Organism: Pelophylax lessonae; assembly: GCF_965119305.1. Classification (NCBI taxonomy): domain Eukaryota; kingdom Metazoa; phylum Chordata; class Amphibia; order Anura; family Ranidae; genus Pelophylax; species Pelophylax lessonae. The sequence goes on from NC_138772.1 coordinate 379,757,385, forward strand.
GATACAGCACTCTGGGAACAGCCTATTCATTCAGAAATTTCTTTGTGTCTTACCCTCTTGCTTGAGGGTGTCAATGATGGCCTTCTGGACAGCAGTCAGGTCGGCAGTCTTACCCATGATTGCGGTTTTGAGTAATGAATCAGGCTGGGAGTTTTTAAAAGCCTCAGGAATCTTTTGTAGGTGTTTAGAGTTAATTAGTTGATTCAGATGATTAGGTTAATAGCTCGTTTAGAGAACCTTTTCATGATATGCAAATTTTTTGAGATAGGAATTTTGGGTTTTCATGAGCTGTATGCCAAAATCATCAATAATAAAACAATAAAAGGCTTGCACTACTTCAGTTGTGTGTAATGAATCTAAAATATATGAAAGTTTAATGTTTATCAGTACATTACAGAAAATAATGAACTTTATCACAATATGCTAATTTTTTGAGAGGGACCTGTACACCCACCCACAGCAGCCCGATGGCAGCCAGCCACCCACAGGCCCTGTGCCAGCCAGCCACCCACCCCAGGGGTGACAAGCAAGCCAGCCAGCCACCCCAGGGGTGCCAGCAAGCCAGCCATTAAACAACAATTACCATGTTAAATACAATTTTTGACACATCTGGTACTTGTTTTTCAAAACTTTAAATGTACACAATATCTGCCCATACCGATATGCAATGGCCAAAATATCGGTATCGGCAACTAAAAACGGATATCAGTCGATTCCTACTGTGCACCCTCGCGGGGCAGACTAGTGTGACCACTGGATCTAGGTTATCCAGCCCGTCGCCTAGTCCGGCAGTTGATTGTAGAAATCACAGGAAAAATCTAGGGAGGAAAAAATTTTCCATCTAAAAAAAATTAAAAAAATTTGCCAGATCCAAAGATCTCAGCAAGGATCTAGAATCTAGATGCTTTCTCCTGACTAGGCAGACAAAAACTGTGTGGCTATAGCAGAGAGAAAATAATACCCCTGGGACTGCCCATGGGTGTAGCCAAAATCTTTTTCTGCCTAGGGTCCTACTTTTGTAGGGGGCAGTATAACTCAATGGTTAAGAATACCAGAAGCGATGTTCGTCCATGAACGAAAGAGCAATAATGGTGGCCACACAAAATATTGACACTTTGGGCCCAATTTGGACATTTTCACTTTGGGGTGTACTCACTTTTGTTGCCAGCAGTTTAGACATTAATGGCTGTGTGTTGAGTTATTTTGAGGGGGACAGCAAATTTACACTGATATATATATATCTACATTTTTTTTTTTTACACAGATTATGTATAAATTTTTTTTTTTTTACATTTTTAACATGATTTAATCAGTAAAGATTTTACAGACTTACAAAAAAAAAAATGTAAAAAAAAAAAAAAAAATTATTTCATCAGTAGATAATTATTTTACAGAGTTACTCATACCTAAATTACTTAAAACAGCAGCAAATAAGGATGCCCTTGCTCAGTAGGCAGAAATATAATCTGATAAAGCTATTTTTCTTCCTTTCAAGGTCCCTGCTTATTAATTTACTAACAAGTGAATCATAGGGAAATGTCAGATTTGGTTTGCAGAAGAATGAAATATGTGTTAATTCTTTCTGCTTCAGTATTGTTTGGCTTGACTGAGCATCAACACACTCAGGCTGTAGAAGGCTTTCAGGAACATCTTAAATAACATATTGTGATAAACGGGTAAACTAGGACCTTTGGGCAGATCATCCAGCATAGATGTCATTCTGTGTTACTTTACAATGTCAGCATGTTCAAATAGATTTATAGGTTTCCAGCAAGAAGGCAAAATAATCCAAGCATCTCTCACATCGGAAGGTGTACATGCTGCTTTCTAAGAATGTGTATTCATTCTGTGGTCATTCTTTCGCAATATATGAACAGCTCTTCAGAGTTTAAAAGTGGACCTACACCAAGTGGTTGTAAAGTCAGGTGGTTATTTTCTCTTAATTCATTCTATGCATTAAAGGAGTTGTAAAGTCAAAAGGTTTTTTATCTTAAGGTTTTTTCATCTTCATGCATAGAATGCATTCAGTGTGTAGCAGTCTCCCTAGCACCCTCTAATACCTACCTGAGCCCCTCTTTCCAGCGATGTCCACAAGTCCCTCGGCTGTCCGGGACTCTCCCTTCTGATTGGCTGAGACACAGCCGTGGCGCCATTGGCTCCCGCTGCTGTCAAGGTCAGTTAGCCAATCAGGAGAGGGGGCGGGGCCAATCTCCAGCTCTGTGTCTGAATGGACACACAGAGCTGTAGCTTGGTTCGGATGCCCCCATAGCAAGCTGTGGGGGCAGGAGCAGCAACAAGTGACCCAAGAAGAGCAGGATTTGGGCTGCTCTGTACAAAACCAACTGCACAAAGCAGGTAAGCATAACACGTTTGTTAGTAAAACAAAAAACGAGACTTTACAGTCACTTTAAGATAAAAAAAAAAAACCTGTGTGCAGCAGCCCCCCAAATATTTACCTGAGCCTCCTCTCGATCGTGATGTCCATGAATGCCTTGTTGCGTCCGGGACTCTCCCTCCTGATTGGCTGAGACACAGCAGCGGTGCCATTGGCTCCCACTGCTGTTGATCAAACTCAGTTAGCCAATGAGGAAACGGGGGTGGGGGGGGGGGGCAGTGCGCACAGAGTACGTAAGTGTAACATGTTTATTTGTTATCTAAATAGAAAAAAAAAATAGACTTTGCAGTCACTTTAAAGTTCAACTCTTTGCAAATCTAAAAAAGACAAACTAGTGCTTTAATGTAAGCACCTGCATTTGACAGCTGGTGTGATAGGAAGCAGCAATGCAAGGATCCCATCAGTTTAAGTGCTGACAGTAAGCATGCTGATAGAAGGAGAAAGCAGAATGACAGATAATCCTATTACGCCAAGCTAAGGAGAAAACAGAATGACAGAATATAATTACTGTGCGGTTTCTTCTTCATTGTCCAGTAGCAGGCTTCATTCAGTCTAAGATGGGCTCAGAGAAAGATTGAATGAAAAAAAAAAAAATACTACAGAAGAAATCTCTGGATTAAAGATGAATATTGCAGGAAGGGTTTTTTTCCCCATCTTTTAATTGGCTATTCATTTTTATCTTATTTATTTTTGGCTGGACTTCAGCTTTATAATGTAAGGTTTGCTTGCCTAACAGGGATCCAGTAACACAGTTTTAAGGGTTACTAAACCCAGGACCCTGCAGTCACTATATCTGGTCTCCCACAGTACACAGAACATGGAAATGCAATTATTTTAGTAAATATAAACAGATAAAAACCTTTTCTCATCAGCAGTATATAGCCGCCTTGTGACGTGTATCAGTTCTTAGTGAAGCTTGTAGGAAGAGTTTTGATTGTCCCCTGATCCTCTGTCTGGACAGTGCTGATCACATGCACTCTCCCATGAAACTCTAGAAACACACCAAACTGAGCATGTGCAGCCCGTCCCCAGGCTCTGTAAATATCAGGTTATTTTTTGGAGACAGTGAAAGAAGAGGAGGATCAGAGAGACAGGATCAAACAGCCTTCATACACAACGCAAATGATTAACCCCTTAGATTCCACAGAGAGTAGAACAAGCATGCTTTACTGCATATACAGACTCAAGTTGCGAGAGAAATGAAACAAATAAAAAAAAATAAAAAAATCCCCCCACCTTTGAATTCTACTAACCAGACCCTAAACTCTGTCGGCAGTAAAATCAGCATAATTAGTGTTTTTGGTTGTTTCTGTGTGCGGTGTACAGGTAAGCCAGATGTTGTCTATAGCTGGAAAGGACCTGTATGACATACGACTGGTCTATTTGGTGGACCCAATAACCTATTAGTCCATTGGCTATGCATGGAATAGTCTAGAATTGATAAAAAATGACAAATCGAGTCGCACTCCCTGACTGCAGAGCTGTGGTTGTGACCAACCAGGAGATGCATCAGACTGCTGTAGAGAGATCAGAGCTCTCACCCAATTGCAGACTATTGGTGGTGATAAGACATCGGACAATTGGTTTTAGGCTGCACCCTGACTTAATGCATAAGCTTTTTCTGAAAAATCAATTAGGCTTTATATATTTAAAGTGGTTGTAAACCCTTACATATAGCCAGTGAATTAACTGGCCTCAAGTATTAAACAGAGATGAAACAAATCCAGCCACATAAGTTGTTCCCGTTTATCTGCAGCCTCTTCATTAGTTCAAAGAGCTGAATTTATAAGCTTGTCTGAGAGGTCAGAAGAAGGGGGCAGAGAGTTAAAACTCTGCAAAGCTCAGTGAGGAGCTCTCAGAGAGCTGATTGGAGGGAAGGGCCACACAACCCTTCACACAGCTCACAGGAACAGAGCTGAGGCGGTCAATCTGCTGGAGGTTCCTCTGGTCACCATCTTTCTCTTGGTGTCAGGAAAACCTGACGTGATTCGTGCTGATAGCAGAGGAACCTAGCAGCAGACGGAAATGACTTTGTCCTCTTAATTGAGACAAGTACACAACATAAAGGGATCTGCTTTGTTCATATATAGTGTCTGAGGTTTACAACCGCTTTACCCTACTTTGTGAGCACATCTTTTTAGAATGGTTCAAGCTATGGTAAAGTCATCCTACAGTAAATATTCTGTATCAACACAAACCATTTTTTTTTAATAATTCAGAAGTTAGAACAATGGAATAACACATCTACATTTGTTAGGCTTGACACAACCTTATAAAGAGAACACAGATGTTTGTCACAAAGGATATCAAAGATATGTAGCCACAGAATAGACATTTGATGTTAATGACCTCTGATAGCTGCCAACTTGAGCCTGATTCAATTCAGCGACCTGCAGTAGAAAGGCTCCTTCAGAATGTGCCAATCAACTCCGCCAGCACTTTTTTTCATCTCCTTTATTACCGATTTGGTGTCAACTGCCAAGGGCATTGTCGACCAATCAATGATGTTACATACCAGGCTACCAGTAACCAAGTAAAAAGTGTTGCAAAGTAATGGCAGCTACATGGAAATACCAGCTTATCGGGGTCTTCGGTACAAGGAGTGCCCCCTCTTCCCACCCCTCCCTTGTTCTTCACAAAATTCTGTCAATCCATGTTGACTGGGTTGAGCAATTTGAAGTAAATTCTTTTTGTTTCATAGCCCACCCACAGTCCAAACTAATTTTCCATTGTACTCTGTCACGAGCAGAGTTTTAGTCGCATGCAATTTAAAAGGCAGGTGGCTGCTGAAACCAAATTAATCAATTTCCCACTGTGCATAAGCCCTATTACTGCAGTTTAAAAGAAAATCATTAAAATATGCAGACAAATCCTAATAGAGTTGGAGAGAAAGAAGGAGGAAGAGAACAGAGGAATCCAGCACACTGGGCTCACAGTACAATTGCTGTCTAGATGGACATTAATTAAAATGTTTTTCTGTAGGGGTATCTCACTATCTTTCTCCGAGCGAGCTACGTATCGGTGCTGGTAGAAGGAGCTGAAATGCCACAGAACACCGAGTGAATGAATTCAATCTGCTATGGGTGGTTTATCAGAATAGGCCTTTTCAGACTAAGTTTTTTGTATTCAGTGCCCACAAAGTACGCATGGAATGGGAAATCCTAGCTACAGGATTTGCTTACTGAATAAAAGAAATTTGCATTGTAGGAACGTAGCTAGCGAGGGCATTTCTGTCATCCTGCTTCAGAAAGCAGAAATTCTCAACACTTCAATTCTCTCTAGCACTTTGTGCTGCATTAGGTAAAACCAGGATACCTATTTTAATCTCTCTTGGTTTTTAAAAGGTGCAATTATAAAATAGGATTACAAAATAGGATAGTGCTTCAAAAAGGCATTTGTTAAAAAATATATAATGCAGTACCAATGACACAGAACTGACAGAATATAAGGTTTTGTAACGAGAAAGAACAGCAGAAACTGTATGGTCCCTTCCCCCCCCCCCCCACTAAAACCCTGTATCACCTTCTCTAAAAAGGGTAGCTAGTGAGGGGGAGGAGTCTTTCCTCTGACCTCGTTTAGTTCTGCTTGTAAATTTCAACATAAGCTATTGAGCTATGTAAAAAAGTTTTTTTTTTTTTTTCTCCAGTAAAGCGTGCAAGATGACTATGCTAAATGTGAAAAGGGAGCCAAGAGCTCATCCTGTTGGCTGCATATGAAGATACAAAAGATCTAAAAATATACACTAGTACTATAGGAATAAAATAAATAATTTGCTAAAAGGCCTTAGTTGGTACACAGGGAAGCTGTGGATGGGAATGATGTGCCTAGATTGTGGCATTGGCTAAGCTAAAAGGTCTCAGAGGTAGACAGAATTAATTTCTTATTAAGGGTCTGGAGTCTGGCAAGGGAAAAAGTGGGCGAGTTCTCTTGCCACCTTTTAAATGGTTAGTTCAATTTTATTTGACTTTTCCCAAAAACATCCCTAAGTACTACAACGTTCTCAGTACATTTACATGCAGTGCTATGTTTTGTAAATGAATGCTTACTTTTTCAGATGCTCATTTCCTCTTTCCTCTTTGTCCTGCAGATGGCAGGACATACTAAATGTTGGTGTTCCGTTCCCCCAAGAAACTCACGAATGAGCACTAGGCTCTGTTCGCTACCCATGCATGCAGAGTCCACTCTTGCAGAATGTTTCATTCCAAGAGAAAACGGACTAAGCATGCAAGAAGGGGGTGCAGACAAGTGCTCATTCGCGAGTTTCTGGGGCTGTGCATTTCACAATCGGTATGTCCTACCATCGGCAGGACAAAAAGGTGAGGCAATAAAATGAACAGCTAAAACTTATTTTACAAAAGAGAACATTGCATGTTAATGTACCGACGGTGCTGTAATGCTTGAGGAGGTTTTTGGCAAAATTTAGGTAAACGAATCCTTTAAGCTTTGCACGTGGCTAAATTCCAGGTTGGCACACTGTGTGTTTGAGTTTGCCGCTTCTTCCTGCAAAAAGCAGCCGATTGACTTGGCTGTGAGAGCCTACACAATTCTTTGCTGAAAGTCTAAAGCAAAGGTGTGCTTATATGCTGGTGTTCTGGTTCCAATCTCCCACATAAATTACTGGTAGAACCAATGGGAAGAAAGCTATAGCAGCTCTTCAGATCTGTCCATCCCTGTGCATGACCAGATTCGCTAAATATCAAGTGACCTATGCCAAATGCAATGCGGGAGTAAAAGGTCTAGGTCTGCTTTCTCTTTGGCTAGCAAAATACACAGATACTGGGTCTAAGCTTCAACCTTTGTAAACAATGTATGGGAGTTTTTATCGCATATACAGTATATTCATAGGTAAACACACACCGTACACATCTGACAATCAGCACAGTACACCTGTGTAGGGCCAGTGTGACGTGAGTCACTTTGGTTGAGGGGCTTGTGGAACCCAGATTGCTTTGGGGTGGTTGGGAGACTCCTAGTCCGGTTTCCCCAGTCCTTCCTGTGTGTGGGTCACCCTGTGTCTATTAGGGGTACAGGGTGACCAAGAACCCCAGTCAGGTTTGCTGTGCACTAATCAGACTCTTGCTAGTGGGGTGGGGGTTTGTTGTTGTTGAATACCTGCATTCCATTGTTCCTGTCTGCCTATAGTAAGCTTATTATGGGATGTGTATGTTTGCGTGGCTAAGGGGGAGGGGTTGTCAGATTGTATATCGCTGTGTGCATGGGTTTTGAACAAACAGTTTGATTCTGGTTGACTGCAAAACTTGTACTGTCTAGTTCTTGGGGTAATTATAGCCAGATTCATGGATCCCGTGTTCCAGAGGTTAGGCAGCAGGTTACTGGTGTTCGGATTCCGTCACAGTCAGTTCAAACCAAGACGCAGTGTGGGAGCCCCAGCGTTGCCCCTACCAGGTACACTAGCAATCAGCAGCAGTTGTCAGTGCATTGCTAACGACACCCCATACACAGGTCACAAACACAGCAAGTTTGCCTGCACTGGATCAATGATTGAGAAGTACCATGAGATCCAGTTGTCCTGTGTTTTGTTAGTATTGCATGCATTACTTTTGCTGCAGTCTTACGCAAGTTCAGCCCATGCAAATGAATTCAAATGAATAAGCTGAAATTGCACTGCACCCAAAATCGCATGTGAACCGGCACTAAGGCTGCATTTACACCTGCAAGTTTCCTAAATGCAAAACAAGACCTACAGAAATGTGCATTTTGTAGCACATTTCTGTAAAGCACTGCAGTCACAGCTCCCACTAATTAAAAGGCACCCCCAAATAAAGGTAGCAAATGCACGTTTTGCCATGCATATGTTGCATGATAAAATGTGCTACAAATGAGTCAAAGCGTGCAGTGAAAAAAACGCCCAATGCTTCCCAACCTAAAAAGGTTCTATAGCTACTTTGGGGCATTTTTCATGCATAGGGCAGCCCATTGAAATGAATGGGCTGCCCAAGGTGCGACACATACTGGGTGAAAAAAGCGATTTCACACAAGTTGCAGTGAACCCTTTTCCTGCCATTACTTTGCTTGTTACATTATTTCAATCTATCCACCTATACCTTACATTATTGTGCTCCTTTTATAAAGCCACACACACACATACACTAAGAAAATCGGGCGAACATTTTCAGCCGAGGAACGATCGTACGATTTTCTGATAGTGGGTACACAACTTTCGACAGCCGATTCCGACCTTCCAGACGAAAATTTCCGAAGGGACGAAATCCAAAATTCCTCGTACAGGAACAGAATGAACGATTTTTGCTTATTGTGTACCGCTTTCATACAAGAAATAACAGATACGAAAGACTGCGCATGATTAGAAACAAAAAAAAAGCCTTTGACGTATGAGAAATTTGTACATTTCCATCCTCATTTCCGACTTCCTGTGAAACATTTGTGCAGTGCAACAGTAAACAGGAAGTTAATTTCTTGCAATTAAAAAAATGTTAAAAAAAAAAAACCCACACACCACAACAACTGGCTATAAGCCATAAACTAGAAGTAGTCTTAATTGAATGACATTTAGTTTGCAACAACACTGCGATAACACTACCAAAACATAAAATGGGATTTTTGACTTAACGTAAAATCCATTTCTCTGATGTGCATTGACAGACAGCTCCTGATCTTCATAACCATCGGGTTATACTGCCCTCTAAAGGAGTAGGGTGCTAAGCAGAAAAAGAATCTGGTTATGTCTATGGGCAGTCCCAGTGGTGTATACTTCCGCTCTGCTATAGGTACTCAGTTTAGTTACAAGCAATGTCAGAAGAAATACAACTCCACAGAGGGGTGGGTGCTGTCTGGCAATGAATATCAGAGAAATGTATTTTACGGTAAATCAAAAATCCCATTTTTTTTTGTTCATTGACGGACACCGCTCCTGATCTTCATAACCATTGGGACATCCCAAAACAGTGTCAAACACGAGGGGTGGGAACAGCAAAAAATATCCCCAAGGCTAAACAGTAGCCAACCAGGCAACAGGAGTTCAACCAAAACAACTGGAGCCCACCTGAAAAAAAATACACCCTTTAAAGAGGATTAAGTCCTCTAAAACAGCAGCCTGCAAAACCTTGGGGCCAAAAGAAGCATCCGCAGATGCCAACAAATCCACTTTATAAAACTTTGTGAAAGTGTGCACCGACTAGGTGGCCACATTGCAGACCTGCGTCAATGACACCTGATGACTGAAGGCCCATGAGGCACTAAGCGTCCGAGTAGAGTGCGCCATGGCAGGAAAGGAGGAACCTGACCCCTGATGAAATAGGCCTGAATAACCGACTGCCTGATCTATCTGGAAGTGGTCGCAGAAGAAGAGGGCAACCCTTTCGGAGGCCCATCTGTGAGCACAAATAGTGAGTCTGACTTCCTAAAAGACTTCGTAGCTGCTAGGTACATCCTAATTACCCGGACCAAATCCAAGGCAAGCAAGGCAATTTCCTGCGGATGTTATGGCCTGGGACACAGGGAAGGCAACACAATTTCTTCATTCAAATGAAAATCAGAGACAACCTTTGGGAGGAACGACGGACGGGGCGAAGAACCACCTGATCTCTGAATCACCAGGTATGGTGGACAGGATAATGCCGCCAGTTCCGACTCCCTGCGTGCAGAGGTGATGGCCACCAAAAAAGCCACCTTCTAAGACATGCTTAAGCAAGGAAATCTCCTGAAGGTTCTCAAAGAGGCTTCTGGAGGGCCGAGAGCAACAAATCGAGGTCCCAAGGCGGACCTCGACACCCTGAAAAAAGGTATGCACCAGGGAGTGTGTGGCCGAGGGTCGTTGGAAGAAGACCTCCAAAGCAGACACCCGGCCCTTGATGGTACTTAAGGCCATTTTCTGTTCAACCCCCCATTGAAGGAAGGCTAGGATCCGAGACGAACCTTGACACTCACACCACGCAATGTACATCTTTCACGTACAATGGTAGATCTTCCTAGAAGTAGATTTTCTACCTTTTAAAAGCATAGGAATCACCAACTCAGATAAACCTCTATCCTTCAGCACCTGGCGTTCAACAGCCAAGCCATCAAAGGCAGAGACTAAAGCAGGATGGAAGATGGTCCTTGGGACAGCAGATCCTCACTGAAATTAAGCTTCCAAGGAATGTCTGTGACCAGCCGCACCAGATCGGCATATCAAGCCCAGCGAGAGCAGTCCGAAGCCACTAAGATGACCGAAATCCCTTCTGCCTTGATCCGGAGTAGAAGTCTTGGCAGAAGCTTGAGAGGAGGAAAGGAGTAAATTAGATGATACTGACCCCACGAGGCCACCAGCGCATCTGTGGAGTCTATCAGAGGATCCCATGACCAAGCCACGAACCTCTGCGCCTTTCTGTTGAGCTGAGACGCCAACAGATCCACATCGGGGATGCCCCACTGGAGAGACAACTGATGAAACCCCTCCGGATGAACGAACACTCCTCTTGGTCCAAGGCCTGCTGACTGTGATAATCTGCCTGCCAGTTTTCCACCCCAAAAATGTGTACGGCGTAGAGGGCTGGAACCAACCATTCTGCCCACCTTAGAATGCCAGCTACCTCCAGAAATGCCAGGACACTTCTTGTGCCCCCCTGGTTATTGACATAAGCCATGGCCGTGGCATTGTCCGATTGCATGTGCACTGGACATCCCTGAAGACTATTTGTCCAATGGTACAGACAATGTCTGATCACTCAGAGTTCCAAGACATTGATCAGTAGTCTGGACTCTTCCAGTGTCCAGATCCCCTGAGCAGAATGTTTGCCAAGGATGCTTCCCCAGCCAGACAGGCTGGCATCCGTGGTGATCACTGTCCAATACAAGGGGAGGAAGGATTTGTCCAGATGAAGCGCTGGAGAATGAAGCCACCATATCAGGGACTCCTTTGTTCCCCAGCTTAGCCAGATCCGATTGTCCAGAGACTGCGGAGTCTTGTCCCATTTGGCCAGAGTCTTCCTTTGCAGAGACCTCGTATGGAACTGTGCAAACAGAACTGCCTCGAAGGTAGACACCATCAGGCCCAGCACCCGCATGCAAGACCGAAGGGATGACCACCTGCTGGACAGCAGGAGACGAATTTCTGGAGTTTGTCCAGAGGAAGGAGGAGTCTGGCTAAGGCTGAGTCCAGAGTCAGACCCGATAGTCCAGCTTTGTGGACAGAACCAGAGCAGACCTCTGAAAAGTCTGAATCCAGCCAAACTCCTGCAGAGTTCGTATGGTGATTTCCAGGTTTTCCACCAGAGTAGTAGAAGACACCGCTCGCAGAAGGAGGTCGTCCAAGTAGTCCAGTACTGCGATCCCCTGTTGCCGTAACAATGCTAGCACCAGAGCTAACACTTTTGTGAAGACCCGAGGAGCAGAGGCGAGACCACAAACTGATAATGCTCTTCAACAGCAAAGAGGAGGAAGCGCTGGTGATCAGCACATATTGGAATGTGAAGGTTAAGCATCCTTGCTGTCGACAGCGGAAATTCTCTCTGATGCAGGGATGCCACAACCGTGCAAATTAACTCCATCCTAAACTTCTGCACCAGCACAAAGCAGTTCAGCGTCTTGTTGTGGAAATTTTGATAGACATTTCTTTAGTTAAATAGTCATAATGTCTCCCAGTGTCAGTTTTACCGATAATCGATATTCACAGTGATTATTGCTTTAACTGTCATTGCAGGAAAGACTTGTTAGTGATAAGATGACAGTCATTTCTGCTCATCTCTGCACATGGCTGTGTTTCTACATAAGCACTGCACATTGTACTTTCTGTGATTGGTGGTTGTGAAGCCACTCCCTGTAACTTTCTTTTGTTCACTTGCTGTAAATAAACCAGCCCTGCCCTGAGACTCACACAGAACACACAGAGGACAGAAGACACAGGAAGCTCACACACACACACACACAAGCTCACACAGCAGCTCACACAGCTATTTCATCCATGAAGAGACACAAACTCTCACACACAAACACTTGCTCTTACACACACATACATATCCAATGGAGAGAGACCTGGCAGATGGCATCAAAATGACCCAGCGCATCTGTTCCTACCAAGCGCCGAGCGCTTGGTAAATCGTTATACAGGAGGGCGGTACAATTGTACTTTTCAGTACAAGCTATTAATGGAGCTTGGTGCGTAATCTTGAGCGCACTGAAGCGGGTTTCTATGCTCCAAGCCCTATTAATTTCCACGACAGTCTTGAGGGCCAGGATTGGACACACCTTGCCTTCCTTCCTGGGAACTGAAAACAGGTTTGAGTAAAACCCCTGAAAACTTTCTAAAGTTGGAATTGAGACAATCCCCCGTTGAAGCCACAGGTCTTGTACCGCTTCAAAACAGACCCTGTAAACGGTCTGGGGACAGGCGCGAGTTAGAAGGAAAGAACCTTGCGGTGGGACAACAGCGAAACTCGATCTTGTAGCCGGTCCAAATGTCCCACTTGTCTTGTACCAGGGAAGTCCATGGGTCCGGAAACCAACAAAGACATCCCCCCACCCTCCAATGCAGGTGAGGGCGCACCTTCATGCTGAAGGAGCCTTGTCCACGGGTCTGGAGAAGCCCGCTTTTGACTTGCCAGACCAGGTTCATTTTGAGCCTCCAGAGGAGATCCTGAAAGGCTTTGAGCCTTTGTCAGTTGACCCTGAGGGACGAAAAAAAACTTCTGAGCCAAGAAGGAGGGCCCACGTCTACGAGGAGGTTCCTTGCCTTTAGCCTGCGGAAGAAAATTACTCTTTCCCCCTGTGGGACCATTAATATGGTCATCCAGGGTAGCCCAAATCAGGCTGTCTCCTTGAATAGGGAGATCAGTCAAGGCCTTTTTAGAAGTCTGGTCTGCAGACCAGCATTTGAGCCAAAAGATACGCCGAAGGACCACTGGCGAAACAGAGAACCGAGCCACTAGGGGAGCCGCATCCACAGCGGCATCACAGATAAACTGCAGCCCCTGGACCAGCTGGTCCGCCAGCTCAGAAAAGACAGGGGGGAGCTGTTCTCCCTCCATGTCATGGCGTAAAAGCTTAGCCTACTCGGTCAGACACAATGGGCAGTGGTGAATACCAGCCTCACTGCCGAACCAGAGTGTACATATTGTGGGCCACAGCCTCAGTCTTCCTGTCAGCTGGATCCTTAAAGGCCGGGGATTCTTCACCCGGAATCATGGTTGCCTTGTTCAATCTGGAACCTGGAGGTTCTACCTCTTAAAAAGGGACTCCTCAGAGGGGCAATACCTAGAAAATCGCTTAGGGACCCCAAGGGGACTCTTTGGTCATCCCCACTCTTTAGTGACAATTCTGTCAAAATAGGCGGGTAAAGGAAACACCTTTGCCGCTCTGGATGGCTTGCGAGTGCCAAAAGGGAACCTGTGCCTCTGTCGCAGCTGCAGCTACGTCCTCCATCTTCAAGGTTCAGCTTACAGATACAATCATTGCTCCCACTAGCGCCTTTTCGTGCGCAGGTGTATTTGTGGAGGAATCATCCTCACTATCAGGATTCCGGAGCGTGTGGTTGCAGACCCAGCAGAATGACCCACATCCGCGGCGGCCAAATCATATTTAGGATCTGAGGAGACAGATGAGGCAGGGGAAGGCGTTTTTTGCTAGCGTCGCCCGAAAGCCACCTCTCGGGACACAAAGGACTACAGGACCGCCGATCGCTGGGACCGGGAGGGCCATACAGCCTCAGAGAGGATCAGGCAGGGAGATGTGCGCCAAAGACTCCATGAGTCACCAGGGGGACCACACAGAGTGTAAAACACTGCAAAGGGAAAACCCCCACCATGCTGGCAGCACCACCCGGTCGTCAGGCACAAAGCACCAAGTGATTCTCAGCAGAGAGGGAGAGAACCCCACCAGACTTGCCACCCAGCAGAAACAAGCACCTGCAGCCACCAGGATAATCTGCACTCCACGTACAGCGATCAGGAAGTGAAAGGATCCAGGAGTCCACACCAAGGGATGAGGGGGGGCTCCCACCACTGTAATCACCACCCAAAGGGCTCCGCTGTCATGGCCGCTATTTTTAATGGCAAACCACAGCAAAACGGCCACCAGACTACACAAACATGGCCACAGTGCATAGAAACACACAGGCTACAGCAAAATGGTGGCACCACAAGGCTTCCAGGGACCCAGAAGGGATCCTTAGGCCTCAAGGACAGGCCCAGGCAGGACAGGGGGCCCTGGTAGGAGCCCCAACCAGGTACAACCCCCCCCCTGCACAGCCGAACGTCCGGTCATTGGCGGCGCACCCCCCCCCGGCCCCCATCATAGCGCCCTGCCCCCACCACAGGAGGTGGACCAAACCACCCACACAGCCCCAGCATATGTGGAGGAGGGGTAAGATGGGGACAGATGAAAGGGGGTGCCTGACAGGAAGGAGGGGAACCCGTGGGTCCAACCGTCCCAAGGAGGGGCCCATGTCCACTCCAAAACCCTCCAGGGGGAGGGGGGGGGGGGGACAGCTACTCACCATACCAAGAACCAGACTGGCATTGCTCCAAACAGAACCCCTTTACCATGGAAATGGGGGGGCAGTCAGCTAGGAGGAGCGCTGCGACTCAGGCCAAGACCCAGTCGTATGCAATCTTCTGAGGCGTTTAACTCACAGGCCAGCCCCATCCAATGAGGCTATGTCGCGGCAGACCTAGCGCAGAGATGAGGTCTGCACGCACTGGCTGGCCAGACTGGGGTGACCACTGGATCTAGATTATCCAGCCTGTCGCCCACTATGGCAGTGGATTGTAGATCTCACAGGAAAAAAACAGGAGAAAAGAATCTCTATCTAAAAAGAAAAAAAATTGCCAGGACCAGAGATCCCAGCAAGGAACTAGGTCCTTAATCTTGACTAGGCAGAAAAAACTGGGTACCTATAGCAGAAAGAGGGAGTATACCCACTGGGACTGCCCAGAGGTGTAGCCAGATTCTTTTTCTGCCTATTGTCTGTCCTACTCATGTAGGGTGCAGCATAACCCAATGGTTATGAAGATCAGGAGATGTGTCCGTTAATGAACAGAAGAGAAAAATTGTTTTCAAGGTTTATCATTTTCTGTTGTATCTATGTTGTATCCTAGTGCTGCTGATCTCCTGCAGCCTCTAAAGCCACATCTTGCCAACATAAACGCCAGTGATGGCTGCATTGAATTTTTAAGTGCATCTAAATCCAAAAAAAAAAAAAAAAAAATATTGCAGCTTACGAGTTCTTAGATGCAGAGGCTGCATTGGTTTTCTTTTTTCAGGTTATTTTTCTTCATTTTTAGTTAGTGATCCTGCCAATTTTCACACTTTGTCCAACAGCGGCAATGCTCACATTCTATACTGTATCCAAGCATCTCATCTGATTTGTACTACAAACACCTCCTTCTCTTCTCATGTTCATAAGGAAGGGGTGCTCTGTAGTTCACAGATACCTAGGAAGGCTAGTAACTAAGATTCCGGTTTAGTAAACAGGATGTTACAAGGGCATTGGTTTTCTGACATGATTAATTGGTAGTTTTCGTACTTCCAGAAAATTTACTTTACCTGAAAAAAATAAAATCAGTGCAGCCACCACATCCTACGGTTGGTAAGCACCATTTGTTTACTTTTTTGTTGTTAGGCCTCATTCACATGGGCACGAGGCCCATAATCTGAATAGGGCATGTGTTTATTTGGCTTGAGTCGCCAGATGCTGCATGCAGACAGCCCATTCAAATCTAGGAGGATGCGGGGGCTGCACAGACACAGCCACTGGTTCCAATTTAATAGGAGTGTGGATGCAGGTGAACAGCTCAGAAAGCAGAGACAAAAGTTCTGTTTCTAGTTTGAGCTTTCAGAGATTCAGCCTAATGAGTTTTTTCATATTTTTGATACAAAGAAAAGTGGTGCAAGCAAAGTACAAAAATGGTGCTAAGTGACCATAAGACAGAGCGCTTTGCTCAGCCCTGCGCCCTCATCACTGGCTGTGATTGACAGCAGCTGGAGCCAATGGCTCCTGCATGTCAGCCAATGAGAGAGACACCTGTGAGTCGCTGCTCGCGGGCACATCGCTTGATCGAGAACAGGCTTTCATAGAATGGAAGAAAGGTAAAAAATTTTCAGCCTTTAGAACCACTTTAATACAATCATCAGTAAGATGTGCTGGAAAAACACGTCTGATCTAGGGAGGCCCCACCTCACAACTTACACATCTTTAAGGATTTGTTACTGACTGGTGCCAGATACCACAGCATACCTTCAGAAGTCTAGTGGCATCAATGCCAATACTAGGTGAATGATCATAAAGTGACTGGCATGATTGATGTAAATGTGTCCTGCGACTTGCCACATATTCACTTTAGGTTCTGCACTTTAAAATATATAAGCTGAAAACACAGGAAGGAGAACCTGTTTTGGAACAATATGCCTATTACCAAACACACAGATGAAAACTAATGGAGGCCATTGCTCATTCTGGCAGGAAATGACTACAGTGTATCAAAAGGTTCAAGTGAATTCACAACATAACTATGTTGTGTGCTACATGTAAAATATGGATTTCAGAAATTTGGCATTTCTTCCTAGTGGCCTGTTCACATAATGTAGGAAGTCAGCAACGCACTTCCTTTCCAACTAAACCACAGATACTTATGTTTATCTTAAAGCTAGACTCCAGGTAAACCGATATATACACAGATAAAATGCATGCAGTATATGGGAGCAGGTTTACCTTTCCATGGATTTGTATTTGTCCAATCAGACCCGAGATTTAGACCACTCTACCTTAGAGCACAACCCTGTCTAGCAGGAGAGGGGACCCGAGCTTTTTCTGCTGCAATTTAACATTTACATTTAGGTCCCCATTTCACCTCATCCTGTGACTGGACAGTAAAAGGAGAAGCAGCACACTGTTGAGCTCATCTGTCACTCTGCTCTCCTCCCATCAGCATGCGCCTTGCACTGCTGCACACTGGATTGACGTCTTGTGCTGCTTCTCCATCCTGGTCTCTGAGCTCTGCTGTAAAGAATGGACAGCAGAATACAAGAGACTGATTCCAAGTCAAATTCAAGTAATTTTTTGCTTGCATTAAAAAATAAAATGTAACGATGCAATGATGACAGAGCTCAGTTGATTTGTCCCTTATATAACTTTCAGGAGTTTAGCTTTTTAACCACCTCCCACCCCGCCAAAAACACAGCCGAGTGTGGGAGCACCATTATGGTGGATGTCATATTCTTCTACTCGCGTGCCTCATGCGTACCCTAGGGTACGCATTAGGCACACGAGATTACCAGGCTGGCCCATCCGTTGTACACAATGGCTTTCATTCATAGCCATTCATTCATTGTATCATATTGTGATCGCTGAGATTGGTCAGTGATCATATGGTACAGGGCCAACCACAGGGCACCCATACCATGTGGTAGCTGTGGCCAATCACAGCTATTAGAATTGTACACAATGGTACGTGAATCCATGCTACTCAAAAATGTTCGCTTTAGTGAATATCACTAACAGGCAAAAAAAAATCAGATCACCTACCTAGAGCAGTACAGTGTCACACAGTAAGTAAAACAAAAAGAAAAAAAAAATTATATTATAATATATATATATATATATATATTATAATATATATATATATATATATATATATATATATATATATATATATATATATATATATACACACACACATACACACTTTCCTTCTGTCACCAGTCAGTGAAGTACATCAGGTATGAGAACTTTTTAAATATAAACATCATAGATTATATAGACTGTGTAGATTTGCAAAATTATTTTACATTTTTCTGTATTTTAGTATTTTTTCTTTTATATAGAAGATAAAAAAACCCAGTGTTGATTAAATACCAAAATACATCTCTATTTGTCTTGAACAAAATTCTAAAACTTTGGTTACAGTGTTGCATAACTGAGTAATTGACATTCAAAGTGTGACAGTGCTAAAAACTGACCCAAATTTTCTCATGACAGGTACACGGTTTCAATATAATGTTAAAAAGGTAGGGTGGTGGCGCTGCCTAATATCATAGGTGCTGATGTAAAAACCTTAAAGTGCAACTTGGTGATGTAAAAAGTGACAAAAGTAAAAACTTGGTGTATAAAGATGATTGGCATATAAAGTGATGTGTGCATATAGGTCTTAATGAACGAAGTGTGGTAAAATGTGATATAAAAATTAAATACCAAACCTAAAAAAGTTGTAACGGATATCAATATACCATGAATTATATACAATCTTAATCATGCATATCAGAAAAATACATATCAAAAAAGTGCTCTAGTGCATACAAAATCCCCCAACTGTACTGCACACTGTGGTATGGAGGTAAAGTGAAAGTGCGAGCAAAATATATAACAACAAATACAAACACAAAGTCCAATATAAGTGCTCGGTGTCTATATGCCAAGTGCAGTGACCAAATGTAAAGCACAAAGTTCCAATATAGATAATGGGTGACAACACTCTGATGATGGCTATAAAGGAGTGACCCCGTGGTGGGCAGTGAGGTGCTGGCTGATCCCTCTGGTAAGAAAACTCACTCACCAGAAATACCCACCCCACGCATGGGTTTGGAGCGGGTGTATATGTATATCCTACGACCAGAGACTCCTGTTATCTTCACCTACTCCTGGATGGGGACGTCCTGGAAGTGGTCTGGAAGGTCCTATATGAAAGTGGTCGGGATCTACTGGGCTCCTATCGGTAGGAAGTGGTCCGGAATGTCCACGGGGTTTCACTCGTAATGTTGAACCAGGGAGTAATAAACAGGGCACATAGTGTGATACCGTATGGGCAATTTTAGTATAACAAAGTCAGAGAGGTACTCGCATTACAGAAGAAAGATGCAAGCATATAATCATTTGAATGGAGCGTGGGTGTGGTCCAAGCCTCAATCTCGATCGTGAGAAAACGGAAGTGACGCGAGACGCTGTACGCGTTTCGTAATAGATACGTCCTCGGTTTCAATATAATGCTCCCACTATTGTGTATTCTCATACAGGCCTGTATTGAACTTGTTTGTGCCAGCACAAATATGCACATGCCTATTTCCACTGGTTTTCAAACTTAAGTAAATCAGATTTGTTACTTGCATTATTACTAGGGATGCACCGAAATGAAATTCTTGGCCGAAGCCGAATAATAATGAAATGCTTGGCTGAAGGCCGAAGCCCGAATACCGAACGCGGTGTTTCGCATTTTTTCCATTTATTTTGCCAATTTTTAGGGGGCACGCTGATGGGCACATTTTATGTTAGGGGGCACGCTGATGGGCACATTTTATGTTAGGGGGCACTCTGATGGGCAAAACAAAACATTTAAATCAGTGTTGCTCTTAACATAAAATATGCTCATTAGCGTGCCCCTTAACATAAAATATGCCCATCAGAGTGCCCCTTAACATAAAATATGCTCATCAGCATGTCCCTTAGCATAAAATAAGGGGCACGCTGATGGCCACATTTTATGTCAAGGGAGCACTCTGTTGGGCACATTTTTTTTCTTTTTTTTTTTAAGGGGCACTTTATAGGGCACTCTAATGAGCATGGCAAGTGGCAACATATGGCAAAATATGCCAGTCTGCACAAATGCTTGTGCAGCTACCGTATTCTCCCCCAAATGTGCTCCACATACCTGAACTGCAGCCAGGTCGGAGCCAAAAGCCGCGAACAGGGGGGCGGGGCGTGCACATAGTGTCACGCTCGCTGGACCTAGTGTGAAGGAGCCGCAGTCAGGAGCAGGGGGCGGGACGCGCGCGTGACGTCACACCCCCTACTCACG
Source organism: Pelophylax lessonae (assembly GCF_965119305.1). Lineage (NCBI taxonomy): Eukaryota > Metazoa > Chordata > Amphibia > Anura > Ranidae > Pelophylax > Pelophylax lessonae. Next base: position 379,777,521 of record NC_138772.1, read on the forward strand.
GCCGGACAGGACACCGGCGGCGCGTGAGCAGGGAGCCGCAATGAGGAAGGGGACTGAAGGACTCCTAGGTAGCGGGCTCGCGGTCCGGGCGGAAGCATCGCGCTGGCCGCCATTTAGTGACCGCCGCTGACATTGTTCAGCACAAATTTATTCGGCCTTTTTACTTATTCGGCCGAACACCGAAAGTGCTATTTTTTCTATTTTCGGCCGAATGATGTTCGCCCGCGAACATTCGGTGCATCCCTAATTATTATTGCTAAAACTCTGGAATACCTACTACAGAACTTTGAATTATGTGTTACTACTGACCTCTGTGTTACATACTAGAACTCTGGGTTACTTACTCCTGACCTCTGCACTATGAGTTACTACTGAAGTTTGAACTCTGCGTTATCCATTTCTGACCCCTGCAATGTAAATAAAAAAAGGACAGCAATTTTCTGACTTAAGCTTAAAAGGTAGAATGGGTTTATATTTTTTACAGCGATATTACTATTATATTTTTCTAAACTTTTATTTTTTTAATGGGGCCTTACTAGGTTATATCCTTAAAAAAATGTACTCTACACCCTGGTAATGTTTGATCTCTTCCATGTTGTTGAGGTAGATCGCCAACTATCCAGGGTTGCCTACCCTTAACTTGGAATTAGCCCCGATGCAGCCCCCATCAATATTCTGTTACCGGACATGGAACTGAAAAAAAGCTGAACTGTCACAGAGTGACCTCTGAAGCTGAACTATAGTCCCAGCTCGACTGGAAGTGAGAGCACATCAAGAGCATTTATTTGCATATGAATTAAATTAGGACAGAATCATTTTCCCTGTATGGTAAATCGACTTCTGTACAACATCAGTTTAGAGGCGAGCCTGTAATAGTAGATAAGTTATAAAAAAGGTACCCATATCCATATTAAGATCATAGAAGAGGGGAGGACAGAGACTGTTGTCACCAGAAAAACAGTCTCAAAAAATGTGGAAAAAGAGGAAAATCCCAAAGGTTGTTTGACTCTCAGTACCTTTGCTTCAGAGATCATGTATGACAAATAGGTTTTGTTTAAAAAAAAAAAAAAAAAATGTATTCAATACAATAAATATTTAAAAGAAAGGGGAAAAGGACATGTAGTCCAACAGTGGTTCATCAAACAAGGTGAACTTATGACAATAAGGCTAAGTTAGATCATCATCTGATTAATACTTATTGTATTCAAAGCAAAGTGCAGTAATTCATAATAGGTGCATGTTCAACAGGTTTTGCGGTTGTAATCCACTTCTTCAGGAGGATTATTACATATACGCACTCTAGGAGTAACAACAAGATGTAAGAGTACCAATAATAGAATATAACAGATAGGTACAATCAATAGGGGTTTAGAAAAATACCAAATAAAGACCAGACAGTGGCTCAGCCAAAATATTCACCCGCCCGGCGAGCGCAGGGGACTATGCCATATATTTTACTGTTCTTTATTACCATTATTCCTCACCTTTATTTATTAATGTCATTGTTCAAAAAAACATCCAAGAAGAAAGGGAGCAAGAAAAAAAAAAGAGGCCGTTGAATAATGGCATCACCATATATTTTACTATTATTTACTACCATTATTCCTCACCTTTATTTGATTATAGTGCCCCGTGCTCGCCGGGGGGGGGGGGGGGGTGAATATTTTGGCTGAGCTACTGTCTGGGCGGCTTGTGCGTCTTCTCTAGGGGAGCTTAGATGTCCCGATTTGTTAATTTTCTAAACCATTACTGCAGGTACATATATGTTATATATTCTATTATTGGTACAATTTTCTTACATCTTGTTATTACTCCTAGAGTGCGTATATGTAATAATCCTCCTGAAGTGGATTACAACCGCAAAATAAACATGTTAAGGAACATGCGCCTAGTATGAATTACTGCACTTTGCTTTGAATGCAATAAGTATCCATCAGATGATGTTCTAACTCAGTCTTACATGTCATACAAGTTCTTCTTGTTTGATGAACCACTGTTGGACTCTGTTTTTCTGGGGACAACAGTCTCTCTCCTCCACTCTTCTCTTCTGTACAACCTCCATGTTCAGACATCAAAGAGATTTGGCTTGTCCCTGCTGAATCAGACAAATTTTGACCCACATATGGCCGTCCGGCTTAAGCATATAGCCTTGTCATTTTTTGGCACAAAAATAGTGGACAATGAGCAATGGGGACTTTCAAATTATAATAATCTAAGGAAAACAATCAGATTTTAGTTTTGAATGGCTGCTGTGGATTACTACACCTTAACCTTTTTTTTTTTTTTTGCATAAACAGGTTTGAGCGGAGGGTGGGATAACATTCTACTAAACAAAACAAAATGAAGCACATGTAGGCTAACCTGTACAGACTGGTCCAATATCAATGCTCTACTGCTCTTCATAAATACCAATGCACTGACGCAGATCTAAGCCACACGTGTCTGCTAATTAAATTAGAGGTTTCCTGAAAGAAATAGAATGTTGCCATTGCAACCACTTACACCATTGCACTGGGTTATTAGTGTTGGTAATCACACCAACGTTGGAGGTTGCTATTACTGCCAATGACACCAATGTTAGAACTTATCCTAAAGTTTGACAAATTTTATTTTATATAGAGTGGAGATTGATTAGAACACCTGTCAGTTTTTATTGCTGCCTGAGCCCCCATTAGGGAGATTCACCCGCAATGTCCAGTTTACCATTATCAATGAAAGTGAAAGAAAATTGGTTTGACACCAGAACAGTATTAGAGGGGAACTTTTCCAATGGGGACACTAGCTCTGGTGACACTCTGGGATGTTCTCACTTCTGAGGAATTTCCTTCTCACCAATTTTGGCTATGGGTCAGGAAGCAAAAGGAAATGTCGCCTATGGTACATTGTCCCATAGATGACGAAAAATAAAAATACATATACATCTATCTCTTCCTTCCAGGCATCCTTCCTAACCATACATGCATTTTTTTGACCTCATTGAATACATATTGAATATTGTTACAACAAAGTATACAACCAATACTGCATGCTGGGTGTGACAATTTACCACACATCAAGGAAAACCGCTGGTAATAACATTCCATCAAAATGTTAACCGTTTAATAAATATGAATAAAGTTAAGGCACTTTCGGTATAAAATAAACTTCATGTCAGTTATGACTGCATACATGTTCCCAAAAGAAGAGAGAAAAGAATGAAGGAACAAAAGATAAAGGGGATCCATAGGATAGACCCCCAAAGAAGCCAACCAAAAAATAACAATGGAAAGACCAATAGACACCCTAAACACCACGCCACCTATCACATATCTAAGTGTCCTAGGCATCTATCCCAGCTGCCAAATTTTGTTGTATTTCCTTGGGGAATTTATACCCTCATAGGTGAATTTGTACAGGGGTGGGTGGCTTTCCAATCGACAAGGGTAGGAGGGTGGCCAATTTTCTTGCATATCGTTAACATTTACCAAAACAGCAACAACTGGGGGCCTAGGTCCAGCTGTAAATTAAAGGATCTCTATCAATGATTTGCATAAAGATGGTTTGCAGAAAGGCTCCACAGCATGCACACAAGGGGCTAGAGGTAAAGGCAGATAATGGCTAAAATGTTGTGGGGTGCAACATGCCCTCCATCTCTGGCCAAAATCAGGTCATGTAGCTTTCCACACAAACCTTCCAAACATATTTGGTAACGTCAGGTAAGTCATCATCTCACTTCTGATGGGTACAGAAGTTGCATAAGCTAGGGATTTAGCTGACAAAAGGCTTCCCCATCAATTTAGATATGAGTAAATCGCTCTTAAGGATACAATTCTAGAGTCAGGGGTGACAGGAACTGGGACGCCACTCAATGCCACCGCATAGCAAAACACATGGTTGGGAAGTGAAAATGTAGCTTTCAGCTTAATAAACTGCAAATGTTTCCTATCCTTTATAATGTTTCAGGGTGGTAACCCCCTTGCACGCTCACACCTTTGGATTCGGCAATCCCGTGTAGGAGGACGTGAAGTGTTGCCCTACAAGGGATTATACAGCGAGTAAGTGGATGAGGTGAGATATTGAGCTCTAGCATAATTCCAAATGCGTACAGTAGATCCTTATCAAGCACGTGATGCAGGCGTTGGATCGGAAACCTCAGTACACCAGGTTGCCAAGAGCGGCATAGGAACCCAATATAGCTGGTTAAAGCGTCACCTGCAGGATTTGATTAGGGCTGAGAGAACCAAGACCTGATTGTAATCAAAACTGCCGACCAGTCGTAAATTTGTAAATTAGTGAGGGCTAATCCACCTTGCAAGAGCAGTAGTTGGGAGAGTCACCCTCACCAAGCAAATAATTCTCCCAGCCCAAATAAATAAAAATAAAAAAGCATATTACCTATCCATCAACACTTCTTTAACAAGAATAATGGCAAAGGGGTGTTCCTAAAAAAAAAAAAAAGAAGAACTTTTGGAGGAATATCTTTTTTGAGGAGATTCACCTAAAACAGGGGAAAGGGGGAGAGTTGGTCATGAGCTACATCTGGAGGCTTACGTAATGGGTAGTGGTTAAGTTCCAAATAAGTAGGGATTTCATGACCTGCTCTCAACTCCCAGGTAGGTAAAACTATTCACCCAAAGAGTATTTCTATCAATCTTGGGACAAAAAGGATTCAACAGAAATAAAACAATTTTATCCCCAATTAATTAAAACTCTGGAGTAGAAGGCAAATAAATCTATATTAGTGAAGACTTGTCAAAGAGCAGAAGGAGAGTTTTTCCTCTAGTAGGAAGTAGTCTAGAAGTAATAACTTCACCAAAGGGGTGACCCTGGGTATACATACAGATCTTGGTGCTTGACATTTGGTCTTCATACCTTAAATATCTGCATCTTGTTCCAAAAGTCTGACTTTGAGGGAGTGTGAGATTTTGTTGGGTGGCTGTAAATGATGGCATGATTTTCTGGGTGTGGTTTAAAGTGGGCATAGACCGTAGCTTATTTCTGGATTTCATTTTGAAAATCTGGCATCCTTACATCACTGTATTGCTTGCACTGTTCATTCACAGGTTCGGGTGGGTCCTGGATAACCTAGGCTCAGAATTAAAGACATCAAGTGACCAAAAGGGTACTGTGGGGAAAATTCATGGATTAGATAGGAATATTGCAACAAAAAATGGATTTTTGTAAAATCTTACCGTAAAATCCTTTTCTCTTAGCTCATCGACAGACGTAGTCCTCGGTGATACACCACCTTCGGGTTATGTTACCTCCGCAGGAGCAGGACTAGACAGGAAATTAAAAAACTCTGGCCACACCCTAGGGGCAGTCCCAGAGGGTATATCCTCTCTCTCTCTGCCTCAGCAAATCAGTTATGTGAAAAAGCAGTGCTTAGAGAATTTAACCCAACCCAACTCCAAAACAGAGGGGCGGGGACTACGTCTGTCGATGAGCTAAGAGAAAAGGATTTTACGGTAAGATTTTACAAAAATCCATTTTTCTCTAGCGCTCATCGACAGACGTAGTCCTCGGTGATACACCACCTTCGGGACGTCCCAGAGCAGTATCACAACTGAGGGGTGGGAAAATGGAAATCAAATCCCAATCTAGAAGGCCCAACCGGTGCCAACTAGAAGTTTACAATGCTCATCCTTAATGATGAGACTCAACAAAACAATTTTCAAACAGAAAAAAACCCTCGAGGTAGACCACCGGTCTCCTCAAATTGCGGCCTGCAAAACCTTGCGGCCAAATGAGGCATCCGCCGATGCCGTCACATCAATTTTATAGAATTTAGTAAAGGTATGTACCGACGACCAAGTGGCCGCCTTACATACCTGGACCACTGACGCCTGATGGCGAAAGGCCCAGGAAGTACTGAGCGCTCGAGTGGAGTGCGCCCTAACAGGGAACGGAGGACTCTGACCCTTAATAGAATAAGCCTGTACCACCGTTTGTCTAATCCATTTGGCAATGGTCGCGGCAGATGCAGGCAAACCCTTTCTGGGGCCATCCGTGATCACAAAAAGTGAATCCGTCTTACGGAATGATTCCGTAGCTTTCAGGTATACCCTGATTGCCCGAACCACATCCAAGGAATGCAACGCATGTTCCCGATGATGCTTGGGCTGAGGACACAAGGAAGGTAGTACAATATCTTCATTCAGATGAAAATCTGAAACCACCTTAGGAAGAAAAGATGGCTTAGGATGAAGTACTACCTTATCCCTATGAATCACTAGGTATGGGGACTGGCATGATAATGCAGCCAGTTCTGACACCCTGCGAGCAGAAGTAATAGCCACCAAGAAGGCCACCTTCTGGGATAAAGTAAGCAAGGGAATCTCCCTGATGTTTTCAAAGGGAGGTTTCTGTAGAACCGACAAAACCAAATTAAGATCCCAGGGCGGTAAGGGCGCGCGGACTGGAGGAGCCAGGTGCCGCACCCCCTGGATGAAATTCCGCACCAAGGATTTGGTAGCTAAAGGTTTCTGAAAGAAGATTGCTAATGCTGAAACTTGACCCTTGATGGTGCTCAAGGCTAGCTTCTGCTCAACCCCTTGTTGCAAAAAGGCCAATATTCGAGACACCGAATAGGTACATGGAGGAAATCCTAAAGATTCGCACCACTCAATGTAAGTCTTCCATGTGTGATAATAGACTTTGCTGGAAGTCGCTTTCCTTGCTTTAATAAGGGTAGGAATGACTGAAGTAGACAAACCTCTGTCCTTCAGTACTTGGGTCTCAATGGCCAGGCCATTAAAACCAGCGACTGTAAAGCACGAAGGTAAATAGGTCCTAGAGACTACAGACACTCCCTGAGACGAAGTTCCCACGGAACGTCTGCGACTAACATGTCCAAGTCGGCCAGGCCGGCTTGAAGAGGCCAGCCTAGAATTTCTAGGACCACTGGCGCTGATAGGATCTGAACCAGGCGTCCCTAGAGCTATCTGGCCCCGACCATCCGAGAAAGTCTGGTCGTTTTCTGTTCCCACACATTTATCAGATACCTGATAGTTATCAGGAAAGGTGATCTTTTCTGGTTGAACCTCAGGGACCGAAGTCACCCGACTAGAGGCTACTTGGCCTATCTGGTCAATCAGATCCGATTCCTGTGAGGTATCGGGACTAATCTTAGGAAAAGGTAAAGGAAAAGATCTATACAGGGAACGGTAACTACCGCTTCCTGTACTTAAATGTTGGAAGGGAAGAATCGCACCGGTAGTAGTGGTAGATGCTCGATCTAATGTCCTGAATACCGGTGAAAACGTCCCCCCACCCTGAAATCGGGTGGGGGCGCACCTTCAGGCTGTGTACTCCTTTACTTCGGGTTTGGCTGGGTTGGTCCTCTGCTTGTCCGACCATCCCTTCTTGAACCCTCCTGGAGGAGTCTTGCCTTTCCCGGGAGTACCAGCCGGGCGCCCTTTATGGGCGGTAAAGAAAGGTCCTCGCTTGTTGCGAGGTCCCTTAACTTTTGCAGCCTGTGGCAAAAAAGTACTCTTGCCCCCGGTGGCATCCTTAATGATTTCATCTAGGTTGGCTCCAAATAGACGATTCCCCTGAAAAGGGAGATTGGTCAAAGTCTTTTTGGAACCTAGGTCAGCTGACCAGCATTTTAACCACAGCACACGTCTGAGGATCACTGCTAACTTAGATGCATGCCCTAACAAGGGAGTAGTGTCCAAGGCTGCGTCACAGATAAACCGTAGCCCTTGTATGATCTGTTCTATCAAATCAGATGTCTCCTGGGGAATATCTTTTCCCCTAAGATCTTGGCGTACCATTTTCGCCCATTCCGTAAGTGTCTGGGAAACTAGACCAATAACAATTACTGGTCTAAATGCTGACCCTATCAGAGAAAAGATACCGGATCCTTAAAGGACGAAGTGTCCTCCACTGGAATAACCGTGGCTTTATTCAGCCTGGAAATAGGCGGATCCACGACTGGTGGTACCGTCCATTTCTTAATGATGGATTCCTCAAACGGATAGCGTCTAGCAATACGCTTGGAAATAGTAAAGGTACGTTTAGAATGCTCCCATTCTCCTTTAATCTGATTACCAAAACATTTAGGTACAGGAAAAGCCTTCGCCGTCTTGATGGGCTTATTAGTCCCAAAAGGCCTTTCTGTTTCAGTTGCCTCTGCCGGTAAAGCCTCAAGTTTTAAGGTTTCTTGCACTGCCACAACTAGTGCGTCCACCAATGCTTCTTCCTGAATTATAGCAGGAGAAGAAGCGTCCTCCTCACTGTCTGAGGGGGCTTTACCTGGGATAACAGCCCTTGCAGAGGAACCTGCAACTGCAGTGACCATCTCTGAATCAGAGTCAGAGGTGTCAGATAGTATAGGGGTAGGCGGGGGTCGCTTCCTTGACCCCCGTCCCTGACAGGCCGCCTCCACCCGAGCCACCATAGACTCCAAAATTGCTGTAAATGACTCTATACTCTGTGCACCGGCGGGTCCCGAGGCCCCCTCGAGGGAAACAGGTGGGGGAATATGTGTGGCAGGGTCCATAATAACTCCAGTTACTTCCTGGATGATATAATTCAAAAGTAAAGAAAAAACTTTTTTTTTTTTTTTTTTTTTTTTTGACCCTCAGTGCCACAAAAAAAAAAACCCTTAGTGTTACCTGCTAGGGATCCCTATCGATCGAGAGAGAGAGAGATAGACCCCCAGGCTCACCACTTGATGTTCAGAGTTAAACTGCAACAGCTTACAGCGCTGTCTTAGACAAACAGGAAGTCTTTTGGCTGGCTGCCCAGGAAGAAGGGAGGCGGCTCCGCCCCTCTGCACGCCTTCCGGCGCCTCCCCCAAGCTCCACGAGGTGTAGAATCACCTCAAACATGGCCGCCCCCATGCTGGAGACACGAGGCTACGCCAAAATGGCGGCTCGTGCGATCCAGCAAAAAAAATGGCGGCGGCCTGTGCTGACTAGCGGTGTGCTGCAGGCACACAACACTCTCTCTGCATGGGGATATGGCGTGGTTGGCGGTACCGGCCCTGGCGGACCGCATGGCCGTTCGGGAGGCCTGCTAATAGCTGGAGATCTGATTTGGAAGGCAGTCTACATGTCCATGGCTTCTGACTGGTAGGTAGCTTATACTTAACCCATAAGATTCCCAGAATGCCACAGATTACATCTTTAAAACATGTATACAATAGATTGTTAGCTCCCAAACCAAGCCTCCTGGCTTTTTGCACACATAAAATCACACTCAAAGTAGGAGGATTTGTGACATGTTATAGGATAGAAAGAACTCTTTCTTACCATACAGAGAGGGGCCCGCGTTCACCACAAAACCCGTCAGGGAAAAAGGGGGAACATACTACTCACCATACCGGAACCAGGCGGGCACCAACTCCTGACAGTACCCCTCTCCACCGGAGCGGGAGGGCTGTCGACCGATACGGACGCCGTGACTCATGGTCTTTGGCGTTTCAGCGAGACGTTTAACTCGCGGGTTCAGTCCTTTTAATGGGACTTTGTCGCGGCCGACCCAGCGCGGAGCTATGGCCTGCACGCGCTCGTAGGCTGAACTGGGGTGACCACCGGATCTCGACATCCAGCCCGTCGCCCAGTTCAGCTTTCTTGCTTGAAGATCTCACAGGAACACTGGAGAAAAAAAGCTGTCTAAAAATCCTTTTAGAAAAAAATTCTTGCCAGGACCTAAGATCCCAGCAAGGTATCTAGGTCCTTACTCCTAACTAGACAGAAAATAACTGATTTGCTGAGGCAGAGAGAGAGAGGATATACCCTCTGGGACTGCCCCTAGGGTGTGGCCAGAGTTTTTTAATTTCCTGTCTAGTCCTGCTCCTGCGGAGGTAACATAACCCGAAGGTGGTGTATCACCGAGGACTACGTCTGTCGATGAGCGCTAGAGAAAGCTGGTTTATTTTAACTTTTAATGGGCTTTTTAAAATGTTTACCTTCTATTTGGCTGGATTCTGCATTCATATTGATGGGACTCTAGTGGTGGGAGGGTGTAGTCAGCTACGCACTAACCTACAGAAGTCATAGATAGGTTTTCAGAATGAAGTAGTAGAAATTTTGGCGCTTTCTTGGAACCCCCTGCAAGGAATGCAGGAAAGGCGAAGGTATGGATGACAGTCAATGCAGTGTTCAATTGTAAATGTGTGCTGATTCTCAAATATCTACTTCCAGTCATTAGTCTGTGAAAGAGCAGAGACAACCAAGCAGCTATACAGAGACAAGCAATGGCAGCCTATGTATTTCCCTCAGGTTTCCTCAAACAAATGTCACCATCATGGAAAGCTTTCATGTGACATAACTTTATTCTACGGTTCAGTTTATCATTACATGTTTATCAATATGTTACATTTCACTGGCTTCCATTAATAGCCATTTAAAGCATATGGAAGAAGTGAAATGATTGATGACTTCTCACACATTGTCATCCAGAACCACAAACAGCTGTAAAAATGTGTTTTTCAAGGCAATTAAAGCTAATGTATAAGGCCTCATGGACACACAGTATTTGAATTTATCCTCTGAATGCCAGGAAAATGCAGCTTTAAAAAAAAAAAAAAAAATTATATATGTATGCATATACACACATACACATATACATACATATATATATATATATATATATATATATATATATATATACACATACACACACATACATACACACATACATACACATATACAGATACATATATATACACATCTCTCTATCAGCGTATTGCACATGCATTTAGGCTACATTCACACCTGAGCGTAGCGTTTTTCGCGCGTTTTTTACCGCGATTTTACCGCGATTTTTGCGGCGTTTTTTACCGCGATTTTACCGCGATTTTTACCGCGATTTTTGTGCAGGCGTTTTTAGATTGAATAGAGATCAATGGAAAACGCCTGTAATCTGCCCAAAAAGAAGCTCATGTACTTTTTTGAGCGTTGGGCGTTTTGTATACAGCGTCAAAACGCTCAGATGTGAACAGGGGCCATTGAAATGAATAGGATTTGTCTTGTTGGGCGTTTTGAGAGCTGATCCTAGAGCAGAAAAACGCCCCAAAAACGCCCCAAAACGCCTAGATGTGAACGGAGCCTTAAGCACGCCAATCGCTTGAGCATATGCAGATTTCATGGACCAAAATATTTATTCTGCCCATTGGAATGAATTAATGGCCAATTACTAACACCATCCAAGATGCATTTACAAGCATCAAGCTTTTTTTTTTTTGCCCAAAAGCTTCCCTCCTAAATGCACGGGTGATTTTTTTTCTCAGCCTGCAAATGATCCTCTTTTAATACAACTCTAAACAATTATGTGTGAAAGAACACACCGGATAACAGACGTGCTTTTACAGGCAGATACAACATAAAAAAAAAAAAAAAAAAGAAAAAAGTCATATGCCTGTAAAAAGGCTTTTTATTTTTTTTTAAGCCGTGTGCATGAGCCCCAAGAACTACTTGTGATGGACAAAAAAATACAAACAAAACCTGAAAACGTTACGGAAATTGTTATGGCTATAGAAGTTTTGTCAAAATTAGGTGGACACTAACCACCCTAGTTTCCAAAATCGGAAACATGAAATGGCTGAATTGGCTCAACAAAAACTACACATTTTGAGCAATACGGATTTTTAATTTATGGCCGGGCTGTCACTCAAAAATCGCTTGTAACCAAGGCCAAGGATACAAAACTTATATTTAGGAATGCAAACTAGCGTTGCACCGATATTGGTATCAGTAAGGATAATAAGCATTTGCACTAGTACTAGCACTTTCACCCCCTTCCTGCCCAGACTGATTTTCAGCTTTCAGCGCTCTCACACTTTGAATGACAATTACTCAGTCATGCAACACTGTACCCATAAAAAATTTGCGTCCTTTTTTTCACACAAATAGAGCTTTCTTTTGATGGTATTTAATCACTACTGGGTTTTTTATTTTTTGTGCTATAAATAAAAAAAGACTGAAAATCTTGTGAAAAAACGCATTTTTCTTTGTTTCTGTCATAAAATTTAGCAAATGAGTAATTTTTCTTCACAAATTTTGGCCAAAATTTATACTGCTACTTATCTGTGGTAAAAATAACCCAAATAAGTGTATATTATTTGGTCTTTGTGAAAGTTAGAGAGTCCACAAGTTATGGTGCTATTCATTGAAAATTGATCACACTTGACCACACCTGATGTACTGAAGGCCTATCTCATTTCTTGAGACACTAAAAAGTCAGGAAAGTACAAATACCCCCCAAATGACCCCTTTTTGGAAAGTAGACATTCCAAGGTATTTAATAAGGGGCATGGTGAGTTTTTTGAAGTTGTCATTTTTTCCCACAACTCTTTGCAAAATGAAGATTTTTTTTTCTTTACAAATTGACGTATTAACAGGTTATTTCTCTCACACAGCATATGTATACTTGCAACTACACCCCAAAACACATTCGAATACTCCTCCTGAGTATGGCGATACCACATGTGTGAGACTTTTTCACAGCCTGGCCACATACAGAGGCCTAACATCCAAGTAGTACCGTCCGGCATTCTAGGAGCACAAATTACACATATAATTTCCTGACAACCTATCGTACTTTTGAAGGCCCTGGAGCACCAGGACAATGGAAACCCCCATAAAATGACCCCATTTTGGAAAGCAAACAGCCCAACGTATAATTTTTGAGGCATAATAGGTCTTTTGAACAGGGATGCACCGAAATGAAAATTTTGGGCCGAAACCGAAAATGCAGGATGCCCTTGGCCGAAAACCGAAACCGAAACCGAAAATGACTTTTTCCCCCAAAAAAATTTGAAATGGATAGAACAGGGACATAAACCAAAAACAGGCAGCGACGTACACCTACACCTGTCGCTGCCACCCTGTCACAGTATATGTACTGTGATGGGTTGGCAAGAGGTTAATTTAATTACCAATGGTATTTGTATTATGAGGCATGAGGGGTTAATGTATTGTCACTGCTGGTCACTCATCTATTAGTGACTGACCAGTGGCAGGTAATTAACCCCTTTGTGCTGCATTAGTGCAACCAGTGTTAATTAACACTGACACTGGTTGCGCTAATGCAGCACAAAAGGGGTTAATTAACTGCCACTGGTCAGTCACTAATAGATGAGTGACCAGCAGTGACAATACATTAACCCCTCATGCCTCATAATACTAATAGCATTGGTAAGCTGCCTCAGCTCCCCTCCCCCCTCCCCCACTGCCTCAGCGTCCTCCTCCTCGGGTGTCCTCTCCTGCATTCAAAAGTCCCGCCTCTGGCCGGCGGCACCGCCTCTCAATGATGTCCCTACTACTCTGTGCATTATGAATGGACATACTAGGCGGGGGGCGGGGCGAGCGGCCGCTATAGAGAGAACTATTGTGATCCTTCACTGTCAGCTCCTCACGTCTATGTATGAATGAGAACTGAACTGAGCTGACACCGGGCGGGGGGGCGGGCGGAGCGGCCGCTATTAGCTGTGACTATGTGAGAGCTTCTCTTCCTTGTCAGCGGAGATACGTGCCTGTCAGGGAAGTGAAACTCTCACATAGTCACAGCTAATAGCGGCCGCTCCGCCCGCCCCCCCGCCCGGTGTCAGCTCAGTTCAGTTCAGTTCTCATTCATACATAGACGTGAGGAGCTGACAGTGAAGGATCACAATAGTTCTCTCTATAGCGGCCGCTCGCCCCGCCCCCCGCCTAGTATGTCCATTCATAATGCACAGAGTAGTAGGGACATTATTAAGAGGCGGACGGCCGGCCAGAGGCGGGACTTTTGAAACCTGCCCTGCGCTGCGCTGCGCCCTCCTCCTTCCCCACGGCGGCCATTTTTATTTTCGGCACTGTTAACCCATTATCGGCCGAAATGAGAGAGGCTCATTTTCGGCCGATAATTTCGGTGGCCGAAATTTCGGTGCATCCCTACTTTTGAATATGTCATTTTTTTCCACAAGTTTTTGGAAAATGTGGAAAGAAAATGAAAACACTTTTTTTACACAAAGCTGTCCATTTATGCAATATTTCTAACACATAGCATGTACATAGCAAAAATTGCACCCCAAAATACATTCTGCTATTCCTCCTGAGTATGGCGATACCACATGTGTAACACTTTTTCACAGCCTGGCCACATACATAGGCCTAACATCCAAGTAGCGCTTTACACAAAGTTGTCCATTTATCCACTTTAAGACTGGGCCTATTTTTGACACTTGGTTTTTACAAGCTAAAATCATTTTTTTGCTAGAAAACTACTTAGAACCCCCAAACATTATATATTTTTTTTTAGCAGAGACCCTAGAGAATAAAATGGAGATCGTTGCAATATTTTTTATCACACCATATTTGCGCAGCAGTCTTCCAATTTTGAAAAAAATTCACTTTTTTGAACTAAAAAATAAGAAAACAGTAAATTTAGCCCAATTTTTTTCCATAATGTGAAAGATAATGTTACGCCGAGTAATTAGATACCCAACATGTCATGCTTCAAAATTGCGCATGCTCACAGAATGGCGCCAAACATTGGTACTTAAAAATCCCCATAGGCAACATTTTAAAAATTTCTGCAGGTTACTAGCTTAGAGTTACAGAGGAGGTCTAGGGCTCAAATTATTGCTCTCGCTCCAACGGTCGCGGCGATACCTCACATGTATGGTTTGAACACCGTTTACATATGTGGGCGGGACTTGCGTATGCGTTTGCTTCTGCGTGCGAGCTAACGGGGACAGGGCGCTTACATTTTTTTTTTTTCCTATTTATTTTATTTATTATTTTTTTATTTTTACACAGTTTAAAAAAAAAAAAATGTTTTGATCACTTTTAATTCCTATTGCAAGGAATGTAAACATCCCTTGTAATAGAAATAGGCATGACAGGTCCTCTTTATTGTGAGATCTGGGGTCAAAAAGACCTCACACCTCACAACTACACTTAAAAAGAAAAAAAAAAAATTGTTGAAAGAGGAAAAAAAGAAAAAAAAAAAAAAGCGTCCCTTTAAACCGGTTGCTAGGCAACGTCTTTTGATGTAGCTCCGGTCCTCCAAGACCATAGAGTCGAGTGAGGGCCATCTTGCCCTCACTCGACTTCCTGTCTCTGAGGATCCGGGACCGGATAGTTTTCCCCGCTGCCAGCGGGTCCGGTAAGCTGGGAAAACGTCTGGGACGCGGCAGGAGGGGGGGGGGCACCTCTTCCCCTGCACCGTAAGGGTAATTCCGCGGCGAATCCGCCACTGGGACCACCCTTATCTGAAAGCCGACCGCCCGCCGTTTCAAAAAATACCGGAGTTATGGGGGCTATCTGCTGCCATAACCTCAGTATTTAGCTTTTAATGGCCGACGCATATAGTCGTTAGGCGGTCAGTAAGTGATTGCATGTATATGGCAAACAGGTGACGATGACTGATGGGGTGACAGGTGACAATGACTGATGGGGGTGACAGGTGACAATGACTGATGGGGGTGACAGGTGACAATGACTGATGGGGTGACAGGTGACGATGATTGATGAGGTGACAGGTGATGATTGATGAGGTGACAAGTGACGATGATTGATGGGGTGACAGATGACAATCACTGACGGGGTGACATGTGACGATGATTGATGGGGTGACAAGTGACGATCACTGATGGGGTGACAAGTGACGATGATTGATAGGGTGACAGATGACGATGACTGATGGGGTGACAGGTGACGGTGATTGATGGGGTGACAGGTGACGGTGATTGATGGGGTGACAGGTGACGGGCGATGGTCACTGATGGGTGACAGGTGACGGGCGATGGTGCACGTCGGTACTGATGGCAGTCTCTGGTGACCGGTGAACTTTAGGCTACGTTCACATGTGAGCGTAGAGATCATGGCCAGAATCACTGCGATTCCGCCCACGATCCAGAAATCATTGCAAATTGCGGGACGCCTGTGCGTTGCCCGTGATTTGCAATAGCACCCCAACCGCTGTGCGATGTTGCTGCGATTTCCGCCTGCCGAATCGCGGTAACATCACGCAAACTACGCATGACGCCCCAAAGAAGCTCTTGTACCTTTTTTGGGCGTCATGCGTTGTTTGGCGATGTTACCGCGATTCGGCAGGCGGAAATGGCGGCAACATCGCACAGCGTTTGGGGTGCTATTGCAAAAAATGGGCAACGCACAGGCGTCCCGCAATTTGCAATGATTTCCGGATAGCGGGCAGAATCGATGTGATTCTGCCCGCGATCGCTGCGCTCACATGTGAACGTTATGGGTGTCAATTTCTGGGCACTGATGAGGTGACTGTTGGGTGACAGGTGACATTGGGGGGGGGGGGCTAAGGACTGTCTGGGGACCTTTATTTGTGTGATTTTTACTTTTTACATGTGTACAAAGCAGTAACTCACTATTTCTAGCTCTGCTCCCCTCATACTGGAAACTGTATGAGGAGAGAAGAGCTAGTAACACTGAGTTACTGCTCTTTGTTTACATTTTGTGATCGGCTGTGAATGGATTCACAGCCGATCACATAGTAAACAGTCACTGTCAGTGACTGTTTACTACTGCCGGTGACAGCTGTGTTCCTACGGAACACAGTGCCACCGACATGACCGTGCTGCGCGCTCCCGATCGGGCATGTGCGGTCATCTCCCGGGCGCCTCCATTGTGATCGGCTGTGTCATTGGAACACAGCCGATCAAGTGGGAAACAGCCATGCCTATTGGCTGTTTCCCCGCTGCCGGTGACCGGCTGTGTCCCGGGGACACGCCGACACCGGCAGTGCACGGCGACGCGCCCGCGATCGCGCGCCTGCCCTGCATTTCCTGGGTCACGTCATATGACGTCCGCCCAGGATAATAGCCGCAACGTCCCGCCGTCCTATGACGGCGGGCGGGCGGTAAGTGGTTAAACAGATACCTTCAAGTCCACAGACTAAGACCGGGTTCACATAGGTGCATCCTGAGATACATTGTGATTACTGCTAGCAGCTATAGCAGTCGCTAGTGATATTTGGAGTTAAAATTTGGCAGGCTGGTTGTACCCAAGTGATCGATCAACTTGATACATTCAGCCTGCACATACATGCTTCAAATCTCGGCTGGTTTCTGCGGAACCGGCCGAGATTTGAACCATCTATGGCCGGCCTTTGAGGAGTGCAGTTCTAAAGGAGGAGACTATGCGAAAGAGTGAGACTCTGCAAGTTGAGTATCGTCAGGTATAGGGAAGCAAGCAGGAAAAAAATATGAATGGGGGCTTAGAAGAGAAAGTACAAAGGATGGCTATCACTGGGATAGAAATTCACAGCTAATCAAGAGCTGGCCATCCTTGTCAGTACAAGATCAGGAGCTGTCAGTAACAGATTGGTCGCCTTGCTGGAGCCCCTCTATTCTTGCAGCACAAACACAGATACACGTTTAGGCGACCCCAAAAAAGAAAGCCCACTTTCGTGAAGCTGTAGATGTACATTAGCTCAGAGAAAGCGGGTTAAAGCTCACTATTTCTCAAAAAGGCACAAATGCAACACAAATTAAAAGTGAGCTAGTTACAGGAAATCTGCATTGAGAGCAATATGTTGGCTATCCCAACTTACCTTCTGATCTGGAATAAATATGCAGATCAGCACTTCTGACTTTATAATATGCATGCTTGTTTTGAGTCAATGACCGGGATGGTAGGTTCAGCAAAAAAAAAAAATTAGTTTTTTTGTTTTTTTTTAGGTGGTCAGTAATAGTACCTTCTACATTTCTTTAAGCGCAGGCTTCCTTTAAAGTGGTAATAAAGGTGAAGATCCAGCTCCCCTATGTACCAATATATCATTAATGTACGTTGGTTGCGGAGGGGGGAAGCGCTCTTTAATTTTGAGAACAAGGCCTTACCTTAGCACTTGCTGTATTGGAAAGCATCATCCCTTGCTGGAACATAGATTTGGGACAGACAAACCAGTAAGACAGAGAAAGGAGTTTACCAGCTGACCTCATTAGCACACATCCTTCACCTATATTTGCACAGCATCCCCAGAATCCCTCCAAGTGTACATTTGCTGGCTTCCCCAGCAAGCCTCCAGATGGGCTCAAGCCGCATGCAGCGCACGGGACACTCTGATCGAGTTGGTGTTATTACAGGTTAAAGGCTCCAAGTGCAGCAAACGCACCATAACCTGTGGTAACAGATAACGCTCAGTTTAAAAAAAAAAAAAAAAAAGTTGCGTTTCTCTGGGGCGACTGTTGTACATAGACTTGAATTGGCTGTCCCATGCGTGACAAGTGAAAACAATCCAAAACACACAAAAAACTGCATACGGGAATGTGATTGAGGCCTGACAACGGAGTGTCTCTATCAACTCCCTCATATGTACTTGCATAAAGACGGCCATACCCTATGCAATCTGATTGTACAATCTCTGAAAAAGAAATTCCTTTAGATTTACCAGAACTATGGAATAGGAAGGCCCACCTGACCAATGCATTCAATTTGTATGAAATCAGGCAGGCCCTTGTACTACATAGCTGATGGGAGATTGTAAAGAAAGTGGGTGGAAGGTAGTATTGTAAGGAGGGAGGTGTGGTCCAGAGTGTTGAACACACCCTATAACTCCTCCTCTGATGCAAATAAGGAAGTGAACGGTTCTGGGAGATGACCTACAGGAAGTGATTTCTGAGAGACAATCTACAGAAAAAACACTTCTATTTATTATGCAAAGTGAAATTCTGCCCGAAAGTGAACTCCTTTAGACCCCGTTCACACTGGGGCGACCTGTCAGGCAACCTGGTCGCCTGACAGGTCGCCTGCCATAGAGAAGCTGTGGACCCGTTCTAATAGGAGCGTAGAAAAAGGGTCCGGAGCTTCTTTGGGGCGACCCGGAGCGACCTGCATAGACTTCAATGTTATGAAGTCCGTGCCGGCCGCTCCGAGGTTGCGGGGCGAGCAGCGCGCCGTGACCTATGAGGTCGCCCCGGCAAGTCGGATCGCCCCAGTGTGAACGGGGCCTTAAACTCCGATTTAAGGGGGAAAAAAAAAACACTGACAGGCAGGGTTTTTATGACAAACAAGAGATAATAGTCTTTTTCGTAGTAAAGGTTTCGGCTTACCTGTCAGGGATAATGTGCACATTCACAGCTCAGAGTACATTTACGGGACTCACTGTCGTGATGAAGTGACCCCCATGCGCATGCGCGGAAGGGACATCATCGCAGCCTGACCGTTCAAGCAGCCAGAGCGAACCCAGAAGGAGGTACCTGGAAAAAATAAAGGCATCTGGGCGCTGACAGACCAGCGCTAAAGGGCATCCTTTCACAGGAAAGGCTGTCATAATGTGCTAGTATCCAGTGAACAGCGCATTATGGCATAAACCTGCAGGAGGCCTGTTTAAAAAAAAAAAAAAAAAAAAAATTGCAGAGTTTATTACTGCTTTAAGGAATAGGTTGGCCATAAAACTCAATAAATATAATTTTCAAAAAAAAAAAAAAGGAATAGGTTGGAAACTAGAAGGCATAAAAAAAAAAAAAAATGTCGATTAAAATTATAGTTTGTTAAATATAAACAATGAATTTTATATAAACTTTTGAATGGGTACCCCATTGACTGAAAATGTCAAATTTGAAATGTAAAATTGATACACACACAAAACCATCCAAACATTTTATGAAAAGTTTTGATATAATAAAATTAATCTTTCTTACATATTACTTCTGGACAAAATTAGCTATGGGCACAGATCGAGATGCTATAAATGTTCTATTTCTTATAAAAGATGTATATTTGTTTGAGTATCCAAAAAATATCATTAATTATTCAATCCCAGTCCTGCATATCTACCCTAAGCTACTACATTCCTTTGCACATTTTTAACATGCTTCACAGACTGAGCTACAAAGAGATCACATGTGAACTGGCACACAGTGTACACAAAGCGCTCGGCATTGGGATTTCGAGGAAAGGGGGGGAGTGAATGTCAGTTTAACTGTGGAGATGGGATGCGAAAAGGATCATGAATAATACATGTATTTGTATAAAATATTTACTCATATTATTTCCCAGTGGAACTACATTTCAACTGGTGAAAGAGGTAAGCGACCACCGATTTAACCACTTCAGGCATTCCTCATGGGAGCATTTATATATCATAATTCATACACATGTCTACACAGAAGCCTCTTACGCACTTTAACTACAGATAGCCATTAGCAATATGATCCTGCAGGCCCAGAGAACCATAATTATACACTGCCAATACCTGTACATGCAATCTCCAAGGAAAGTACATTGGTTATAGGAAATTAGTCAATGGAAAAAAGAAGTAGTCTGCCATTGGTAAAAATGTGACTGGTAATTATTATGCTGCCCCTCTGGATTAACTTGATTTCCTGAGTTTCTGACCTGAAAAAAGTATGCAGATTAGAATTTCTGATTGCACTTGTTGCATGCATCTAATTCACTCAAACTTTGAAGCCAGAGGCAGGCCATCAGGGAACAAACATTGGGAATTATTATTTACAACATTACCATGCAACTCTACGAATTGGTTTGAGATCATACTTAATGGGGAGTATTTGTAAAAAATTTGCTTTTATGAATAACTCAAAAGTCAGAAACCTTTCAAAAATACCCATAATGTTTATATAATGTTATCTTTGTAATAGTTCCCTTATTGCCTTTCAGCAGGCGAATGCAACATTCCTCAAGATTTGATCCTAAGGTCCAATTTAGTTAGCCGTGCTTGCTCTGCAACCATTTCTTAATGGCACCCCAAACACTGTGCAATTTGGTTTAACCTGTCACACAAAACACGTTGAAAAAAAAACTCACGACGTTCCATACCCAAAAAGGTTTTGGAGCTTCTTTGGAACGTTTGTCTCAAATAGGGCAGCTCTTTCATGTGACCTGCGAAAAAAACATATGCAAAACACGCAAAAACCCACAAGCATTCCTGCCATTCAACCGGAGGGAAAAATAGCCATAAGAACATTCCACCATTATAGTTATAGTGGTTGTAAAGACACATGGAGAAGTCCCCTCAAATGCTTACCAAAGCCCCCTCTCGATCCAGCGATGTCCACGAGAGCATTTCCTCTCTGGGGACTCGCACTCCTGATTGGCTTTCAGCCAGTGAGCCAATCAGGAAATGGAGGAACCGGGGGCATGCGTGAATGGACAGCGCTGCAGCTGCTTGGGTACCCCCATTGCAATCTGCTAGCTGTGGAGGCACCCAGCAGGAGGGAGGAGAGAGGATTGCCAGCATGGGACCCAAGAAGAGGATCTAGGCTGCTCTGTGCAAAACCATTACACAGAGCAGGCAAGTATAAAAAAAATTATTTTCTTTAAATAACAAACAAGACTTTATAATCACTTTAATAGTCACCAATGGAAAAAAATTGTCTAACAGTATAGATTAGACACATTCGACAAGCAAGGGAAATATGAAGGAAACATCTCTACTGTGTAGAGTCTATGGCGAATCTTCAGTGAATAGATGGAGTGTTCGGGCAAGGCAATTGACAGCGTCAGCTGTGCATGTTTCTCTATGAGACTGTGTAAAAGGTGGGGGTGGGAGGGGGATGTCCTTTCCCTTCACTTGGGTCTCAGATTACACTCAACTGCAAATCGAGTTGGACTTTAAAGGACCATTGTTACCTTTAGTAGTTTTTTTTTTTATAGGCAAAACTTTTTTTTTTTGGGGGGTAGAGTAAGGGAGGGTTATAAACCCTGTCAGAGAATTTTTGCCATCTGTGTCCCATTGCAGAGATTTCCCTTCACTTCCCATCCCATAGCCAAACAGGACGTGAAAGGAAATCCCTGCAAATTAAGGGAATTCTTTGGGGACCCCCAGGTCACCAGAACCAGTGTCCCCATTGGAAGATATCCCCACTATTACCTTTCTGGGGACAACGCAAAATTTTGGATTTTCTTTCACTTTCAAGGATAATGGTAAACAGGACAAATAGGGGGAATCTCAGAGTAGGGGGCACAGACAGAAAAAAAAACTAACAGGTGTTCTAATCACTCTCCACTCTAACCAAAACTAACAAAAAAAACAGAATTTCTGTAAGAACCTACTGTAAAATTCTTTTCTCTGAGTCCTCTGACAGAAGCAGCTCTGAAGTCTTCACTAATGGGTTATGTGCGCCCTCTTCAGGAAGAACTAGGCAGTGAAAGCTTTCACTAGACACACCTTTTAGGGGCCGTCCTATCCACATGACCCCAGACACACCTGCTCATAGAATCAGTTTTGTCTTTTTTTCTCTTACGTCCTCTGACAGACGCAGCTCTGGAAATTTCTTCACTAATGGGACGTCCCATAGCAGTGTAGGCATGAGGGGTGGGGAGAACGCAACCAACAGCTTAACGTTGGAAAAAGGCTAAAAAAAAAAAAACGTAGCCAACAGGGCAACAGAAAGCTCAACCTCAACAGGAGCTTACCCCAAACCCAAAAATTCACCCCTGAAAGAGAACAGTAAATCTCTTCAGCAAACAGCAGCCTGCAAACCTTGCGGCCAAAGGAAGGATCCGAGGGTGCCATCACATCAATCTTGTAGAATTGTGTAAAAGTGTGCACTTTACAAAAAAGTGTGCCGCTTTACACCCCTGAGCCACAGAAGCCTGATGGCGAAAAGCCCAAAAGGCACATTGGCCTGGGCAGGAAGGGGGTATATGTGCCCAGTAAGCAAGCGGCTGGAGCCCCCATCAGTGGTGACATCTACTAACCCCTTCCCCCACTCTCCATCCTGAAACATCCCCGGCAGCAGCCGGCAGAAGAGGAGAGGAGGGAAGCTGGCAACAGGGACATATAGGCACATGCATGTGAGAGCCACAGCCCGGTCTTAATAATGTGTCTGGGTTTCAGGCTGTCTGAAACCTGGACACATGATGTGAATCCCGGCCAGGTGGCAGCCCTAGCTAGATGCGTTTAATATGTGCACACCCGTGCAGATGTGCAGCCAAGGCAGTGTGTTGTCAAGGCAGCATTCCAGATCCAGATGAACCCTTTTCTTGACAGGGTGGAGAGGACACAAGGGCCAGCTAATATTCCAATGTAGCATTTGGAATGATGAAACACAAAGTTCTTTAAGGGGACTTGGCAGAAATGCCTATTTTCCTTATTGTCTATTAAGGGACACAGGGATAGTGAAAAATCAAATGTGTGGAACATCCAAAACACAATTCAAATGATGGGTGGGCAATAGCCACTGAGTGATCCAATGGATGTGGACATCTTACAAGAAGAGTATCTAAAGGAATAATTGGCTGAAGGGACAGTGAAAAGTGCAATAAAGAACTGGCTACTATTAGGAAAGGCACCAAGAATGAATCCGGTGTTCCAGAACAGGCAAGTAGCATCCCTATCTGAAGGGGTAATGGACCTCAACAGTAAAGTGGAAAAGAACCCAGCAACTATCATAAGTGGACGACGAGTGTTAAAAAACTTAGCTTAGCAAAGGTGGTCAACATAGGAAAGCTGAAGTCTAGGATACATAATCCTGGAGCTTAGGCAAGGGGAGTTGGACTGAAAGTATGCTTCGACTCATAACTCTATGGCAGCTGCCATCTCTTCTGGCCAGGTGCATGTACAACTCCCTGGTGGGGAGAGGGACGGCTGGAGGGCAGAGTGACCAGGACCGGGAAGTGGGGGGATAACAGATTTACACTGAGAAATGATTTTGGGGGGAGGACTTATGCTGGGGGGGGGGGGTCAGATTTGAAATGATTTGTGTATCGGGGGGGGGGGTGATTTGTGCTAGAACTGCATAAATAGCAAGTAGACTTGAGGTGGTGTGGGGGGGGCATTGGAAGGAAGATTTGTGCTGGAGGGGATGGAGGATTTTAGGGGCTATAAGGACTTGAATTGGATGGGATTGGGGAGGAAGAATTGTCATTTTATTCTGAGATGGGGTGGGAGGTGTGCTGGAAGGGAGTATTTTGGGGAGAAGATTTGTGTTAGAAGTGGGAAGAGTGTTTGTGTGGGGGGTGTGGAGTAAGATTTTTTTCTGGAAGGGGGGTATTTGACGGAGGTGAAAGGGATTAATAATACCTTTTATTTATAGGCACCTTTCAGAACACCCAAGGTCACCTTACAAAGATAAAAAAAAACAAAGCAACAAAAAAGTTAATGAATACAATAAAATACATAACCATTAAGTTACAAAAACAAATCAATGAAGTCAGAGTATGCTAGTTTAACCGGTTGCCGACCGCCGCACGACTATATACTGCGGCGGTCAGCCCCGGCCAGGCAGAGTGACGTATCGGTACGTCACTCGCCTGTCACTGACTTGCGAGCCTATCGCGGGCGGGCGCGCGCCCGCCGAGGCGCGCGCCCGCCGCGGCTCGTTCACAGGCAAGTCAGTGCGTGTGACCGGCGGACTCGATGTCCGCCGGCCACACTACGATCGCTCCTGTGAAGGGAGAAAGACAGAGCAGCTTGTGTAAACAAGCTGCCTGTCAGTTCTCCCTGTGTAAAAGTGAAGATCTGACCGTTCTACTATGTAGAACGGTTGATCTTTGCTTTTACACCAATAGCCATGTCCCTACACAGTAGAAAGCACGCCCCTAGGACACACTTAACCCCTCCCTGTCCAATAAAGTTAACCCCTTCCCTGCCAGTGTCATTTTTGGAGTAACAGTGCATATGTATAGCACTGATTACTGCAGTAATGTCACTGGTAACCCCAAAAGTGTCAAAAATGTCAGTCAAGGGTCCGATCTGTCCGCCGCAATGTCGCAGTACCGAAAAAAAAAAATCGCAGATCGCCGCCATTATGCGTTAAAAAAAAAAACACCAAAAATGACAAAAATCTTTCTCTTTGTTAGTAAACGCGATAACTTTTGCGCAAACCAATCAAAATACGCTTTTTGCGATTTTTTTTACCAAACATAGGTAGCATAAAACAAATTGGCCGAAAAATGTTAAAAAATTTTGATTTTTACTTTTTTTTTTGGGGAATTTCATATAAAAAAATGTGAAAAATATTGTTATTTTTGCAAAATTTACGCTCTTTTTTTGTTTATAGCGCGTGATCAAAAAATCGCACAGGTGATCAAATACCACCAAAAGAAAGCTCTGTTTGTGGGAAAAAAAGGACGTCAAATTCGTCTAGGTACAGCGTCGCACGACCGCGCAATTGTCCGTTAAAGTCACGCAGTAAAAAATCGCAAAAAAACCCCTGGTCCTTTAGCAGCCAAATCCTCCGGGGCTTAAGTGGTTAAAAAGAGGAGTTTTGAGACGTGATTTGAAGATGGGTATGGAATCAACGTTGTGGATGTCAGGTAGCAGGGTGTTCCAAAATTGGGGGTGCAGAGCAGCTAAAGGCTCTTAATCTTATAGCGTTCAGGTGGGCAGATGGAACATTGAGATGCATGGAAGATGACCTAAGAGTGCGGGAAGGTCTGTTGATTTGCAGGAGATCAGAAAAGTAAAAATGAGCGAGGTTATGAATGTTCTTAAAAGGTAAACAGAATCTTGAATTCAATACCATATTCGACCAGAAGCCAGTGAAGGTGCTAAAAGGACAGGAGTGATGTGATTAAAGGAGGGAGTTCTAGTGATAATGCGAGCGGCAGAGTTTTGAACCAGTTGAAGTTTATGGAGGGACTTAAAGCAGCAATCTATGCTAGAAGTAACCATACTGTGCATAAGAACGGCAGTGCTGTTGGTTGCGAGAAACTGATGGAGACGATTACTCTTATGTAGATAGAAATATGCTGACCGAGTGACAATACTGATGAGGGCTTGGAAAGATAGTGTGCTATCAAGGAGGACACCCAGACTCTTTACCCAAGGGGAGGGAAAGACTAGGGAGTTCACAATATTAACTGGAAAAACTGTCAAGCTTTGTGAAAGTGGATTTCATACCAATGAGAACCTCAGTTTTGTCACTGTTCAATTTAAGAAAGTTGGAAGAGAGTCAGAATTTGATTTCCTGTAAACCGGTAAGGGATTTGGGAGAAAGGGTGGTAGTAGGTTTAGTGCACAGGTAGAGCTGGGTGTCATCTGCATAGCAGTGGAAGAGGATGTTAAATTTATGAAATATGAAACCAAGAGGAATAAGACAGAATATTAACAGAAGGGGCCCCAGGACAGAAAGCTGGGGCATGCCAGTAGAGATGGATGAGATTTGAACGATTTGAGTTGGATGAATTGAGTACGGCCTAAGAGATACGATTTAAGCAGTTCAGGTGTGTTAGTGAATCCAATGGAGGCTCATCTGTCAAATGGAATGTTGTGAGAAAATGTATCGAAGAACGCACTCAGATTGAGGATAGTTATGAGACCAGAGTCAGCTGTTATGAGGAGATAATTTGTGATTTTTACCAAGGCAGTTTCAGTGCTACGTAGGGGACAGAATCCAGACTGAAATTGATCAACTAGATCATAGACCTGAGAAGCAAATGTTTTTTCAAGGATTTTGGATAGAAAAAGGAAGGCTGGAGATTGGCCGTAGGTTACTGAATTTGCGGGGGGGCTGCACCAGGTTTTTTTTTTTTTTTTTTTAAGTAGGAGGGTTATTACAGCTGTTTTGAAAGACAAGGGAACAATACCAGAGGTGAGAGAAGAATGTGTGCTATCACTGATTAAAGAGGGTAGAGAGGGTAGACTAGCTTTAACCAGGACAGTAGGGAGAGGATCTAACGGACATGGCTTTTTGAATAAGATTAGTTATTTCAGCGACAGAGGTAAGTGTAAGTTTGAGCAAGAACAAGGAGGCGCAGAAAGAGCTGGAGAAAACAGACAGCGGGAGGTGTTCAGAATGCATTGTTGGTGAAGCTTTTCTTTTTGTGACTCTCTTATGAAACTTTTTCAATGCCCAAATTTAAAGGTTGCACAGGGATAAAAAAAAAAAAAAAAAAAAAAATCTGGGGGCTTAAATATGATATTCACTACAGAAAACAAGGCTTTACTCTGGGAGGAGGGGGGGGGGGGATTGTGCTGGGAGAAGGGATTTGAGGGGTGGATGAGATTTTGCACTGGGAAAGGGGGAAATTTGTGCTTGAAGGGGGAGAGGGGATTTGTGTTGGGGACCAAAGGGGGGGGGTCAAAGATTTGTTCTGGAAAGGCTGATCATGCAGTCTGGGGTAAAGTGAGGGAGGGTATTGCTTGGGAGGGGAATTTTGCACTCCTCTGGCCCCTACACTGTCATACAACCCGGCCTAATTCACCATTTTCTTTTCCTGACTCTTTGGACCCGTTTACACACACTGACAGCTGCCGGAAAGTGCACTGTCCAGTAGCTGTCTGTTCCAGCTGCAGTGAGCCCGCAGCAGGAGGCTGGTGTGGGGCACGATCCAACACACCATACAGCCTCCTTTTTTTTTTAACTTTATTTGAAGTGCACAAAAAGTGACACTTTATGATGCACTGCGTTGATGTACAGTGACATGTAAATTTTGTCCAGTGCACTGCAATACAATGTAGTATGCATTTTATCACAGATCACTGCAGCACAGCTCTGGGCTGTGTGAATAGAACACATAGAAAACAATTGTTTTCTGTGTGTCCTAGTGGTGAATGGAAAACTTTCAGTCACAGCACTGTGTGAGAATTGGCCCTTACTATGCATTACACATTCCTTTCCTCTGAAATTCTGTGCATTACATACTCCAGATACCTGCATTCTGTGCATTACATGCATTGTGTGTGTCATGTACTCTTAAACGCAACACTCGGTTACAGACTCCTGATCCTTAAACACATTGCATTACATATCCTGGAACCCTTAAGTCTGAATTATGTATCCTAAGCCCAAAACTGACTGCAGCACTATATGTTATGCAATCCTGACCTATGCTCTTAGTGCATTGCACCCCCTGACCCCTGCATTATGTATTCCAGGCCCAACACTGACTGTAGCACTAGGTTATGTAATCCCAGCCTATGCATTGCACACCACTGACCCCTGCACTCTGCCTTACAGACTCCTGCACTGTATACACTATACTGCATATTATCACTTCTAATCAAAGTGTTCACTGTCTCAACAGTTGCGGTTTGTGAACCAGTCCCTGATTAATGAAGTTCTTCTTCTGGGTAGGCTCAAGGTGTTAAGTCCAGTGGCGGCCGGCCGATAGGGGGCGCAGAGGCACCGCTTCCCAAAAAAAAAAAAAAAAAAAAAAAAGATAAAAAGATAAAAAAAAAAAAAAAAATTGTCCATTTTTAGCCCACTAGGAGCGCCGGACCTAGTGGTGGGTATGGGGGGATGGGGTTTTTGACCCCACGTGAGCCGAACAGAGGCACTGATTGGCGGCCTTCTGGGGGTCATCGGGGCGCAGAGCAATGTGCCCCGACACTCCCCACTTTACTGGACTCCTGGCTGTGATTGGTCCAGACTTCAGCCTGGACCAATCACAGGAGGACATTCCGGGACGGTCCTGTGGTGACGTGACGCGTGGGGGCGGTGCACCGCCCCGGCGTCACGTCCTGCCCGCCCGCCGGTGCAGAGAGAGGAGAGCCGCGTGAGGAGTCGGACGGACTGAGTGCACTGGGATCGTAACAGTCACCCGAATTCATCCGATCGCACCGGCCGCAGTCGACTCGTCACTGGTCGTCAGAGAAGGTAGGAGAAGGCACCGGGACCGGGTCCGGCGGGAGGTGCATGCACTGTGCCTATCAGGAGAGCTAAGTTGGGCCTTGGCTGTACTGGGCTAGTGGGCTGGCAAGTGGCAATGGATGGAGGATGGTGCTGGATGCCAAGGCCCAACTTAGCTCTCCCTATCACAGCACAGTGCAGCCATGCATGCACCTCCCGCAGCACTCTACCATCCAGCACCATCCTCCATCCATTGCCACTTGCCATTCCACTAGCCCAGTACAGTACTGTCTGCTTTAAAGGGGGCACGCACGCTGGTCTCTGCATTGAAAGGGGGCATGTATACTGGTCACTACATTAAGGGGCTTGTACTGTATACTGGTCACTACATTGAGGGGCATGTATACTGGTCACTACATTGAGGGCAGTGGCGGCTGGTGAAGTTTTAAGATGGTGGGGTGCAAGACCCCGCCCTTCCATTTGACCCCTCCCATTTCTCAGAAGCCCCACCCCTTATAGACTCCACCCATTTTGTCCCCTGTATTTTGCTTGCGTGAACAAATTCTCCCAATATATCACATATTAAGGGGTCCATCAGTACTAGTATAACCCATAATATTGAGCAGGGGCCCACAGTACAGACGCAGTGACCAGCGTACATGCCCCCTTTCAATGTAGTGACCAGCGTACATGCCCCCTTTCAATGTAGTGACCAGCGTACATGCCCCCTTTCAATGTAGTGACCAGCATACATGCCCCCTTTCAATGTAGTGACCAGCTTACATGCCCCCTTTCAATGTAGGGACCAGCATACATGCCCCCTTTCAATGTAGTGACCAGCATACATGCCCCCTTTCAATGCAGTCACCAGCATACATGCCCCCTTTCAATGCAGTGACCAGCATACATGCCCCCTTTCAATGCAGTCACCAGCATACATGCCCCCTTTCAATGCAGTGACCAGCATACATGCCCCCTTTCAATGCAGTGACCAGTATACATGCCCCCTTTCAATGCAGTGACCAGTATACATGCCCTTCAATGTAGTGACCAGCATACATGCCCCTCAATGTAGTGACCAGCATACATGCCCCTCAATGTAGTGACCAGCATACATGCCCCTCAATGTGGTGACCAGTATACATGCCCCTCAATATAGTGACCAGCATACATGCCCCTCAATGTAGTGACCAGCATACATGCCCCTCAATGTAGTGACCAGCATACATGCCCCTCAATGTAGTGACCAGCATACATGCCCCTCAATATAGTGACCAGCATACATGCCCCTCAATGTAGTGACCAGTATACATGCCCCTCAATGTAGTGACCAGCATACATGCTCCTTAAGTCTATTCAATGTGTGCAAAACCATATGTAATGGAATATTTTTTTTTTTTTTAAGGATTGTGCAGAGGTTTGTGTGCATCCGAGACTCTTGCTCGTGGCACAGCATTCAAAGCATATTTTATAGATACAAGGAAGCAAGGTTTTTGTTTAACCATATCACACAACTATTTGCAGGTCACTGCCTCCCTGCAGTGTCCCCTTCGCCTCAAGTTCTAAAATTGAAGGAATGCGAGTCTCAAAGTAAAATAGTTGCATTTGTAAAGAGATAAAATCCTTTATTTTATTTTCATTTGCTGCCTAAAAGTGCTGCTATAAAAAAGGAATTGGGGATAGTAGGAGTGGAAACGATGTGTGTACTTCAGGTACTCCTGAACGAAAAACTGAAGCCCTGAGCAAGTAGACTTATCCAGTATGCACCTGAAGGGTTACTTTGGCTGGGGTGTACCTTTAAATTGAATATCTTCCAAAAAGCAAAGCAAAAAAATCTTGAGAAAGAAAAAAACATAAAAATAAAATAATGACAGCAGTATTTTCAGCTACTATTGCTAGCATGAAGCGTGGTTTTATGCTAATTTAGTTGCTACAGCCCTGAATTATACAGCAATAAGGGACACAGAATAATCCAACGCTTATGAGTCATTTGGCTTCTAATGTTGGAGGTATTAATGGTAACTGTGCAGCAAGCAGAAGCTTGTGGAATATAATTATAGCTGAGAGCCATGTGTCTAGATGCAGTAAGCTTGCATTAATAAAACATGTACATTTATTAAACTTGTAAACTGGGCCTGCTGACTAGATATAAATCGTACTCCCTGAATTTGTATCAAAGATAGCAAAGATTAGTCTGCTAAAGAGGACCTTTACTCTGCCATGCAAGTCAATCCATGTATGGAAAGAATACATTTATGAATCCAACCTTAGACATCCACAGATTCGATAATGTTCTTAAAAAATGTTGTGGTAGTAGAACATTACTTAAAAGTATGTAATCACAATAAACAAAATGTACACCCACTGATCCCACTGATCGTGCCCATTCACAAGAAAGGTAGTAGGGAGGAATCGAGCAACTATAGACCAGTGAGTCTGACATCAATAGTAGGCAAATTAATGGAAACCCTATTAAAGGATAGAATTGTGGAACATCTTAAATCCCATGGATTGCAAGATGAAAAACAACATGGGTTTACTTCAGGGAGATCATGTCAAACAAATCTTATAGATTTTTTTGACTGGGTGACTGAAATAATAGACGGTGGAGGTGCAGTAGACATTGCATATCTAGATTTTAGTAAGGCTTTTGACACTGTCCCACATAGAAGACTTATCAATAAACTGCAGTCATTGAGCATGGACTCCCATATTGTTGAGTGGATTAGGCAGTGGCTGAGTGACAGACAACAGAGGGTTGTAGTCAATGGAGAACATTCAGAACAAGGTCATGTTACCAGTGGGGTACCTCAGGGATCTGTACTGGGACCAATTTTGTTTAATATCTTCATAAGTGATATTGCAAAAGGCCTCGATGGTAAGGTTTGTCTTTTTGCTGATGACACAAAGATATGTAACAGGGTTGATGTTCCTGGAGGGAAATGCCAAATGGAAAAGGATTTAGGAAAACTAGAAGAATGGTCAGAACTCTGGCAACTGAAATTTAATGTGGATAAGTGCAAGATAATGCACCTGGGATGTAAAAACCCAAGGGCAGAATATAGAATATTTGACACAGTCCTGACCTCAGTATCTGAGGAAAGGGATTTAGGAGTAATTATTTCAGAAGACTTAAAGGTGGGAAGACAATGTAATAGAGCAGCACGAAATGCCAGCAGAATGCTTGGATGTATAGGGAGAGGTATAAGCAGTAGAAAGAGAGAAGTGCTTATGCCGCTGTACAGAACACTGGTGAGACCTCACTTGGAGTATTGCGCGCAGTACTGGAGGCCATATCTCCAGAAGGATATAGATAATCTAGAGAGAGTTCAGAGAAGAGCTACTAAACTAGTACATGGATTGCAGGAAAAAACTTACCAGGAAAGGTTAAAGGACCTTAACATGTATAGCTTGGAAGAAAGAAGAGACAGAGGGGATATGATAGAAACTTTTAAATACATAAAGGGAATCAACTCGGTAAAGGAGGCGAGCATATTTAAAAGAAGAAAAACTACCACAAGAGGACACAGTTTTAAATTAGAGGGGCAAAGGTTTAAAAGTAATATGAGGAAGTATTACTTTACTGAGAGAGTAGTGGATGCATGGAATAACCTTCCTGCAGAAGTGGTAGCTGCAAATACAGTGAAGGAGTTTAAGCATGCATGGGATAGGCATAAGGCTATCCTTCATATAAGATAGGGCCAGGGACTATTCATAGGATTCAGATATATTGGGCAGACTAGATGGGCCAAATGGTTCTTATCTGCCGACACATTCTATGTTTCTATGTTTACACATTGGAGCGTAAAAGTGCTTAGATAAAAAAGGTAGTTGCATTCATTTCTTTTTTTCCTTTATCAATTTTTTCCCACTGATACTGCCCGTAAAACTTCCTGTACTGGGGTTAATAGCTTATTTTGTCTAGGGAAACAGAGAAACTGTTCTAGTTACCTGACCCTCCACAGGCAGCGATCCTCCAGATCAGTCAGTGGACTGCCCTTCAGCGACCTCAGGTCCAGAGAAGAGATATTGACCCTACTCTGGACTTGATGACGTCAGGATTCCAGACTGCTAGAACGCGGGGCTGCAGGGACCTGTCCAGCTGCAGGGAGGAGTGGAGGATCGAGTACATTTATGTCCTTTTATTGCTGTCCTAAACATAAACTAGCAATTTACCCTTGCAGTGCGGGCATAGCCCCACTACAAAAGGATAATTGTTTATTTGCCCAGAGTTGGGCTTGAAAGTGGTTGTAAAGCCTTAAGGTTTTTCCCCCTAATGCATAGAATGAAAAACCTTCTGTGCTGCAGCGCCCCCCCAGCCCCCCTTTTTCTTACCTAAGCCCGATCCGATCCAGCAAAGTTCACAAATGCAGCAGCTCCAGCCACTGTCTCTTTCCTCATTGGACAGATTGATAGCAGCAGGAGCTATTGGCTCCAACTGCTGTCAATCAAATTCTGTGACATGGGATCAGGGGGAGGGGCTGAGTTCTGCTGTCTGTCAATGCAGTGTTAAAGCACCCAATGAAGAGGAGGAGCCTGGAACGCCATTGGGGGACCCCAGAAAAAGGGATGAGTATAGACAAATTTATTTTAATAGAAAGAAAAAAAAAAAACCTTTACAACCACTTCACAGAAAAGCTGGTCCTTTGTCCTAAATGGTCAACGCATAGGTTTGCTTTAAACATCAGTAAAACACTTGGGAGTACCACAAATCATAATTTGCATGTTTAGAGGGCTTAGTTTTATTTTTGCACCAATAAAATTGACCTTTAGTCCCCTTTCCCACATTTTATCAGTTCAGTCACTTGTCTTTTTTCAGTCAACATCCGCTGTCCATCTGGCTGGTGAAAAAGATTTCTTGCCAATATTCTTTAGATAAAATGCTAAAAGTTCTTTTTTTTTTTTTTTTTTTTCAGAAAACGTGACAATCCTACGCCAAAGTAAAAATGTTTCACAATTATGAAATAAAGATGTGCTATCTCTAAGGCTTATTCATATGTGTGCCCCATACTGGGTTTTCTTTTCCTGTCATTGGGATGCACAGCACAGCTGTTGAGCGCATCCCTGTCCCAACATGACCTGTGGGTGCGAGTCCCCCAACTGTGCATTTAGGGACCCGCACCTGCATGTCTGATTGTGGAGATCCATGCAGACATGGGTCCCATTAGAGAACAATGCGATGCTGGTAGGCAGGGCAGCCATCAGAAATTTTGGGGCCCCTTACACAGTTTTAGGCCTGGGCCCCTCCCATGTATCCAACCGTCAACATTCCCTAAGGCCCACCTACTAGGTCATCATCCTCCTCCAGTCGCATGTCCTCCTTCTCCTCCAGTCCCATTTCCTCCTTCATCCCATGTCTTCCTCCTCCTCCAGTCCAATCTTCTCCATCCCAGGAAAATAAAGGTGAACGGTTCTAGTAAATGCCACGCCTCCTGTCCAAGAGTGAACAGCTGGAGAACAGGGGAGGGCAGGGCCTACAGCTGTGTGTGAGGGCTAGTGAGGGGCAGGACCCCCCATATAAAGTCAGCCTGCAAAGGGAACGGCGGAGCTTACAATTGAATGGTATTGTGAGGACAGGTTGCAACCCAACCCTGTTTGGGGCCCCTTGGGATGCCTGGGCCCCCTACATGTGTATGGGCTGTACCCCCTTGATGGCAGCCCTGCTGGTAGGGGATGCATGCAACACCTCTGCATCCTCATGCTGGGGAAAAATGGCCCTGCATGGGGGTACCACAAATGCAGGGCCATACCTGAAATTTCCCACAAGGCATGAGACTCATTGCAAACACAAAAAAGGTTATTCATACTGTTCAGAAATAGGTTTCAGATTTTGGTCTGTCAAATTAACAAAACTTACTAAGTTCAACTGCTAGATATAATACTAATGCTTTCGACTTATCCTTTCACTGTTTACTGGTAATTATTGTTAGCCTGGCATATCAAATCTGAAAAAAATGTGGGTGTGGCCAGAGTAAGTAACAGGAAGCAAATGGGATAGATTTCCATAAATAACTGGTTCATTAAAATGTATATCAAAAACTACAGATGCTGGCTTTTAAAATGATCAAATATACAAAGGATATATTTAAGACAAAGACTTACAGTGAACCTAAACTCGGATTTAAAAAAAAACAAAATGAAAATTCTATTAAAAATGTATTAAAGTGATATTAAATCTACAATTTTTTTTTTTTTTTTAAAACAACAAAACATATCCTTATCTGCTCTGCGCAAAGGTTTTGCAGAGAACAACTCCGATCCTCTCCTTCTCCGATACCCTGCCGGTACTTAGGGCTCCTGCTGAGTGCCCCCATAGCAAGCCGCTTGCTATGGGAACACTCGAACATGCGCTCTATGTTCTCTCCCAAGCCCTGTGTGGGTCTATAGGACACACAGTGTGTGGCCCAGTCCCAACACCAACTTCCCCCTCGGCTTTGATTGACAGCAACAGGATCCAAGAGGGACAGGGGGGCCGACAGAAGTAGAGGAAGGACATAGGGACAGGGGGGCCGACAGAGGTAGAGGAAGGACAGAGGGCCGGGACCTACTAACATGCATTGCTTGTTCTTACGATCAGACATGAACTATTTTTAATCCCTATGGCTGTTAGTAAACATCCAATGGCTCCTGCTGTTGTGTCTCAGCCAATGAGAAGACAGAGATCAAGGAGAGGAGTGTCTCTTATGCACATCACTGGAACGCGATAGGGCAAGCATTTAAGGGGGGGGGGGGGCTTCATGCAGAAGGTTTTTCATCCTAATGCACAGAAAGCATGAAGGTTAAACATCTTTTGCCTTTAGAACAACTTTAACGCATTAAGAGTACCTATAATTTCTTTTATGGCTAGGTTTGTTCTGTGGTCAGTAAAAACAGCCACCCTCTCTTGCTCGCTCCCAAGTTGCATTATGGTCTATGGGAGTGTGCATAGGGCGGTGCACACACACTTGCAACTAACATGCATTGCTTGTTTCAAATAAATGGAAGTGAGGGGAAAAGACATTCAGAAACTCGTAGAGGACATTAGAGGGAACAATAATAATTTATTGGCCATGCAATCTATTTTTTATGAAAAAATTTCTTACCATCAGTCAACATTAACTACCGTATATACTCGAGTATAAGCCGACCCGAGTATAAGCCGAGACCCCTACTTTTACCACAAAAAGATGGGAAAAATCATTGACTCGAGTATAAGCCTAGGGTGAGAATGCAGGGCGGCGGGCATGGTGCAGGAGAATGCAGGGTGACTGGCATGGTGCAGGAGAATGCAGGGTACTGGCATGGTGCAGGAGAATGCAGGGTACTGGCATGGTACAGGAGAATGCAGGGTACTGGCATGGTACAGGAGAATGCAGGGTACTGGCATGGTGCAGGAGATTGCAGGGTACTGGCATGGTGCAGGAGATTGCAGGGTACTGGCATGGTGCAGGAGAATGCATGTACTGGCATGGTGCAGGAGATTGCAGGGTACTGGCATGGTGCAGGAGAATGCATGTACTGGCATGGTGCAGGAGATTGCAGGGTACTGGCATGGTGCAGGAGATTGCAGGGTACTGGCATGGTGCAGGAGATTGCAGGGTACTGGCATGGTGCAGGAGAATGCATGTACTGGCATGGTGCAGGAGATTGCAGGGTACTGGCATGGTACTAGAGGATCCGGGGTTGTGGGCATACTACAGGAGATGCAGTGCTGTGGGCATGGTACATGTGGACCATGCCCGCAGCACTGCATCCCTTGTAGTGTGCCCGCAGCCCATGGCAGGTAGTGAAGCTGTTTCACTTACCTGTTCCAGAGGCGCCTTCATTTTAAAAATGGCGCCGCCCGGCGCTGACACGTCATTGCGCACGCGCCGCCGCCGCTCGTATACTTTCGGCTATTCCCGGCCTCTCCCGAGCGGCGCCGGCAATAGCCGAAATTACACGAGCGGCGGCGGCGCGTGCGCGGTAACATGTATGCGACGGGCGGCGCCATTTTTAAACCTTAAACCCGTCGGAGAGGACATTTTTTTCCTTGACTCGAGTATAAGCCGAGGGGGACGTTTTCAGCACAAAAAAATGTGCTGAAAAACTCGGCTTATACTCGAGTATATACGGTATTGTTATTCCTAATGGCTGTTCGTAAACAGATAGGAATGCCTATTTACTGGTTTAAGTGCCGGTTCACACTTATGCGATCACAGACGTCGCATATGATTCGGAGTGCACTGCTCCTAAAATCACATGCGATGTCTGTGCAGTGCAATTCGCACCGCAATCGCAGTGAACTCGGACAGGACCCTTTTTTGGTCCGCAGCAGAAGCGTATCGCATGGTGGTTCACACCAGTGCAAACCGATTCATGTGCGAACTGACAGATCGCACTGCGGTATGCAATCTGATCTGGGGGTGTCATTAACTTTGAATTGACACCCCCAGCGTATCGCATTCTGCGTATGCGATGTGGGAACATGCAGTATATTCGCAGTGTTCCCGCATCGCAATAGTGACTAAAACTTTACATTTTCTTAGTTACTTCCTGGTTTTTGGTGGAGGCTAAAATGATGTCACACCTCCCACAAGTATTCACTGGTATTTTTTTTTCTTAGATTTGAAGGAGGGTAAGAGAGTGCACGCGACTTCACAGGTCGCCCCCCAAAGTCGTGTCGCGCTAGTCTGAATGGGCTCTTACGGTGCTCTTTTTTAGGCATGCCAAACAAAAATGTACTATTACAAAAAGATACCAAAATTCCAGTTCCAGCCAACTGTATGATCATCTTTTTTATGATGTATACAAATATGGCATTTTTATTTCCTTTCACTTGCTGTTCCAAATGAAATTGGCTGGGGGGGGGGGGGACACATTTTTAAAAAGGATTTTTGACATACCGTAAAATACATTTCTCAGATGTTCATTGATGAACACAGCTCCTGATCTTCATAACCATTGGGTCTACTGCCCCCTACAGGAGTAGGACACTAGGCAGGAAAAGAATCTGGCTACGCCTATGGGAGGTCCCAGGGGGTAAACACCCTCTCTCTGATATAGTTACTCAGTTTAGTTACAAACAGTGTCAGAAGAATCACAACTCCACAGAGGGGTGGGTGCTGTGAACATCAATGAACATCAGAGGAATGGATTTTACGGTAAGTCAAAAATCCCATTTTCACTTTCGTTCATTGACGGACACCGCTCCGGATCTTCATAACTATTGGGACATCCCAAAGCAGTGTTAAACATGAGGGGTGGGAACAGCAAAAAAATTCCCAAGGCTAAACAGTAGCCAACCAGGCAACAGGAGCCCATCTGAAACAAACAACACATCCTCAAGGAGGATCAAGTCCTAAACAGCAGCCTGC
The DNA here is from genome assembly GCF_965119305.1 of Pelophylax lessonae. Lineage (NCBI taxonomy): Eukaryota > Metazoa > Chordata > Amphibia > Anura > Ranidae > Pelophylax > Pelophylax lessonae. Next base: position 379,815,282 of record NC_138772.1, read on the forward strand.
AATACCTTGCTGCCAAAAGAAGCATCCACAGATGCCAACACATTAACTATTATTTGTGAAAGTGGCCGCCTTGCAAACCTGCGTCACTGACGTCTGATGACGTAAGGCCCAGGAGGCAGTAAGCGCCCGAGTAGAGTGCACCTTGACAGGGAAAGGAGGAACCTGACCCCTGATGGAATACGTCTGAATAACAGTGTCTGATCCAACTGGAAAAGGTCGCAGAGGAAGCGGACAACCCTTTCTGGGGCCTATCAGCGAGCATGAATAGTGAGTCTGACTTCCTAAAAGACTCTGTAGCTGCCAGGTACACCCTAATTGCCCGGACCACATCCAAGGCACGCAAGGCAATTTTCTCTAAACGTTTCAGCTTGGGACACGGGGAAGGCAACACAATATCTTCATTCAAATGAAAATCAGAGACAACCTTTGGAAGGAACGACTGACAGGGGCGAAGAACCAACTTATCTCTGGGAATCACCAAGTAAGGTGAACAGGATAATGCCGCTAGTTCCAACACCCTGCACGCAGAGCCAATAGCCACCAAAAAAAAAAAAAAAAAAAGACACCTTCTGAGACAGTGCAAAGGAATCGCCTTAAGATTCTCAAAGGGAGGACCGAAAGCACCCAATTGAGGTCCCAAGGCGGCAATGGAGACAGCACTGAAGGAACCAAATATCGAAAAATTTGAAGAAAGATATGCACCAGGGAGTGTGTGGCCAAGGGTCGTTGGAAAAAGACTGCCAAAGCCAACACCTGACCCTTGATAGTACTCAAGGCCAGTTTCTGCTCAACCCCCCATTGAAGGCAGGTGAAGATCCGAGCCACCGAGAAGGGAGCGAGGATGAACCTCAAGAGACTCACACCACGCAATGTACGTCTTCCATGTATGATGACAGATCTTCCTAGAAGTAGATTTCCTAGATTTTAACAGCGTAGCAATCACCAACTCCGATAAACCTCTCTATCCATCAGTACCTGGCATTCAAAAGCCAAGCCGTCAAGCCAGCGACTGTAAGGCAGGATGGAAGATTGGTCCTTGGGACACTAGATCCTCTTTGATAGGAAGCTTCCAAGGAACGTTGACGACCAGCCACACCAGATTGGCATATCAAACCTGGCGAGGCCAGTCTAGAGCCACTAAGATGTCCGGAATCCCTTCTGCCTCGATCCCGCGTAGAAGTCTTGGCAGAAGCTTGAGAGGAGGGAAGGTGTTAAATCCGACACTAGATCCACAGGGCCACCAGCGTGTCTGTGGCGTCTGCCAGAGGATCCCATGGCCGAGCCACAAACCTCTGCACCTCTCTGTTGAGACGAGACACCAACAGATCCACCTCAGGGATACCCCACCAGACACACAACTGATGAAACACCTCTGGATGAAGGGACCACTCCCCTTGGTCCAACACCTGCCGACTAAGGTAATCCACCTGCCAGTTTTCCACCCCAGGAATGTGTACAGCTGAAGGCTGGACCAAACCGTTCTGCCCACCTTAGAATGCTGGCTACCTTCAGAACTGCAAGGACAATTCTTGTGGTCACTTGGTGATGGACATAAGGCATGGCCGTGGCATTGTCTGATTAAATGCACACTGGACATCCCTGAAGACAATCTGTCCAATGGTCCAGGCACAGTCTGATCGTTCATAGTTCCAAGACATTGAACAGTAGTCTGGACTCTTCCAGTGTCCAGATCCCCTGAGCAGAGAGACTGCGGAGTCTTGTTCCATTTGGCCATAATCTCCCTTTGCAGGGATCTCGTATGGAACTGTGCAAACGGAACCGCCTTGAAGGTAGACACCATCGGGCCCAGGACCCGCATGCAAGTCCTGAGGGATGACCATCTGCTGGACAGCAGGAGATGAATTGCAACCTGTAATTTCTAGAGTTTGTCTAGAGGAAGGAGCACTCTGGCTAAGGCAGAGTCCAGAGTCAGACCAAGATACTCCAGCTTTGTGGACTGAACCAGAGCAGATTTCTGAAAATTCAGAATCCAGCCAAACCCTCAGAGTTTTTTATGGTGATTTCCAGGTTTTCCACCAGAGCAGTAGGGGGGGACTATGCTCGCAGAAGGAGGTCGTCCAAGTAGCCCAGTACCTCAATCCCCCGTTGGTGCAACAATGCTAGCACCGGGGCTAACACTTTTGTAAAGACCCGAGGAGCAGGGGCGAGACCTTGAGGTCCAGGATTGGATGTACCTTGCCTTCCTTCCTGGAAACCATAAACCGGTTTGAGTAAACCTGTCGGAACCGGTGCATATTGCGGGCTCCAGGCTCCGCCTTCCTGTCAGCCGGATCCTCAAATGCCGAGTACTCTTCAACCGGAATTATGGTGGTCTTGCTCAATCTGGAAACCGGTGGGTTCCACCACCGGTGGAAAAGTCCACTTCTTAATAAGAGACTTCTCATTAGGGGTAACGCCTAGTAAATCGCTTAGGGAACCCAAGGGGCGCTTTGGTCGTCCCCACTCTTAAGCAACAATTCTGTCAAAATAGGAGGGGAAAAGGAAACACCTTTGCCGCGCTGGGTGCCTTGTGAGTGCGGAACCTGCGCCTTCTGTTGCAGCTGCAGCCTCCATCTTCAAGATCTCATGCATACATACAATCAGTGCTTCCACCAGCGCCTTTTCTGGGGTACCTATAGCAGAGAGATTAGTATACCCCCTGGGACTGCCCATAGGCGTAGCCAGATTCTTTTTCTGCCTAGTGTCCTACTCCTGTAGGGGGGCAGTATAACCTAATGGTTATGAAGATCAGGAGCTGTGGCCATCAATAAATGAAAGAGAAACTATTTTTCAATAAAAGGGTAAATCGCACCATGTGGAGCATTTTAGGGTCGGTTATGTAAATGTAATATAAATACTGCAAATACTGCAATGAAAAAGCCCTTTTGAAAGCCCGGTTTAAATGTATTTGATTGGGTTTCAGTAAGAAATATTCAGTAAATTATCATCCAAAAGGAAGCACTTGAATCCCTAACACAATGTTCTGACATTCAGTCTCCCTGCAAGGTACTGGTATTGTTCATAACCTACATCAATGCCCTCCACAAGCACAGCAATGTGACTTTGTCGACTGCTGAGACTCAGTCTGTCACAACTGGCAGTAGTTGCCACAGGCGAGCAATCACAAAACTGACCTTGGCAACAGCACATTTTACACTTCAGCGGTGTTCTTCTGTATTAAACAAGTTACATGAAGGTGAAATAAGTAGTTAAAATAGATAATTTGTGTAACCAATCTGTTCATTGTTTTATGAATAAATTCAACTGCTTAACAACCATTCTCTTTGGAACAATAGAGGTGTAAAATGAACCTGTGAAAATAGAAATATGAGGATATAAATATTTGGGTTGAGATTGCTGACAAGTTCGAAAAAGTTGCACACTCTAGAGCGCTCTGCTCATCATTACCTATTCAGTACCCAAGAACAATCATGCAAGATGGGGGGGTTTATGCCTCGTACACATGATGAGAATATCGGATAAATGAGCGTCCATTTTTTTGCATGCTAGTCTCATCGAAAATTAAGGGGTAACTAAAGTTACTAAAATTCTCGTACGACAGAATACAAATTCGGAACTGATGTAATGTGTTGTATTCTTTAGTTTCCGAGCATGCGTGGTCTTTTTTTTTGATGAATACTGTACTGATAAAATGGAAATCCTACAAGAAAAGTTTTTGTGTATGTCCCATTTTACATGAGCAGTTGTGATCACTCCAAAAGCGGTATTTTTTGTCCAATTTTCTAAACTTGTGTACTAGGCATTAGAATTTTCACACTTTATGGTCTATGTGCTTTTTAAGTTAGTGATTCACTTGGGAGTGAGACCACCATGAAAATAAAAATCCTAAATTTGATTCCTAAAAAAAAAAAAAAAAAAAAAAAAAAAAAAAAAAAAGAAAACCTTTAAACTCCACATAACTTATTTTTCCCATTAGGGCTTGGTTCATATTACTGTGTTGATGCAATGCAGTACCATACATTCCGAATATGCGTTGCAGTGCGCTGCAAGAAAGGGTGCAGGACCATTGAGGTCCCTTGCCAGCCCACAGATATCAAATTGGCTATTAACGTGCAGTGTTGACAAGTGTGCCACCACTACACACCCCAGCAGTTATAACCTAGCCTTAAAGGGGTTGTAAACCCGGTGAAGTGGCTGGCCTTGATACACAGATGAAAAAAAACCTCCTATATAAAAAAAAGTTTACCTGTTTATCTGCAGCCTTCTCACACACACAGTTCACAGGCTATTTCTCAGCAGTAGACAAGATGGGGCAGGGATCTGATATCATACTCCGTATAGCTCAGAGAGGAGAGATCTGTGTGCACTCCGAGCTGGAGTGTACACATGCACAGCTGAGGCTGTCAAACACAAGCATTGTGACAGGGGCCCCTCCAGTCTCGGAGCTGGTGAGTCAAGCAGACAGCAGAAGAACTAGACAGCAGAGAGACAGCAAGGACACTCTGTGCTTCGGACAGAGACAAGGATAGGCCTTGTTCATTTTTCACGTCAGTGGTCTACAGCCACTTTAGGATAAATATCAGATATTTTATCTTTAAAAGGAAAAGGGGCATGTTTTAGTGTGACATCGCACATTGTATTGCTGTAATGTGCAAAGTTTCCATAACAGACAGCTATGTGCTGCAATGCCATTCATTCCAAATGGCACCCCAACGCAATCGTATAGCACACTAAAGCGAATATGCAATTACATTTTACCTTAATGAATTCTCGACATTAAAAAGGCAAAAAAAAGCCCCACTGTTTGTCCTACCCACCCCCATTCATAAACACTTACCTGACTCCTATCACCACTCCAGCGCTGTCTCAGCTGTAGCACTGCTCCTTACTTCCCGCTTTCACAGGAGACATGGGCGCCATAGGCTGAAAGGAGGAAGTGAGGGTGTTGCTAACCGGCATCTATGGATTCACACAGCCCAGTCTGGTAGCATGTGTAGGAGTGCCTTCTGGCTTGCTAAAGAGGCACTCTGAGGAGAAAAGAGCAGACAGGCCCAGTGGGGGACTGTCAGAAGGGGAGGTAAGGAACCCCTCAGAGATTCACTGCACAGAGCAGGTGTGTGTGTGTGTGTATTATATATATATTTTTTTTTTTTTGGGGGGGGGCGGTACAGCTTTTAGTATCACTTTAAACACAACCCAATAAACAAATGTGAAAAGTATCTATTGTGGTGAGCTTCACTAGAAAAAAAAGCTTGCACATTTAAACCTGCATGGCAGTGGCGGCCGGTGCGTTGGAGGCGCAGGGGCGCAGCCCCCCTATCCATGCGTCCGGCCCCCTAATCTGCATGCGGGCGCCGGACGCATGGAGTTCAATGGGGCTTTTTTTTTTTTTAGTCACCTGATTAGAGCCAGAGGCTCTAATAGGCTTCAGCAAAGGGTGGACCCGGGGCGCAGAGCAGTGGGTCAATGAAAATTCGCTATTGTCACACGTATCCTCCTCCTGGCCAATCAGGAAGCGGTCCGATACGCGCTTCCTGATTGGCCAAAAGGCAAACCCCATGCCATTGGCCGAGGAGGAGGCGGGAGGACTGAGGACTCGAGGAGACGCCGGGGGACTGAAGAGAAGCCGCTGCTACAGGTCTCGTGGGTGGGGGGGGGGGGGGGCTTGGCACACTGTTCACTCTGCATTGAAAGGGGGCACGCTGGCACCTCTGCATTGAAAGGGGGCACGCTGGCACCTCTGCATTGAAAGGGGGCACGCTGGCACCTCTGCAATGAAAGGGGGCACGCTGGCACCTCTGCAATGAAAGGGGGCACGCTATGCCTTAATTACTGAAGGCCCCTTTCACACTTTTGTGACCTCAAAGTCACACAATTTTTTTTACAGCGTTTTTTGCCTATTACATCTTTCTGTTTGCGCACTCTCAAAAATTTTGAGCACCAGCCGCCACTGCTGTGTGGCAATGCTTGGCAGCCCATTCAACATAAAAACACAGCAACAATGCAAATCCACCCTTAAGGCTGGGTACACACTGATGCAGTTTATGGCATCACATGTAATTTGTACAAGAATTGCACCAGATTCCTGTACAAATGACATGCGCAGTCAGTGCAGTGCGTATTGAGTAGAGATCGACCGATTATCAGCAAAGCCGATATATCGAGGGCCGATAAGCACTTTCCCTGATATATCGGCATCGGCCTCTGAAGTTGCCGATATTTTCGTGACTTCATTGTGTATGTTGCGCTGCACACGTTCTGCCTTCTAAGACCGCCTCCCACACCTGCGCGGCGCATACGTGACGTAATTGCACCATGCGTTGCACATGTTAATGCCTCCTAAGACTGCCTCCCAAGCCTCGGACAGCATTGTGTGTAGCCAGCTGCAGTCCGGTCACTGTGCCAGCCACCCACGGGCCCTGGCCTCAGCCACCCACCACAGGGTGCCAGCCATCCGACCCACAACAGAACAGGGTGCCAGCCATCCGACCCACAACAGAACAGGGTGCCAGGCCAGCATCCAGCCACCCAACCCACAACAGGGTTCCAGAAAACCAGCCACCCAGATGACACCAAGCCAGCCACCCACAACAGGCCAGGGTGAGTGACACCAAGCCAGCCAGCCACCACAGTGTTGCAGCAAGCCAGCCAGCCACCACAGTGCTGCAGCAAGCCAGCCAGCTAGCCACCACAGTGTTGCAGCAAAGCCAGCCAGCTAGCCACCACAGTGTTGCAGCAAGCCAGCCAGCCAGCCAGCCACCACAGTGTTGCAGCAAGCCAGCCAGCCAGCCACCACAGTGTTGCAGCAAGCCAGCCAGCCACCACAGTGTTGCAGCAAGCCAGCCAGCCACCACAGTGTTGCAGCAAGCCAGCCAGCCACCACAGTGTTGCAGCAAGCCAGCCACCACAGTGTTGCAGCAAGCCAGCCACCACAGTGTTCCAGCAAGCCATCCAGCCACCCACCACAGTGTTCCAGCAAGCCAGCCAGCCACCCACCACAGTGTTCCAGCAAGCCAGCCAGCCACCCACCACAGTGTTCCAGCAAGCCAGCCAGCCACCCACCACAGTGTTCCAGCAAGCCAGCCAGCCACCCACCACAGTGTTCCAGCAAGCCAGCCAGCCACCCACCACAGTGTTCCAGCAAGCCAGCCAGCCACAACAGGGTGAAACAAAGCCAGCCACCCACCACAGTGTTCCAGTACGGCAGCCACCCACAACAGCGTGACACCAAGCCACCCACACTGCCAGGCGTCAGCCACCGACCCACAACAGGGTGACAGCAGCTAGCCACCCCACAACAGGGTGCCAGCAAGCCACCCACACTGCCAGGCGTCAGCCCCTGACCCACAACAGGGTGCTAAGGCATCCAGCCACCCACACTGCCAGGCGTCAGCCCCTGACCCATAACAGGGTGCCAGCAAGCCACCACACTGCCAGGTGTCAGCCACCGACCCAAAACAGGGTGCCAGCAAGCCATCCACACTGTCAGGTGTCAGCCACCGACCAAACCACAACAGGATGCCAGCAAGGCACCCACAGCAGAGCAGGGTGCCAGCAGCCAGCCAGCCATTTTTGCAAACTTTTTTGTCTCTTTCAAATTGCAATGGATGAGGACAGAAAAAGTGAAAATGTGGTCTGGGACTATTTCTCATCTCAACTATCTCCAGGAAAAGCAGCAGTGTGCAACACATGCACAAACAATAGAAGCATGGGTTCAGTAACTGCAAAAAACAAAAATATGTCAAATCTTTGGGCCCATCTAAGAGTTCATCATAATCAATTATATCATGCAGCACAGAAAAAACAAAATGAATATCAATGTGATTTAGAAATTCCTCCTCCACTATCCCAGGCAACAATAACAGATATGTTTCTGAAAAAAAACAGGTGTAACTGTCTAGATTCAGATGGAAGATCCCAACTGCTGGACAGCGTAATCACAGAGATGATTGTCACCGATAACCAGCCATTTACAATGGTACCTGACTCAGGATTTAAGCGGTTGATGTCCATACTTGAGCCAAGCTACACACTGAAGAGTGAGAAGTATTATTGAACTGAAATGCTGGGAAAGATTCACCAAAATGTCGTTGAGAAAGTAAAGGCTATGCTGTAACCAGAGAATGCTGGCAACTCACTCTCATTCACGACTGACTGCTGGTCGCCAGGACAAACAGAGTCACTAATGATTTTTTACATGCCGCTTCATTGACAGCGGATGGACAAAAAGGCAATTGGTGTTGAATACAAAAGTGATGCAAGGATTGCACACTGAATACAGTAAATAAATGTTTCTAGGCATGCTTAAAGACTGGGAATCAAGACCGAGTGATGCTTGTGCAACTTCGAGACAGTGGAGCAAACATACAGAAAGGAATGTAGCTTGCTGATATGTCAGACATCAGTGTCATGTCACACAACACAACACCCTCCAACTTTCAAATGATGGTCTGTCAAGCCAAAGAGCTTTGATTGATGTAGGTTTTGAGAAGCATGAAGAGATTAAACATGTTGTGCTTGCAAGTCTTTTGAATCCTCGATACAAGTACCATGCTTTCTCTTCTGATGATGTATTGGCAAAGGCAAAACAATGGCTGACAGAAGATAACAGGAGGTGAAGGAGGTTCCTGCCAAAAAGACAATTCCAGAACACCATTTTTATAATCTGAAAGAGCAGCATGCTGCAAAAACTGAAAAATGTCCAAAAATACGTCAATGAACAGAAAAGGATCATCTTCATTGTGGTCGAATTGATCGGGACATTTTCAGTGTTTTATTGGGGCCTCATGTGGAGGATTCAATTTCTTCTGAATCTGGAATAATGAGCCTGGATGATGAACTTCATCTCTATTTGAAGGAACCAGTAATTGACAGAAGAAGTCATCCTCTTCAGTGGTGGAAAGGAAATGAGGCACGCTACAAAAGACTTGCTTCCCATGCTAGAAGATACCTCTGTCTCTGCTCATCTGTCCTCCTCTCCTCCTGAGCATGTTAATTGAAATGGCAGCATTATATGAACAAAACAGAAGCCGTTTAACAGGTGACCATGGACATGCTGAAATGTTCTGCTTTCTGCAGTATAATATTGTTCTACTTAACTGGGAGTATTGAAAAGTGTAGTAGTAGTGTCCACTCCAATCCACTGTCTAGCTTTTGTCTAGCTTTTTTCTAGCAGTTTTGCACTGACTGCAGTAGTTGCAGTGAGTGCAATACTGCAGCGGTAGTCCACTGACTCCAGTCGAATCCACTGTCTAGCTGTTGCCTAGCTTTTTTTCTAGCAGTTTTGCACTGACTGCCCTGCAGTAGTGATGTAAAATTATTGCAGTGAGTGAGTGCACTATAGCAGAAGTTTATTATGCATTAATGCACAGATGATGTGAAACTGATGTCCCTCCAAGTGCACTTTTCCTATTAGTTTTCATGCAGTTAAGGTGTGAAGAACGAGCCCTTAATATTAAAAATGTTAATAAAGATTAACATGTTCAGTAACAGATGTGTAGAAATTTGTGTTTATTTTTCAAAATTTAAATGTACAAAAATATAGGCCAATACCGATATGCGATCCCCAAAATATCGGTAACGAAAAAACGATATCGGTCGATCACTAGTATTGAGCCTCACATTATGTATGGCTCAATTTGCACTGGATCTGCACCTAAAAGGTTTAGGACCCTTTTTTCTGTCCGCACTGGAATCAGATTGCATGGGTTTTCAGACCCATGAGATCCGATTCCTTAGTTTCCACTGCGTTCTGTGAACAGATTTGGGGGTGTCAACTGCCTGCGATTCTGATGCGGTGCAGGAACCCACACAGGAATCGCTGTGATTCCCGCACTGCATCAGTGTGAACCCAGTCTTAAAAAATTCTGCTAGACACTTATTTGTATCTAACAGATTACAATCTGACTACTGAGGTTTTCTGAGATACAGTGCTTCCAGCATATCTTTAAGAATTATGTTGACAGCCACTGATTATTCAAGTAATTTATGCCAGGGGGAGACATTTCTTAAAATACTGGCCTTCATTGCTCCCCTAATGTTTTTTCTTGGCATCTCTGGGTCAAAAGGACTACCAGAAATGTACAGGCAGGGAATAATCCTCATTCAATCCCATGGTATATAGTGAGACGCATAATTAACTCAACTAATCTCAATAGGAATAAGGAAGAGGTTTCATGCAAAAGCAAACGCCTGTTCGGTAGACTTCAGTAGTGGCAGTAAAAGTGAGACAGCACCCCCGCGTTATTACTGTGTGATGGTACGTGTAACCGACTGCTGCAGGCGCCGGTCAGCCAATCAGTAGCCCAAAGTGAAATGTAAAATAATGGTGCTGTGCTGTCGAAGACCAGCAAATGTGTGATTTAAAGTATACAAGTAGCAAAAGTTGAAGTGCATGTGCTAAAACTAGATACGTGTAAGTGGATACTACAAACGCACAATATAAACAGTTGATAAACCAAATGCTATGTATACAAAGATACACAGATGAAGCTGAAACAAATGAAACGAAGCATATAAAAATAAGCATATAAAATAAAAAAACAAGTAAAAAAGTGTCTGAATGTGTCAATCATCAAAGGGAGTCCATATAAAACGTGAAAGACTAGAAACCATCCAATGCACATCCAATAAGTGCATATAAAATCCCTTCACCCAAAGAAGAATGTGACTGGTGTCTGAAAAATCCAAAAAGTGACATCTATGGGTACTGGCCTCTCACTTTACAGCTGTAAGGTTACAGCGCAGATGAATAACTTTGAAAAACAAACTCAAGGAACAATTAGAGACCAACAAAGGAACAGCTGAATTTGCTACTCTCACAGCACAATTGAACAAGGATCTAATGAGGAAAGGTAGAGGTCCAATTAAGGAAAAGTAAAAAATATTCTAGGGATACCAACGATTACAAAACAGATCATGTGTTTAAGTTACAAAGCCAGGTAGGACTTAATGACCCAATTTCTACATACTCTATACCGGAGAAAGTGGTGAGGGTCAATTCACATAGCAGAACACCGAAACATAACACCCGGACTAGAACATACTCTGATCATTATCCGAGAGAACAGAATAATTATAGAGCACAAAAAAATACCCCGAAACACGACGAAGAGACTAGAAACTATAACGACCATACTCCTCAGTGCATGGAGGGAAGAGTCCCCTATTGGGATCGGACCCCCAGAACTCTTGGAAGAAACCACAACTCTGGAAAAAGAATTAAAAAAAAAACAACTAGAACAGACCCTATCATGAACCAACAGAAACAAAGGGAACACCATATGATCATTATAGGCAAGATGAAATAAGCCTTGAGCCATGAAGACCACCTTATGCATCATATAGACAACATGAGAGTCAAGCTCCAGGACATTAAAATAGACTGTGAGAAAGAAGGGGCCCACTGTACGAAGCCTATAGACCATCTGAAAGGAGTCCCAACCCAACATATAACCATTATACCCCATTGAGAGAGTACTATGAAGAAGGGAGGTCAGATAGACACCATCATGATAATCACTAAGGATCACTTCCTCATCGCCCGTCAGTTGCCTCTAGAGCGGACCAGGCTTCAGAGGCAAGGAGGATTTAGACACATGTCTAAACCTACCCTTAAGCTTTGGTGGCAAAGCTTTCAACCAATTAATCAGTTCCACCAAAACTGTAGATCCAAAATGCGGCGCTCCGAGCGCAAGTGGGAGCTGGGTACCTGTCAAAAAAAATAAATAATAATAATATAAATAATAATAAGTACCCAGGGTCAGGAGTATTTAAAGCAGAAGTTCCACTTCTGGGTGGAACTCCACTTGAAGACCTTGTTTAGACTTGTGGTTAGGGGGGCGGCAAAAATGCACCCTTGAGCTGTGTTTTTTCTGCCCGCCAACCTCCCCCTCTTAAGCTGCAATAGGCAGTGGAGGGGGATGTATACATGCCACCGCTGCAATGCTTCAGGACCGCAGCTACATTGACCTGAGCAATCAGCAGATGGGAAGCCCGCTGAATGATACACATGCAAGTCAATAGTAAGGCACCGAAAACAGCATGCATTGCATTAAATTTTGGCACTGTCAGCAAAAATGAGGGTAAAACTGACAGTGAGGAGTCGCAGCACTTCCTCTCGCCTGTCAGTAGCCTCTGGAGCATGATTCAGGAGCGGACCAGGCTTCAGAGGCAAGGGGGATTTAGACACATGTCTAAACCTACCCTTAAGCTATGATGGCAAAGCTTTCAACCAATTAATAACTTCCACTTAAAGTGTAGATCCGAAATGCGGTGATTCTTTGTCAATTCAACAAAGAAATAAATCAACGTTAAGGCCTTTTATTAAATTCCCATTCTCCCCCACCACAGACCAATGACATACATATTAAAGGTTCTCACAACTAAATGCATCACACTGTAGTAAACACTTTGCCGGAGGTGCCAAAAGAGAAGATTATGCAACTTCCTGATCCCAAGCAGGCTATCATCTTACCATCTGTCTATCTGCCTTGTGTGAAGTCTCATCCCAAAGACTTGTCCTTAAAGTACTGTATGTTGTTACCATATGCTGCTGAACACTCCGTTACTCCAAGACATTAAACATCATTCAATTCCCCAGTTCAACTTGGAAATCTCCACCAGAATAATCTGTCACTATGAATTACATCACCTATATTCATTAGTTTTAAGCTCATTAAACAGCAAAGATCAGCTTAATGCAAAAAAGTATGCTTATCCATAATCATGTATATAACATCGAAAACTGCCTGTATTTTAGTGCTCCATTATTCCTTTAAACCCATGGTTTTCACTTCTAATCCTATTAAAGTGGCTGCGAACATACAATGTTGGGACACAGATAATCTAATACAGATAACTACAGTATGTAGGCACTATAACTTTTTGCTTAGTTTTTCACACTTGATCTCTCACTTGTTTACGAGGTTAAACAGTTCTATCATGTGGCCATGCATCTTTATCTCTGATAGTGTGGGGGCAGGGTTACAGGACACTGTGCAGACATATGGGGATTTACTACAATTCTGCAGAGAAACCAATCAACGTCCAGGTTTTATTGCTAAAGCTTAAAAATACAAGATGTGGTTAGAAGCCGATTGGTTTCTCTGCAGAATTAGGACTAAAGGCCCGTACACACAAGTCGAAATTCGGCCGGAAATTTTCATCCGACGACCGATCTGCCGATTTTTGGCTTGTTAGTATGGTGCTTCCGACAACCGACTCCGACTTTTCGGCCGAAAAAATCCTGGTGTGCAGGCTATATAATTTTTGTCGACCGTCAAAACACGTCCGATTTTCGTCTCATTAGTACAGATTTCGACAGGGAAAGATCTTATGAGAAAGACTAGGCATGCTCAGAGATGAAAGAACACATACAAAGCAATCCAACACATGACATCACTTCTGAAGTAGAATTCTGTCGTGCGGGAAAATTTGTGTGCAGTCTAGAGCACATTCCAACCAACAGACACCACTCTGGACAAAAGATGGACGACCGGTCGGCTGGAATTCATTGCCTGTGTACGAGGCTTAATTTTGCCCTCTCTAGCTTTAGTAAATAAACCCCATGGTGTGCCTCTATTCCAGTCTGTTCAGTCTGAGGCAAAAGGCAGGCTGTGCCTAATCAGTGGGGCATGCTCACGGGGTAGGCTGTGATTGGTTAGGGGGTTGTGGTGGCTGAACAAACTACACAAAACAGGCATGCTGCATTTCTGCACAGTGTCTTGTACCTTCGAATAGCCAAAGGACGAAAACTGACCATGCCAACCCAGATCAGCTTCTGTGCCTTGTGTGGTTTTTTTATAACGAAGAAAAGAGGCAACTGCTAGGATCAAAAATCGTATTTTTAAAAAACACCTGCGTGCAACGGAATTCCCTTTTATTTATTTTTTTATCAATCCAAACTTTACCAAAACCAGTGTTATACCCAAAACACATTTCAGAATAAAAATAAAAAGTTGGCAACGCTCCGCAATACCTTACACAGTATATGTGACCTTTTATTGGTATAAAAAAATAAAATTCCTAGATCCAAAAACTGTACGTGATCTTAACCACTTCCGGACTGCCCACCGCAGTTTTACGTCGCTACTTTGACGTTAAATACTGGGGTTATGGCAGCAGATAGCTGCCATAACCCTGGTATTTTTTTTACTGGGCGGGCCTCTTTCACATAAAAGTGGTCCCAGTGGTGAATTTGCCGCAGGATCACTTTTATGGGCGGTGGGAGAGGCGCCCTCTCCCGCCACTTCATGGTCGTTTTCCCCGCTTACCAGAGCTGTCAGTAATGGGGAAACGATCCGATCTCTTCTCCTCCCAGGCAGGAAGTCAAATGAGGACAAGCTTGCCCCCACTCGACTAAGGCCTTTTTGCTTTCAAGTGTAGATGTGAGATCCTTTTTTACCCAAGATCTCACATTTAAAAAAGGACCTGTCCCGCTTTTTCTATTACAAGGGATGTTTATATTCCTTGTAATAGGAATAAAAGCGATCAAAAAAACATAAAAAAAAAAAAAAAAAAAAAAGTGTAAAAGAAAAAAAAAAAAATTTAAAGCACCCAATCCCTCCGAGGTTGTGCGCAGAAGCGGACATATACGCAAGTCGCGCCCACATATGTAAATTGTGTTCAAACCACACGTGAGGCAATCGCCACGATCGTTAGTGCAAGAGCAAAAATTCTAGCCCTAGACTTCCTCTAACTTTAAACTGGTAACTTGTAGAAATTTTTAAAGGGCCGCCTATGGAAATTATTAAGTACCAATATTTGTTGCCACTCCACGAGTATGCGCAATTTCAAAGCTTGACATGTTGGGTATCTATTTACTGGGTGTAACATTATCTTACACATTATAGAAAAAAATTGGGCTAACTTTACTGTTTAGTTTTTCTTTTAAATGCAGTGAAATTTATTTTTTCCCCAAAAATTGCATTTGAAAGACCGCTGCGCAAATACCGCGTGACAAAAAATATTGCAACGATTGCCATTTTATTCTCCAGAGTATTTGCTAATTATATATCTGTGTGTGTGTGTGTTTAGGGGATCTAAGTAATTTTCTAGTAAAAAAAAAAAAAAAAGTCTTGTTTACAAGTGAAAAGCAGTATCAGAAATAGGCCTGGTCCTTAAGTGGTTAAACAATATAAAATGAATATACAATATATGGACACTCTCTTCAAGTGTCCATAAATTGCAGTATTTTTTACCTGTGCAAATAACAAAAAATGTGCTACAAGAAATAAAATGCATTTAAACTTCTGTAAGTCTTTCAGCGTCTTTTTCCTTATTCTCCAACTGCCACACTGTGCTCCAGCAAGGTATAAAAAAAAACAAACTATTTTTGACTTACCGTAAAATCCTTTTCTCTTAGGTTCATTGACGGACGCAGTACTCTGATGCATATCAGTAGGGTAATACCGCCCCCTACAGGAGTAGAACACTAGGCAGAAAGAATTTCTGGCTACACCTATGGGCAGTCCCTGTGGGTATACCCTCTCTCTTCCTGCATAGGATGTCAGTTTTGTACCAAAGCAGTGTCAGAGAAAAGCACACAAACCCACTCAAAAAATGATTTACCCAATCCTGAAAGGGTAAGCAGTGCCCACAATCAACACTGAGCTATCTTGCACATTTGGGGCATCAACATACTACCTGCACTACTAGCATGCCCAATACAAAGACAATCCCCTCATTTACAGATAACTTGCTGCAGCTCCCTTTAACTCCTATAGCCATTCACAGGCCAAGTCAGTATACATCAAGTGCTACGAAGGTCATATTCTCGTGTACAGCGAGGGAAAAACTTATTTGATCCCCTGCTGATTTTGTACATTTGCCCACTGACAATGAAATAATCAGTCTATATTTTAAAGCTAGGTTTATTTTAACAGTAAGACAGAAAAAAAAAAAAATCGCATTAAAAAAAATAAAAAATAAAGTTCTAAACTGATTTGCATTTTAATGAGTGAACGATTTTACCCCTATCAATCAGGAAGATTTCTGGCTCCCAGGTGTCTTCTGTACAGGTATGGAGCAGAGATTAGAAGTAATCTCTAAAGGGTGGGCTCCTAATCTCAGCTTGTTACCTGTATAAAAGACACCTGTCCATAGAAGGAAATCAGATTCTAATCTCTCCACCATGGCCAAGACCAAAGAGCTGTCCAAGGAGGACAGGGACAAGATTGTAGACCTACATAAGGCTGGAATGGGCGACAACACCACCGCCAAGCAGCTTGATAAGAGGGTAACAATTGGTGCGATTATTTGCAAATACAAGAAACATAATAACCGTCAATCTCCCTCGGTCTGGGGCTCCATGCAGGATCTCACCTCATGGAGTTTCAATGATCATGAGAACAGTGGGGAATCTGCTCAGAACTACACAGGAGAATCTGGTCAATGATCTCAAGACAGCTGGGACCAAAGTCACCAAGAAAAAAATTGGTAACACACTATGCCCTGAAGGACTGAAATCCTGCAGCGCCCACAAGGTCCTCCTGCTCAAGAAAGCACATGTACAGGCCTGTCTGAGGCTTGCTAATGAACATCTGAATGATTCAGAGAAGGGCGAGAAGAAGGGCGAGAAGAACGGTGACGCAGGGCGAGGAGTGCTGCATATGACCCCAAGAACACTATCCCCACTGTCAACCATGGGAGGTGGAAACATTATGCTTTATGGGTGTTTTTCTGCTAAGGGGACTGGACAACTTCACGGCATCAAAAGGGACGATAAATGGAGACATGTACCATCAAATCTTGGGTGAGAACCTCTTTCCCTCAGCCAGGGCATTGAAAATGGGTCGTGGATGGGTATTCCACAATGACCCAAAACATGGCCAAGGCAACAAAGGATTGGTTTAAAAAGAACATTAAGGTCCTGGAGTGGCCCAGTCTCCAGACCTGAACCACATAGAAAATATGTGAAGGGAGCTGAAGGTTCAAGTTACCAAACCATCAGCCTTGAAACCTTAATGACTTGGAGAGGATCTGCAAGAAGGAGTGGGAAAAAAATCCCTCCTGAGACGTGTGCAAATCTGGTGGCCAACTACAAGAAACATCTGACCTCTGATTGTTAACAAGGGTTTTGCCACCAAGTACAAAGTCATGTTTTGTGAAGGGTCAAGGGGTCAAATACCTTTTTCACAAATTAATTTATAACTTTAGAAAACATGTTATTTTCTGTATTTTATTGTTATTCTGTCTCGCTGTTAACCACTTAACCCCCGGAGGATTTGGCTGCTAAACGACCAGGGGGTATTTTGCGATTCGGCACTGCATGACTTTAACGGACAATTGCGCGGTCGTGCGACGCTGTACCTAAACGAATTTGGCGTCCTTTTTTTCCCACAAACAGAGCTTTCTTTTGGTGGTATTTGATCACATGTGCGATTTTTTGATCACGCGCTATAAACAAAAAAAAGAGCGTAAATTTTGCAAAAATAGTAATATTTTTCACATTTTTTTTATATGAAATTCCACCCCAAAAAAATGTAAAAATCAAAATTTTTTAACATTTTCGGCCAATTTGTTTTATGCTACATATGTTTGGTAAAAAAAAAAAAAAAAATCGCAAAAAGCGTATTTTGATTGGTTTGCGCAAAAGTTATCGCGTTTACTAACAAAGGGAAAGATTTTTGTCATTTTTGTTTTTTTAACGCATAATGGCGGCGATCTGCGATTTTTTTTGCGGTACTGCGACATTGCGGCGGACACATCGGACCCTTGACTGACATTTTTGACACTTTTGGGGTTAC
This sequence comes from Pelophylax lessonae, assembly GCF_965119305.1. Classification (NCBI taxonomy): domain Eukaryota; kingdom Metazoa; phylum Chordata; class Amphibia; order Anura; family Ranidae; genus Pelophylax; species Pelophylax lessonae. Next base: position 379,832,990 of record NC_138772.1, read on the forward strand.
CAGTGACATTTCTACAGTAATCAGTGCTATACATATGCACTGTTACTGTAAAAATACACTGGTAGTGAAGGGGTTAACTTTATTTGAAAGGGAGGGGCTATGTGTGTCCCTAGTGGCGTGCTTTCTACTGTGATTGGCTGTGGCTTCAGCTGTATGAACGGTGATCAACGGTTCTACATAGTAGAACCGTATGATCATCAATCATACACAGGGGAGAATGACAGGCAGCTTGTTTACACAAGCCGCCTGACTTTCCCCCTCTCCCCCGCCGATCGCAGAGTAACCGGCGGACATCGGGTCCGCCGGTCACACGCGCGGGGGGGTTCATGACCACGCGGGGGCGCGCGCTCGCTCCCTAGACCCTCACAAGCAAGCGACGTAGACCTACGTCAGTTTGCCTGTGAGGGGCTGACCGCCGACGTAGATAGTCGTGCGGCGGTCGGCAAGTGGTTAAAATAAACCTACCATTACAATTATATACTGATCATTTCTTTGTTAGTGAGCAAACATACAAAATCAGCAGGGGATCAAACACTTTTTTCCCCTCGCTGTAGATTTTTTTTTTTGTAAATATAAACTGCTAAATACCTTTTCTCTTCAGCAGTAAATAGCAGCCTTGCGACTGCTATCAGTTCATAGTAAAGCTTGTAGGAGTAGTTTTCATTCTCCCCTGATCCTCTTGTCTGGCCCTGTGCTGATCACATGCACGCTCTCAAGAAAAAAAGAAAAACTCTTTAGCAATACACACCAAACTGAGCATGTGCAGCCTGATTCCTAATACTCGGTTTTAACAAGATATGGGTTGGGGACAGTGTAAGAAGGGGAGGATCACAGAGACAGGATCAGGCAGCCTTCTTAAACAATGCAGAGGATTAAACCCTTCGGTTCCACAGTGAATATAACAAGCATGCTTTACTGCATATACAGACTGATTTTACTGTTGTGGGTTTAGTAACACTTTAAAAAATGTGTTACTAAACCCAGGACCCTGCATTCACTATATCTGGTCTCCCACAGTACACAGAACATGGAAACACAATCCTTTTAGTAAATATAAACTGCTAAATACCTTTTCTCATCAGCAGTATATAGCAGTCTTGTGACTTCTATCAGTGCCTGGTTAAAGCTTGTAATAGTTGTCATAACTACCATTATCAAATGTTCACCCAAGCTTGAGCCATATTATTCAGCATTTATGCTATTGTAATCAGCTCTATCACAGCTATGTCACATCTGCATAGAGGGGACTCCTTATCCAAGTGTTACACATACGCCTTACAGTATGCAGTTTAAGGCCTCATGCACACTGGATGTTATAAAAACGGCAGTAGCGTAACCGTTAAAAGGAGTTGTGCAGCGTTTTTGCAGTAACATGCAAAACTAAACCCCCACAAAACCTTATGGCTCAAAAACGCCCATAAACGCTGAATAGCCATGTTTATCGTTTTTCAGAATAAGCTAATTTTTACAACTGAAAAACCCACTAGTTCTGGGGTTTTATTCCAGTCAGAAAACGCTGATAAAAGCCTATGTGCGCATGGACACTTAGGACAACATGCTGGGAAGTTTACTGGCCGCAGAGAAATAAAAAAATAAAAAAAAAAACAAAAAAAAAAAAAACCTACACCGGAAGCCAAAAACAGCAGCTGTGAACAAATCCAGTGTGAATGAGGACTTACAGTCCTAGTAGAAAACCTTGACTCAAGGACAGGCCTGGTGGGCCACATGTCCTAACAAGAGATGACTAATGAAGGGGTCCCCAACCCCTGTGCCGGGCTGTGCAGAGGAAGGCAAGCGGCGACCACGGTTCAGATAGGCCTAACACAGACTGCAATTGCAGCTCACCTCCCGCTATGCAGTCATGACTGTCTCCTCTCCTTGCTCTTCCACTCCACCAACGATGTTATCCTATCAGAAATGCAGGGGGGGTGGGAGGAGCTGGAGATCTGCAAACGGGGGAAGCGGATCATCCCCTGCTGGTTAATATGTTCCAGAGCTGCAGCTCTTCCCGCCCCCTGCACTGCTAACCGGATGAAATGGCGGGGAGCTAGACGAAACATGCTGAATCCTGCCTCCGCCCTGCGGAAGGTAGGACTGGGCAGGGGAGGCAGAGTGTAAAAGGGGGCACTGATTATAGAGAAAAGGGGGGGCATGACAGCAAGGGGCACTGTTATTGCTAGAGGCACTGTGATATAAAAGGGACTGTACTGGAACTAATCATTACAGTGCCCTTTTACAGTGCAGTCCCCTTTATATCACAATGCCCCTTTACAATGCAGAGGACCGACTGTAAATATCCCGTCACCAACCACCCCTGGCCCGCTTCCCCTCCTCAGTCCCTGAAAAAATTGGCTGCTCAGTCTAAAATGCCCTGGCCCATTTTTGTCCCAGTATGGGCCTGCTTGAGAACCGTTGTTCTCTATGTGGAAGCAGTATTTGGTCTGAAACCTCCCCTGCTAAATCAGAGCTACAGCTGTCCAATTGGCAGGAAGCATGAGCTATGCTAATGGAATGGCTATAGGTGCTTTTTTAAACTCTGCATTGAGACCACTGCTTCCACACAGAGAAAGTGTGATTTTCTGCAGCATGCTGGGAACAGCATTTATACCAGGCATGTCCAACCTGCGGCCCAGAACCACAGGCAATGCGGCCCACTGCCCCCTGCCAATTTTTTTTTGTTGCTGGGGAGGAAGGAAGTCAGGTTGGGAGCACAGCCACAGCTGCTTCCAACTAATGTTAGGCAGAGGCTGCCTAGGAGGGGGGAGGAGAGCATGCGCAGTGTTTCTGACTCCTACCACGATTAACACTTCAAATTACTGAAGTGGTCATGGTGGTTAGAGTGTTCATTTATTATCTCTCAGAAAAAGTAAACCTCTGTATACTGATTCCATTTCATTTGATCATCCTCTAGTTGTGCTAAATTAGTGCAGGGGGGCGCAGCGGCATTTTATTACTTATATACCTTAACTATAGTATATATTTTATATGCGGCCCAAGAAAATTTCTCTACACTCAATGTGGCCCCGAGAAGCCAAAAGGTTGGACACCCATGATTTATACAAAGACTGGGGCTACTTTCTAACAAAAAAATAATAATCATCAAATTACACATTGAGATTTCAAAATCCTTTGTTTTGATGCTTCTGGAATGTATTTAGAGGATATGAAATAAAATAATTTACTTGGGCATCTACCATTAAAATGTAACATAGAAGGGTTTTCATTTTTTACATTATTAGTGCTTGCAGGCCTAAGAGTTGTGGTTTCTACCAGGAGACACACATTCCCTGGGTGCGAGGGCCTAACAATTCTACTGAAATCTACTGAACTAAACATAATTCTGTTTTACAGTTGAATTTACAGTATATGAAAAGCTAGTGGTAGCTCATTTGAAGAGTAAATTGCACACTTTGTTACAATAAAACTTTTATGGGAAGTCAGCGTAAAAAGAATACATTATTCTTCATACATGGAAAATCTCATATCTACAATCCCCCTGTATTTTTTCTTCCTATTTTAGATGATAATCAGCCCTTTATGAGGATTAATCACCAGTTTGGGAGAATGCTGGCAGACTTGAAAAGGGCAGACTTCGCCATTTCACTGCCAGGGCAGTTTTTCCATTTTTCACATGTGATAAAAATGTACACTATGGGATAAAAGTTAGCTTTAGACACCCGCTACCATGGGTTTTCTAAAAGGACCAAGACCATGAAAACATTTGATTTTGCACATTTAACAATATTCCTGCAAATGAGTCCACAATCTAAATTTCCAAGGAAAAAAAAAAGCCATTTTCTTTCACACAATTTTATGTTCACATTTTATACTAGATAAAAACCACACCGTCACATCTAGGGATCAAGTCAGGAGCATTTGACAAACAGTGAAAAACTAAGCTATGCAAGATTACAAACAGGCAAAGCATTCCTAGCTGCAATAAATCACTACTATTGAAATGCCGACTGATACATTTATACACAAGCTAATGGCTGCAGGTTGTTTAACCCCTTTGATTATCTGCACCAGTACCTTCAGCTGTGGCAGTATAAAAAAAAAGTGAAGCAGGAACACACACACAGTATCTCACAAGAGTACACCCCTCACATTTTTGTAAATATTTTATTATATCTTTTCATGTGACAATGAAAAAAATTACACTTTTGCTACAATGTAATGTAGTGAGTGTACAGCTTGTATAACAGTAAATTTGCTGTCCCCTCAAAATAACAACACAGCCATTAATGTCTAAATCGCTGGCAACAAAAGTGAGTACACCCCTAAGTGAAAATGTCCAAATTGGGCCCAAAGTGTTAATATTTTGAGTGGCCACCATTATTTTTCAGCACTGCCTGAAGCCTCTTGGGCATTAAGTTCACCAGAGCTTCACAGGTTGCCACTGGAGTCCTCTTCCACTTGGCCAGTCCATCACCTTTACCCTCAGCTTCTCTAGCAAGGCAGTGGTCGTCTTGGAGGTGTGTTTGGGGTCGTTATGTTGGAATACTTCCCAGTCTCCGAAGGGAGGGGGGGGGGTCATGCTCTGCTTCAGTAGGTCACAGTACATGTTGGAATTCATGGTTCCCCCAATGAACTGTAGCTCCCCAGTGTCGGTAGCACTCATGCAGCCCCAGACCATGACACTCCCCACACCATGCTTGACTGTGGGAAAGACACACTTGTCTTTGTACTTTTCACCTGGTTGCCACCATACATGCTTGAAACCATCTGAAGCAATAAGTTTATCTTGGTCTCATCAGACCACAGGACATGGCTCCAGTAATCCATGTCCTTAGTCTGCTTGTCTTCAGCAAACTGTTTGCGGGCTTTCTTGTGCATCATCTTTAGAAGAGGCTTCCTTCTGGGACGACAGCCGTGTAGACCAATTTTAAGCAGTGTGTGGTGGTGTATGGTCTGAGCACTGACAGGCTGGCCCCCCACTCCTTCAACCTCTGCAGCAATGCTGGCAGCACTTATAAGTCTATTTTCCAAACACAACCTCTGGATATGACGCTGAGCACGTGCATTTAATTTCTTTGCTTGACCATGGCGAGACCTGTTCTGAATGGAACCTGTCCTGTTAAACCGCTGTATGGTCTTGACCACTGTGCTGCAGCTCAGTTTCAGAGTCCTTCAGGGGCCGATTCCGAATATATCAGGGAAAGTGCACATCGGCCCCCCGATATATCGGTGGTGCCGATAATCGGTCGATCCCTAGTTAGTACAGTGGCTCCTCCCTAGCACTCCAGTTTTTTTTTTTTTTTTCCATTCAGCCGGCTGGGTTGAACGAAAGTGAAAATACTAGTGTGTACCAGGCTTAGAGCTGGCCATTATTTTTTTTTTTTTTTTTTTTAAGCCAGCAGGCTGGAAGGAAAAAAAAAAAAAAAACAGATTGCCCCATCCACACCTTTGAGGTGCATGGGAAAAACCTCCATGCTGCGCTATTGTATTCTGACAGCGGGACTTCTCCACTGCCAGAATACACCAATCAGCGCAGCAGCGATGCGCTGATTATATACAAATTTTCTTGCAGTGTTTGGGAAGAGTTGATCACTAGATCAACTCCTCTAGAATAGGAACGGCAATAGATGGATCAAAATTCTAATGGTCCCTTCTGATAGCCAGCTTAAGCCCCGTTCCCTGTCAAAAGATGCAGATGTATCTCACTGCTTAGCGAGACTTTTTCAGCAACTGTGCAGCAGTGACCCAACATTAGGCTTCCCTATTGACCTTACGAATCCAGAGAATGTACAATGCATTGTGTAAGTGTAGAAAAAAAAAGTAATGTAGTTTGTTGGCAGAAGAAACATGCATAACACCAAAAAACAAACCTCTATCACTCCAGTTGAGTTTATATCTAAAATCATTGTGATTTTTTACGGACCTTACTACCGGTAATCCTTTTGCAACCAAAGATGACCCCACCTTAGCCTCTATTGATAACTGCAGTTGCCATTGTCCTGCACATATGATTAGCTTTGACACCAGCCTGACTAAGTAGTAATAACACGAGTCCAAATGTTATAGGGCACTAAAAGAACAGTACTTCTAGACTGCGACTGAGTTAGGTAGGACGAGAGAAGTTGACCATCTAGCACTGTCCTCAATTTCACGATGACACAAAATGAAGAAATATGGACAATTAACAATGGAAAAACATGGTCGAGTTAACAGGACAAAATTAGACAATACTCAAAAATAGAACCTTAGTCATGACACTGGGTGTAATACAGGGTAAGAAAGGAGTCAAAACTCTTTAGAAGTTTGGCTATGAGGCAGCATCATTATGGACATGGTCTATGCCTCTCATGGAGCTGAAAGACAATATCTGTGTTACAAGGTAAAGTCACAGGGGTTCTATCATGCCAAGAAGAGTTGGCATCAATAGACTAGAATAGTGTTGTTACAGGTTATAAGACTATAATATAACAGTGTTACAGGTTACAAAAGGACTAGCAGTACAATACTGCTAAGAAGGATATAGAGCCAGAGAAGATGGAGAAAAAAAAAAAAGGGGGGGGCAAAACAGTCTTTTGAGGGTTTGAAGTTAAGAGCAGACATATGTACACTAGCAACTAACAGTTTTGACCAGAAGAGTGCATTGAATGTTGCATATACACTACACACGCATTAGAAAGCAGAACAAAAAAAACCCGCCAGAAAACAGATATGTTTAATTAAGGATTTAATAACCTTTGTTGAACATTTCTAACTTGCTTTCTTTTGGGAAACCATTCAATTACTAGGTTTAGTTCATCTTCCAAGGTTTCCTAAATACTAGTTTTCAGTGTTGGGTGGATCTTTCCTATAAGGCTAAAGTACACCAGGTGGGAGGAAGTAAAAAATAAAAAGGGAGGAGGCCATTAATACTTTGACCACTCACCTAAAAGCAGATGTAGCAGATGCTCAGGTCTGTTTAAAGTGCCATCGCTAGAATGCTTTATTTTACAGTGCAACCATTTTCATTTGGCATGTCAAGTTTGGCAGGTGGCGTTGAGGTCAATGGGACCGCACTGCAACTACAGGCGGTGTTGCCGCCTCATTGCTTATAAAACAGGCTCTAAACTGCCTCTGAAAAAACAATTAAAAGTTGATCACTTTATTAAGGGGTGATCAAGCCTGACGTCCGTGTGAATAAGCACTAAACCAAAGAAAAAAAAAAAAAAACTATGAAATCCAGCAACGCTACAGCCCAATGCTAGCTTTTACCAGGTAAAATGGAACTTCACTCTCCCAATCAACGTTATTTTTTTCCTCACACTGCTAGCATTAGTAAATAGATAGGAAATTATACCCTCATAAATAAAATGACATTTTTCAGTTACTTTTGGGTTTCTTGGCTAGGCAAATGTCATCCATCCATCGAGTCATCAGTAGGGGGGAAGAGGAGGGTTTTTCTCAGCTAAGGGCATGCATGCTTAAGCCAAGGGCAGATGGATTCCAGGAAGTAAATGCTACATGAACCAGTTGCCCTTACTCAAGATGGCCACAGCAAAAAAATGATAGGGGGCTGTTTTTCAAAATTATTTTTCAAGACAATAAAGCCTTGAGACCTGGATGGATGGGGGAGTTTGCTTTGAAAATGAAAAAATGAATGAAATAGTGTTTTTGGTTTGTAGTGCCCAAATGCAGTGAAGATCCACTTTAAGAAAACTAAACCTGGATACACACTATCCAACTTTTGTAGTTAGATTTCCTTCAGATTTACCTTTTCTATGTAGTGCAAGGGCCTGCCAGATTGCATACAAATTGAAAGTGTTTAGGTTTGACCTCATATTATATGGTTTTGGTAAGTCTAAAGGAAAAAGTCTTCAGAAAATCTTAGTGTGTATGGCCCTTTAGGTTGAAAAGATTTTGATATGAGTTCATGCACCTAAATGAAAAAAAAAAGCCACTTTGCCTATTTGAGTCTTGTGTTATGATCCATTTAGCTTCATTTCCATTAACATAAATAAATAAATCAGTAGTTCAACTTCAGTTTAAAATTAATGCAAATCACTACTTTATAAAATGTTTACTACACAGATAAACCTATTTTGTATGCAATTTTTTCAATTAGTCGAGTATATTTTCATCCTTCTACCCCTGTAAAGAGGCAGACGCTATCCCCGAGATATTATACATTGTTAATCTGTTTAATTTAGAGTGGTTAGGAAGGAAGCTGAATTTACAGCAGCCCGACAAGCAATGCGCATTTATTACAGAGTTTGTGACAGGAACATGACACACCGCTTACATATCAAGATAATTACTCCAAATCAAACCTTTTATTGCACATGCAATGTAAAGAACACGTCTGATTTCTAGGAATCTGTCTGCTACCAGCCTTTGTATCACCAGTCCTAAAAATAGCTTCCGTCTCTGAATACTGCAGCTCGGATTGCCCTTGTTTAATGAAAAACTTAAAAGTAAACTTGCCACGAACCATGCGATTCTGAAATTTCCCTGTAAAAGGTCATCTTAACCTCACTGCTATCACCTTAAGGACCTCGATTTTTCAAGGGAAACTTAGAAGAGGACAGGCCAAATTTTACAGAAAAAGGGTTTAGATATTAACCCCATTTTTGATATCTAGACCTCTGGATCTACTGATTGGGATGAAGTGTGGAGTGCACTGGTGGAAACTTTTGCTTATGCATTTTCCCAGTTTGGATATAGGATGCATGCCGATAAGCCCCAACAAGGATTTGGTGAAAATTACTCCTGTGGACCTATACTATTAGGTTGTACTGTATTTGGAGATAAGAAAAAAAAAAAAAAAACTTTACGCAAACATATAATGCCATATAATTTGATTAAAGTCACAAAATGAAAAACAGAATATCCAGCTACTAGCATAGCTCTTAACGCCATTGAATAATTGTAGGATCTGCTGCCCTCTGTCTATTTGTAAACGGCTGTTGCTTGTTAATTACCAAATAATTAGTTGGCTATAGGCAGGTACTTCCTGTCCCTACCAGCTGTCCTAATCGGTGTGAAGAAGCCACACCTGGTGGCGTAACATGTAAGGGGCAGAGTCGGTAACCCAGGATAACTGTATAAACTTGGTAGAAGCAAGCACTGAAGGGATCTCTGGTCGTATCGAGGAGAATTTGAGCTTTAAGGGGACAGTGGTGTATTACTCGTTCACAAGCTGCAGCCTTAAATGTTGTCACCTCCTATGGTGGTCCGAATGGTTGCACATGCGAGTTATCTGTTGTGCACCAGCAATTAGTGCACTTTCAAGAAAAAGGGAGATTTGGTAAGATTTTATACTTTTTTTTTTTTTTTTTTAATGGAAAACACTGATGGTCTTGTTTTAACTACTCCAAGTGATTATTGATGGGAATCATACATGTTGTAAATTAATCCTGAAGAGTATTTTTAAATCCCGCCACATCTGCTAACAGCCCTCAAAAAGGGACAGGTGTATATGAACTATTGTCCATAGCTCAAATTGGGAGGTGAGCTTCTAGTGGTGGCGGAGTGTGTGATACATTGTGTTCACTACACAGGAATTTAGGGATTAAAGCATTTGAATAATATTTTGGTGGAGCACAATACGTGGATATTGCATTTGTGCATGGACTTTTCCAATTTGTGTATTTATTTTTTACAATGCTTACAGATATACACAAGTGTGGCACTGGATAATTTAGATTTATTTGTTTTGGGCCAATTGGAGGACTGAATTATCTGAGGCTAGGTTCCCACTGCTGCGATACATTTTGATTTGTCTTTCGTTTATGTAGTGTTACTTGGATGAAACTTTGAAGAGGTTTCTATATTCTTTGGGGCCAAAAATCACACCATTGAAAACAATGTGATTTCCCTTGTCATGCGAGTCTGTGCAGCTCAAGCTGCATCTGAAAATCGCACTAGTGTGAACCAGGTGTAAAGGGCAGTTTCCAGAAAAAGATACAGAATTGGTCCACCTGACCTGCAAGAGATGCTGTTGTATTTTATTTGGGTCAGAAGTAGAGGCTATTTGGCAAGTGTTCCTTTATCAGTTTATTATTGTGATACACACATATACACAAAATGTGCGTGTTTAGGCTCCGTTCACATGTCAGCGTATGGATCGCGGGCAGAACCGCCGCGGTTCCGCCCGCGATCCGGAGATTATTGCAAATTGCGGGACTCCTGTGCGTTGCCCGTTGATTTGCAATAGCCCCCCAAACGCTGAGCGATGTTGCCGCGATTTCCGCCTGCCGAATCGCGGTAACATCGCGCAAAAAAAAAAATCGCGGGACGCATTTCGCCCAAAAAAAGTACAAGAGCTTCTTTGGAGCGTATTGCGTCCTGCGATTTTTTTTGCGCGATGTTACCGTGATTCAGCAGGCGGAAATCGCGGCAACATCGCTCAGCGTTTGGGGGGCTATTGCAAATCAACGGGCAACGCACAGGCGTCCCGCGATTTGCAATAATCTCCGGATCGCGGGCGGAACCGCGGCGGTTCTGCCCGCGATCCATACGCTGACATGTGAACGGAGCCTAAAGGCCCGTAGACACGTACCGATCGTTGGCCGAAAAGCTTCGGCCGACGACCGATCTGCCGATTGTAGGCTTGTTAGTATGATGCTTCCGACAGCCGACAGCGCACTTTCGGCCGAAAATAATCTGTCTTGCAAGCATGAAAATTTTTGTATGCCGACACCAGAGCGGCCGATTGTTCGCCAGTCAGTACAGAATTCGGCCGACAGACAGCAGATTTGCAAGACTGGGCATGCTCAGAAAAGAAAAAACACAGGGAAAGTTAGCCATTACATGACATCACTTCTGCAGTCGGCTGTAGTCGGCGGACAAAATTCTTGTGCAGTCTTTTGCACTTTTCAACAGACACGACAGCCCTGGACAAAAGACGGCCGATCGTTCGGCCGACGATCGGTACGTGTATACGGGGCATTAGTGTTCACCTTGCTGTAGGTTTGTAGGTGAATCTGTTTATTTCAGCTGCAGTTATATTAGCCAACCTTGTTTATTCTGATCTGGCATTCTATAGGTAATTTTAGCTCAGTGCTCAATAACTAACATTCTAGAGCCAGGTTAGGCAACTGATGGCCCATTGGGTAGTCAAAAGACTGATTGCATTGCAGATTAGAAGTTACAAGGTACTAAGACTCAGTAGTTAGGCTGGCTCCAAGTTCCAGTATCACACTACAGTTTCTGCTGGTGAAAAGCTGTGTGCCATGCTGGTTGGACACCCTGGGTGGAGGCACTGCCAAATTTATTATCAAACCTGCACTTCTACTTAGTGAAGGGTCTGGTTTTCTTATTGACCTACAGGCAACGCTGTATCTTGGCCTAGGCCAACAAAGCCTAGAATTAAGGCAGCACAGAAAGCCACCTCCGGCTTGCGCTACACTTTTAGTGAAGCACCAGTCGTATGAAGCTGACTGGGTCAGGAGATAAATCAGTCCAGCGCCCCCACATGTGGTTGGCCAGCGTTCTGCAACTGTGGGGGGGCGCTGCTTCTAGTTTTGATTGTCCTATCATCACAGCGGACCTCTCATCTGAGTTCTCAGCTACAGAGAGCCATGTCGGGAGGTTGAAACTGTGTGGAGGAGTAAGACAGCTGATGGGAGCGGGCCAGTAGAGTGAAGGGGGAGGAGTTCTCCACTATCTTAGGAGACCACATGTTGGGAGAGGTAACTGGCAGGTAGGTAGTAAGACTTTCCTGCAATCCTTTGCTATGTCAGTTGTACATAATAAGACATCTTAATTTTATTTCCGTTAATTGCTGATGAGTAAAATAGATGGATTTATTTGTTCCTGCCCCCAATCCTTCCTTATCACTGTGCCATTTGTTTTCTGCTGCACCACTGGCATGGTTATATCCACTTAGTCCTCTCTGAGTTTAGAAGAATTTGTGAACTAGAACTATAGGCAACACTTTATTTTTTTTTATTTGGATAGAGTAAGGGAGGGTTATGGGTCTTGTCAGTTTATTATTTACCATCCCCGTCCCATTGAGGAGATTTCCCTTCATTTCCTGTCCCATAGCTAAACAGGAAGTGAGAGGAAATCTCTGCAATTTAAGGCAATCCATTGCCCCCCTCCCCCCCCCCCCCAAGGCCCTCAGAACTAGTGTCCCCACTGGAAAATTTTAGGGTGTGGCCTTGACAGGAAGAGAAAGGTCATATTTAAACTAGGGGGTGCACAAGTTTAGTCAGGCCTAGGGCAGCACAAAACCTAAATACACCACTGCCTACAGGTATACTGAAGTTCAACATCCCGTTTGGTGAAGGACATTTCTCATAACACCCCCCTCCATACAAGGGCTACACTATTACATTCATTACATATGCTGCAGTTAATCAATGGGGGAGGGGGGGGCACAGTCCAGAACAAAATCCAGAATTTGAAATCAGGATTTGTGAAACAGCTTTTTTTCCCCAGGCTCAGGTGAAATTTACATAAAAACCTGAGAATTCAGGAAAACAGGGATTGTTAAAAATATGATGTAAACCGCTAGGAAAACATGAAATCCGAATTGTGACCGTTATACACAAGGGTTCCTATTCCCTGAGAGTTCCCAGGGTTTAGCCATAATTGGTGCTATATTGTCCTGCTTTTGCCTGGAGCAACACCTGCTGTTGAAATTTGGTAATGTAGATCGCAGTGCAGTGCATTTGTCATGCTGTTAAAGTAAATCCCTACAGGACACCATCTGCACCATAAACGTGCATACCACTAATAAGGACTAGGAATAAAGTCCGAGTTTGCTGTAATGAAGGATACACCGCAAACCTTACCTATTCACAGCCCATCAAAAAAGGGCAAATTTAACATTCAGATTGGGCTACTGCTGCAGCAGGAATGCATTTATTTGGAGGCAGTAATGCCATCGCCACTGAATGACAACTTCTCATTGTGTGGACCACAAGAATCTTTGGTTGCCAAGATGCAAGCGGTCACACAGGGCCAGTTTGTTAGGACACAGACGGCTCCCAGTGTCCTAGCAGCCAACAATCCTGCTGCCTACTGGTTGTTTAAAATTGTAAAGCCGGCGGACATTTCGGATGAGGTCAATGACCATATCTGGTCAATGATGTCAGGTAGCATTACCGGCTGGTTTGTTGACATTCAGCAGCCAGCTGGGAATAGTCAGTTGCGGTGAGTGCAACAGGAGAGAATAGTTGGATGTGGGTTGTCATATTAGTGTGATATTGGACTTACATTGCTGAATGACGTGACTGACAATGGATTTACACTATGCAACATTGTTTCTTTAAATAAAATACTTTGTCACAGTGTTTATTTACATTTTGTGAAAGAGTAAAGAGTTGCTAAGTACCCCTTACTCACGTGGAGGGGACAGATGTCCGGTGAGCCTTCAAGATCCTTGAGAGGGTTTCCCCCTTCAGGCACCAAGTAAGGGTTGTGGGATTGAGTTCCTTGTCAGGGAACACCTTGCAGGGGTACCCTCCCAATCTTGATGACATATGGCCTGGAATTGGGGGAGGGGGGGTAGTGTAATGTCACATGTTTGCTGCCTCTCCCTTTCCTGGCCCACACATGTCCAAGTCACAAGCAAGTCTCAAGTCTTAACCTGGTGTCAAGTCTCAAACTGGTGACTTAAGTCAAGTCATGCGACTCGAGTCCCCCACCTCTGATATCTCAAGCACATTATTTAAATGGATAGTGCATTTTTAAAGTGATCATAAAACTTTCGCTTGTAAGCACTTTCAGCAGCTACTTTAATTCCTTACAGGGTATGCAGCTTCTTTACGTTAATCCTTGCTTAGGTTTCAGTTTAAGCTGATGCCATGATCACTGCTCCAGGTTTCTTGCTTTAGGGTGGCTACTTTCTCTTGCGACAACCTATGGAGTCATCTTTGCAAGCTATTAGAGTGAGTGGAGACTGCACTGTCCACTTAACTCTTCATTGTGCAGATCAGAAGTTCAGGGAAGCAGCATGGAGAGAGCGGAAGCCAACCCTATAGAGCCACTATTGTATGCAGGGACTAGACTGGTGTCTCCCTACACTGTGTGCATCACACCTGTTCAATAGCTTGGTAACTACAAATTGCTAATCAGCCAATCACATGGCATGTTCAGACACATGTTGTTTTAAGATCGTGAGGGGGGGTGAATAGAGATCGCAATTTTTTTAACGAATAATCGCGCCGCTCTAATATACACAAAGTGTATACAAAATTTCTATTGCTAGATCTAAGGTTTTTGGTTTACTCGTTTGAAAATATTTAGGGCATCAAAATAAACGAACCACATTTAACTTTCTAATCATCATATGTAATTTCCAAGACATTCTTTAAGGCCATACAAGCTACAGGCTTTGCCTAAGCATACATAAGTGGGGATCCATGAATATAAAACATGTAGACCTGACTTCATAATAGTGGACAACAAATTTGTTCCTTACACATTTATTGTCCCTAAAGAGGGAGAAGAAATATTTCAACCTTATTCATATTCCAGTCATCAAACGGGAAGAAAAAAAATCTTCCATTTATCCAAAGGGTTTATTGAGATAGTAATAAGATTAGAGGATTTATTTCCCCCGAAAGCAGAAAAGTCCATGAATGCAGTAATAAGCGGTAAGCGTTATCTGATATGAAAATAAAAACAAAAACAGGAGACTATTTCACCTACAATGAAAAAAGTATTTGCAGCAATACCTCATTACCATGTATACACAGTGCCGGGACAAAGTCATCTAGAGTCCAGGGCAAACATGCCAAATTTTTCCCCTCCCCCAAGATGTTTTAGCATTATGTGTCAGCGAATATCTAACCCCCCCCCCCCCCCAAACAAAATTCTCACTAAATTTAATAATTACTCCCCAAGCATAAATCCCCCCCTCCACCCAGCACAAATCTTTGCCCCTCTCTCCCCCCCACTCCCCCCCCCAAAAAAAGTTCCCCTTCTAGCACAAATCCTCTCCTCACTACTCCAAATTCCCCCTTCCAACATAAATTCCCCTCCCTCAATCCCTCATCCTAGCACAAATCCCCCAACAAATTTCCCCTCCTAGCAAAATTACCACACAATCATGCCTACTAGCATAAATCCCCCGCTCTCCAAAAATATTTGCCATCTGCATCACTACTTTTATAGCAAAAAAAAAAAAATCAAAATCCCCCTCCCAGCACAAATCCTCTTCCCCCCCAAATCCCCTCCCAACACAAATCCTTACCAAATCACCACTCCTAGCACACCTCCCCAAATTTGCTCTTCTTGAACAATTCTTACCCCCTGCTACCCCCCAAATTCCCCTGTCAATTTACACATAGATTGTAAGCTCCTTGAGAACAGGGACTGATGTGAATGTACAATATAGGGTCTCTAACTCACATTCATACATATACTAGGGACAATTTAGACAGGATCCATCCAATTAACCTACCAGCATGTCTCTGGAGTGTGGAAGGAAACTGGAGTACCTGGAGGAAAACCATGCGGGCTCAAGAACAACATGCAAACTCCACGCAGATTGCGTCATGGTTGGGATTCAAACCAATGACCCGGGTGCTGCCAGGCAGAAGTGCTAACCACTTAGCCACTGTGCTGCACAAAATAACTGGTTGTTTATCAGGAATCTAAAAAGTCCCCATTTTCAGGCAGTACTAAAAAGGTTCCAACTATACACAAAAATTAGCTTTGATTTTTGTAAAACTTCAGCAGCAATAAGCACAAACATCCTAAAGAATGTGTGTGGACATATGTACTGCCTCAAGATAAAAGAACTTGGGTGGTACACCCTAACTCCTTTCAGACTACCATAGCAGTAAAATCAGGCTGTATATGCAGTAAAGCTTGCTCATTATATCCACTGTGGTACCTAAGGGGTTAATACGTTGCCTTTTGTAAAAACGCGGTTTGATCCTGTCTTCACTGACCCTCCCAATTTACTGTCCCCATCCCATATGCTGATAGTACAGAGCCTTGGCAGCAATCTGCACATGCTTAATTTGTTGTGTATTGCTTGAGTGTTTTTTTTTTTTTTTTTGGGAAGGTGCATGTGTCAGCACATGGCCAATCAGCACTGTGAAGACAGAGGGTCAGGGGTCATGCAGCCTGATAGAAAAGTCAGAGGAGAATGAAAAGTCTTCCTACAAGCTTTAACCAGTGCTCGGACGGACACTGATAAAAGTCACAAGACTGCCATAAATTGCTGATGAAGATATTTATCAGTGTATATTTACATTTCCATGTTCTGTGTAACGTGGGAGACCAGATTTCCCTTAGTAGTTTGTGTGTATACCCCCTGCCAGGCCAGAATGCAATGCATACTTTGATTAGCAATGCTCATGGTAGTGGAGCAAGCCAGGTTATCTTAGCAGGGATATTGTGTAGAGAGAAAAGCAGCCACACTCCCACTTGAAGGTACGAAGTATAAAATCCGTTTATTAGAATCCAAGAAATAAAATCAATCCACAGTACAGTCCATAATACAGACAGAGACAGGGGATAAAAGCATAGTAGTTGACGCGTTTCACGGATTCACGTCCGCTTAGTCGTATCTTAGCAGGGATACCTCATCAGCGGAGACCCTGCGATAAAAATGTGATTTACCTTTAAACAAATATAATTTTAGGATCGTAAACAGGCTGTAAGGAGATGGTGCAGAGAAAGTTATTTTATTTTACTTTACATCAACAAAACTGGCCAAGTTTGCATTTAGATACGGACAAGGGGTTTTGATCTCTAGGATGCCCTATAGTAAGGTTTTGCCACCATCCCTGTGAAATCGTTGTGTTTTGGGTTTGGTGCCTCAAACCAAGGTTGTTGGGACTTTAAGGGCAAGAGTAAACAAAGTAAAGTATCATAGAATAAAAATTGAACAGTTTTTTTTCAAAAAAGTTTTACAAGGTAATAGAAAGTTTGTCGTGGATGGTTCAAGGTCAATCGGTGAGAGAAGTGAAGAAGTTAGAAAGGTAGGTGACAAGGTGAAAAATGGTGACTTTTGAGGAACATTTGTCTCTGTTGTTCCATGCGTGTATTTCAGGCTTGGAACTTGGTTCAGGGGAAAATGTCCAGGAGATTATCCTACGCGTTTCGGCTGTATAAGTATTAGCCTTTTTCAAGGATAAGTCACCATGTCTAGAAACAATGAATTGTAAATTTTTGCATTTAGATATGAGCTTGAGCATCCTCTGAATCCCTTTTTTGTACTCAAGCTGCAGGATTGGGTCATTGTTTACCCCCCAGCTCACGTGAGTTTTGGGGCAGGGATAAAAAAAAAGTTGGGCACCTGCAGGTAATGTCATAAGGTGTTAATATGACTTACCTTTGAAACAAAGCCCTCCAGCGGCACACTGACAGGGCTTCATATTCACCCGGTCTTTCTTCTGGGTTTGTGGGCTCCGGTCATTTGAATGGCTGAGCCATGATGAATTCATTCCACAACACAGCTCTCTAAATAGGCAGCATGCTGTCTATTGAGAGTGAAGTGTGCATGTGCTGGTGTCATCACCGGCAGGTTCCAAAGTAAATATCTCCTAAATGTTGCATGCTCTGGAGATATTTACTATACCTTCAGATATATATATCTATATATATCTATATATCTATATAAAAAGTTGGAGTTTACTACTGCTTTAAAAAGTAATGGAGGCAGGCTAAGGCTGCCTATGTTGAAATTTTTAATTTTGCCATTTTTAAGTGGTCCTAAACTTTTACTTGTACCTATAGGTAAGCCTATAATCAGGTTTACCTATAGGTACTGTAAATCTCTTAAACATGCATCGTGTAGGAGATATTTACTATAAATGCAGCCAAAGGCGTCAATAGGCGCCGTTCCTTCATAACCCTGTGACGTTAATGGCGACCCCCCCCCCCCCCCGAGTATGTGTGGAAGTAACATCATTGCGGCTCTGACCAGTTACACAGCCAGAGTTTGTGGACCCGAAAGCAAGATGGGTGAAGATGGAAGCGGCATCCAGCAATGACATTGCATCACTGGAATGCTTCGTTTTCAGGCAAGTTTCACATATAGTGCTAGTATGGGATGCATACTAGCACATTATGGCTTTACCTTGCAGGTCTGGGGAAAAAAAAAAAAAAAAAAAAAAGCACCCAGTGGTTTACAACCGCTTTAAGTTCTCCAAGACCTGCAAGCGCCAGGTCTCGATGACCTCAAGCAATATGCTTTCCATCCATGATGGCATACATGGGTCAGTATTAGAACCCTGGTTGGGTGCATAGAATATAATAGAAGATCGGTTCAGTCCATGTAGAAGAAATCTGCAGCATGTGGAAAACTTTTTCATAAAATTAGGCATGTAATGTTGCAAAATGCCTTCTGGCAGAGGGAGGGTTGTTAAAACATAGCTACAAACGCAGCACAATACTGCAGCAAAATGTATCCAAAAATCACTTTTTTCCCTTATCCTTTACATAGGTTATTTTTAGATATAAAATTATTTGAGCTTTACAAAGTTAAACAGTAATCAAAATGCAAGCAAAAAAATTTTTGTATTTCAATTTACAAATATGCCACAATAAGCAGGGCTGGTACTAGACTATTTTGCGCCTTAGGCAAGACCAGCTACTTGTGCCCCCCCCCTCCAATTTAAATAGGAGGCCTGCAGGCTGTGTTAATACTGTCTTAGTTATATGTGCAGTGCAGTGCAATTTACAAAGGCCACTGAACAGACTCTATGTAGATAGACTGTCTGACTGTACTGTGTGTATATTTATACAGTATATACACACACAGTACAGTCAGACAGTCTATACATACAAAGTCTGTTCAGTGGCCTTTGTAATTGCACTGCACATATAACACACAGCCTGCAGGCCTCATATTTAAATTGGAAGTATTCCCAGGCTCGGGCTGTGTACAGTAGTATGGCATCGTAGTTGAACTGTGCAGCTATCCTTGCTCCTATAGGGCACATATTGTCTAGGTATTATGGACCACAATAACACCTACAGATAGGACAAGGGTGGCATTGGATTGGAAACTGGTGTAGTCTATTTTGTGTGGGTGGGAACTGCTATGCTGGCCAATATAGGGGGTAGGTTGTCAAGATAAGATGGACTAGAATGAAACCTATAGACAAGAAAAGGGTATCAAACTGGCATAGTCTAAATGCTTTGAGTGAATATTGTGTGCACCGCTGGCTTATATATGGCACAGATTGTCTAAGTAACATGAACCCAATGTGACATCTACACACAGAAAAGGGTTGGCATTGGCTGGGCAACCTGTCGTCTACATAGTGTGATTACCCTGTTTAGCTAGAACAGCTCATATAGGGCACAGGTTGTCTAGATGGCAATGAGGATACCTACAGACATGTAAAAGGTGGCTTTGGTTGGGCAACCTATCAGAGCCAGCATGGTATGGGTGGGTGCCCTTTTTATATAGCCTGGTTCATATAAGACACCGTTTGATAAAGGATATAAGGGATGGAATTTCATGGGCATGCTTGCTTATTCTGCATACTGTGCATAGGGCGAGATTTGTAACATAGGCACAATTATACCTACAGCGAGATGGGCACTATACAGGCAAACTAACAATCTGCATTCTGCGTGTGGAAATGCTCTTAAACTAGCCTGGCTCATATAGCAAATAGATTGTGAAGATATCATGGGCGCCTACAGATGTGGCATTTCTAGAGCATGTACTATGTGGGTACATACTGCAGTCTCCATTCACCTAATTGTCATGTTTAAAACTCATATGGCCATGAACAAGATATAAAAACTTTTAAAAAACTATAAAAAAAAAAAAAAAACAACTACTACTATCAAAACTAAAAATTAAAATAATTTGATCTTTGACAAGGATGAAATGTCATGTCAGACATGAAGGTAATCTATTGATTTATTATTCTCCTAGGCGCCTGGCTTATCCTTCTGTACTCCTCAATCCTCACATGCTACACACACCCGCAGCGCTAACCGAGCTGAAAGAAGTGGGTGGAGTGGAGGCGGAGCCAAATTGGAGTAGGCAGGGAGGCGGCGGCACAGCAGCGTGGAGGAGGAAGGAGTGACATCACTGGTTGCTAGGTGCCAAGCGGCTCTAGCAACCACTGCCAGTGCTGTGTGTGGGCTCCTGCCTGCCTCCGCAGAGAGAGCGAGCGCCCAGCCGGCCACAGGCAGAGCCAGCGGAGACGGATCGGATGCGGTCCGGATGATGATGATGATCCATTCATTCTAGATGGTGCAACGGATCACTGAACAGTAAGTGACACAAGCTGAGTCAGCGGCAGTGCGCCCTAAGCGGCTGCCTAGTTCGCCTAGCAGGAGCGCCGGCCCTGACAATAATATATACAGTATTCCACAGTTCTTTGAGACTGTGTGGTCATGGCACACTTATGCTGGGTTCACATTGTTGCGCTGTGGTCAACAAGCACTTTACTACACCACACAAAGGTGCATTGTGTGCTTTGGTGGACTGTAGTACCATCATTCATTCTTACTGGCACCCCAATGCATCTTAACAAACCTGCACTGAAGTACACAATAAACAACTGTGCATTGTACACTGTTACAAAAAACTGAGTTTGTACATTTTTTTGATGCATTTTGGGGTTACAGGGCTCATTCAAATGCATTTATGCAACAGCATGAATCTATTAGTTTGTGCACACATTTGTTGGTACCTGAAACCACTTTCTTTTCCATACAAGTCAATGCAAAAGCAACTTAAAACAAAAAAAAAAAAAATCTTGTATACAACTAGAAGGTAACTTGGAAACAACTTGTGGAAACCAAAGCAAGTCAAAGGCAAGCCATACTGCATGTCTACCTGCAAGTCCCTAGAAAGCCTTGGCACTGAAACGGTTTGTGGAAATTCTAAAATACTGGCAACTATGTTTTGTCTGGATTAGAGTTCTCTGTTATACGAAGCACATTCCAAATATCTTCCAGGAATAATATTTTGAACTTGACTTCCCCAGATAATAAGAACCGCAGCAATTCAACGTTCATGCATTTCACCCCTATAGACATCTGGGTCTCTCACATTTAAGAGCAATTCCTGTTCCTTGACAGCCTGAAAGTCATATACAAGAGATAGAGGAAGTCATAATTGTAAAGCTAGCATTTAAAAGGGTTTCTCTTTTAATAAAACAGCAACAAAAAGTAGAAGGCTAGGTTCACACATGTCCGGCTACAGTTTGAAGTCCGGAGCGGTTTTGTTCGTTGATTCGTGAGCAAATTTTTACTTCAAGCCCAAAAATCGCACAGGACCCTTTTCAAAAATGGACCGCAGCCGTCCCCAGACATGTGTGAACCAGCACCACTGAAAGCCGATCCAATTCACGTTATGCGAATCGGATGCGGTTAAAAACTCATCCGATTTGCATATATGTGAAATGAGCCTTACTCCCAATTTGATGAACAGCAATCAAGTTTGTCAGCTACGCATTAATGAGTGCTAGGATTCTGTCATACTGGCTGTGTGCCCCCATCCCAGCATACCTGACGAGTCTGTACATGCTCTTCATGCTGTACAGGTGTGGGCATGCATGTGGGCACAGTGAGAAAAAGTTAGAGTTTGTTTTTAGGCCTTATGCACACGGGACAGTATCTTTAGCTCTAGAATGGAGTTTTGAAGCATTTTTGCATTAGCTTTTTGTAGCAAAACGAAACCCCCACAAAAGCTTATGGCTCAAAAACGCTCATAAATGCAAGAGTTCGAGCGTCTTAACAGTTGAAAAACGTACAACCCACTGTCAAAATCGCTGAGAAAAGCCTGTGTGCATGGACACATAGAACAACATGCCTACATGCCAACATGTCTACTGGCTGCAAAAAAAAATATATATATATATATATATATATATATATATATATATATATATATATATATATATATATATATATATATATATATATATATATATATATATATATATATATATATATATATATATATATATACACACACACAACGCCTGAAGCCAAAAACAGCAGCTGTAAAAATGCCCAATGTGCATGAGGCCTTATTGTCATCTTGTGTTACATAGTTAGTCAGGTTGAAAACAGACAAGTCCATCTGGCTCAACCAATAAAAAAGAAAAAAAAAAACGTAAAGAAAAAAAAAACACAACCATACAATCCTATACCCGCAGTTGATCCAGAGGTAGACGAAAAACCCCCAGCAATCGGATATTCCCTGGATCAACTTTACCTATAAAATATTAATACTCAGTTATATTATTTACACCTAGGAAAGAATCCAGGCTTTTTTTGAAGCAATCTAGTGAGCTGGCCAGAACCACCTCTGGAGGGAGTCTATTCCAAATTTTTTCACATTACTATAAAGAAACCTCTGAGATGAAATCTTTTTTCCTCTAGATTTAAAGAGTGCCCCCTTGTCCTCTGTGATGACAATTTGAAAACTCAACACCAAGTTCACTATATGGACCCCTTATTGTATTTATACAGGTTGATCATATCCCCCCTTAATCTCTACTTCTCAAGAGAGAATAAATTCAGTTTAGCTAATCGATCCTCATAGCCAAGCTCCTACATAAGGGAAAGTATGCATCTCTAGGAATTAATTCAGTTTTTGGGGTTAAGTTAAAGGACAACTAAATGCTTCTATATGACAGTCTATACCAGTCTCTCGACCAGGGAAGAGAATACATTTAGTTCCTCTAATCTTTCCTCATAGCTGAGCTCCTCCATGTATCTTATCAGTTTGGATGCCCTTCTCTGCACTTTCTCCAATTCCCCGATATCATTTTTCAGAACTGGTGCCCAAAACTGAACTGTATATTCCAGATGAGGTCTTACTAATGATTTGTACAGGGGAAAAATTATATCTCTCTCTCTGGAGTCCATGCCTCTGTTAACTACTTGCCTTCTGTGCACTTAAACACCCTTCCCATCCAGGCCAATTTTCAGCTTTCAGCGCTCTCACACTTTGACTGACAATTGCGCAGTCATGCTACACTGTACCCATATGACATTTTTATCATTTTTTTCACACAAATAGAGCTTTCTTTTGGTGGTATGTAATCACCTCTGCGATTTTTATTTTTTACAAAAAAAAAAGAATAAAGACAGAAAATTTTGAAAAAAAAAAAAAAAAAGTTTTTCTTATTTTCTGCGAGTAAATTTTGAAAATAAATGTTTCTCCTTCATTGATGTGCGCTGATGAGGCGGCACTGATGGTCACTGATGAGGTGGCACTTATGGGCACTGATGAGGTGGCACTTATGGACACTGATGAGGAGGTACTAATATGCCGCACTGATGAGCACTGATAGGCGGCACTGATGAGCACTGATAGGCGGCACTGATGAGCACTGAGAGGTGGCACTGCTGGGCACTGAGAGGTGGCACTGCTGGGCACTGAGAGGTGGCACTGACGGGCGGCACTGATGGGCACTGGCGGATGGCACTGGACACTGACGGGTGGCACTGATGAGCGGCACTGATGGGCAGCACCATCAGTGCCCACACTCAGTGCCCATAGTGCTGCCAGTCAGTGCTCATCAGTGCCTAGATGAGCAGGCACTGATGGGCACTGACTAGCAGCACTATGGGCACTGATTGTGGGCATTGATGGGGGGCACTGATGGCGGGCACTGTGTGTGTATTTTTACCTTTAGTAATCAGGGCACTGGTGATCGGTGCCCTGATTACATTCTCCTGTGTCCCCGGCGCTGTGAGGCTCCCCCTCCTTCCTCACACTGCAGGCTCCGTGTGAGGAAGGAGCGCCGGCGATGAGAGATGATCTCATATGTTTACCGGATCCTTTTCCACCCAAAGTCTGTTTGGTTTTCTGCGACATGGTTGCACAAAAAAAAGACGCTTCTGGGCTGTAAAGGAAGGACCTCGCTTACGTGAGGGAGACTTAACCTTAGTCGAGTGAGGAAGGAGTGTGCTCTTTCTCCCAGTGACCGTCTTGATCAAGTCATCCAAGGAGGAACCAAAAAAGGCGATCACCCTGAAAGAGAAGATCTGCCAAAAGCTTCTTAGAAGCCTGGTCGGCCAACCAGGACTTTAGCCAGATCGCGTGTCTGATGAGCACACTTGCCACTGACGCTCTGGCCGCGAGCGGAAGAACCTCTAGGTTAGCATCGCATACAAATTGCAGAGTCTGCGATAATTGGTCAGCGAGTTCCAGGGCAGATGACGGTAACGGGGTTAACGTCAGTGCCTCTCTCCGAGCCTTTACCCATTCAAACATAGTCTGAGAGACTAGAATGGTAGTCAGGGCAGGCCTGAGAATAGATCCCACTACTGTATACAGGTGTCGGGATAAGACCTCAATAAGTCAGTCAACCGGATCAGGGAGAGATGAGGATTCTGCCACCGATAAAAACGTGGCCTTGTGAATACCACATATGTGGGGGTCTACCTGAGGGGGGGGGGGGGGACTGTCCATTTGCGTAAGATCTCTTCCTCAAAACGGGTAGCATCTAGCCAAACATTTGGCAATTGCAAGCGTGCGATTAGGTCGCCACCATTCTTCCTCCACTAAGGCGGACAAGACTTCGGGACAAGGGAAAACCTTGGCCCGATTTCTTTACCCTGAGGGATCCAAAGGATACCAAGGCTCCTTGCAATTTAGAAATCGCAGCCGTGATTTTTAGGGTGTCCCTCACTGAGGATATCAAACCATCTATGAGCGCATTTTCCTGTGGGTGTGGAAAAGGGAGCTGTTTGGCCATTCCCAAGACCAGGCAGCTAAAACTGAAGATGCAACGGTGAGGCCTGTGGTAATAACCCAGAGACCCCGCCCCCCCTGGGCATGTCAAAGCCTTTGGCTCTACCTGGTCACTCCTAGTGGGAGGGGCTTATTAACCATCCGTCTATGATTTAAAGCAGCAGCTACGTCCCTCGGTGGACGAAAGAGAAATAGGAGTTTCACTTTTTTAAAATTACCTTTTTGATGATATTCTAATTTTATGGAGATGCACCTGTATATAGCCTGGTGGGACAGAATTTGGGAGGCCTCCAAGATGTGGACCAAATCAGTGGGCACTTTCTTTAATACGTTCGGCAGATTCTGTCTTACGAGAAAATATCAAAATGTACTAATGTCAAGTCTTGGGAGTTATACTCCCATTGGACCCAATCCACTGCATTCTGGACCTACCTTTATCCTTCAAACTTCAAAATAGTTGACAAAACATTTATCTAAACAGCAGCTAGAAGGCTTATCCCCCAACATTTTAGGACGACTGCGGTCCTGTTCTATACACACTTGCTGGATACGGTTATGGAAATTAGGAGGATGGAAAAGAACGGATGTACTGGAGTTGTTCTCTCAGCATGAATATTGTGGGATCAATCACCCGACAACTTCCTCCGTCAACTCCCCCAATAATATAATTAAGTTAAATATAGAGGTTCGGTGTCCTAAGAAGTGTAAAAAGAACATGTTTGTTATGCTCTGATCCGGTTTAGTTCACACACTTGTTTTCCCCTGCTTTTACTACTTTTACTGGAGTTCCATTTCTAGAACCCTGTAGAGAAAGACTGCTAGAGATACTTTTACCGAAGGAAAAATTATCAGATTTACACACGGCCCATCTGCCTGCTACATGTAACTAAAAAGCAGGATAATTTACTTTTAACAGAGCTGAGATTTCATATTCTCCGTCCACCTCCTTTGTTGAGATTTGCTTCCCTCCTGTTCCTTTTCTTCCTGCCACCTCCTGCCAAATCTACAACCGCTCTTGGTAAAAGAAAAACAGACCCAGCTGCCTTTAGCCATCCAACGTGCAGGTTTGCTGTCCTCCCTGCTGTTTTGGCTCGAGTTCTTCAGACTGGAAAATTTGGAAGCTCAATCTCCACAGATTTGCAAAATGCCAGAACCATCTAAGAGGAAAATAGGACAAGGCCACCCCGAGGCAAGTTTGTACTAAAATCTGCTGGCTGCAAGGCTGAGCCGCAGTAAACACCAAAAAAAAAAAAAAACATGCAAAGTCTCTTCAACCAAAACCTGGCTACTTTTCGCTCCTAGCAGTTTGTTGGTGTGTGTACATTCTGGCCGTAAAATGTTAGAAATGGAACCGGGTGCTGGGGACAAGGTAACTCCTGTGTGAATGAACAGACGTTACATCAGAGGCAGCACAATGACTACAAGTGGGAAAATTAACTGAGCTGAACATTGCGAGCAATATAAAATATTCAATTTACATTATTTTCATAACAAGCAGTATATGTGCTTTGAAGCAAAGCCATCCATGACCCCTGTCGCTGCAGATACTATGGAGCAATTTATATTCAAAATGTTTTTTTTTGTGAAACCCCACCCCAAAAACAAACAAAACACACACAGCATTTGAAGTCATTCAAATCATTCTCTAGGCCAATGCAGCTCATCCTGCTCCTTCCTCCCAATGCTGCATATAAAACATTGAGCCCCCGTTCACACTGGGGCGACCTGTGAGGCGACCTGGTCGCCTCACAGGTCGCCGCAGGTTGCCTCCCATAGGGAAGCTGCGGACCCGTTCTGATAGGAGCGACACAAGTCGCTCCGACTCAGAAAAAGGGTCCGGAGCTTCTTTGGGGCGACCAGGAGGCGACCGCCATAGACTTCAATGTTACGAAGTCCGTTGCGGCCGCTCCGAGGTCGCGGCGCGAAGTAGCGTCGCCCCAGTGTGAATGGGGGCTTAAACACGCGTGTTATATCCCACAATACAGCAACATGCATTATTGTAAACTTAATTTAAAAAAACAAAAATAAAATTTCAGACGACTCAGCTCTGTGCCATGGAGTCCCCCACCTGCTCTCCTGGCTCCTCCTCTCTGCCGAGTGCCCCCACAGTCGTTTTCTGTGGTGGCACTCATGTGGGCTTGATTTCAAGCTGTGCTGTGTGTGTGTCTGTAGACACAAACACCGCACAACTCAGTCCCACCCCCCACTATCTTCTCACAGACTATGATTCGCAGCAGGATCCAATGGCACCCACTGCTCTCAGGTAAAGTGCTGGAACAAGATCTGGCTCAGGTAAGTATAACGGGCGCTGGGGGGATCCTATGCACAGGTATTTTATTGACCTTAATGCAGAACTAGTGTCCCTGTTGGAAGAATATCCCCACTATTATTGTTCTGGGGACAACCAAAAATGTAGAATTTTCTTTAGGTCCCTTTCAAACAGTTCTGTTCCGTCATTTAAAAAAAAAACAAACAGATTCAATTTACATCAGCTTACCTTACTTCACATTGTTTTTAATCAGTTTTTACAAAAAATCAAAAAAAAAAAAAAATATATAGAAATGTGTTGAGGTCTCCCCAAAATCTATACTAGACCCTTATCCGACACAGTGTTAATTTCGTCGACTAAAACTTTGTCTACTAAATTAAAACAATTTTAGTCGACTAAAACAATTCAGATGACTAAAATACGATTAAAACTAAAATGGCATTTTAGTCATAAGACTATAACTAAAACTAAATAAAAAATTTACATCATCAAAATTAACACTCCTCTGCTGGCCATTTCTATATCGGCAACACAATTCCATCCAGAGCCTGTAATAATAGCACATTAAAGTTTAAACATGTATTGCACCACCGCATACGCATAAGTAAGGAGCATCTACTAAGCTGCTGAAAACGAAATAAAAACGCTTTTCTTACATTTTTCCCTAATATTTAATGTTGGTAATATATTCAGGTAATATGTGCAATGACATTACAGCCAATGGAGTTTACAGCAGTGTTATTTCGTCAACGAAAACGTTTTCATCACCGGCATTTTTCAACTGACGAAAACGAGACCCAAAGTATAGCACATTTTCGTCAAATGACGACAACTATGACGAAAATCAAATCCGTTTTCGTTAACGAACCAAAACTAAACGAGAATGTGAGGCAGGGACGTTTACCCAACTTCCGGTTTTCACGGAGCTCCGCCTGTGTGGCATCTGGCGTGGCGTGCCCCGTGACGTCCGACGTGAGAAGTGGACTACTACAAGAGAGTCGACTCGAGACCAGTCACCTGACCTCACCAGAGCACTGCAGCTGCAGCACTACAGCCATACGCGCCAGGCCCGACTCATCACACGGCACTGGCACCCGGCCACCACCACATCCAGAGCAGAGCACCCACTGTGAATTAACAGCCAGGCCAGCTATTACTTCCTCCCTGAGTTCCCTCAGTCCACTCACCAGTCACCACTGGCATCAGATTCCGCCATCCATCCAGGACTGTGTGCGTGCATATAGGCCGCTGAGGCCCGCCCGCCCATCCTGTTCAACAACTTCAGTTCAGAGTCAGACCAGAGACCACCTTTAAACCCGAGACCCCCATCCAGCACTCTGAGCAGCACTGTGTGCACTCACTGCACTGACTGCAGGCAGCAGCATTACAGGCCTCCTCTCTGACCTGACCATGACCATTTAGATGACTAAAATGTAGGACGTTTTAGTCGACTAAAATGTAAGATGTTTTAGTCAACTAAAATGTACTGGAGTTTTAGTCGACTAAATACGACTAAAACAAACACTTGCAGAAGACTAAAATGGGACTAAAACTAAAATGCCATTTTAGTCCCAAGACTAAGACTAAAACTGAATTGAAATTTGTTGCCAAAATTAACACTGATCCGACATGTAGCCCTTTAGACTAGGAAGGGGGGGGGGGGTGTGACAAGTATGCCTCATGCTCTCAACATGGGGTGGTACTTTGCCTGGTACCCCCCTGGCAAAGCACCTTTACTAAGTCCCTATTTTGATAAGGGCCTCTTCCCCCACAACCCTAGAGTGGTGGTTGTTGGGGCACAAATTTTTGGAGTCTGGAAACCCCCAGGTCCCCCCCCCCCTCACTGAATGAGTATGGGGAACTTATTTACAAAAAAAAAAAAAGTTAGGTGTAAATACTGAGGATCTCAACGTTTACCCAAAGGAATGTAATCTGTTGACAGAGGGAAGGCCCGCGTGAAAGGGGCCTTACCGAAAAGGGTAATCAGGACAAATAGTGGTGCAACTGGGGCAAAAACAGCAAACCTGATAAGAGTTCGAATCCTTCTCCACACTATTCAAAACCAAAATAAAAAAAAAAAAAAAAAAAACTTCACATTTAGTTATACTTTAAGACACGGAAAAATATGAATAGGCCCTTAAAGAAAGAAGGCTGTAACTGCCAGGTCACTACATGGTGCAGGGTGAGATCAACTGCTAAAAGGAACAACTTTAGAGCCCTTTCTATAAACTTTGAGGATGAATTCCTACACTGTGCTGGCAGCTACTGAGGTCATTGAGGTCTTGTTTTAAAGCTAATTTACTCTGTATTAAGAATATATCTAAATGTAGGTTTCAATAGTATGGTCTGGGATTTATTTTCAGAAAATGCATTAAAAAGCAATTAGAGGAAAAAACCGAAGGCAATCTGTGAACCACTAACACAATCCAGAAAACTCTGCAACTGTACTTAATTGGGAGGTACAGAAGGCATAGAGCAGGTGTTGCAGGTTCACTGACAGCGTACATCCTAAATCCTTTGCTCTGCAACACCCGCTCTATGCCTTCTGTACCTCCAAAATCACAACGTAATATAGGAGTTTAAATAGGATTGAATATCAGAAATCAGAAACCTGATCTCTGCCTTTTAAAAATAAAAGGCAACCCTTGAAAGATACGGATCCTTTCTCCAATGCTGGCCCCACAGAAACTCCGCTGTACCGTTAGTCCAGCAACATTCAACTTACATCTTGTAAACAAAGGCCGTCATGGACATACCCCCAGGAGGTGTGTTTGAGCATCAGACACAGTACAGTACTGCAGATAGCAGTGTTTACATCATGTAAACACAATTCTCTGGAACACTGAAGATCGACAATCCACAAGCAATGCAGCTTAGGGTTGTGCAACAAACAGGCAAACAAAAACAGAGGTCTCAAAAACCCAGGGGAGAAGCCGGGAAGAGCTGCCTGATGTGTCTTACTACCTAATAGAGATATGGGCAAACAGTTGGACCCCGAGCAGGAGTTTGGGCCAAACATTTGCCTGTTCGGCTATTCTACGAACACCCAAATTTGCAAGGTATTCGTCCTGACAAACACTCTACAATGCTCTGAGTGCTGCACAGTATATTCTGCGCCCTGACTGGGCAAAGCTTTGCCCAATCAGAGCACAGTGTAAGCTGGTTGTTTGGGAGCAGGGCCAGAAAGTCGGCCGCAGTGTCCTTAACAACCAATGAGCCATAAGCCGTCAATGGGTTTCCCCGCTGAAAGCCAAATGAAAAAAGAAAAAAAAAATGCTGGTTAAAAATAAAAAGGAAAAAAAACTGTGAAATTTGGAGGGGAACCCCACGCCAAAGTTAAAAAAAAAAAAACACAAAAAAAACCCCAAAAAGACAGCGTGGGGTCCCTCCCAAAATTCATACCAGACCTTTGTCCGGGCATGTAGCCTGGCAGGTCAGCGAGCACCCCCCCCCCCCCACTAAACCAAACCAGGCCACATGCCCTCAACATGGGGGGGTGGCCTCCAAATCTCAAAGCACCTTGCCCCTATATTGATGGGGACAAAGGCCTCATCCCGTGGCTCGTGGTTGTGGGGTCTGCAGGCGGGGGGAGCTTATCAGAATCTGGAGATACAGAGATCCCAAATACCTCCTCCCAAGTGAAGGAGTATCGGGTACATAGTACCCCTATCTGTTCACCAAAAAAAGTGTACAAAAAGTAATAAAAATACAAGGTTTTAGACAAATCCTTTATTAAAAAAATAAAATAGTGTCACTTGATGTAACTCCATTGTCAATGTCGCCCGCATGCACCAGTCCATGACGTCAGAAGGGGAGGTGCCACCGGGTGATATAGCCAGGTGGCCCCACCCTTTACCTATATAAAAATGTCAAAGCACAGGGGAGACATTTCAGCAGGAGGCTGTTCCAGAAGGTGGAGCATTTTTTTCCCGTTTTTTGTACTTTGACTTTTTTTTTTTTTTTGGTGAATGGGTAGAGGTACTCATTCACATGGGGGGGCAGGATCTAGGGACCCCCCCTTGGTAAAGGGGGCTTCCAGATTCCGATAAGCCCCCTGCCCGCAGACTCACACAACCACGGTTGCGGGAATGAGGTCCTTGCCCTTGAGCCATGCCCCAAAGCACCCCCCCATGTTGAGGGCATGTGGCCTGGTATTCAGAAGGGGGGCACTAGGCTTGTGACGGTATCAGATTTTCATGCTGCGATTAATTGATTAAGGTTTTGCCACGGTATACGGTATTATCACGGTATTCTATTATTAAATTTAAATTATTAAATTTCCACCTCACTTCAATTTCATTGCTGAATTTAGGGGCTTTGGTTCACTTATGCACATTATTATATAGTCAGTCAGTACAGACTCTGTGAACCAGGCCTAAAATAGGTCATCAAGCAGTGTCTGGCCTAACTGGTGGTAACTGGTCCTGGCGCTCGGCTCCGATCCGATGGCCTGGTCATTAAGAGGGCAAATCCTTGTGGTCAAGAAGTGGTTAAACCTGAAGGAGGTGTTGTTTATAAATGACTTTACTATTGCTTTAGGCCTGGTTCACATGTATGCGGGTTGGTGGTTCACATGTATGCGGGTTGGCGGTTCACATGTATGCGGGTTGGCGGTTCACATGTATGCGAGTTGGCGGTTCACATGTATGCGGGTTGGTGGTTCACATGTATGCGGGTTGGTGGCCCACATTTGCACAGGCATAGCAGCCCATTGATTTGAACGGGCTGCTATGCCCTCATTTTCCGCAGAAAAAAGGTGCATGCAGCATTTTTTTAAAATTCAGTGGCCTTGAAATCCATCCTGCTTTTGCACCATGCGACTAACCTGCAGTTCCTGCTCTGGCAAGCTTTCTGCATTTTTTGTAGACACTGCTTGATGGCTATATAATAATGTAATGTGGGCTGCTATGCGTGTGTGTGTGATATATATATATATTTATTAGAGCTGCACGATTCTGGCCAAAATGAGAATCACGATTTTTTAGCTTGGAATAAAGATCACGATTCTCTGTGTAACAAAAAAAAAAAATTGGGATAACTTTACTGTTACGTTTTTTTTTTTTTATTCATTAAAGTCTAATCATTGCGTTTGAAAGACTGCTGCGCAAATACAGTGTGACATAAAATATTACAACAATCGCCATTTTATTCTGTAGGGTCTCTGCTAAAAAAATATATAAAATGTTTGGGGGTTCTAAGTACTTTTCTAGCAAAAAAAAAACTGATTTTAACTTGCAAGCAACAAGTGTCAGAAAAAGATCCAGTCTTTAAGAGGTTAAACTTCCTTTCTCCCTGGCAGAGGGAAGGAAAAGATACAATGTAATCATTTTTGTTTATAGTTACTGGGAGACTTAATGCTGAAAGGCGTTAGCTGTGTGAGTGAATGAGTCATCCAGCTCACTGAAATGTATCAATTCACAAGTCAGGCAGACTTGACAGAGAAACTCGGTATTTTAAAAATGCCACAATAACAATACCGTGGCTATGCAATACCGCGATATATCGAATTACCGAAAACCGGCATATGTCTAGGGGGCACTCATTTGTCCCTCCCCTTTCCTGGCCTGGCAGGCTGCATTCATGGATAAGAGTCCGGTATGGATGCGGGGGGGGGGACCCCACGCAGTTTTCTCTATTTTTTCAATACCTGGGTGCCAGCAATTGTAAACCCCCCAAGCCCCCACCCCCACAAATCATTTTAAATGAGATTAGACTCTCTTTAGAAATGTATATTTTGCTGCAGCATGTTTTATGCAGGCTACAAATGCATCACTTTAGAGGCACATTAAGGGGACCCTACAATCACTCTAAAGGAATTTTTCATTTTTATTGTTGCACTTTAAGCATAATTAAAATCACTACTCCTGAAAAAAACAACTTGTTTTTATAAAAAATGTTTGCATCAATACATGTCCCCCAGGGCAGTACCCCTTTTATAGCCAATTTCCTGCATATAAGCCTTCAAAATGGTCACTTTTGATGTTTACTGTTCAGCTCTCAGACTTCAGTGGGTTTGCCATTCAGGTTAGAACATTTCACCTGTTCGGGAGTTCTGAAACAAGGGGGGAGGGAAAAAAAAAAAAGAGGTAAAAAAGGGGTACATAAGGCAATTGGCATAGTAAATAGGGTAATATATGATAGATCCATAGCATAATATTAATATGTATAAACAGCCAATTGCCAGGCATTGCTAAACAGAGAAATTATCCATGAAACGCATTGAGCTATTTATTGATGCATCTTTCAACTTTTATATATATTTGGATTCTGTATATGCTAATATCAGCGGTGGTTCCATTCCAATGTACAAATGTAATTTAGCAGCTCTGTATGATTTGATACTATGATTTTTATTGTATTATTTACCCAATTGCTCCATGTATGTATTATGTATGTATTATGTTATTTGTAGGATGATGATATTCATTATAAAATTATTCCTTTTTGTATTGTTGACTCTACCATTTTATACGCCAACCACTCCCACACACTTCATATAAAGTCCCACTCCCCACCCTTTTTATTTTTAGATTTCTTTGTTTAGCAATGCCTGGCAATTGGCTGTTTATACATATTTATATTCTGCTATGGATCCATCATGTATTACCCTATTTACTATGCCAATTGCCTTATGTACCCCTTTTTTTGTTCCCTCCCCCCTTGTTTCTGTATGAATAGGGATGGGGGCATCTAGCCATATACGGGCAGTGCCTCACAAAAAGTCCCAAATGTTTGTGTTTGGGAGTTCTGCTGCAAACCAAATGGGGGGGGGGGTCTTCAGCCCATATCTACTACCTAACTTGCATCAGAGGAAGCCTAAATAGTTAAAATTTACAACGACAAAATAAAAAAATAAATAAATGGGGTCTTTTAGCTGCACACTCGTTAATCTTCTCTTCCAGGCAGTCTTCAGCCACCAATTCACCTGAATAAAGCTGCATATTACAGTCATTTAGGATTAAGATCCTGGGTCCTATAATGTACGATTAAGATAAAGTATGTCTCCAGTTGTTTAATATTTTTATTCTTTATTTAATAAAGCCCATAAGGACAAGAACATTAAATTTCAGCGCAACAGGTAAACTGATCAGGGGAAAAACAGTATAAATAACTATTTAAAAAAGAGCAAAGGTTGACACCAAAAAAAATGCTAGACAAATTTTCTTTAAACCTAGAAGCCAGCTAGAAAAAAAAAAAAAAAAAGTTAGGAGCTGTTTTTTTTTTTTTTTTTTTTTATATATATTTACCAAGGCTTTATTGTCGATGACGGAGGTGGCAGATCTTGAATTTGCACATGGAGGGGACTGGAGCCAAGCATGCTGCTGGGTGGGATGGCTCTCTCACTGGGTGGTTTCAGGGGATGTGTGTCCCTTTGGGGGTTCTCTGGGTGTGGGGATTTGACACTTATGGCTGATATAAGAAATATTGGCTTTTGAGTTTAATACTGCTTTAAGGTTGGCCATTAATGACTTTTGTTCTGATCAGCCAGTAGATGATTTCCCCTATCCACACAAGCAAGGTGGATAAAGGAATCCCCCCCCCCCCAACCACCCTGAGACATTGTACTCCGACAGTGGAACACCTCCACTGTCAGAATACCCTGATATGTTCATTGCTAGATCGTCTTGTCGGGAGGAAATGGTTGGAAAGGTGTCCAGTCCCTGTTGAACTGGCTGAATTTGGATCTATGGTCAGCCTAAGATCGTGTGTGTGTGTGTGGGTTGGTTACTATAAAATAGTGTTAAATACCAGTAATAACCACTAGGCTTTCAAATCCTAACTAAAATGGTGTTTCCAAAACACCAGATTGCCAGCAAGGAGAAACGTTTTGGCTGTGGGGTAGGGCGGTCCACATTGAAAATCTTGGGCAGGAAGATCTGCAGGATTTTTGCACATCCATTTGCTATCCCAAGCATCACTATACCTAAAATCCAGACTTTTTGGTTTTCTGTTTTGGAGGTATGATACGTTTAGCTGCATCCTCAAAAAATACTACATGCTGCAGTTTTAGCATCATGCTCAGTCTGCCCAGGACTTCCTTGGGAACAAGAACGAACTGTGAATTATACTGTATATGACGAAGTCTTTTGCAGCAATAGTATCTACCCATAAACATCCGGCTGAGCATTTTTGCATGAAACACAGCAATTACTTTCATCTACCTTACATTCCACTCCCACGCCATGCTGCTCTTTCTTCCTGGCACGGGAATAACATTTTCGAGGGATGGGCCAGAACGGGCCTTCACCTGTCGGGTGGCGAGAACTCCAACAAGTAGTATGGCTTTCAGGCTTCTTCTTGTGCCAGGTGAAGGATCATACAGAGTGGCCAGCATTCGGTACTCTGCTCCTGCGCTGCACCCTCTTTCTCCCTGGCTCGGGAATAACATCTTAGAGGGCGGGCCGATACGGACTTTCATGCTTTCAGGCCTCTTGTGCCGGGTGCAGAATCAGAGAGTGTCCAGCATTCGACACTCCGCTGTCAGGCCGCAAGGTGCTCTGCTGCTCAGACAAAGTGTTAGACTTCAGGGCAGATGGCAGACATTAGCAGCATACGTGGCAGCAAAGAGAGTTGCTTGCACCAGGTGCCCACGGTGAGTGGACTAGTGGAACTCCAGGCGCTGGAACGCAATTTCTGGTCGCCATGGCGACCTGGCACCTGGGATTTGAGCCTGATCTAGATTGTTAATCATTAACTTATAATCCGTCTGACTTCTGCTCATCAGCTATCCTTGTTCATGTATTTTATTTGTGGCCCAAGGCAATAATTCTTCCAATGTGGCCCAGTAAGGTTTGATACCCCTGGTTTAGAACAGGTTCATGTCTTTTCAGTTTTGCTTTAATGTGTTTTTTTTTTTACTCACCACTGATGATACACCTGTCCTAAGGTGGGAAAAATTACCAAATACATACACACATATACATATATATATATATATATATATATACACACATGTACATATATATATATATATATATATATATATATATATATATATATATATATATATATATATATATATATATATATATATATATATATATATATATATATATATATATATATATATATACACATATACACATATATATCACACACAGACACTAAATAGTTTTCAAATAATGTTGAAATAGTGTTCCATAATGATTTCGTCTTACTGAATGTCAGTAGTCACAATCCTGAATCTGGCTGGTTCTGGCAATTACTAAATCTAAAAAACAAAACAAAAACACACGGGATTGTTCAATTTTGTACCATCTTGTCACATTGGTGTCAAAGTTCTTACTTGCATCCATGTATAAATTGTCAACAATTACAACTATCTGTCACAATATAAAAGTCATCTGTTCCTACTCCATTGTTCCATTTCTAGGAAAACCTCGGGAACAGACTTCTATTACCACCAGATCCCTCCAATTAAAAAGGATGATCCCAGCTAGTAGGTTAACAGAGAGGCCTGCATGATAAAAACAGCCTTCTTCGAAGAAACACATTTAATAGTTTCAAGAAATTGACTGATGTGTCTAAAGAAAAATGCACGCACACATAACAAACCCTATTGTAGCATTAAATGACATACAGCAAAGCACCCAGCGCTGGCTTCTTAGAGGGCTCGCTCTCAGAAAACACACAACAAAAGGCCAAGCAGCACAGAAAGGAGATCCCAAGACCCTGGCTTTCACCATCTCATTAAAGAGACCCCTACCGCTTAAACGCATGGGAGTAGGTGCAAATCCGACAAAAGGGTGTGGTCCTATTAAAGAGAGTTAATTTAAAGTGACAATACAAGCTGGGCTGAAGCTTGGGCATATAAAAGGCAGCAAGGACATTAGAAAAAGAAAATAATACAAATCTTATTTATCTGGACTATAAATGGCAAAGTAATGAGACTGATGCTTGCCTGGTAGGTGACCCAGTGTTTTTAGCCCAACAGTCCAGAAGCAACATACCAAGGAAAAACAACAAGAACATTTTCTGCAGCCTTTACCCAGCTATATATACACACATATAATCATGATCATCATTATTATAATAATAAAAGAATAATAAAAGAATAGACAAAGACGCAATTCCTAAGAACAGATTTCTTTTATCTCAAATCCGTGCAAATCCTAAAAACAATAAATTCAGTTATGTGTTGGAATGCACACCCGCTCCAGGTGATCATTCTCCTACTTAAGCATTCATTTACTGATCAGCTACTCCATGGGGGAGCTAGGTTGGCTTCTCCGCCACATTGGAAGAAGAAATCTGGATAGCTGCACTCACCGGCTTTAACAAATATCAGATATAAAGATCACAAAACAGTGGGGGGACAGTAAGATGTTAACGCGTTTCATGCTACACAAGTGCTTAGTCATAACTTACTGGCTCACTCCCACAGCCCACAGGACCACAAGATCCCTACAGTATACAGGTGTAGTGAGTGAGTCAATCAGGCACACAGAACAAAATTTAACGTTCTAAAATCACTGGCAGCCAAAAGTGCATATCCTTCAAAACCAGCAAAATATTACAGGTAATCAGAGCATGAACACAGATGCTGGTAAGCCAAAGCACCCTTCAACAAACCACACTACCTCACATATCCTAACAAGGAGGAATAAGGAAGGGGGGGGGGCATGGAAGGGAACTGCAGTACACAGCACAGGCAGACATACTACTTCCAACATTATGCAATGCTAGATATCTGTGCAGTGAAACTTGAAGTGGAACTTCAATTTCACAATTGACATTTTTAATCCTCATGCTGCTAACATTAGTAAACATATGAAAGTATATCATATTTACCTTCATTTCTTCAGTTACTTCCTGGTTTCTTGCCTAGGCAAATGAGGTCATACATTCCAGGAGTCTTTAGGAGAGAGGAGGGGGGGGGGGGTCTCCAGCTAAGCACACTCTCCTGCCCGCATGTCTGAGCTAAGGACAGGTGGATTCCAGGACGTAAATGCTGCATAAATCATTTGTGCTTACTCAAGATGGCCACAGCCAGAGATGCCAGGTTTTTTTTTTTTTCAAAGTGATTTTTTTCTTGACCTTTTAATGCCTTTTTTTTTTTTTTTTTTTTTTAAACGCAAAGGCGCTTGAAAAACACCTCCGTGTGAAAGCAGCCTTAGGGAGGAGGCAACGTACTAAAAAAAGTAAAGGCTAGGCAGCATATCTATAGCCGTTAAAAGCTAGATGCCTATAGTTTAACCACAGAGTAATCTTCAAGGAAGTCAAAGATTTGGCTGTCTTAGTGGTGCTAGGATCAACAGCTAGTAGGGCAAAACTACAAATCTTTTCAAAACTAAGAGTATATCTCTATATTATATTTCAATTGTGTATTTAGCCGTTGACTGAAGTTCTGTTTTTTCCAAACAACTATGGGAAGAAAAAAAAAAAAACAGTACAATCACCGAACACCACACAAAGGTTCATAATATAAATCAAACTCGGGAACCGTGAGATACAGGGCATCAACATCAATGATATCCATTCTAAAGATGCATCAGCATCTGCAGCAGTTATTCCAAAAGCACAGCAAAGGATGTTCAAGGTAATAAAATTGTTATTTTCAGTTGGATGGAATTCGAGAGTAACTGCATCATGGGCAATGAAACACTGTGCATATGCAAGCTTTGTGTGTGTGGGATGTATGTTAAGGAGGAGTTCCACCCTGGGAATACTTTAATAAAAATACCCCCGGGACAGTCATGGCTAGTACATTCCACAATGGCTAGCCTCTGATCTGTCCCGGGTTGCACTTACCTTTTAGGAGAAATACTTACCTTGAAAATGTATTGTCCAGCGCTGCCATCTCAGGTGTGGGCAGCTTGAAGCCAGCGTGATCCTCTTCTGCGTCCTCTTCCGTCTTCTTCGGTACCACGATGCACTGCACCGGCCCCGCCGTCACTTCCGGTGCGACAGCGTCATCCCTGCACAGCTTCTGGGCATGACCAGAAGCGGTTTAGCAAGGTATGACGGCGCCTGCACCGGAACTAACGTCGGGGCCGGTACAGGCGCATTGATTCCTGGGAGCGATGACGTTCAGCTCCCAGGAATCATTGCAAGCCAGGAAGTGACGAATCGCCATGGCCGCCGAGGGGAGGAAGAGGAAGTAAGGTAAGTATATTTTCTTCTAAACCAGGTAAGTAAAAAAAAAAAAAAAAATTGCGATTATCCATTTGTTTTTCAGGTGACCCCGGGCATGAAGATGGAGGCAAGTTTAATTTTAGGGTGGAACTCCGCTTTAACCACTTAAGCCCCGGAAGCTTTTACCCCCTTCCTGACCAGGCCCTATTTTGCGATTCGGCACTGCGTGACTAACAGACAATTGCGCGGTCGTGCAACGCTTTACCCAAACGATTTGACGCCTTTTTTTCCCCACAGAGCTTTCTTTTGGTGGTATTTGATCACCTGTGCGATTTTTACTTTTTGCGCTATAAACAAAAAATAAAAAAAGAGACAATTTTGCAAAAACAACAATATTTTTCACATTTTTTTTTATATGAAATTCCCCAAAAAAGAATGTAAAAAAATCGGAATTTTTTAACATTTTAGGCCAATTTGTTTTCTGCTACATATTTTTGGTAAGAAAAAAAAACGCAAAAAGCGTATTTTGATTGGTTTGCGCAAAAGTTATTGCGTTTACTAAGGGAAAGATTTTTGTCATTTTTATTGTTTTGTTTTTCTTTTTAACAAGTAATGGCGGCGATCTGCGATTTTTTTTGCGGGATTGCAACATTGCGGCCGACAGATCGGACCCTTGACTGACATTTGACACTTTTGGGGGTACCAGTGACATTACTACAGTAATCAGTGCTATACATATGCACTGTTACTGTAAAAATGACACTGGCAGGGAAGGGGTTAACTTTATTGGAGAAGGAGGGGTTAAGTATGTCGCTAGGGGCGTGCTTCTAACTGTGAAGGGATGTGGCTTGTTGTGCAACTACAGAGATATACGGTCCTACATAGCAGGACCGTATGATCTCTGCACTTACACAAGTGAGAATGACAGGCAGCTTTGTTTACATTAGCCGCCTGCCTTTCTCCCTCTGTAATGGACGATCGCGAGTGACCGGCAGACATCAAGTCCGCCGGTCACACGCGCGGGGATCACAGTGAACAAGCGGGGGCGGGAGCGCACCTCTGGCGGCGCGCGCTCGCCCCCTATTGGCTCGCAGGCGAGTGACATACCCATACGTCACTTTGCCTGCACGGGGCTGACCGCCGCAGTATATGTACTTACGGCGGTCGGCAAGTGGTTAACATTTGAAAATGCTACATTTTGACATTTAGCCCTGGTTCACACAGGTGCGGCTTTGAAGTCTCGCAACTTCATGGCGGCTTGCTAAGACCCTGTGCGACTTCATTTAAACAGATGTCAATGCAAGAAGCAATGAGGATGCATAGAAAGTGCAGGAACCTTAAAGTCACTGCGACTTGAGTCACACCAATTTGAATGGTTCCATTGTCCCTAATGGGGTGCAACTTTTAATGCGACTTTGAACTCTCAAGTCACACTGATGTGAACCAGGGCTTAGAGTTCTATATTTGTCATAAACTGCCCAAAAATGTTCTATTATGTGGTTACAAAATTCCTCTTCAACCTCCCATATTTTCATAGTTTTGCATTAAAATTTTCTAGATTGTAAGCTCTAACAAGCAGGACCGTCCAATTCCTCCTGTATTGAATTGTATCATAACTGTATTGTCTTCCCTCATATTGTAAAGCGCTGTGCAAACTGTTGGCGCTATATAAATTCTGTATAATAAGTGGAACTTAACTCTCCCAATCAACATGTTTAATCCTCTTCCTGCTAGCATTAGTAAATATATAGTATATCATTTACTTGCGTTAAACCTTTTTTTTTTTTTTTTTTTTTTTACATTTCTTCAGTTACTGCATGTTTTCTTGCCTAGGCAAATTATGTCATACATCCCTGGAGTCTGCAGGAGAGGAGGAGGAGGAGGAGGAGGGGTTTTCTCAGCTACGCACACACTGCTGTCTGTAAGCCTGAGCTAAGAGCAGATGGATTCCAGGAAGTAAATGTTACCTAAATCATCAGCTCGAAATGCTGGGGGGGGTGTTTTTCAAAGTTATTTCTCCACAAAAAGCATAGAGACATGGATGGATGAGGGAGTTTGCTTTGATTACTACAAATGATATAAGTAGTGTTTTTGGTTTGTGGTGTTCAGATGTATTGAAAATCCCCCTTTAACCACCTCCCACCCGGGCCATTGTAAATATACGGCCGGGTGGGAGCTTCCTCCTTCTGATCGGACGTTCCGGAACGTCCTTCAGAAAGAGAGATCGCGCCGCCGCGGGCACGCGCAGCGGCGCGATCTCGATGTGCCTGTGTCCCTAGGACACAGAGCAACAAGCCTCGGCAGGAGGGCCCTGTGATTGGCCCTCCTGATCACATGACGTTTGTGTCCAATCACAGCCGTCATGTAATGTCAATACAGCCGTTGTAACGGCTTCGATCTCTTCTCCTCCTGACAGAGATCCAGATGCAGAGGATCGATACTGCAGCCGGGGTGATCAGTGAGTATTTCTAATTACTCACTGATCACAGGGGGGGTCTGTGCTGGTAATTAGATGATTGATTACCAGTGCAGCCCTGGGGGTAGGGGGTGCCACTAGAGCCACCAGGGATGCCCACCCATGTCCACCAGGGATGCCCACCATGGCCACCAGGCAAACAGGGCTCAGAGAGCCTGCCAGTGGTGCCCCCCTTTAAGTGCTGCCCACCAATGCCATCTATCAGTGCTGCCCACCAGTGCCTGTTATTGCCATCTATCAGTGCCGCCCACCAGTGCCCATTATTGCCCACCAGTGCTGCCTATCAGTGCCTCCCATCAGTGCCGCCCATCAATGCCACCTATCAGTGCCCATCAGCGCTGCCTATCAGTGCCCACCAATGCTGCATATCAGTGCTATCTATCAGTGCCACATATCAGTGCCCATCAGTGCTGCATATCAGTGCTGCATATCAGTGCTATCTATCAGTCCCCATCAGTGCCACCCCATCAGTGTCTCCTCATCAGTGCCTGTCAGTGCGGCGTCATCAGTGCTCATCAGTGCGGAAAAAAAACATCTATTTACAAAATTTTATAACCTAAACAAAAAAACTTTTTTTTTTTTTTTTTCAAACTTTTCGGTTTTTTTTATTTGTGCACCAAAAAAGAAAAAACCTGGCGGTGATCAAATACCACCAAAAGAAAGCTCTATTTGTGGGGACAAAATGACACAAATTTGGTTTAGGTACAGTGTTGCATGACCGCGCAATTGTCATTCAAAATGCAACAGCGCTAAAAGCTGAAAATTGGCCTGGGAAGGAAGGGGGTTTAAGTGCCCAGTATTGAGGTGGTTAAAGGACTACATTACTCTAACCATTCTAGAGGCAGTAAAATACATACAATTGAGCAGATATGCCCATATAACTTTGGCTTTACAAATCCTACACATACTAAGCAAATAAATCTTTGAGAGATTTCTATGCTTTTAACAACATTGACAAATGGTCATAAAGGAAACGTGTAGGCGGATATATAAAAAAAAGTAAACAAATTAATCTAGTTAGGTTTTTCTTGAAATAAACTCTGTAAAATGTACTTTTGAAGTGGCTTTAAACAAAATGTTTTTCACTTTAATGCATTCTCTGCATTAGGGTAAAAAGCATCCTGCTATCTACCTACCACCACCCCTAAGAATGCATTAGGGTAAAAAGCATCCTGCTATCTACCTACCACCACTCCTAAGAATGCATTAGGGTAAAAAGCATCCTGATATCTACTTACCACCACCCCTAAGAATGCATTAGGATAAAAAGCATCCTGCCATCTACCTACCACCACCCCTAAACACTTACCTGACTGAGTAACCGTTCCAGTGCTGTCCTGCAGCACTGCTTACTTCTGTGCCTGCTTTCACAGGAGACACTGAGCGCAGTGGGAACCATAGGCTCCTGCTGCTGTCAGTCAAACTGCTGGGAATGGGGGCATGGCATACTGCTGCTGTGTGTCTATGGATGCACACATCCTGACTCGAGAGTGTGCCCAAATGGGTGCCCCCTTAGCACCTGGCTTCCTGAGGTGGCACTTAAGAGGAGCAGACAGCACTGGCAAGGGAATAAAAAAAAAAAAAAAGGCAAGAGACCGCCCTGTGCAATGTGCCGTAAATCATCTCTTTATTTTAATAAAAAAAATTAACTTTTGATCGCCTTAAAACCAGCTCATGTTAAAAAAAAAAAAAAAATGGCTCGACAGGAGCTCTGTCACTGTGGGTGGATATACCCGTACATCCTACAGCATCCACTGCTGGTGCAGGCTCTCGAGAGTGGGCAGTGGCACAATCTGTGACCTGCTGTGTCCACCGACAGTTAATTACCAATCGCAGTACCGGGCAGCTATGAACAGCCCTGGTACCATGTGACCGCTGTGACCAATCTCAGTGATCAGTTACAATTGTCAGCAAAGCTATCATTCATGATGCCTTGCTTACTACTGTGATAATCTGATTGGTCACAGTGATGACATGATATCAGGATTGATCACAGAGCATCACTAATGACAGCATCACAGAAGTGAGCAACAAAACAACTCTAGATTACAAAGTCTTTTGTGGCAATGATACTGGTTATGCAATTTTTTAACAAATGTGGAACCACCCTTCAACTTTCAGAATAATATTCAAAATCGCCAAGATCCTCTAGCTTGCTTTTAAAAGCTCAACCATGCACAGATCCTATCCAGCAAACCTCTTCATATTAGTTCCCTAGTTTGCCACCATTTTATGGAAGTGGGCCAATGGCATCAGTAAGACCATAGGGTGATCATTTTAAAACACCCCTGCCAGCATTATGTGGGGTCTCATCCATGTAAACCAACACATTCTGCTGGGGAGCATGTGCTTTTGAAAAACAAACTTGCAGGCTGGATCAACAGACGAAAAATAGAAGAAAGCCTAAAAAAGGAAACCAATACATCCGTCACATCTGAGACCTGGCAAGCTGCAAGGTATGCTTTTTGGTTTAATACTGCTTTAACCCTTTCAGGCCTGTAATGTCCTTACAGCATACAGAACTGCTTCCAGCTGTCCAGGTCTGTACACCATACGGATCTCATTTCTCCTCTTGCTATAAGCTCATGGTGACTTCGTAACCATAAAATAGCAAAATTGCCCATCAGACTCTGCTGAACAATTCTTTAACTCTGATCAGCGAATTACAATAAGCCGATCACAGGCCGCTTCACCGGTATGGCTGCTCCCAAAGGGCCAGTTGAATCTGGGGTGCGCTGTGTACAGAGTGCAACCCTAACCCCCCCAAGCTTCCTGTTCCTTCAACCTCCCTCTTCTGAATGCAGAAGAATCGAGATCAGGGTAGGAACATTTTGACTGCTGGCAGCAAAACTACATCTGGAAAATCTCCAAAACTGGAGCCCACCGGAAAAAAAAAAATGCACTCTCAAAGAGGATCGGGACCAGCAGCCTGCAAAATGTTGCAACCAAAGGAAGCATCCACATTCTAAAACTTTGTGAAAGTGTGCACCGACAACCAGGTGACCACCTTGCAAACCTGTGTCACCAACGCCCGATGATGGAAGGCCCAGGAGGGACTAAGCGCCCGAATAAAGAGCGCCTTGACAGGGAAAGGAGGAACGTGACCCCTGATGGAATAAGCCTGAATAACCGTCTGTCTGATCCATCTGGAAATGGTCACAGAGGAAGTGGACAACCCTTTCCGAAGCCCATCCGTGAGCACAAATAGTGATTCTGTCTTCCTAAAAGACTCCATAGCTGCCAGGTACACCCTAATAGCCCAGACCACATCCAAGGCATGCAAAGCAATTTCCTTTGGATGTTTTGGCCTCGGACACAGGGAAGGCAACACAATGTCTTCATTCAAATGAAAATCAGAGTTAACCTGAGGAAGGAACGACGGACAAAAGGCGAAAAACCACCTTATCTCTGAATCACAAAGTAAGGTGGACAAGATAATGCCGCCAACT
This sequence comes from Pelophylax lessonae, assembly GCF_965119305.1. Classification (NCBI taxonomy): domain Eukaryota; kingdom Metazoa; phylum Chordata; class Amphibia; order Anura; family Ranidae; genus Pelophylax; species Pelophylax lessonae. The sequence continues at coordinate 379,877,839 of NC_138772.1, forward strand.
CCGATACCCTGCACGCAGAGGTGATAGCCACCAAGAAGGCCACCTTCTGGGACAGCGTAAGCAGGGGAATCTCCAGAAGATTCTCAAAGGGAGGCTTCTGGAGGATGGAAAGCACCAAATTGAGGTCCCAAGGCGGCAACGGAGATCGCACTGGGGAAACCAAATTTTCGGACACCCCCGAAAGAAATGTATGTACCAGAGAGTGTGTGGCCAAGGGTCGTTGGAAGAAGACCGCCAAAGCCGACACCGGAGCCTTGATGGTACTCAAGGCAAATTTCTGTTCAACCCCCCCATTGAAGGAAGGTAAAGATCCGAGCCACTGAGAAGGAGGGAGGAAGAACCTCAAGAGACTCACACCACGCAATGTATGTCTTCCACCTAAGATGGTAGATCTTCCAAGAAGTAGATTTCATAGCTTTTAACAGCTTAGGAATCACAGACTCAGATAAACCTTTATCCTTCAGCTCCTGGCGTTCAACAGCCAAGCCATCAAAGCCAGCGAATGTAAAGCAGGATGGAAGATTGGTCCTTGGGACAGCAGATCCTCCCTGAGAGAAAGCTTCCAAAAAGTCAGCAATCAGCCGCACCAGATTGGCGTACCAAGCCCAGCAAGGCCAGTCCAGGGACACTAAGATGACTGGAATCGCTTCTGCCTCGATCCTGCGTAGAAGTCTTGGCAGAAGCTTGAGAGGAGGAAAGGCGTAAATCAGATGACACTGACCCCACGGGGGCACCAGTGCATCGGTGGCGTCCGCTAGACGATCCAGTGACCGAGCCACAAACCTCTGCATCTTCCTGTTGATCCGAGACGCCAACAGATCCACCTCAGGGATGCCCTACCAGAGACACAACTGATGAAACCCCTCCAGATGAAGGGACCACTCCCCGTGGTCCAACGCCTGCCGACTGAGGTAACCTGCCTGACAGGTTTCCACCCTGGGAATGTGTACGGTGGAGAGGGCTAGAACGAATCGTTCTGCCCACCTTAAAATGCCGGCTACCTCCAGAACCACAAGGACACTTCTTGTGCCCCCTTGGTGATTGACATAAGCCACAGCCGTGGCATTGTCCGATTGAATGTGCACTGGGCATCCCTAAAAAAGATCTGTCCAATGGTGCAGAGTCCACAGTCTGATCGCTTGGAGTTCCAAGACATTGATCAGTAAGTCTGGACTCTTGCAGTGTCCAGATCCCCTGGGCAGAATGTTTGCTGAGGACGCCTCCCCAGCTGGACAGGCTGGCATTTGTGGGGACCACTGTCTAATACAAGGGGAGGAAGGATTTTCCCAGACAAAGCACCGGAAAACGAAGCCACCATATAAGGGACTCAGTTTCCAGATTCAGCTGGGTCTGATTGTCCAGAGACTGCGGAGTCTTGTCCCATTTATCTCCCTTTTGCAGGGCCCTCGTATGGAACTGTGCAAACTGAACCACCTCAAAAAAAAAAAAAAAGGTAGATACCATCAGGCCCAGCACCCTCATGCAAGTCCAGAGGGATGACCATCTGCTGGACAGCAGGAGACGAATTGCAGCCTGAAGTTTCTGGAGTTTGTCCAGAGGAAGGAGCACTCTGGCTAAGTCCAGAGTCAGACCCAGATAGTCCAGCTTTGTGGATGGAACCAGAGCAGACTTCTGAAAATTCAGAATCCAGCTGAACTCCCGCAGAGTTTGCATGGTGATCTCCAGGTTTCCACCAGAGCAATAGGAGACTCTGCAGAAGAAGGTCGTCCAAGTAGCCCAGTGATCTCCTGTTGGTGTAACAAAGCTAGCACCTGGGCTAACACTTTTGGGAGACCCAAGGAGCAGAGGTGAGACCAAAGAGTAACGCCATAATGCTCCTCTCCCATGGCAAAGCAGAGGAAGCGCTGGTGATCGGAAACATATCGGAATGTCAAGGTAACGATCCTTGATGTCGATAGATGCAAGAAAATACCTGACGCAGAGATGCCACCACCGTGCGAATGGACTCCATTCTGAACTTCTGCACCTGCACAAAGCAGTTCAGCACCTTGAGGTCAAGGATTGGATGCCCCTTGCCTTCCTTCCTGGGAACTGTAATAAGGTTTGAGTAAAAACCCTGAAAAGGTTACGAAGTTGGAACCCAGACAATCACCCCTTGAAGCAACAGGTCTTGTACTGCCACAAACAGACCCTGTAAGCGGTCTGGGGAGAGACAAGTTGGAAGGAAAGAACCTTGCCGAGGGACAAGAGCGAAACTCGATGTGGTAAACTGACCACACCCTTTTTTGTCCAGCCCTTCAAAAGATTTTTCACAGAAAGGAGGTCAATGGAGGAATCCTCCTCCCAGGACATTGAGTTCTGACAAGCAGCACACAGCTGCAGCTGTTGCTTGACAGAAAATTGCCCAACATATCCCTTAGTTAGAAGTCGATTCAACAATCAAATTCTGTCAAGCAATGGAGCCCACATGTTGATTGAAATTCGGCTGGTCCCTGCTGGACGAAGTCCAACCTTATCTTGGAATTACCAGGTGAAAAAGGAAAAAAGCCAAATAAGAGAAAACTAGCCACTTCATCTAAAGACTGCTAAGCTGCAACAAATTGGGCAATATAGACATCAAGACAGGTAAGCCGCTAGCATTGTCAGAAAGATGTTCACAATGGCAGCTTCTATGTGTTTCTCATGAAAGTCTTTGTTTAAAGTATAAATCCATATTTCCTTGTTACACTTAGCCAAGCTTGCACATAAAGAGGCTCATTGTGTACACTAGAGCTTTTGGCAACTGTGCAGGCACTTTGCCATCTCCTTTGAGCAATCTGTTTTCACAAGGGTCGATAACTTCACTTTGAAGCTGGCATCTGTCAATGTCAAATCAGGTGTATGGATCACAAGTAGCTTAACTTTAGGTGACTGTACACGTGATGTAATGTGCATCTTGGCCTACTCAGAATGCAGAGAGAGTAGACAAATACTAAAAGTCAAATGATAGTGCTTCAAAGTGTTATTAAACCACAACACACAATGTAATATACTGAAGTTTACCAATACTACTTGGGTGCATTTACACCGGTGAGCTGCGTTTTGTCACAGTACGAATGTATGCATCTTTTAAATGCGTTTTTAGCCAGTCCTATTGACTTCTATTAGGACAAGCATTTTTGCTGTGTTTTCTGAAAGCACGCCAAGAGATGCAGTCAAAGGGACTGTGGTTAAACACATGTAAATTGCATGTAAACCGCAGACACTCCCATGCTTTGGCCAAAATGCAGTGCACCAGTGTTAATCACGCAAGCAGGACTTGGGGAGCTCTGTACATAAAAAGGAAACAATCATGGGTGTACAGGACTATCCACTGCAATACAGGGCACTTCACCCCCCTTCCTGCCCAGACCGATTTTCAGCTTTCAGTCCTCACACTTTGAATGACAATTACCCAGTCATGCAACACTGTACCCAAACAACATTTTTATCATTTTTTTTTTTCACACAAATAGCTTTTTGGTGGTATTTAACCACTTCAACTTTAGAAAGTTTTAGCCCCTGAGGACCAAGATATGGTTTGCGTTGCTTTAACTGACAATTGCGTGGTCTTGGGACATTGTACTCAAATAAAACTGATGTTTTTTTCCCCACAAATAGATATTTCTTTTGATGGTATCTGATCACTTCTGGAGGTTTTTATTTTTTGTGCTATAAACAAAAAAATACCGACAACTTTGAAAAAAATATATATTTATTTTACTTTCTGCTATAAAACATTTCCAATAAAAAAAAAATGTTTTCATCAATTTAGGCCAATATGTATTCTGCTACATATTTTTGGTAAAAGAAAATCCTAATCATAAAGTGTATTTTGATAGGTTTGCGCAAAAGTTATAGCGTCTACAAAACTTTGGGATAGATTTATGGACTTTTTTTATTGTTTTTTACTAGAAATGGTGGCGATCAGCAATTTTTAGCTGGACTGCGACATAGTGGTGGACAAATGTGACACTAAGGGATAGTTTTTTTGCGACCAGTGACACCAATACAGTGAACAGTGCTTAAAAAAAAAAATGCACTGTTACTGTATAAATGACACTGGCAGCAAAGGGGTTAACACTAGGGGTGATCAAGGGGTTAAGTGTGCTCCTAGGGAATGCTTTCCAATGCCTCGTACACACGCATCGGAATTTTCGGCCAACGTCCGATCGCCCGATTTTCGGCTTGTTAGTATGATGCTTTCGACAACCGACTCCGACTTTTCGGCCGAATAAAATCTGGTGTGCAGGCTATAAAATTTTTGTTGGCCGTCAACACAACGGTCGATTTTCCATCAGTCAGTACAGATTTCGGCAGACAAAAATCTGATGAGCAAGACTGGGCATGCTCAGAGAAGAAAAAACACACGGAAAGTAAACCAGCACATGACATCACTTCTGAAGTAGATTTTTGTTGGCCGAGAAAATTTGTGTGCCGTCTAGGCACATTCCAACCAACAAAACACAACTCTGGACAAAAGTCGGACGATCGGTCGGCCGATAATCATTGCGTGTGTACAAGGCATAACTCTGTGGGGGGATGGATGTGCTAGAGGAAAATAGATCGGTGTTTCAGCTTGGCTAAAACATAAGATCTCGCTTCGCCTCTGACAGAATAGCCCTCTGCCTTATTTACATAGGCAGACCCCCTTTTGGTCATTCCACTGCACGATCGCGGGTGGTCATCGCAGCCGCCAGACCCGCTGATAGGCTCCTGCTGTGTTTCAACAACTATACACGATTTCGCGCAGCCGGGCCATCCTGCCACAGTATATATGCTGTGGGCGGTCCAGAAGTGGTTAATCACCACTGGGTTTTTTATTTTTGCCATGTAAAAAAAAAAAAAAAAAAAAAAACACAACGAACAAAAACCACACTTTTTTGGGTTTCCATTATAAAATTGTGCAAATAAGTTATTTTTATTCATAAATTTGGGCCAACATTTATACTGCTACATATCTTTGGTAAAAATAACCCAAACTAGCGGATATTAGTCTGTGAAAGTTAGAATCTATAAGCTATGGTGCCATTTATTAAAAACTGATCACATCTGATGTACTGACAGTCTCATTTCTTGAGGCCCTGAAATGTTAGGACAGTACAAATATCCCCTTTTTGGAAAGTAGACAGTCCAAAGTATCGACCGATATCGGATTTTCGTTGCCGATACCGATATTTTGGCCAATGAATATCGGTATCGGCTAATATTTTTGTACATTTAATTTTTTTTTTTACACTTGACAGGTACTGTTGTGGAGGGATCTGGGGGTCTAAAAGACTCCAAACCCCTCCTCTGCACTCGAAAGCATTCAAAACAGCCAAGTTTGGCTGTTTTGAATAGTGCCATTTTTTTAAATCTGGCGTTGAATACTCTTCAGCGGCCGTGCAGGCTGGTTGCTCGGGTCTCCCAGTGGAGAAAATTAAAAGACAGCCGACTGTTGGCTATGGATGCCGGTACCGGGGTGATGCTTCTAGCTGCAGGCATCACTCTGGTATAAAACTTTCCCGAAATATCGGCAATATCGGTAACCTCAGGGGCCGATTCCAATATATCGAGGGAAAGTGCAGATCAGCCCTAGAGATATCGGCTTTGCCGATAATCGGTCGATCCCTAGTCCAAAGGAATTTAGAGACATGATGAGTTTTTTAAAGTTGTAATTTTTTCCCCACAATTCGAATAGAGGAGGAAAGAGGGAGGAAAGAGGGAGGAAAGAGGAGGAAGAAGAAAGAGGGAGGAAAGAGGAGGAAGAAGAAAGAGGGAGGAAAGAGGAGGAAGAAGAAAGAGGGAGGAAAGAGGAGGAAGAAGAAAGAGGGAGGAAAGAGGAGGAAGAAGAAAGAGGGAGGAAAGAGGAGGAAGAAGAAAGAGGGAGGAAAGAGGAGGAAGAAGAAAGAGGAAGGAAAGAGGAGGAAGAAGAAAGAGGGAGGAAAGAGGAGGAAGAAGAAAGAGGGAGGAAAGAGGAGGAAGAAGAAAGAGGGAGGAAAGAGGAGGAAGAAGAAAGAGGGAGGAAAGAGGAGGAAGAAGAAAGAAAGAAAGGTGTCCAAATAAAATAATAGATTCAAGCTCCCGTCCCCCCGTGTTTACACGCAAAAGGCGAACGCAAGCATCGGTCTGGTGTCATATGTAATCAGCAATTGCAGCATGCATGTGAGGTATTGCCCTGAACGTCAGATCAAAGGCAGTAATTCTTGCAGTAGACCTCTGTAAATCTAAAGCGGTAACCTGTAAAGGCTTTTAAAAATGTACGTAATTTGTTGCCACTGCACGGGCGTGCACAATTCTAAATTATGTCGGGTTTGGCATCTATGTACTCCTCTTTTATATTTTACCAAACAATTTGGCAATTTATAGTACATTTGTGCATTCAATTTTTTTTTTTTTTAAAGTGTTTTTCCCCAAACAATTTGCGCTTGGAAAATCTCTGCGCAAATACTGTGACAAAAAAAATTGCAATACCCACCATTTTGTTCTGTAGGGCCTCTGCTTTAAGAAAATATTTAATGTTTGGGGGTTCAAAGTAATTTTCTAGTAAAAGAAATAAATAAAAAATTTTCATGTAAAAAAAAAAAAAAAGTGTCAGAAAAGGCTTGGTCTTCAAGTGGTTAGAAGAGTGATTGATGTGTGGCATAGCATCTAATATTGGGAAATAAGTGCCAGGACAGTTCAAACACCCCCCAAATTACCCCTTTTTGGAAATTAGACACCCCAAGCTATTTGCTGAGAGGCATGTCAAGTCCATGAAATATTTTAGATTTTGCCACACGTTTTGGAAAAGTGACAATTTGTTTTCTTTACACAAAGTTGGCATTTAAATGATATATTGCTCAAACATGCCATAGCTATATGTGAAATTCTACCCCAAAATACATTCTGCTGCTTCTCCCGAGTACGGGGATACCACATGAGAGACTTTTTGGCAGTCTAGCTGTGTACGTGACCCCGAAAACCAATCACTGCCTTCAGGCTTTCTATAGGCGTAAATTGTTGATTTCACTCCTCACTACCTACCACAGTTTCGGAGACCATGATATGCCAAGATAGCACAGAACCACCCCCCAAATTTTGTAAAGTAGACACCTCAAAGTATTTGCCAAGAGGCATGGTGAGTATTTTGCAGCTCTCATTTGTTTTGGAAAATGAAGACTGGAAAAAAGGAAAAAGGTATTTTTTTTATTTTCAAAACTTTGTGACTAAAAGCAAGACCTGCAAAATACTTAAAATGCCTCTCAGCAAATAGCTTAGGGTATCTACTTTCCGAAAAGGGGAAATTTGGGGGGGGGGGTGTTTCTGCTGTCTTGGCATTTCATGGCCTCCGAAACTGTGATAGGTAGTGAGGAGTAAAAACAATTTACATCCTTAGAAAGCCTGAAGGCAGCGATTGGTTTTCAGCGTCCTGTACGCGGCTAGACTGCCAAAAAGTCTCACACATGTGGTATCCCTGTACTCCGGATAAGCAGCAGAATGTATTTTGGGGTGCAATTCCACATATACCCATGGCATGCGTAAGCAATATATTATTTCAATGACAACTTTGTTTAAAAAAAAAAAAAAAAAGAAGAACAAACAAACAAACATTGTCAATAAGCCTCGGTTCACACTAGGGCGACCTGTGAGGCGACCTGGTCGCCTCACAGGTCGCCGCAGGTCGCCTCCCATAGGGAAGCTGCGGACCCGTTCTAATAGGAGCGACACAAGTCGCTCCGACCTAGAAAAAGGTCCGGAGCTTCTTTGGGGCGACCAGGAGGCGACCGCCATAGACTTCAATGTTATGAAGTCCGTGGCGGCCGCTCCGAGGTCGCGGCGCGCTGCTCGCACCGCGATCTCGGAGGTCGCCCCGGGAAGTAGCTTCGCGGTAGTGTGAACCGGCGCTTAAAAAACACCTGTGACAAAAAAGTTAAATATTTAATGGACTCAACAGGCCTCAGGAAATTCCCTGGGGTGTCTACTTTCCAGAAAGGGGTCTTTGTACTGCCCTGCCATTTTAGCACTTCAAGAAATGAGATAGACAATCCGAAAGTAAAAGTTGCGTAAATTCCAGTACACACACACACATCATAGCGTGTAGATGCTATAACTTTTGTGCAACAATAAATATGCTTGCAATTTTTTTATATATCAAAAGATGTAGCGTAATACATTTTGGCCTAAATGTATGACAAAAATTGAGTTTATTGGATTCTTTTTTATAAGAAAAAAGTAGAAAATTTATTTTTTCCTCAAAATTCAGACTTTTTTTGTTTAGATCACATAAAATTAAAAAAACGCAGAGGTGATCATATACCACCAAAAAGAAAGTGATTTGTTGGGGGGGGGGTTGTTTGGGTACAGCATTGCATGATTGTGCAATTACCAGTTAAAGTCACACAGTGCCAAATTGCAAAAAACAGCCTAGTCATTAAGGGGGGGGTAAAACCTTCCGGTCCAGAAGTGGTTAATGTGACCTATAAACTGTACAACTCAGTTGAACAACAAACTGAAATCTTTTAGGTGAAGAGAAGTAAAAATAAACTAAAATATGGTTGCATAAGTGTGTGCACACCCTTAAAATACAATGTTGAAGCACCTTTTGATTTTTTTTCAGCACTGTCTTTTTGGGTATGAGTATCAGCATTGCACATCTTGGCTTGGGGCAATATTTGCCCACTCTACTAAAACCATCCAAATCTGTCAGATTGCGAGGGCATCGCCTGTGCACAGCCCTCTTCAGATCATATACATTTTTAATCAGAATCAGGTCTGGGCCATTCCAAAAAAAAGAACTTTATTCTTCTGGTGAAGCCATTCCTTTGTTGATTTGGATACATGCTTTGAGTCATTGTCATGCTGAAATATGAAGTTTTTCTCCATGTTCAGCTTTCTAGCAGAAGCCTGAAGGTTGAAAATGACAGGAAAGACCTACTAGAACAGCTGAACTATATTTGGGGTTAATCAGAGGCCCTTTAAATGATGGCAGATGTGTACTGACTCCTATTTAACATGTCCCTCTAATTTAAAAGTACTGCATTCCCCTCTAGGTGAATTTAACAAACTTTGTTGCTGATTCCTACCTTTTGTTATTCTGAAAAAATAATGGTTTGTTCCTCTGTGCCGAGTGGGTCAAATGGGAGTGGTTTCATGATTATCTATCGGCTGTGGCAGCTGCAGGGCTCTAAAGGAGGAAATCTGCTGGGCCTGCATCCCTTTAGACGTGTTCCTATTGAGAGTGTCTCACCAAAAATGACATTTTTGTTGCAGGGGATGCCTGAAATCTGACTTGTATCTTAGACAGATTTCTGAGAAAATTGGTTGAGCCAATCACACAAGCAGGAAATTATGTTTCTAGGGTGTGGTCAGTACACATTCTGTGTATAAAACAGCTCCAGGTAGCCATATTGCATTTCCAGAAAATAAAACAGCTGCAGATTGAAAAGGAACAGTAATTTTTAAATAACATTCAGTTACAATATGATTTGTGTCGCAATTGTATACGCTATATTGTTTTTTTCTTTATTTGCTATTTTCCCCACGAAAGTGGAGTTACCCTTTAACTTTGAACACAGCTACATCACCAGTTAGGTGGTGTGCACATTTTTTGCAACCACATTATTTTATACTTTAGTTTTTACTTCTAAAGTTCACGTGTCTGTAAAGGCAGGCATCCCAATACCTTTGGTAATATAGTGTATATATTACACATATATTCACACTCTGGAGTTCAAAATTAGAGAACCCCCTACAATTTCCTAAATTTCAAGGTCACTGCTTAGTCCCATTTGAAATTATCGAAACAGGAGTAAATGCTGGTTCACATTATAGCGGTGTCGGACATCGCGTACTCTGCAAATCACATGCGAAGTCTGTGCGATGTAAATTCAGCCATACAAATTGTATGGCTGAATTTGCATCGCATTCGGACCAAAGTCGTGCAGGACCCTTTTTTGGGTCCTCACCAGAATCAGATCGCATGGGTGTTCACACTCAAGCGATTCAATTCCTGTCCGAATTGACAATTCGCACTGCGATATGCGAACGAATCTGGGGGTGTCGTTAACTTTGTATCGACACTCCCAATAGTGTGAACTGCCTGCGAGTCGGGTGCGATGCGGGAACCCGCAATGGATTTGCACGGTTCCCGCATCGCACCAATGTGAACCGGCACTAAAAGAGCAGTTTTGTTCGATTTTGAGGTGCAGAATAAAAAAAAAAATTCAATGGAGATTTGAAAAAACATTGATCAAAATTAGAGAACACTTTCAGATACCTCCCAGTTATTGTTGTTGTTATCTTGCACCTTGTGCGAATTACTTTTTTTTTGACAAACCCTATTTAACTGGCAGCCTAACTTTCCAGTGTTCACTGACTTTGCAAGATGGTGAGCCGTTCTAAAGTGACTGGCAGCAGGTTGTCGAGATGAAGGCCAAAGGGATGACACTTTCAGTCATAGCAAGAGAAGTTTGTGGTTACAAATCTGATTTCTAGAATATTGCATCTTTTCCAATGTCACAAACTCATTCTAGTCCCCAAGAAAGCTTGTCCACAAAAGACAAATGCAAGAGGATAGGATAATGCAGAAAATCTCAATAGGCAATCGGTTTACCACTGCAGCTCCGATTGCTCACCAGTTCAGTGCTGAACAGAGTAAGGATCTGTCTCGTCATACAGTGTCTCACCATTTAAAGCGAATTTGGACTGAAAGCCTACTTTACAGTGACCAAACCTCTCATTAGCAGAAAGAATCAAAAGGCAAGATTAAGCTTTGCTGAGGAGCATGTTGTGTGGAAAGAGGAGAACTGGTCCAAAGTTCAAACTGGGGAAAGACTGAACCCAAAGTGTGTAAAGAAGTCAGTGAAAGGTGGAGGGGGAAAGAGTCATGGTTTGGGAAAGGTTTTCTGCAGCAGGAGTTGAGCCTTTTATCCAGCCACACGGCAGAGTGAATGCAAATGTTTATCAGAACCTTCAACATGCGGTTCCTTCCCCGTGTTCATCGACAATGCCCCGTAACACAGCAAAACGGGTAAAGCAGTCCCTCGAAGCTGAAAACATTGAAATAATGGAACGGCCAGCCCGAAATCCTGATCTAAACCCAATAGAAAGCCTCTGGAAAATCATTGGCCACAAAGTTATGGCCAAGAAACCCACTACAGTCACCGAATTGTGGAAGAGACTGGAAGAAGAGTGGAACAAAAATCACACCAGAGCAGTGTGAGAGACCAATGATGTCCTTTGGCTGCAGATGTTCTGAAGTCATTCAAAGCGCCCCCCACCCCACTTGCTACTAATTATTCATTGTTGCAACCTTCAGAAAAAGGTTAGTTGTAATCTTTCCCTGTGCTACAGTCATTGCTGTTCTCTACTTTTAGTCGTGTTTTCAACAAAATAAAAGGTTTTTGCTGAAGTGCCTTGGTTATTTTGAAAAACACTGTTCTATTAGCATGGTACAGCCACAACAAAAATTCCATCCAATGTTAAGCAACTGAGATTACATGATTTTTATTTTTTTTGTGTTCATAAATTGCTCTAATTTTGAGTGAGTGAATATCCATCTATCAATCTATCACATTGACAAAATCTTATGCACGGGATCAAATTTCCCCACTTAAAAATCATAGATCCTTCATTTCTTTATCACTGGTGTATTTTAAATGATAGAGACAGAATATCAACAAAAAATCCAGAAAACAATAAAAATGTTATAAATTGAATTGCAGTTCAGTGAGCAAAATAAGTATTTGATCTATCAACCAACAATAATTCTGGCTCCCACCGACTTGCTACAGTATGGACTCATATGGTACACCGATTAGTCCTGTCAATTTAAGATGGTGCTCCTAACGACAACGCGTTCTGTGTATAAAAGACACCTGTCCACAAAATCTTTCTTCCATTAAGCCCTCGTTCACATTAGATACAGTTTTGAAATCATGAGAGTTCAGCTGAACTTGCACAATTTCAAATACGCATTTCATTGCAAGTTTAGGGGCGATTTGAAGGATCTCTGTATGGGTTCATGCACAGATGTCTATTAAAATTGCCCCCTAGGTCGCCAAAAGTAGTGTAGTACTTTTGGAAATTGGATGGTGCCGTTGCTGGCAATAGGCTATAATTTGGCATGCGATTTGACATGTGAAAGAGGGCTCAAACCTCACCATCATGGGCAAACCAAAGAGCTGTAAAAGAACATCAGGGACAAGATTGTAGACCTGCACAAGGCTGGATTGGGCTACAAGACCATCAGCAAGAAGCTTGGTAAGAAGGAGACAACTGTTGAAGCGATCAATTCGCAAATTAAAAAAATACAAAATAACCATTAAATCACCCTCGGTCTGAAGCTCCATGCAAGATTTCTCCTCATGGATTAAGGATGTTAATGAGAAAGTGAGGGATTAGCCCGGAACTATACAGGAGGAGCTTGTGAATGATCTCAAGGTAGTTAGGACCACAATCCTCAAACACAAACCATTGGTAACACAATACGCCGCCATGGATTAAAATCCTGCAGTGCCCCCAAGGTCCCCCTACATAAGATGGCACATGTACAAACTAGTCGGTAGTTTGCCAGTGAACATCTAAAATATTCAGAGAAGGATTGAGAGAAAGTGCTGTGGTCAGAGGAGACCAAAGTTGAGCTCTTTGGCATTAACTTGACTCGCTGTGTTTGGAGGAAGAAAAATGCTGACTGACGCCAAGAAGACAATACTTACAGTCAAGCACAGAGATGCTTTGGGCTGTTTTTCTAAAGGTACAGGCCAACTTTGCAGTTTTGAGGGGCCAATGGACGAGGCAATGTATTGTAAAATCTTTGATGAGAATCTAATTCCCTCAGCCAGAACACTGAAGATGGGTCGTCAATAGGTCTTCCAGCATTACAATAACCCAAAACATACCACCAAGGTAACAGTAGTGACTCAAGAAAAAGCACATTAAGGTCACGGAGCGGCCTAGCCAGTCTCCAGACCTAATCTTATAGAAACATTTATGGAGGATTTATGGAGAAAGCTAGAAAAGAGCTGTAAAAAAAAAAAAAAAAAAGAGAAGAGTGGACCAAAATCCCACCCGAGATGTGTGCAAACCCAGTAACCAACTACAAGAAATCTGTAACCTCTGTGCTGGGCAACAAGGGTTTCTCAATCAAGTACCAAATCACGTTTTGTTTGGGGGATCAAATACTTATTTTACTCACTGAACTGCAACTCAATTTGTATCATGTGTTTTTTCTGGATTTTTGGTTGATATTCTGTCTCTATCATTTAAAATACACCTATAATAAAAATTATAGACCCTTAATTTTTTTGTAAATGGGCAAACTTACAAAATCTGCAGGGGACCAATTTATTATTTTCCCCACTGTAAATGTGCATGCAGCTGGGGAGGGCCTCTAATGTACCCACAATATGCATGAAACTGTCATTTTGCATGCATCTCATCTTTCCTATCACCAATGGGGCTTCTAACCAAACACCAGTTTCCATCTGTTAGTCACCAGCCAGGCCATTTAATAATGCAGTTTCTAAATCACAGGATTTTGCTAAAGAGAAGCTTTAGATAGGTTACCAAAAATTAGAAGTCGGTAGCTACAAAAACTGACTTTTGATAAAACGGGCACTCAACTGTCCAGGGATCTAGTGCCATGCTCACCCGAGCCGGTTCTTTGACGATGGTTGGGTCCACGGAAATTGGCAGGTTAAAAAGTGGGAAGCCAGCTGAGACTCCTTACAGGGGGAGTGGGGGATAGAAGGTGGGATAGGCTGATACCACCAAAATTAGGTACCAGCCTCGACCCCCCCCATATAAAAGAAAATTCCAAATATGGTGGTGGTGGTGGTGGGGGGTGATCTGGAGTGGAACTTTCCCTTTTGGATGAAGTTTCACTTTAATTACTTGGTATCAAGATGGTAAGAACAATAATCCATTCCAAGTATGACATGGGGTTGCTACCTAACTTCAGACACCATTTCCAGAATTATGTTGCACTGAAAATGCTAGCAACATTATGCTCTAGTTAATTTAAATGCCCTAAAAAACTAAATCAACATCAACATTTAGACACCGTTACTATAGAGTTCACAGGAACATTTAGCCATGTACATCAAGAGCATGTTCTACTATAGGTTAGCACACTTTAAAGCAGTAAAAACAAAAACAGACAACTGATAGGTGTCCCTAATAGCTGAACCACAATGACCAACTGCAGTTCTCCTGTTATTAAAGCTTGGAGGGGCTCGACTATGTCTAGATCAATCGATGGGAAAGAGAAGATGACAAGCTGATAAGACTGCAGGGTCAGCTCTTGTCAAGTCAAGTTGTATTCATGTAAATGCAAACCATTTCTTGGTAGCTACACAACATGCTTCCAGCTACTTGCCCATGTCTGTAGTTAGGGCATATCAAAGTATAGTTCTCCACACAAAACTCAGCTCGAGGTCAATGAAAAAGTTAGCCTTAGAGGGCAACAAGAACTGGGTGAACCCAGGACACACATTAGTAATATGAGCAGTCTCAAGTGCCCCAAAATAGGAAACGTGAAATATAATTTGAGGATTAAAAGAAGTTGCTTACTAGAAACATTAGCTATAGGGATTATGGTGTACTTAGTTATTTTAGCATTAACCAGAGCAGCTGGAAATTATGTATGTAACAATACTTAGTGCAACTATTATTTTCTTCTTCTATATGAAAACACTACTTTACACTGAAGAAAGTTATGAACCAGAGGCAATAATTAAAAATCTGCAGCGAGTATAACCAGAAGGCATATTGGAAGACGACCACAAATGGGGTTCAGCAATCTTATTTGGAAGTTTAGAGCATTTGCTGCCACAAAATGCTGCATTTCAACAAGGTCAATCCAATACATTATAGTCAAATCTCACTCACTGACTTTAAGAGCCGGTTCACACTGAGGCGACACGACTCCTTACTACTTCGGGGGCGACTTGTGCATTACATTGCACCACAACTTCGGAGCGACTTGCAGGGACTTCACATAATGGAAGTCTATGCAAGTCGCTCCGAGGTCGCCCCAAAATAGTACAGGACCCTTTTTCTAAGTCGGAGCGACTTGTGTCACTCCTATTAGAATGGGTCCTGTAGCGGTCAATGGACCGCAAAGGAACGCGACTTGTCAGGCTGAATAGTCGCCTGACAAGTCGCGCTAATGTGAACCAGCTCTAAAGATTATCAACATTAAAAATTTAATAACCAACAACGTACATTTCCAGGTATGGGGAAAACCTCTACATACCCCCCTTCCCCCCATAGCAATCTATTTTTTAGGCTACAGAACTGCCACATGGTGGGAGGGCTGGCATGTCTACCCCTATGCAAATACCAGCGTTTAGAAGTTTTTGCATATGGTTCTCAAGAGCCTCCAGCCGCAGATCAGTACTACACAGTGATGTCAAGTTACCGTAGTAGCAGGTCCAACAGACAAAATATGGAGAATGGTTCAAGCAGTATTAAACCCAAAAGCAAACCTATTGCAGCTTAATAATTCTTAGATGTGATAGTGTTAGTTTTCTTATTTAGGCTACCTTTCCTCTATTTTCACCTGGTGATCCAGACAGGAAGTTTTTTTTTTCTAAAGATTAAGCGCTCTTCCAGACATCAGTTTACAGGGATGAGACACTGGCAGGGGTTTTAGTTTATTTAAAGCTGCTAGTACACTTAACACTACCCTGACAGATGGAAAATGCTACGGTCTGCTGTGCCCAGTGTTCTCATTCATCCAGAGGGAGGGCACTTCAATACAGTAGGTATGTTACAGGCCAATCACTAGCCTGAAAAAAAAGCAAATGCAGCCACCATCCTATCCTCTTTAGGGAAAAAAAAAAAAGGTCTCCCCTCTTATTTGATGGCCACTAGCAGAGTCCTCTCAGGGGACAGAGGACAACTAAGGCTGGCCATACACTATACAATTTTCTTGTTCAACTTTCCTTTAGATTTACCAAAACCATGTAATGTAGGGTCAAACCTAAACACTTTCAATTTGTATGCAATCAGGCAGGCCCTTGCACTACATAGTTTAAGATAAATCTAAAGGAAATTGAATAAGAAAATTGTATAGTGTATGGCCAGCCTAAGTCTTTCGGATTCAGCACCGCGTCTAAAATCCCAACCCGTCCACGTGAATTGAATGCAAAGAAAAACAAGAGTCCTGCTCCAGTTTGGTGCGAATGGGATGCGATTTTAGCCATACAAATCCATGGCTCATAATCGCACCCCAGAGACACTACATGTAATTCTCACAGGAATGTGCTGCGATCCCTGTGCGAATTACATGCAGCGTCCAGCACCACAAAAGTGTGAACCCGGCTTACTCTTTGGATACTGGGATTTTTTCCAATTTATACAACTAAATCACAATGGTTGTCTGACTTTGGAATAGGAAGAATTTTCTATGTACAAACCATATTTTTTTAGATTTGCAACTGCATCCATCAGCTCAAAAGAAAAAATAAGCCCCTATGAAACACTATAGCACAGGTGTCAAACACAAGGCCCGCGGGCCGAATTCGGCCTGCCAGGCTATTTCATTTGGCCCTCCCACCCAGAGCCGCCTACACCCCTGGGAGGTACTAGAGCCAGGCAAATGAGATGTGAGGAAGCTTTTTGGGGGCACTCTGTACTCCGCACACTCCTGAACTCTGCACACCGCATACTTCTTATCTCTGTACATAGCACACCCATAAACCCTGCACTCTGTATATCATACACTCCTCAACCCTGCAGTCTGTACATAGCGCACCCCTGAACCCTGCAATCTGTATGTAGCGCACTCGTGAACTCTACACTTTGTACACTGCATACTAAGTATCCACGGAGATGCATAGTCTTACAGATACAACCGGCCCTTTGAGGATGACCCTAATGCTGATGTGGCCTACAATGAAATGGAGTTTGACACCCCTGCACTATAAGATACTGGTACTGATAAGAGATATAAACTGATATCTGTATGTACAAAATGTGTTATTTCTTCTGTCTATAATGCTTTGATGCTTAAATATATGCAGAGGTAACCTCTAAAATGTAGAAAGAAATGGTCTTGATACAGTGGGAATATCTCAAAAGAGAAATCAATACAGGGAATTTCCTCTACTTTGATATCAGATTCTCAGAAGTAACTCCATTATTGTTCATAGGACATATAAACTCCTTACTTTGAAAAGCCGTTCTCAAAGGTACTTGTTCTGGTCAAGTCCTGGGCCATCGTATTCATCTCCTTTAGAGATGCACGAAGTTGGAATGATATTGAAAGGCTGTGGTTCAAATAGATCAATAATATTTGAAAAGCAAATATTGTGTATGACACGCACCTTGGTGCATCTAGATGTCCCAGGTAGTCGAGTCAGTTTACTATTGGGGCATAGCAGTAGATTGTTAGTCTTGCTAGAAAATGTAATTGCACAAAAGTAGAGATCTCATATCCACATTTAAAAGGAGAATGGATATCAATGGATATTAATTTAGATTTGAAATGACAGCGGTTTACTTTCCAACATAGGGGTTGCAAAATAAATTTCAAAATATATGTGTTTGAAATGGCTTCAGACACATGGTTTAGTACCACATTTAGTTTTGTGATTCTTAAGTTAAAATGTAGGACAAAAGGGTAGGGTGTAAGGCTTTTTTGTATGGTAATGGGTTAAATCATGAAAGGTTTGTGTGTGGATGTTTGCATTTGCTGTAGTAAAAGTATTTACTAAAAAATATGGGGGGGGGTAGCATCAAGTTTATTAGGAAGCAGGTGACACCGAAAAAAAGGGAAATATAGTTGTTTAGTATCAACTGATTACAGGATTCCTTTATTACCTGCATCATACAGCCTGGCAGCTTCATGTTCATAATAAAATTTGCTTTTCATTCACTTTGTGTCAAAGAACTGAATTTGGACAAGAGTATATATTTTTTTTTTTTTTTTTTTTTAAGTAAAATCACACAAGCTCCGATTATCCAAGTGTAAATTAGGTGTAATAGCTCTTGCCATCACATCTCATATATGGGGAAATCTGAGACATTTATTGCAGATAGCTCCAGAAATTATTCCAATGCAGTAACTGTAAATTGTGTGTGTTGCCATTTACTAAGCCTGCAGATTTTTTCCACATTTTCAGTTCAGACTAAGTCCCTTTTTACCATAGTGTATGTCACATGTTTTCTGATGTTGCATTCTAATAAAGTGTACTGTCTGAAATAATCCATGCTGTATTAAGGATGGTTTGTTTCAAAAGTTCTGACCTACTTTCAGTAAACACAGGTTGAATACATTTCCAGGTTTTCCTTAGCAATAACTGCCATCTTAGACAAATGCCAGCATACCAACTACCTGACCACTATGCTCCTTTGTAACCTGCCCGTCAATGTGGGGGCAAATTTTTAAGCACCAATTAAGCCTTCCATATCCTCATAGAGCTTAGTGAATCAGAATCAAATCATTTATCCTGCCAGTGCAAGTGTTAGAAGAGTGCTAATTCCTTTTGATTCAATTCCTCCTGTCGATAAGAATAAAAACCTGAGGGTATATAGAAAATGACCCTAGTTAAATTGCCGTGAAATGTTGCCAATTGGAGCCTCAGGGCTAAAGCGATTGATTCACTGAAAAATCTGTGACTAACTTCCAAGTAAGCAGAACATAGAGCCAGCCATCTATGAAAACACTTAATGCTATGCCATCATCAAACTATGTTTTGGGGGGGGGGACAAAGCAATGCATGAAGTACCCCACCCCTCTGTCCACCTACCTCTTGTCTAACATTTCAATGAAGGCTAAATGAGACTAAAATCAATGGGAACTGTGCTCTTTTAAATTCTAATTAGCCCCACAACGAACCAGTTAGAATTTTTATGAGCTGGATGAATTACAGGTATTAATGACTCCCCAGACCTCGGAGCATTGAAAAGATTCTGAATCCAATGTGTCTTTTACTGACAACTCATGCAGACAGGGCTTAACAAGACAGCAAGGACGTGCGCCAAATGGCAAGAAAGGGTGCCTTATTCTTTGCCATACTTACTCTAGTTACATTAACAATATGCTTTATGGGAGATTAGAATAAAATAGTTTGTCTTCTTATGAAAAAGGCATCTTAAGCATCACCTTACCACCCCCACCATTGCTACTTAAGTAAAGAGTTCACTATTTTTAGCCAAGGAGGTAATTCAGGAAAAATAAATAAATAAATAAATAAATACAATTAGGTCTATTACTTGAAAGAGAAAAGAGCAGCTATTACACAATTCTTCCTCTCAAGACATGACCTACATATCCATTTTCCCCTAGCAAGGTGCTGCATGCAACGCAGCTGAATTAAAAGCATCTGTCCATTTTTCAAACACCCCCGCAGTGCTCTATAAAGTGACCTGCTTTGGTAAATAAAACACAGTATAAAAACACAAAGCATGTTAATATTTCTTAGTATTGTAGCTCAGCCTTTCTGAACCTTTTTACCCCTAAGGAACTTTAGGGTCCTGGGAAACCCCTGCTAAAAAATTTGATTACACCTACAGCTCACAGTATATTAGAAGGAGAGAGCCAGCGATAAACAGTATAAAAAAGTTTTTAATTTATTTGTTTTAATAAACAGAATGTGTCCTATACAATACCCCCCCCCCCCAGCACCTGTTGGGTGGTGGGTTGTCAGCCCTGTTTCGGCTCCATAGAGGTGCCCGCCTGGGATGCCCTCTTCCTCCGGACCTTTTTGCACTGGCTCTCGAGCCAGTAGCGGAGGCACTTCGCACCTCACCTGCTATAAGGGGGGTCGCATTATTTGCGGTTGACATGCTGTTTCTGAACAACCCAGGCCCCTCCCTTCAAGGGGCATTGCAGTTATTGAATACCTACTCGGAGGTCACTGGTCTCAGAGTAAATTGGTCTAAGTCCCTGCTATTGCCGATCGGCACAGAAACCCGTAGCTTAGCCCCTCCTGATTTACCACTCCAGTGGGTAGAAAGCTTTAAGTACTTAAGAGGTTAAGGTTTCTCGCAAGCTTCAGATTACCTCCCCCTAAATCTCATATCCCGTATTGCAGGAGGCCATGGCGAGGTTGAGGGCATGGGAGTCGCTACCGTTACCGCTAATAGGTCATGTAAACCTAATAAAAATGAAAAATTCTCCCTAAATTCATATATCTATTCCGTCACTCACCATCTTGGATCCAGAAATCCTTTTTTAATCGCCTTAACCCGATTTCTTCCTCCTTTCTTTGGGGCCCCAATCTCCCCCCCCCCCCGTTTCAAATTGTACACCCTGATGTGTCGCCTTCCCTGATTGTCAAAAATATTTTGTGGCCACGCAACTAGTGACAGTGGTTCGGTGGCTAAACCCGACGGCACCAATGCCTCCGCGGTGCTGGAGGCTGCAGTGGTCTCCTCCCTCGAGACATTGCGACTGCTTGTATTTTAGGTGTTCCAGGGCCCCGTACCCACTCACCACCATCAGAGCCTGGAGGTCAGGCCTAATTTTTGAGCGAATCCCCGAGGGGGCTATTTCTCCCTTTACACCTCTCTGGCTTAACCCCCGTATGACCCATTTTTACGGGCTACCCTATCCATTTGCCTGGGCTAAATATACTATAAAAAAAATGTAGAAGGCCTTCAATCAGAACGTTCTGGCCGTGAAGGTAAGCTGTGTTCTGATAACAGTATTAATGACTTCCCCTCTGCTACCAAATTTAGAGAGTCTATCTTAGCACATCTGTGCCATTCAGAAGAATTCTTGTTTTCATTTAGTAAATGACCTTACATAATTTGCTGAAGTGGAGAGGTGGCAGATGACATCACAATAATTTGGCCAATCAGAGGAAGCCTTGTATTCATTGAATACCACAAGACTTCTCCTGACTAGCAGTGATGCTCCAAGACGGATTTTATATCTGGTAGAAGAGAGGAAGTCCTTCGTACTGCTGTCAGAACACAGCACTGCTTACTGTATGTAGCTAATGCTACTACAGTTTATACAGCAGCCCTAGCAGCCATACTGTTTTTACATGGAAATAATTTGTTTGGGGCCAATTCGGCCCAAACAAATTACTTTGAAGTTTGATTTAGACCACAAATTCTCTTCTCTTAGGTTTCACTCTAAGTGTACATCTGCCAAGGTTCAGTGATTTTTTACCTTACTACTGTACTCTAATGCTTTTTGTGGTGTTTTTAACCAACATTCTTTCATTTTTGGTATTTTCACGGTTAGGTTCCTTTTTTTGTGGGTTTTTTTTCTCCCTTGCATGTCAAAGTGGTGTTTGACACTTTTTGTGTATAAAACATACTGTTAAAGTGATACTAAACACACGCTAATAATTTACATTGTCCCTTCGACCTTTCTATTTCTGTATATGGATGATGGCACTGCAATTTATTTTGTTATAAAAAAAAATATATATTGAAGTACCTTTTTCCTGATGCCTTTGTCTTGCAGGTTTTTTTTTTTTTTTTTAGGGTTTACAACCGCTTTAAATGGTCATACAAACATATATTTGAAATCAAATATTTACATAAAGTTTTATATATTTCTTTAACCACTTCAATACAGGACACTTTTACCCCTCCTGCCCAGGCCAATTTTCAGCTTTTAGCCATGTTTCAATTTGAATGACAATTGCACGTTCATGCAACACTGTACCCAAACTAAGTTTTTATAAATTTTGTTCACACAACCAGAGCCTTCTTTTTAAATCGCCACTTTTTCCTTTTTGCTAAGGACGAAAAAAGGCTGAATATAAATATAAAAAAAAAAAAAAAGTTTTTTCGTCGCTTATAAAAATGTTGCAAAGAATTGTTCTTCATAAGGTTTAGGCTACATTCACACTTGAGCGTAGCGTTTTACCGCGTTTTTTTCAGGCGTTTTTGGAGGCAGGCATTGACATCTATCAAAAATGCTGGTAATCAGCCTAAAAAGAAGCTCATGTACTTTTTTCAGCTACAGGCGTTTTGCAAAACGCTCTAATGTGAACAGGGGCCATTTAAATGAATGGGGTTTTACTTGTTGGGCATTTTGGAACGTTTTTTTTGAGCGTTTTTGGAGCTGAAAAACACTCAAAAACGCCCAGGTGTGAATGAAGCCTTAGGGCCGGTTCACACTTGTGCGATGCAGGAAGGCTGCGAATTCGCAGCCTGTTCCCGCATCGCATCCGCACATCTGGCAGTTCACACTGCCATATGCGATACGCAGGGGGTGTCAATTAAATGTTGACACCCCCAGTCTGATCGCATATCGCAGTGCGATCTGACAGTTTGCACAGGATCGGATCGCACAAGTGTGAACCACTGTGCGATCCGATCCTGATGCGGCTGAAAAAAAGCCTCCTGTAGGAAAGTCCAAACACGATGCCATAGATCTGAAAACGAATCAATCCTGATGTACCAAGGGCCCTGAAATGCCAGGACAGTACAAATACCCCATCAAATTACCACTTTTTGGAAAGTAGACAGTCCAAGGTATTTAGTAGGAGGCGTGGCAAGTTTTTTGAAGTAATCATTTTTATATCGTTTTAGGAAATGAATAAAAAAAAAAAAAAAAAAAAAAGGGTTTGCAATTTTTGTTTTACATACTTTCACCAGTGCAGGTCAGCATCATCATATAACTGGTGTGGCGCTGATCAGAGACACTGATTGGTGACATACGAAAAAAATAAAAATAAAATATATATATTTTTTTTTAAAAAACACTGACCAGAGCAGTATAAATGTTGCCATATTAGCATTGTGCTACTCTAGGGAAGTAATCAGGTTTTTTTTTTTTTTTTTTTAAAGACACATTTTGTTTATAGCCGTTAATTACATTGCTAAGCATTTTACTGAATGAAAAACGTATTCAGTTTGTTTTGTTATGATTAGCTGTGATTGCTAAAGCTAAATCAGATGGTACAGATGGGTTGTGAGTGGATCACATTGACCAATCACAGCTAGCAACACAATTGTACACAATGGATGGCATGAAAAGGAACCCATCCATTATTTACAACCATCATGTGACCGGCTGCGTTTGGACACATGGTACCAGCAGCGAGCCAGTACACTGATCAGTCACCGGTGACAGATTGCGTCACTGAGCGGCTCTGAAAGGACGTCATATGAATGTTGTGCTGAATAGGAAAGAACATATCCACAAACTTCATGCTGGAGAGCATTTTTGTTGGGGGCTTTAGTTGTCACATGCGACAGTCTAATTTGTCATGTGACTATTTCCCAAGCCTTACTTTACATGTGAAGGCAGGATAAAGGAGGATCTCAACAAAGATCCAGAAAGAAAACACCACATCAGCCCTCCCAAAAGTTTTGGGTAAAGATCTGCTTTAACTATGAGCTCATCCAACAAATATTCAGTGGTCTGGTAGTATAGGACATGTATCATGTAAACTAGTTTACTCCAAAGCGGTTTTTGTTTTTCACTGAGCATAATAATAATAATAATAAAAAAAAAAAAACACACACACAC
Source organism: Pelophylax lessonae (assembly GCF_965119305.1). NCBI lineage: Eukaryota > Metazoa > Chordata > Amphibia > Anura > Ranidae > Pelophylax > Pelophylax lessonae. Next base: position 379,901,228 of record NC_138772.1, read on the forward strand.
CACACATTTTTACTACTCATTCACACTCGTAAAGCTAATTTCCTCTCATCATTATGCCCCATGCACATCTAAGTGATTTGTTGTGCATTTCCCAAAGCTTGTTGCATGAAAAGGTACCCAAGGATGTACTCCCTTTTTTTTGGCCTTAAAGACTGTTATGGAAGCTCCTGAAAATGGCAACACAAGCAAATGAGTGCATTTTTAGGCCTAACAAATCGATCTCTTCCTTCTAGTAACCTCAAGTATGTAAGCTGGAAGATTCAGGAAGGTCGATGCTGGAAGTGAAGACTTTCATCTGCCTGGTGAGGGCCCACAAGGACTTCTATGACCCCAGTGATGCCCATGACAGGCAGCAGAGGGCATAGGTGAAAACTGGTATAATGGGTATTACTCAAGAGCTCCGACAGCTCAAGTCATCATAACACCACCCAGTAAAAACAAAAAGCAATACAGGGATGTTAAAAAAAAAAAAAATAAAATAAAAAACAAAAACTGTGGCGCTAAGACCCTTTATGAATGACAGTCCCACTTAAGGATGTGTAAAAAGCAATAAAAAAGCAGTCCATGTGTGTCCGTCTCCACATAAAGAAGTAATTCTCGAGCAGAAAACCACCACCAGAAAGCACTCCAACACCAGTACTTCTTACCAAAAGTGATTGATCTCCATCACAGAGATCAAAAATAGCGCATAACTGGAAATCATGTAGGCTTCTCCAATGCGGTCCTAGTAAGCTCACGATGTGGTATGTTATGCAAAGAGAAAGAGGGACATCACATAGCGCAGACCGCTTTAAAAGGCTTTATTCTTAAATAGATGAATGGTACTCACAAAGAAAGTACTACATCTCGCATGTAATACATGGGCACCGAGACCTCCCAGATGTCCTTAGGGCGTCCCAGCCGTGGACCACCGAATCTATGGCCGTCCTGTCTCCTCCACAGATCGTAGCACGCGCCACCCAGCACGCCACCCGACGTACGTTTCGTCCGATTGGACGTCGTCATGGGGTGTGGCTACAGGGTGCGCCAGTGCTTTCTATAGCGGAGGAGAAAACCGCCCACCGGAACTAAGTGGCCGGAAGTGAGGTATGCGCTCCACACGACCGGAACCACCACTCTGACCGGAAGAGGAAGGGAGAGGAGAGCAACATAATGGGGAAATGAAAGGAAAAATCCCTTCACAAAACCCCACATTGCGATGTCTCCCCCATCCTTCAAATAAGCAATGTCCTATAAATGGGATCAACCAAAAAAGGGCATTACCCCATATACCATATCAGGTATATAAAAACCCAATATATCAAACCACGGCCCGAGGAGAGACAGCGCCATCTATCGGTGCTCCTATCGTGGAACACCCAAGGTACAAGGAGGTCTCAGAAAAGCACAAAAATACATACATCAATTAATAACAACATAAGATAGTACAAAACATACATTAAAATGCTACATGATAAAACAAATCCAGAAATATTGTACACGTTGAATAAAACTAGCAAATATTGCACAGCAAATACCAAGGAAAGGGAGGGGAACGCCAATCTAGGAATTATTAATATGGGCATTTAAATCCCACTCAATGTTAAGACCCAAGGGGGTATAGGATTTGAGTCTATATATCCAGCTCGTTTCGAGCTTGGAAACCCCTCTTGTTAGATTGCTTCCTCTCCAATGTCCTGAAAATTTGTCTATCCCCAAAAACAAAGTGCCACTAGGATCCCTATTGTGGCACTCATCATAGTGCCTAGAGAGGCTGTGTTTGGGGAAGCCATTGACTATGTTGGCCACATGCTCCTTGAGTCTCACATGAAGCTCCCGGATGGTGCGGCCAACATAGTCAAGGCCGCATGGACATCTCACCAGGTAAACCACATACCTGGTGGTACAGGATATAAACGGTTTAATCTTAAAGTCCTGTCCAGAACCAGACTTAAATGTGTCAACTCGTCTCTTTTTCACCACATTAACCACTTCCCGCCCGCCCTATTACAGATTGACGGCGGGAATGTGGTTGAGTTATCCTGACCGGACGTCATATGACGGCGGCAGGATAACTCCGCTCTGGGCGCCCCCCGGGGGCGCGCAGAGCGGCGATCGGTGATGCGAGGTGTCAGTCTGACACCCTGCATCTCCGATCTCGGTAAAGAGCCTCTGACGGAGGCTCTTTACCATGTGATCAGCCGTGTCCAATCACGGCTGGTCACATAGTAAATAGGAACAGCCGTTGATCGGCTTTCCTTAGTTCGTGCCTGACAGGCACGAGTAAAGGAGCGCCGATCGGCGGCTCCCCTGACAGGGGGGGGGGTCGGCACTGGTAATCAGATCATTGATTACCAGTGCAGACCCTCGGGGGGGGGGATGCCACTAGATCCACCAGGGATGCCCACTATGACCCCAGGGATGCCCACTATGGCCACCAGGGATGGCAATCAGGGCTCAGGGAGCCCCCCATTGCCCTCCCCATCAGTGATGCCCACCAGTGTCCTCCCTATCAGTGCTGCCCACAAGTGCCCATCACTGCCATCCTTTAGTGTCGCCCACCAGTGCCCATTATTGCCCACCAGTGCCGCCTATCAGTGCCCATTAGTGCCCATCAGTGCCGCCTGTCAGTGCCGATCAGTGCCGCCCATCAGTGCCCATCAGTGCCCACCAGTGCCGCCTATCAGTGCCCATTAGTGCCCGTCAGTGCCACCTATCAATGCCCGTCAGTGCCACCTATCAGTGTCCATCAATGCCGCCTATCAGTGCCCAGCAGTGCCGCCTATCAGTGCCCACCAATGCTGCATATCTGTGCTACCTATCAGTGCCACATATCAGTGCCGCATATCAGTGCCGCATATCAGTGCCGCCTATCAGTGCCGCCTATCAGTGCCACCCCATCAGTGCCACCCCATCAGTGCCACCCCATCAGTGCCTCCTCATCAGTGCCTGTCAGTGCAGTCTCATCAGTGCTCATCAGTGCAGGAAAAAAATTATTTATTTACAAAATTGTATAACATAAACAAAATTTTTTTTTTTTTTTTTTAAACTTTTCGGTCTTTTTTTATTTGTTTAGCAAAAAGTAAAAATCGCAGAGGTGATCAAATACCACCAAAAGAAAGCTCTATTTGTGGGGGGAAAATGACATAAATTTGGTGAAGGTACAGTGTTGCATGACCGCGCAATTGTCATTCAAAATGCAACAGCGCTAAAAGGGGAAAATTGGCCTGGGCGGGAAGGGAGGGAAGTGCCCTGTATTAAAGTGGTTAAGCTGACAGATAGTGCACCTCCTGCATTTATAAAAGCCTCCCATTTGTTGAAAAAAAGAGACCTTTTTTGGGGGATCCCTAATGTTGGGGGCAATCTGCAACTTTAAGGGAGGGACACCCCTATAAATCACCTGAGGTTGGGGAGGTAAGAGGGGGCCCAACACTGAATCATTCCGCAGAATGTGCCAATGGCGCCGAAGAATAGTTTTCACTGAGAAATGTTGAGTGGAGTACGAAGAGAGGAATGCAAAATCAAAAGGACGTTTTAAGTCCCTCTGTTTAGGCTGAAGAAGATCCTCTCTCGCTCTTGAATCAGCTTTTAACAAGGCCTGACTCAAAAGAGACTCATCGTACCCCTTCTCGCGAAATCTCTCTTTAAGGACAGAGGCCTCCTGCAAGAAATCTTCATGACGCGAACAATTACGCTTCAATCGTAGGAACTGACTGACAGGAACGGACTCTAACCACGATTTGTGATGACAACTCGTGGTATCTATGAATCCGTTCCTGTCAGTCGGTTTAAAGAAAGTTGAGGTAACAATCTGCCCTTCCTCTATACGGATCCTAAGATCCAAAAAATGAATCTCGCTCGCGCTTGATTCATAGGTCAGACTGATGCCCCTATCATTGTTGTTTAGGGTTCCCATGAATTCAACCAGGGAATCACCTGTGCCGTCCCATAGGAAGAGGATGTCGTCGATGTACCGAGGCCAGAGCACAAGCTCTGGCCTAGGTACACCCCAGACGACATCCTCTTCCCATTTGGCCATGAACAGGTTGGCCATACTGGGCGCGAATTTCGCGCCCATGGCCACTCCCCTGTTCTGTAGATAATAAGTGCCATTATACCAGAAGTAATTTCGGGACATTGCATAGTCCAGAAGAGAAATAATGAAATCTCTCTGGAAACTCAACAAACTTTCTAACCTCAGATAATGAGACACCGCCTCTCTGCCGTGTTGGTGTGAAATTATGGTATACAGGGATGAAACATCCGCTGTTACCAAAATATAATTATCCTGCCAGGTGACATTGCCCAACTCATTAATCACCTGCATGGAATCTCGTAAATACGAGGGCATTTTTACCACCACAGGCTGTAGGAAATGATCGATATATTTGCCCACCCGGGAGGTAACGGAATCAATACCGCTAACTATAGGTCTCCCGGGTGGGCAAATAGGATCCTTATGTATTTTGGGCAAAAAATACATAACGGGTACTCTGGGGGCAGAAGGCACTAGAAAAGCCTTCTCTTTTTTGGTGAGAAGCTTCCTATCAAACCCCTCATTCACCAGGGCAATCAGTTCCTTTTTATATTTGGCGGTAGGGTCACCCCTCAGGGGAATATAAGTATCCCTGTCTGATAGCAACCTTAGCATTTCTGCGTCATAGGCGGCGGTGTCCATAATGACAATCCCGCCGCCCTTGTCCGCAGGCCTCACTATGATATCCCTCCGCTCCTTTAGAGACTTAAGTCCCCTATTAAAAGCGGAGTGCATCTCACATTTATTCAACCGAAGTTGATCAATGTCCTTAGCAACCAGATCTCTAAATACAGCCACCGCCGGTGCCACCCCACCCGGGGGGTTGAACGTGGAGGCATTGGAGAAACTGGTGCTTTTCCATCACAGAGATCAAAAAAGAAGAAAAAAAAAATTAAGTTAAAAAGTCAGCAGCTAAGTGCTGACTTTTAATATAAGGACATTTACCTATTCAGGGATCCAGCACCACCCTCACCCAAGCCGGGTTCCTCACCACTCTTAGGGTCCCCAGGGGTTGCATGTCTGGTATGTGAGGCAAGCTGTGACGCCTTAAGGCTTGATTCACACTAATGTGTTTTTTCATGCTTTTTGCAGAAAACCACAGCCTGAGTATTGTTGCTGACCATGTCTATCCTTTATGACTACAGTGTACCCATCTTCTGATGGCTCCTTCCAGCAGGATAATGCACCATGTCCCAAAGCTCAAATCATCTCACCACTGCTTTCTTGAATATGACAATGAGCTCATTGTATTCAAATGGCCTCCACAGTCACCAGATCTCAATCCAATAGAGTACCTTTGGGATCATGGATGTGCAGCTGACAAATCTGCAGAAACTGCGTGATGCTATCATGTCAATATGGACCAAAACCCGAGGAAGGTTTCCAACACCTTGTTGAATTGGTCACAAAAAATTAGGTAGTTCTGAAGGCAAAAGACAGTGCAACCCGGTACTAGCAAGGTGTACCTAATAAAGTGGCTGGTGAGTGTATACATCTGATGTTAGGTAAAACTATGATTAAAGTGCATATTAAAGAACCTAATATTGGACAGAGTAGGGAAGGATTAAACCATTTTTCAAGTTTTTTTTGCATTCTTTGTCACCGATGGTGTGATTTAGCTTTCCCATTTTGTGTTTCAATTGCCACCAAGACTTGCATTTAAAAAAGGATTAAAAAACGCAAAATGATTTACCACAGAGCTGGTGTTTGTAATCATGGCCACATTCTTTAACATGACTTTTAGACATTTAACCTTCCATAACAAACGAATTGTAAAGTGTATGTGCCATGTAAAGGCTAATGACTGAACATTGCACAAGAATGTATACAGTTTAAAAGAAAAAAAATAGATAAAACCAGACCTCCTGGTTTGTAACAAACCGCAATGTCCCAACATTATGTCAAGCAAGACATGTCTAAAATGGCAAATTTGGGAGCATCAATTGCTACTGCTGTGAGGCTGAAGAGGTGAGCAGTCGTGGTAACTGGGTTGTCCTCAAGAGGCAAGAGTTAATGACATTAATTAGACACAGGCTCCTTAGCTACTGAAGAGGCTAATAAAGTCAATGCAGCACAGGCCCTGGAGCACTGAAGGGTTTAATGACACACAGGCACAGTGAACTATTACATAATGGCACAAGCTGGGCACATACACAGGATGGAGTATGCTTGGAGAACAGATATTTGCCTTTTAAGCAGAGTACAAAAATCAATGCAGCAACAATAGAATTTGAAATGAAGGCACAGTGTGAATCACAGCTTCCTCCTAATTGTCTAAAAATAGCAGTACTAATAGAACTGCTTCTGGAAGACAATAACTAAATGCGTTCTGGGAGCTCTACAAGTTTATTAATTGGGATGCTTTTTAGCCCTTTGTTTAAGCATGTTGGAAACCGACCTACGGGACTAAAATAGAACGGAGGACTTCTCTTTTTAAATGCCATCTCAATTAAACCTGTAAAGAAACATATAGGATGTCACCCATCTCTTCCAGTTTCCTGGCTACCTATGGCTTCAAGAGTTTGTCTCTCTAACCCAGAACAAGCATGCCTAAACTAAGATCAGAACTGATAAACTGAGCATCTGCTCCAAGTCAGTGACTCAAAGGATCCTTGTGACAGCCAGGCACACAGCATTTTCAAGAGCTAAGGCCAGCAAGGATAGAATGTGCATTTCCTCAGCACAGCTTTAAAGCTGAACTTGAGCTGATAAAAAAAAATGCAGCTCTGCAATGCAATCACTGATACATTAAAGGGAAAGAAAGAAAGAAAGAAAGAAAGAAAGAAAGAAAGAAAGAAAGAAAGAAAGAAAGAAAGAAAGAAAGAAAGAAAGAAAGAAAGAAAGAAAGAAAGAAAGAAAGAAAGAAAGAAAGAAAGAAAGAAAGAAAGAAAGAAAGAAAGAAAGAAAGAAAGAAAGAAAGAAAGAAAGAAAGAAAGAAAGGATTAGTTATACACACACACACACACCTTTTCTTCTCTACAGCCTGTAAGGCATCGCACCTGTATTCAGCAGATTACGGGTGCAATGCCAGGATCTTGCAGACAACTCAGTACAGCTGTCTGCTTGTGCCTCCATATGGCCAGACAGTATCAATGAACTATGACGACACTCACCAGCACCCGTACAGTTCATTGAGAACTACAACGTCAGACACGGAAGCCAATGGTGGATGTAGTTAATTCACAGAACTCTGAATAACGTGGCTGCGTGGCCAGAAACCCGCACTGCCGCACTATATTTTAAATTGTGACAGCAGATTAGGGTAGAAGATCCCTAGCCCGCTGTCACAGGAAGGGTTAATGAGGCAAGAGCTAGAACATGTTACATGTCCCACCCTAAATACAGGGGGAACATGTAGCGTTCCAAAAGGTGAACTTATCCTTTATATGTATTTTTTCAGGCCGTCAGGCAAGTGCCAGAATCTGTCCTGATGGCAGCTTCTTGCAGTCCCTGTACATCAGGAGTGGAATGGTGAGAAAAAATTACTTCAAGGAGCATGCTGTTAGGCGACAGCGCTGTGATGCTTTCATTGACCAGAAGCAGGCTTAGGTTGGGCCAGGACCTTGATCAGGGTCTGGGCTCAGAGGCAATGGGTTGAAAGATGCTGGCCATCAGACCAAGGACTACTTGCAAAAAAAAAAAAAAGCACTGTAGTGAATTTTTTTTCGATTAATGGCAAGTATTGCAGCAAAAGTTATCATATAAAAAAGGGATAGATTGTTTTTGACTAGAGTTCTGCCTTAACCACTTTACCTCTGCTCACATTGCTGCTACTGCAGCAATGTGGCTCGTTCCCATCCAGCGACGTAGACCTACGTCGCTGGACTCCTCCCCTTGTAGGAGGTGCGCTCCCGCTGTTTTCAGTCACAGCGGGAGTCGGGCCAGGGGAGGAGCAGCGGCGATCGCCGCCGCTCTTCCCCGATCGTCGGGGAATCGAGTGAGGAGATCTGCCCGCCTGTGTAAACAGAGCGGGCGGATCTCCTAAGTGACAGACAGTGACAGATTGCAGGGTTCAGCATAGCTGAACATCCGATCTGTCCTTCTGTCACTCAGTCCCCCCCCCCCCACACGTCAGTAAGCACCAGGCATACATTAACCCCTCCCTCTCCAATAAAATTAACCCCTTCACTGCCAGTGTCATTTTTAAAGTAACAGTGCATATTTATAGCACTGATTACTGCAGTAATGTCACTGGTACCCCCAAAAGTGTCAAAAATGGCAGTCAAGGGTCCGATCTGTCCGGCGCAATGTCGCAGTCCCGCAAAAAAAAAAATCGCAGATCGCCGCCATTACGCGTTAAAAAAAAAAAACACCAAAAATGACAGAAATCTTTCCCGTAGTTATTAAACGCAATAACTTTTGCGCAAACCAATCAAAATACGCTTATCGTGATTTTTTTTACCAAACATAGGTAGCAGAAAACAAATTGGCCAAAAATTAAAAAAAAAATTAGATTTTTACATTTTTTGGGGGTGAATTTCATATAAAAAATGTTAAAAATATTGTTATTTTTTCAAAATAAACGCTCTTTTTTTGTTTATAGCGCAAAAAGTAAAAAGCGCACAGGTGATCAAATACCACCAAAAAAAAGCTCTGTTTGTGGGAAAAAAGGGACGTAAATTTTGTTTGGGTACGGCGTCGCACGACCGCGCAATTGTCAGTTAAAGTCGCACAGCGCCGAATCGCAAAAAGTGGCTTGGACGTAAGACAGCAAAATCCTCCGGTGGTAAAGTGGTTAAAGAAGTACCAGCATATTGAAAAGGCCATTTGTTTTAATCTGATGGGGCATCACTCTGACCAGCCCTACTGATATGTGAGTGGAACTATTTGAGGTTAAAGAGGAGCTCCTGGCTCCCCAAAACAATTAAAGAGTCAGCAGGTGAGTACCTGGATAGAGAACTGGCTCCAGGGGAGAGTACAGAGGGTGGTAATTAATGGGGAGTACTCGGATTGGGCGGGTGTGGAAAGTGGGGTCCCCCAGGGTTCTGTCCTGGGACCAATCCTGTTTAATTTATTCATAAATGATCTAGAGGAGGGGATATCTAGTACAATCTCAGTATTTGCAGATGATACTAAATTAGGCATGCCAATATCTTCTATGCAGGATGTGGAAATCTTGCAAGCAGACCTGAACAAAATAACGGGGTGGGCAACTACATGGCAGATGAGGTTTAATGTTGATAAATGTAAAGTAATGCACCTGGGTGCCAGAAACCAGAAAGCAAGCTACTCACTAGGGGGGGAACCTCTGGGTGAGTCTAGGATGGAAAAGGACTTGGGGGTACTGGTAGACAACAGGCTTGGCAGTGGCATGCAATGCCAAGCCGCCGCAAGCAAAGCCAATAGAATACTGGGATGTATAAAAAAGGGGATTCACTCTAGAAATAAAGAGATTATTCTCCCACTCTACAAGACTCTGGTCCGGCCACATCTGGAGTATGCTGTCCAGTTCTGGGCACCGGTCCTCAGGAAGGATGTGCTGGAACTGGAGAAAGTCCAGAGAAGGGCAACAAAAATAATTAGGGGAATGGAGGACATCAGCTATGAGGAAAGACTACAAGCACTGAACCTTTTCTCTCTGGAGAAAAGACGATTGAGGGGGGATATGATATCAATGTACAAATACTGTACTGGTGACCCGAGCATAAGGAACAAACTATTCAGAGAAAGGAGGTACAATAAGACACGTGGCCACTCACTAAAACTAGAGGAAAGGCGGTTTAACCTTAAAGTGCGTAAGGGGTTCTTCACTGTAAGAGCGGTAAGGATGTGGAATTCTCTTCCACAGGCAGTCGTATCAGCGGGGAGCATCGATAGTTTCAAGAAACTAGTAGATGGACACCTTAAAGACCACAACATACAGGGGTATACAATGTACGATTAAAAGCAAACACACACACGCATTCATAGGTTGAACTGGATGCATAGGTTGAACTGGATGGACTGATGTCTTTTTTCAACCTTACTAACTATGTAACTATGTAACTATGTAACTATGTAACTATGTAAGCAGTTACTATTGATGTAGCTGCTGACTTAATATAAGAAAATTTACCTGTCAAGGGATCCATGTTCCAAGGAAGTCCTCATCCAAACCAACTCTTCAGTTGGCTTCAGGTTCAGGCACTGGCAGGCAAGGGAAACAGGAAGTGAAGACTTGTGGCTTCACAGCCAAAATTCCTGCTGTGTATGTGTGAGCCCCGCTATGCCTTGAGAATTATCCCATATTCTTCTGTGACCTGTGATGGGTCGCAGAAGACTGCAGGGGAAGGAGGGGGGGGGGGCCCAAACTTCTGGCTTAGATCACCACAGTGATCAGAGCTAGAAGCGTGAGTGGGTCAAAACCAGGTTCCTGCCCCCCTAAAAAAAGTGCCAAAATTTGGCAGCGGAGGGGTAGGAGGGTGCAAACAAGCGGAGCTTACTCTTTTGGGTTGAGCTCCGCTTTCCAATGTGATGAATAGTGGCTACATAGTTTCTAATTTGCCTTATTCTTTCACATGTTCCTGACTTTAGTGCCGGTTCACACTAAAGCGGCACGACTTCGGGGGCGACCTGTGAAGTCGTGTGCACCGCGACTTCGGCGCGACTTGCACGGACTTAATATAATGAATGTCTATGCAAGTCGCTCCGATGTCGCCCCGAAGTAGTACAGGAAACTTTTTCTAAGTCGGAGCGACTTGAGTCGCTCCTATTAGAACGGTTCCCGTAGCACACAATGGACCGCGACTTGTCAGGCTGACCAGTCACCTGACAAGTCGCGGTAGTGTGAATGGGGTCTTAGAGGTTTAGAGACACCATACAAGGAGCTTAATGTAAAAAAGCAGCTTGTTGAAAGGGAGTTGCAGTTATATAAGGAATATAAAAAGACAGACAGTGATTACCAAATTCTAAAATCAATACCGGAAAATTAACTACTACATCCAATGTAACAACATGCAATACCAGTCACAAACTAGCCTATCTAGCCTTATGGCATTAAATGCCAAGGAATCGGACACAGTGCTACTTTGTCATCCACTAAACTAGCCAAACTTGTTCCTCTTTAGAAGCAGGTAAGGACAATCATTGGCAGATACAAAACTGAATTTACCTCAATATCCAACAACACAGACAACATTCATAAGATGGGAACTATGTTGCATGTCATCTTTGTACACAGATCGATAATAATGCTGCAGTACATGGGACCTGCCACAAACAACTCATTTGTGCACATCTATAAAACATTATGGTTCCTCTCATTGGAATATGTAGATTATGGCAGCACTTTTTTTTTTTTTTTTTAAATAACCATCATAATATGAACTTTATTTATGGAATATCTACCACTTTAGAGACCAGGGGTCTCCAAACTTTCTAAACAAAAAGGGCCAGTTTATAGTCCATCAGACTTTAGGGGGATAGACTGTGGCCATTTGGAGGAGTACAAATTGTCCTGGCGTCAGTGGGAGTAATAGTGCCCCATCATTGGCGTCAGTGGGAGGAATAGTGCCCCATCATTGGCGTCAGTGGGAGGAATAGTGCCCCATCATTGGCGTCAGTGGGAGGAATAGTGCCCCATCATTGGCGTCAGTGGGAGGAATAGTGCCCCATCATTGGCGTCAGTGGGAGGAATAGTGCCCCATCATTGGCGTCAGTGGGAGGAATAGTGCCCCATCATTGGCGTCAGTGGGAGGAATAGTGCCCCATCATTGGCGTCAGTGGGAGGAGAAATAGTGCCCCGTTGTTGTCGTCAGCATATCGAATTATTCCCCATTGTTGGGGTCAGTGGGAGGAATAGTGTCTCTCATCAGTGGGAAGAAAATTGCTCTAAGAGCCAGATAGAGGTGAGCAAAAAGGCCGCAGCTTGGAAACCACTGCACTAGACCATACAGTCCACCAAACACAAGGGTGAGAAGAAAGAAGACATTGCTTCATGTTACACCTATACAACAGCTCTTCTACCCAATCTTCCTATATAATCAATGAGAAACAGTAGGAGAGTTTCACAGCATGTTGGGTTTTAACACATATCCATCTTTCATAAGGACCAAAGATCATTGCCTAAAATAAACAGTGACAGAACCAGCCTTGTGCAAAGGTCTCCTCATCTGTTACCCCCAATTATAGAAGTGACAGTAGCGATTTTTAAAGTGTTACTAAACCCAGGACCCTGCATTTACTATATCTGGTCTCCCACAGTACACAGAACATGAACATACAATAGTTTTAGTAAATATAAACTGCTAAATCCCTTTTCTCATCAGCAGTATAAAGCAGCTTTGTGACTTGGATCAGTGTCTGCTTAAGATTATAGGAAACGTTTTCATTCCCCCCTGACCCTCTGTCTGGACAGTGCTGATTGGCCGTGTGCTGATCACATGCACTTTCCCAAGAAAAACAAAAAAACAAAAAAAAAAACAGAAAAAACCTCTAGCAATACACAAACTGAGCATGTGCAGCCTGACTCCTAATGCTCTGTTCTATCAAGAGATGGGTTGGAGTCAGTTCGAGGAGGATCAGAGAAGACAGGATCACACATCCTTTATACACATTGCAGATATTAACTCCTTAGGTTTCACAGTGAGTATAACAAGCATGCTTTACTGCATATACAGACACTTTAAAGCATTGGTCCTCAACCCTGGCCTACAGGGCCCACTAACAGGCCAGGTTTGCAAGATAACTGAAATACATCCCAGGTGATATCATTTGCTGCTCAGTGATTGCAGTACTTTAGTCTGCATCTCCCCAAGGTAATACTTAAAATCTGGCCTGTTAGTGGGCCCTGAGGACCAGAGTTGAGGACCACTGCTTTAAAGGATAGAGTGAAACTTTCATAACCCCCCCTGCTCAATCCTACACAGTTACCACCACCACCTAGGCTAATGTAACACAGGAAACTCCGCTGCTAGTTGGGTGTTATATGCGATGTTGGTTTGTGGTGCTACCCTTATAAATATTAATGTGTGCAGTTTTTATTATGATATCTTCATAAACGTGCTATAGTGCATAAATAGATGCCAAAAAATACAAATATTTTTGCAAATAAAAATACGTGAAATCCCCTTTTTAAATAAACACTGAGTGCAATTGTCTTATAAGCACTAGCACTTTTTAATAAGTGCTGTGAATCTTGAAACAAAATGCCTGGATGTAAACATAAGTAGTGAATACCCTTGGGGGGGGGGGGGGCTGCCACTAGAACCACCCATGACCCCAGGGATGCCCACCCATGACCCCAGGGATGCCCACCATGGCAACCAGGGATGGCAATCAGGGATCAGTGAGCCCGCCAGTGCCCTCCCCATCAGTGCTGCCTGCCAGTGCCCTCCCCATCAGTGCCCATCATTGCCATCTATCAGTGCCACCCACCAGTGCCCCTTATTGCCCACCAGTGCCACCTATCAGTGCGCATCAGTGCCGCCTATCAGGGTCGCATATTAGTGCCACCCCATCAGTGCGGCCTCATCAGTGCAGGAAAAAAACATATCTATTTACAAAATTGTATAACAAACAAAAAAAAAAAAAAAAAAAACTTTTTTTTTTTGTTTCAAACTTTTCAGTCTTTTTTTATTGGTTTAGCAAAAAAAGAAAAAAAAAACTTGCAGTGATCAAATACCACCAAAAGAAAGCTCTATTTGTGGCAAGAAAATAGCCAGCATCAGGATCGCTAAGAGACAGCGAGGGTCACTCCCATGGCCAGTGATCAAGAATCAGCAGTTTTGATTTGAGAACCTAACATGAGCCCTGCCTTGTGTTTTCTAGGAAAAAAAAAAAAAATCACAAGAAAAATAGTGACAAAATGTGCTTGCTTTGATTTGCTATATATCTCACCCCTATTATACTGCCTGAGGCATTTAACTATGAAGTGCCAAAAAGTAAATACGGACTTGGCTGGCTTGGTCCAATACCCGATACACCCACAGAGTCAAAATGTTCTTAATGTATTGGCTATACTAAGAAGTATCACAGAGCAGTTTATCAAATGTTACTAGGTCATTTTCTACAAGTCAGATCGTCTTCATTCATAATAGCATGAATAAGCAAAATACTCTTTACGGCCATTAGATGTAGCAGATCAAAGAAAATACATATTTCCAATGACCATAAGCTCCATCTAGTGGCAAAATGTGGTGTTTTCCTGCATCACACTATTCTTATGGCATTTGCACAGAACTATACATGGATAAATAATAGATCTGCAATTATTTTAATAAATACACCCTAACAGTGTAGCTTATTAACTGTAGAATTGATATTTCCCCCCCCCCCCCAAAAAAAAAAAAAAAAATTGATTTCAAATCAGAGCATCAACAAATAAGTGTACCTATACACAGGCAGCCATCACCCATTGCCAGCAATCTGGAATTAGTAGGCAAAGTCATTTTAGATCATACTAATTACAAGATATAAACTTCAGAACACTTCAAACACACAAGGTGAGGATTTTTCATTTGACTCCTTGCTATCACGTACACCAAATGTGGAGTATTAAGCACGGTGCAGTGTGTTAGACAGGGATATCCATGTATACAGTATGTCAGGGGAAAAAAAAAATGCTTTTAGCAGTCAGGTGGTTTCCTAGGGAATAATTGCCATCTAATGCGCATGGACAAAATGGTTGGAAAGCTCAGACACAAAATACGAACAAAAAAACATATCCTTCTATAGTGTGTACTTGTCATAGTCCAGAGCACCAAGTGTAGTTTCGCTCTGCTGTCTGGTTCCTCCTATCAGCAGGAATCTCTTCTAGCCCGATACCAAGAGGTAGAAAGTTTACAGGGGAGGAACCTCTAGCACACAGCCTGTGATTGACAGTCTCAGCTCTGTCCTAGCGTGCTATGTGAAGGGGAATGTCCCTTTCAATCAGCTCTCTTCACTGAGTTCTGTAGAATATAACTTGGATATAGAGAGAGATTGGTGCAGAGAAACAGGTACAGCATATGTAGGAGGATTGGTTTCATCTCCGAATCATCTGGGGCCCGGTCACTTCACTGGCTATAAAAGGGTTTACAACCAATTTAAAAAAAATAAAATAAAAATGTGTATAAAATAAAGTGTTATCTTCCAACAGCACTACCCATTTACTTCCATGTTAGAAGACAATAGTTTTGGCCCACCTTGTTTTCTCCTAAGGAAATCACACAATTAAAGATTTTACATGACACCACTCTAAATAAAGAAAACCCGTATTACTCCCAGGACAAGGGCATTTCTGTTTCAATCTTTTTTATTGAAAATAATAGCTACGGGGTTTTGGTACACATAAATGTGAACACTGATCAAATGACAGAAGTTAGGTGCATAAAGAACAGTTCTTGTAAGAGTCCATAATGAGATGAGATATCTAAACCTGTTTGCTGCAAGATTTTAAGGAGTGATTAAAATGTGTAGTGCGCTAATTCTGTGAAACTTATAAACATAAATATGTGAACAATAGTAACACCAATGTCATTAATAAATAGGATGAGATATAAAACATAAAAGTCCATGAAATTCATAAAAGGTCCATATATGCAACAGTTCACATAAGTCCTTGAATGAAGAGATCCCAATACCAAACAAGTGATTTCAATGAAAACGAATGAGGGAAAGGTGTTTCAAGGTGCTTGTTAAAGTGCAGATATTCCCCTTACCAGACGGGTGAAAAATAAGGTGCAATGTATCTCCAAACAAAAAGATGCGTGCAGTGATATAGATAGCCCAGCTCTGCCCACCTCGTGGCCGGTTTGAGAGTAGATAAACTCTTACCAGATGACATAAAACTTAACCGGTTGCCGTACAGTATATTTACTGCGGCAGTCAGCCCCGGCCAGGCAGAGTGACGTAGGTCTACGTCGCTAGCCTGTCACCGGGTTTTGAGCCAATAGCGGGCGCGCACCCGCTGAGGCGCGCGCCCGCCTCGTTCACAGAGGAGTGCGGGCGTGTGACCGGCGGACCCGATGTCTGCCGGTCACATGACGATCGTTGGTAGAGCGGGAGAAAGGCGGATGGCTTATGTAAACAAGCCGCCTGTCATTCTCCCCTGTGTAAAAATGGAGATCAGACGGTTCTACTATGTAGAACCGTTGATCTCTGTTTTTACACTAGGAGACCTGTCCCACTACAGTTAGAATCACGCCCCTAGGACACACTTAACAGTTAACCCCCTTCCCTGCCAGTGTCATTTTTACAGTAACAGTGCATATTTATAGCACTGATTACTGCAGTAATGTCACTGGTACCCCCAAAAGTGTCAAAAATGTCAGTCAAGGGTCCAATCTGTCCGCCGCAATACCGCAAAAAAAGTTGCAGATCGCCGCCATTACTCGTTTAAAAAAAAAAAAAAAAAACACCAAAAATGACAAAAATCTTTCCCTTTGTTAGTAAACGCAATAACTTTTGCGCAAACCAATCAAAATACGCTTTTTGCAATTTTTTTTACCAAACACATGAAGCATAAAACAAATTGGCCGAAAATGTTAAAAAATTTAGATTTTTACATTTTTGGGGGGGGGGGAATTTCATATTAAAAAAAAGTGAAAAATAGTTTTTGCAAAATTTACGCTTTTTTTTGGTTTATAGCGCATGATCAAAAATCGCATAGGTGATCAAATACCACCAAAAAAAAGCTCTGTTTGTGGGGAAAAAAAAGGACGTGAAATTCGTTTAGGTACAGCGTCGCACGACCGCGCAATTGTCCGTTAAAGTCACACAGAAAAAAAAAAAAAAAACGCAAAAGAGGGTAAAATCCTCCGGGGATTAAGTAGTTAAGGTGTATGGATAACTTCTGGATATCTTTCAGCCCAATGGTAATGACCGTCCCCCAAGCTTGCGGCTCCCTGTTGTCCCTTGGAAGTGAAACTTCATCCAGGTGTTCACGGGTGATTTCCCAAAAATAGACAAGGGGGGACGAATAGTGCATTATCCTTATAACTTTTATTGCTGATACTCAAAGATGCACTTACAGTTAAGACGATATAATAAGCTTGCTGGAACCCTGTAGATCCGTGGCAGCCTGCAGTGCGGACCGCGGATGTAGTTAGTGACGGCGCGCCTCCTCTCTGACGCGTTTCCTCCGAGCGGACTTCTACTGAGACAGGAGCTCCTGTCTCAGTAGAAGTCCGCTTATCAAGCTTATTATATCGTCTTAACTGTAAGTGCATCTTTGAGTATCAGCAATAAAAGTTATAAGGATAATGCACTATTAGTCCCCCCTTGTTTATTTTTGGGAAATCACCTGTGAACACCTGGATGAAGTTTCACTTCCAAGGGACAACAGGGAACCGCAAGCTTGGGGGACGGTCATTACCATTGAGCTGAAAGATATCCAGAAGTTATCCATACACCTTAAGTTTTATGTCATCTGGTAAGAGTCTTATCTACTCTCAAACCGGCCACGAGGTGGGCAGAGCTGGGCTATCTATATCACTGCACGCATCTTTTTGTTTGGAGATACATTGCACCTTATTTTTCACCCGTCTGGTAAGGGGAATACCTGCACTTTAACATTTTTTTTTTCATTGAAATCACTTGATGGTATTGGGATCTCTTCATTCAAGGACTTATGTGAACTGTTGCATATATGGACCTTTTATGAATTTTATGGACTTTTATGTTTTATATCTCATCCTATTAATGACATTGGTGTTCCTATTGTTCACATATTTATGTTTATAAGTTTCACAGAATTAGCGCACTACACATTTTAATCATTTGTACACTTAATTATCCTCACTGGGTAATCGGATTCTAGTTGCAGCTTTTTCATCGATTTATCAGCGCTCCCTTTATACATACCAAAGATTTTAAGGAGTACCTAAACCCAAGAACATAAATGTAATTTATTGCAGCTTACCAGTCCTTCCATTTGGTGACTATTCGCATTCTTTTGTTTTTTTCTACCCACTGATCCTTCTAGTAACTTCCTGTGAGGGGTGCCAACGCTCACTTAATGTATTTCAAGTACATTTTCTGCAAGTACAGAAAATACATGCTGATCCTGACAGAAACCCAGTGTCCTTGGAACTTGCTAAACCAATAACTCAAACAATGTTTCAGCCTTCCCCGCTATCTTTTTTGAATTGTAGAACACCTATTCCATATGTAATGGAGATGGGATGGGGAGATGTTCTGTAGTCCCAACACTTTCTGCCCTAAAGGGGACAATGCTGCTCCTCCAAAGATACAATACAGTGAATGAGCATGGTCATCCTAGGACAGGATGTGTTCCTAACAGGATCAGGTGAGTAAAAAAAAAAAAAAAAAAAAAATGAATGCAGTGACCACAGCTAAAGACTGGTAAGCTGCAATATATTACATTTGTTCTTCGGTTTAGATATGCTTTAATGTAACAGGTGTGTGCTACTGCCAAGCAAAATAAATCTAGTAGATGAAAGAACTGGAAAGGTGGGGAGTAGTAGAGAAGAGGGTACTGGGTTGGGTTTAGGATAAGAGATTGGAAGTGGCATCTGGGGCACACTCAGCCTAGAACCAGGGGTGGTTTTACAGGTTACTGAAGAGCTAGTAAGGTACGGTCACAGTCGCTGGGCATGATTTGCTAAAACATGAACTATTTTTGGTTAACTGCATCAGTCACATGACCAAAAAAAAAAAAAGTGGTAAACTTACTTGCAGCAGAGTTATTTCTGATACTTTAATAGAACGTAGAACCATTTTTGGGTGCTATGGGTAAGAACGCTCACATTACAGTACCTTGGTCTGGTTTTAATAAATGCCATTTACAAAAGATTCATAAATCCCATTTAGGGAGCGTGCCCAGCCATGTCACGAGTTGTGTCAAAGCTGCACAGTGCTCATTGGAAATGGTGAGTTCCATCAGCAGCACAATTACTATGGCAATGCACTGTGTGTGCCATGGTGAAGAACACCAACAGACATCATGTAAATCTATACCACTTGTAAATACACTGGGCATAACCTGTGAGCATAATCTATTTGTATGCTTTGCAAAAATGTAATATACTGCATCTTACCCATCAGATGTGATGGCTGCGTTCATTTTCTTTTTAGGCATTTTTCCCTTCTCAGTTTTCACCTAGTGGCCAGTAACACACCATCGCAGAAATGTGAACCGGTGTTCTGGTCCGATAAAATTCTAAGACTTACGAACAGCTGACAGAGGAGGAGGGGCTGAGGTGGGACGCATACACCGCCGCGTCATGGAGCAAGGAACATGTTGCAGAGCGGACTTAGAAGAGGCGGGAAGGAAGTGAATACTCATACTAAATAGTAATGATAAAAAAAAAATAAAAAAAAAATAAGAAATACTAAACATTTTTTATCATTACTATTTAGTATGAGTATTCACGTCCTTCCCGCCTCCTCTAAGTCCGCTCTTCAACATGTTCCTTGCTCCATGACGCGGCGGTGTATGCGTCCCACCTCAGCCCCTCCTCCTCTCAGTCAGCTGTTCGTAAGTCTTAGAATTTCATCGGACCTTCAAAATGCCTTGTGCGCATGCGCACCGGGGCTCGCAGCAGCTGGTGGTGGTGGAGCGTCCCCGGAAGTGACGAGGGTCCGGAATTTTCATGGGTCCGACTAAATTTTAGAACACCGGCACTAAATGGTCTCAACACTGTGAGCTACTAGATTTGTGGGAGAGCTTGTTCTGTTAAAAAATAATTACTGGATTGGGTTACCAGATGAAAGAAAACAAAGTCTTAAAAAATAAAATAAATAAAAAAAATGCAGCCGGCACATCTAAGAATTGGTAAGCTACATGTAACAAATTGTTTGCTTTTGGGTTTATTGTCGCTTTAACATCACTAAGCAATTCACCTGGAACATAGGTGTTTGTTGGTACTTCTTAAAAAAAAAAAAAAGAAGAATTTACAGCCTTCAGCACATTAACCTTCATGAAAGCTTTTTTTTGTGCCAAGACATGGCAGATTAATGTAAAGTTTTTCTATAGAGCTAGGTCGCATTTTACTTTATGGCACCACCTAACAGATAAGGGATCAGAATTCACACAGCCAACCTGCCCTGTCTACACATACACTTAAGAAGCTAAAGCTGAACTCGGAAAAAAAAAAAAAAGTATTTTAGGCCATCGTTTGTCGACTATATCAGTAAGCAAATATGGGATAGGAATCAATTTAGGCAATTCATTTTATACATTGATGAGCAAGTTTGGGGTGGAGGAACTTGACTGGCCTGCACAGAGCCCTGACCCGATAGAACACCTTTAGGATGAATTAGTGCAGAGACTGCGAGCCAGGCCTTCTCGTCCAACATCAGTGCCTGACCTAACAAATACGCCCCTGGAAGAATGGTCAAACATTGTGGACAGCATTCCTAGAAGAGTTGAAGGTGTTATAGCTGCAGACGGGCCAACTCAATATTGAACCCTACGAACGAAAACACTATTAACCCCCTTAGCGCTGACGGATGCAAATATACAGCCTCGGGTTCAGGAGGGTGTACTGCGATCATTCGAGAGCAATAATTCTAGCACAAGACCTCCTCTGGCCATGCACTATACAAAAAAAAAAAGTCGGCCGAAATTCGGTCATTTGGAAAGTTCTTTCGTTTTTCAGCACGAATCAGTAAAACGGTTGTGACATTTTTGAGCCGAAAAAATGGACAAGTTTGGAAATTTTCTGCCGAACAACCGATAAATTGAAAGATTAATGTATTTCTCATCCAAACTGTTGCACTATGCAAATGTGAAAAAAACTGATTCATTTATCTCCATTGAACGATGGGTCATTACACGATGGCACAATCGTTTGCTCTCCCAGCCGAGTGTTAGTTTTTTGAAAATTAGTTAACGATTTTTCGTTAAGTGTATTGCCAGCACTCTAAACAGGTAACCGTTAAAATTTTTTTAAAGCGTCACCTTTGGAGATTTTTAAGCACTGAAGTTTGTCGCCATTCCACGAGTGTGCGCAATTTTAAAGCATGACCTGTTAGGTATCCATTTGCTCGGTGTAACATCTTTCACATTATATATAAAAAAAAATAAAAATTGGGCTTACGTTTTTTCTTTTATTTAAAATAACGAAAGTGTATTTCTTCCCAAAAAAAATGCATTTGAAAGACTGCTGCGCAAATACCATGTGACATTGAATATTGCATCGATCACCGTTTTATTCTCTAGGGTCTCTGCTAAAAGAAATTATATAAAATGTCGGGGGTTCTAAGTAATTTTCTAGCAAAAAAAACAAGGATTTTAATTTGTAAGTAATATATGTCAGAAAAAGGCTTAGGCTCCAAGGGGTTAAAGTTCATGTAAAGGCAGGGGTCCCAATACTTTGACAATTGTGTATATGGTAATTGGATGTGTTTTGAATCGCACCCAATTCACATGTGAAAATCGATTTCCATTGAAGCTGCTCACACATTTGCGCTGCATCCAAGTGCGAATTTAAAGAGTCCTGTGCATTTTCTGAGCACTGCGGTGCGGTTCAGGTGCGAATTCCAGGCTCACTGAGTTCTTTGGGAATGCTTCTCAATCACACAGGTGTTCAGGGAATGCTTCTCAATCACACAGGTGTTCAGGGAATGCTTCTCAATCACACAGGTGTTCAGGGAATGCTTCTCAATCACACAGGTGTTCAGGGAATGCTTCTCAATCACACAGGTGTTCAGGGAATGCTTCTCAATCACACAGGTGTTCAGGATTTAAGCACTGATTGCTCTCCTACTACAGGAGTTGACACCCTTTGGGTCCGCAGGTCCGTTTTTCCTCCCATCTGTTTGCGGATGAAAAACTGACACAATGTATGTCTAGGGGATTGCAGACGTTAGCGGATAACCATCCGCTGACATCTGTTTTGCATCCATTCCGTTCAGTTCTGTTTTTTGAGATGGAAGAAAACCCCATTTTTCTTCCGTTTAAAAAACGGAACGGACGCAAAAACGGATGTCAGCGGTGTCATCTGCCAATGTCCGCAATCCCCTTTATCTACTACTATGTATTGGCAAGCTTTGACAAAAATAAGGTCCTGAGCTTTGCAAATTCACATAAAAAACGCACCTGACCTAAACCGCAGAACAGAATGATTATTTTTTTTTATTTGCATATGAAAAACAGGCATACAATTTGCACTGGTTATGTGTGAGCCCAGCCTTAAAGGAAATATATACCGATTATGTACACTCTTTATTAAAGTCCAGACTTTAAAAGACAGCTTAAAAAAAAAAAAATACCCATTTTAAGAACTATCAGGTGAAACTTTGGACTCTCATATTATTACAGGCTCTCCAAGCCCTGTTAATAAAAAAAAAAAAAAAAGAAAAAAAAAATGCCTATGTCCCAGCTCTAGAACAGCTGTTTGTGTGACTCATTCCTAATCTGAGAAAAAAATATATAATAATATAATATAATATTAAGGGAGCAAGTTCTGTGCTTTTTTTTTTAGCTTTGCCATAGTGCTCTATAAATCCTCTGCAATGTATTGTTTACCTGTAAATCAAAAAATATATAACACTATTATAGCTTCCGTTTCCTAGTAAGCTGCACTGAGCCAGCCATCACCTACATGTCAATTCTTTCATCCAAGACGGTAGCATGTCACAGCTGTGAAGGCGAAAACGAGTTATCTGTTTTTTATTGCCAGTCTAGTCCATCCTTGCAACAGAGAATTCTAGGTGCCCTATTCATGCAAGAATCCTGTTTCTTGCCCGTGTTAGAACATGTATAGCCAGCATCAGGTGACATTACTGATAAATGAAAGTAGGCCCTCTGCAGTGATTCCTTCTGTGTGTACTGGTCCATGTACCATTTTGAAATAATAGAAAGGTTATGTTGTAATTCAGAACCTATAACTATTTTAGAAGGCTGTAATAAAGATACATTCCTGTGCTTATGCCACGTATTGAAACTGGCAGGTCACATAAATCAGCAGTAAGGACATACATGTCAGGAGCAGACTCTGTATCACTGCCCCAGGAGCTGGATGGAAATGGCGAACTACAGTCATGTATGGTATGCACACTTTCATTGTGCACCTCATCAATATCAATGTTGCACAGTCACATAATAAAAAAAGAGAAACACAAAATAAAAAATGGATATATAAAATGTACCGCGCAGGCTTTACCAACACAAGTGACTATGTTCCCTAGGCCACTTTCATTTTAATAGCACTGACCAATGACTTTAAAGTGTAGATCTGCCACTTAACGCAATAAATCTAATCAGCCTCTGTGTGTGGTCCACACTTTAATTACATTCTCTAAATGAATTACTGTTATGTTGTATAAACCAGATGTCCTAAATACGTCTCCGCAGAAATGGCTCATTTATGCTCAGTCTTTGTAAAATGATGAAGGGTCCGCCTGAAAAGGCTTTCACTTTCCTTTGCTGTACATCAGTGGTGTGTACAGTGGAGTTCACACACCTAACAGAACAATGACCATCACAGACTGCAGGGCTATGTGAATAGAGTGCTTTTCATGTATGCTGCCTACTATTACACCATCATAGTACATGACATCCATTTATATCTCATATGTTACCACATGTCAATAATGAAAGCGTTTTGAAAAAATAAAAAATGCAGTGCATGGACGCTTTTAGGCATCTGAGAAACACCTGCAATGTACGGTCACCCATAATAACGATTGGCTGTACACATGTAAATACGTAAACCTGCGCAGATGCATGCGCATAAATCCCTGGGCACACAAAAGTCACGCTCAGGGATTTACGCCCATGCGTAAATTTACACAAGCAAAAGCGTATATCCACATACAGCTATTCAATACTATTTAAAGCGCAACTCCTCTTTTGTTGAGGAAAAAAAAAAAAGAAACACAATCCCCTCTGGGTGATCTATGTACATTACAAGGATTTTAACAAACGTTGTTGCAGATTCCTACCTTTTGTTATTCTGAAGAAATTATTGTTTGTTCCTCTGTGCTGAGTGGGTCTAATGGGAGTTGTTTCATAATTATCTGTCAGCTGTGGCAATTGCAGGGCTCTAATGAGGAAAGTTGCTGGGCCTGCATCCCTTTAGACTTGTTCCTATTGGGATTATCTCACCAAAAATGAGATTTTTGTTGCAGGGGATGCCAGAAACCTGACTTGTATCTTAGGCAGACTTCTGGGAAAATTGGTGAGCCAATCACACAAGCAGGAAATGATGTTTCTGGGGTGTGGTCAGTATACATTCTGTGTACAGAACAACTCCAGGTGGCCATATTGCATTGCATTTCCCAAAAATTACAACAGCTGCAAATTGAAAAGGAAATGTAATTTTTTAATAACATTCAATTAAAATATGATTTGTGTCGCAATTGTATACGCTATATTGTTTTTTTTCTTTGTTTGCCATTTTTTTCCCCATAAAAAAGTGGAGTTACCCTTTAAGGCTGTACACAAGCAACTTATGTCAGATGCCCGAAAGCATCCCAGCTGCATGAGGCCTAAGGCCGCCCATATAATGTTAGAATCTTGGCCAGTACAGCAGGAACCGGTTGTGATACGAACCACGAATGGGCAGGCTAAGCGTTTTGTAAGTCGGTCAATCGATCAGCTTGGGTACAACCAGCCGGTCGAATTTTGCAATTATCACTAGCAATATTCACCGTCTTCTACCTGCGGGGATGGCATTCCTGAAACTCCAGATAGCAGTAAAAAGGAGAAAAACAAATTGACCAAACAAATTTAGGAATGACAGATCTCAGCGCATAGATTTTACAGAGAGCTGCACACTGGCATTAAAAGCAGGTGTTTGAGGGGCTCAAACGCCTATAAATATGATACAATGGACAGCACAAAGTGCTTTTTCACATTTTAAAAACTAAGTGTTAGCGTCACATCACTTCACTTGAAAATTAAGACTCATGTTGAGCCAGGATGCGTTTGAAGCCCTTCCAACGCCTCTCATTCCAGTCTATAGTAACACTCCGCAAACGCTCTGGCAGGCATTTGCGGGGGGTTAAAATTCTGTCACTTTCTATTGTGGAGCTGTTTTAACACGCCTTAACGTTCATCAAACGCATCAAAACTGCGCATGGTGTGTTTAGGGAGCGTTTAACACTTGTAAAATGATCTATACTAAAGCTCATATTACCGCCATGCAAACACTATAACAGCGCTTGTTAAGTGTTAGAAATTTAGTCAAGTGTGAAAAAGCCCAAAGTCTGGCCAGCTAAAAAAATAACCAGCTAAAAAGTTTGTTGAAAATCCATCCAAACTAAATGTTTTCCATAAGTTCTGACAGTCCTGGGATACCCCTACCACACTATACTGGCAGGAAGATGGCACAGCCAACTGATTGCTTTTTATCTTCCCGTGTCCCTCAACTCATCAGAAGGTGACTCAGTAAAGTGATGATACAAAGACACTTTTCGGTGAGAAGGCTAAAAAGGCAGAAAGGTCACAAGGAACTCTGCAAAGCTGAATTAGACCAGAGTGGCTACCTACTCAACTGTGTAACGGGACAGAGGTGTGTGACTTCTAATACAGGATGAACAAAAATCCTATTAAAATGAGCAACCCCTAGATCTGTATCTCTGCAAAGAACTTCCTGTGATTCAACCATAGGGCTCAGTTACCACTTACGCGTCTGCATTTTCATGGGTTTTTTCTGCATTCTTCAAGGGCTCCTATTATGGCACTTTTCTACTGCAAGTACCGGCTCGGCTCTACTCGGCCCTGCTTGGTTTTCCACTGCTGGTACCGCATGGTACGGTGTTGGAACGGTTTGGTACGGTATGGTTTGCTTTTCCACTAAAGTAGTACTAAAGTTAAGTGGGTGGGATAATAACGGGGTGGGTGGGATTCTCTGACCAATCAGTGGCTAGTAGTGACTGCATGAAAAGGCTTGTGGGATATGGTACCGGGTATGGTACCTCTTGGAACCACAATCGAGTAGGTACCGTTTTTGAGAGCCCTACCGTTCGGTTCCATGCAGTGGAAAAGCGCCGCCGTACCGTAACGAACCGTTCCTATACCATACCGTGCGGTACCAGCAGTGGAAAAGCACAAAAGGGAGCCGAACCGTTTGGTTCCATGCAGTGGAAAAGCGCCATTAATGTCTTTTTGGACCAAAAAACGCACTATGAAGAACAAAAAGGAGTACTGTATATGCACTTTTACAAGTCGCACAGAAATGCATTGCATATTGTGAACAGGCCCTACAGACAATAGTAGGATTTCTCCTGCCATGCATTGTCACACAGCGGCTGAAGAATGGCAATTCACACAGGAACTGACTGCAGCTAACATTCTTTGGAAAAAGTTTTGATAAATATTAGTATGGCTTCAAAGTAGGGCAAAATCTCTGCACTCAGGTTCAGCCCAGAGAACAGAGTCCATAAAGTTGATACACACAAAGTTTCCATGTGCCCAATGGGTTACCAGCAGCGCTCCATCGGCAGATCAGTCTTTACTATGACAAGCACAGCAACCATACACACAGGAAGGATCCGATAGATGCAAAGAAAGCCAAAAGAGGTTTGACCTACTTCTACATCCAACCCGATCCTCACTAAGCGTATACTAGATGCATATATCTATATTCTTGGAAAAAATACCAGGGTCAGCTAGCTTAAGGTATATCAAAAAAAGAGAATATAAATCTGCGCAACTAAATAACTTCAAGTGTACAAAAAATATGTACGTGAGTATCAGTAGCAGCTATATCAACCTATGTTCATCAGTGCATATTCACAAGTTCTAATTCAATCCATAGATACAGCGCTACTTACACAAAATAGATTATATACAAGAGCAAACTTGGCCAAAAATAAAGTGCATCGAGTGTATAAAGGGCTAGCAATGTGCAATAATTTCATCAAATGTTGCAAAATAAGGTGAACAATGTAAACCATTCACTCAAAGTGCAAAAATCTATAAGTCCATGAAGTGCAGCCAGTCAGTTCATAAGTATTTCTTTGAAGTCCCAAAAGTGCACAAATTATTCAAGAAGATATTTGAAAGTGCTTGTGATCCCTCCACCACATAAAGATGGCCTCTCACCTCTCAATTAGACCTGTGTTTCACCACAAGGTCTCAACAGCTGTTCCCTGTGGGGATATTAGAGATCACACCACTGTATCCGGGATCTCTCCATCTTTGGTTTGAATTAGCTTAACCACTTCTGAAGATTTTGCTGCTAAATGACCAGGCCCTATTTTGCAATTCGGCACTGCGTGACTTTATGCCCCCTGTTCACATTAGGTCGCCCTACCACTTCGGGGCCGACCTGTGAAGTCGCGTGCAGCGCGACTTGCACGGACTTCATAACATGAATGTCTATGCAAGTCGCTCCAGGTCGCCCCGAAGTAGTACAGGACCCTTTTTCTAAGTCGGAGCGACTTGTATCGATCCAATTAGAACGGCTCCTGTACTACATTATGGGAGCGATGGTGCACGACTTGTCAGGCTGACCAAGTCGCCTGACAAGTCGTACCAGTGTGAATGGACACTAAACGGTCACGCTGTACCCCAAAAAAAAATTATATATATATATATATATATATATATACACACACACACACACACACACACACACACACACACACATATACATACATACACACACACACTATAAACAAAAAAAGAGCGACAATTTTGAAGAAAAAAAAAAAAAAAAAACAAATATTTTTCACGTTCCGCTATATAACATTCCCAAAAAAAAAATTTAAAAAACAAAATTGTTTAACATTGTAGGCCAATTTGTTTACTGCTACATATTTTTGGTAAAAAAAAAAAAAAAAAATCAAAATAAGTATTTTGATTGGTTTGCGCAAAAGTTATTGCGTCTACCAACTACAGGAAAGATTTATTGTTTTTTTTTTTTTTTTACTAGTAATGGTGGCGATCTGTGATTTTTTGCGGGACTACAACATTGTGGCGGACAGATCGGACCCCAAACTGACATTTTTGACACTTTTGGGAGTACCAGTGACATTAAACAGTAATAAGTGCTATAAATATGCACCGTTACTGTAATAATGACACTGGCAGGGAAGGGGTTTATACTGTTGGTAATCAAGGGGTTAAATGTAAGCCTAGGGAAGTGATTCTAACTGTGGGGGGGTTGGGCTTTTGAAATGATCTTAGAGATATGCGATCCTATATAGCAGGATCGCATAGTCTCTGTGATCATTGCAGGCAGAAGAACAGACGGCTGTGTTTACATTAAGCCGTCCGTCCTTTTCTTTCAGCGGAGAGAGATCGAGTGTCAGGCAGCAATCAGAGCCTCCTGACACACGCGCCAGCTTCTCCGCTGACAATCGGGGGGCAGGAGCACGCCGCCTGCCCCCTAGCTCCTCCCAGGCAAGTGACGTACCGATACGTGACTTTGCCTGGGAGAGCCACTCTGCCAACGTTTATATAAAGTAAGCGTTCGGCAAGTGGTTAAAGGTAAAGTCCATTATCAACAAAGGGTTCTGGAAATCAAATTTCACCTTGGCCGGTGACTTTAATGGCTGCACAGCTCCGCTTTCGAAATTTCCAGCTGACAATTTACAGGTTAATTCTATCATATTTAGCATCATCAAGCTGTCTACTTAAAGTGCAAAGCAATAGAAATCACTTACCTGCTGGAACTGCTCAATAAATGCTGCTGATAATCCATCACATTAACAGCCAGCTTCCATCTCCATCTTACTCCTGGATGCCAGAGGCAAGAGAACCCGAGCAGTCTGAACAGCACTCAGGGCTTCTACGGTACAAATGAACGGCTGACAGTCCCAGCGCTAACAGCTCAGTAATGACAGGTTAACTGCCTAGATTGCAGTATAAAGGGGAACTTCTTGAAAACCAAAACTCAGTGGTAAATCAGTAGTAAAGGGAAGAAAATGTATTTCACAAATTGTCAAACACTGTTCTGTTTCTGAAGCTCTGGACACCATAGAACTACATTATGTGCAATAGCTATATGTGCCATTGAACTAACAATTTGTAACACTTCGTACAGACATATATAAAACACTAAGTGCAAACTGATTCATGCATTTTACAGAAATGCTACTTGCTGCAAAATGATTTTCAGCACGCTAATATTAAGCCCTGGTTCACGCTATAACTCTTATGTGAATCATACAGGAACAACATCACATTCCAGGGCAATTCACATGCGATTCCATGCAGTGTGATTAGGGCACATTCATTTTGAATGGGCTCAAATCCCACCAAAGAAGTGCAGTCACCTCCTTTAGAGCTGCACAGCAATTGCATTGCATGGTTGTTTTGTACCATGTGATCCGGTGCAGGCAATCTGCACTGCGTTTGCCATGAGTGATCTGTGTTTCCTGCACAGCGGATCGCAAACACAGTGCAACTGCAATTCTGTGCAGGAAAGGCCCAGGCATCACTGAATTAGCCATACAGCATAATTATGAGCCTAGGCTTAACCATGAAGAGACTAACCTCTGGGTGAGTATCAACTAAAATGAGCATTGAGCCCAGGAGACTATATACTGCTCCAGGCATCATCCTAGACAAAATGGTTTAAAAAGGTTTTCCCAAAGGGTGCCAAGAAACTTTACATGAAAATCTCTGCAAATGGGCCCCAGAAGGTCCCTTTTCTATACAGGACTAGGAAGGGGGGCAGGGTGGCAATGGCCCCCCGGGCTGCTCCGATGCTGGGTTAAAAAGGCAGCACTCAGGGCTGGATTAATATAGGGTAAGTCAACAAGAGAAGGGCGCAATGACATTGTGCATTACCATTAAAAAGTTTATTAAAATCTAAATGGGTAGCGTATATTAACCTCACAAACAAAAGGATGTGTACATGCATGTAGGAACCTCCAGAACACTTCTCTGCTGGTGCTGATTTTGGCTCTGGAGGAAGAGGGTTCTCCCTCGAAACGTGTAAGCCAAACCAGGTCTTTGTGGACGCCATCACGCCATCCAGCAGTAGAGAAGTGTTCTGGAGGCGAGTGCTTCCCATTTCCTACATGCATGTACACATCCTATGTTTGTGAGTGTAATGTATGCTATCCATTTCGATTTTAACCACTTGCCGACCGCCGCATGACTATTTACTGCGGCGGTCAGCCCCTCACAGGCAAAGCGACGTAGGACTACGTCGCTAGCCTGTGAGGCTCTAGGGAGCGAGTGCACGCCGCCGGAGGCGCGCTCCCGCTCGGTCACGGCCCCCCCCCGCGCATGTGCCCGGCGGACCCGATGTCCGCCGGGCACTTGCGCTTGTCCGTTACAGAGGGAGAAAGGCAGGCGGCTAATGTAAACAAAGCCGCCTGTCATTCTTCCCTGTGTAAGAATGGAGATCATACGGTTCTGCTATGTAGGACCATTGATCTCTGTTCTTACACCTCAAGCCACATCCAATCACAGTTAGAAGCACGCCCCTAGGGACACACTTAAACCCTCCCTCTCAAAAAGTTAACCCCTTCACTGCCAGTGTCATTTTTACAGTAACAGTGCATATGTATAGCACTGATTACTGTAGTAATGTGACTGGTAACCCCAAAAGTGTCAAAAATGTCAGTCAAGGGTCCGATCTGTCCGCCGCAATCCCGCAAAAAAAAAAAAAAGAAATCGCAGATCGCCGCCATTACTCGTTAAAAAACAACAAAAATCTTTCTCTTAGTTAGTAAACGCAATAAATTTTGCGCAAACCAATCAAAATACGCTTTTTTTTACCAAACATATGTAGCATAAAACAAATTGGCCTAAAATGTTAAAAAAATTTTGATTTTTACATTTTTTTGGGGAATTTCATATAAAAAAAAAATGTGAAAAATATTATTTTTGCAAAATTGATGCTCTTTTTTTGTTTATAGCGCATGATCTAAAAAAAAAAAAAAAAAAAAAAAAAAAAAAAAAAAAATCGCACAGGTGATCAAATACCACCAAAAAAAAAGCTCTGTTTGTGGGAAAAAAAGGACGTCAAATCGTTTAGGTACAGCGTCGCACGACCACACAATTGTTCGTTAAAGTCACGCAGTGCCGAATCGCAAAATAGGCCCTGGTCAGGAAGGGGGTAAAATCTTCCGGGGCTTAAGTGGTTAATAAACTTTTTAGTGGTAATGCACAAGTTCGGTGCGCCCTTCTCTTGTTGTCTTACAGTGTTTTTGGACACCCTTGGTCCTGAGGGGGCAGCAAGACCACCTTATCTGTGCTAAAAAGACCATTCAGACCATTCACCTTCCTGCAAACCACTTGAGTACAGGAGAGATACTGTTTTTGGATTAATATAGGGCCCAGACACTGTATACAGCTGCCAGTCACTGATACACAATGTTATATTTACAGAGCTGCAGCGGAGCAGTACACTCCTGCACCCGGCCAGCACAATACTAACAGTCACTTCCCTGTCAGGCAGAGAGATTTCCGCCCGACAGGAGATTCCTACTCCCTGCCTGGCATGAGGTCATGTATTTTTGTTAAACCTCCTTTGTTGCTATTAACATTAACCACTTTAGCCCCAGCCCTATTTCGGACACTTTTTGTTCACAAGTTAAAACCAGTATTTTTTCCTAGAAAACTACTTAGAACCCCCAAACATTATATATATTTTTTTAGCAAAGACTCTGGAGAATAAAATGTCGGTCATTGCAAAATTTTTTGTCACGCGGTATTTGCGCAGCGGTCTTTAAAACGCCATTTTTTTGGAAAAAATTTGAAAAATCACATTTCACTGCATTTAAAAAATACTAAACAGTAAAGTTAGCCCATTTTTTTTGTATATTGTGAAAGATGATGTCACGCCGAGTAAATAGATACCAAACATGTTACGGTTTAAAATTGCGCCCCCCCGTGGGATGGCGACAAACTACGGTCAATAGAGATCTCAATCTGCGACGCTTTAAATTTATTTAACGGTTACCAGTTTAGAGTTAGAGTGTAGCTCTTTTTTTTAATTATTGCCCACGCTCTGGCGATCGCGGCGATACCTCACATGTGTGGTTTGAACAGCGATTTCATTTGCGGCTCGACTTGCGTATACGTTTTTTTTTGTGCGCGAGCTAACGGTGACGGGGACGGCTAAATTTTTTTTTTTTTTTTTTCCTATTTATTTTTTCTTTTTTTTTTAACTTTATTACAGGTTTTTAAAAAAAAAAAAAAATCTGATCACTTTTATTGCTGTCACAAGCAATGTAAACATCCCTGGTGACAGCAATATGTCGTGACAGGTACACTTTATGGAGGGATCGAGGGTCTAAAAGACCCTAGACCCCTCCACTACACTTCCCTGTATGCAAAACGCCGAAAACGGCATTTTTGCATACAGCCGTTTTTCAAATCTGCCGCCTTTTGCAGCACACTAACCCGGACGTGACGTCATGGACGCCGCCTCCGGGTTACGTCATCGGAGACCCGATCGATGCCGTTTCCGGCATTCATCGGGACTCCATCCAGCCGGCGGACGTGCCGGCTGGGTGCTCGGGGCTCCCGGTGGGACGGTAGCCCCGAGCAAAGCCGCGGAAGGCGGCGGGAGGGGGGGGGACGTCCCCTCCCGCCCCCCCGGGTAACGATCGAGCGGCTCCCGAGCCGCATCGATCGTTACCGACGGAAAGCCGACCGTCGGCTTCAAACAACGGTACCGGGATGATGCCTCTAGCTAGAGGC
This sequence comes from Pelophylax lessonae, assembly GCF_965119305.1. Taxonomy (NCBI): domain Eukaryota; kingdom Metazoa; phylum Chordata; class Amphibia; order Anura; family Ranidae; genus Pelophylax; species Pelophylax lessonae. The sequence goes on from NC_138772.1 coordinate 379,933,720, forward strand.
ATCATCCCGGTATAACCACTCAAAGTCAGCCGACGTAGAAGTTACGTGACTGGTAGTAAAGTGGTTAAAGTAGGTTACCACCTTGCATCATGTTTATCTTGCTTCATAAGCCGCTATAAAACCAGGTGGGCATGGATGGTGAGCTGATTCGATGGTTCAATGGGCCACTTGACTGGACTTGCCCCCAGGCCTAAGGCTGCCAGCCCTCCCCTGCAAGGGAGTAAGCATTTCTCAGTCTACATACACCTGTCGTAAGGTCTCTTAGTGCCGGTTCACACTACTCCGACTTGGTTGCCTGACAAGTCATGCTCCATTCCGTACAATGGAACCGTTCTAATAGGAGCAATTCAAGTCACTCCAACTTAGAAAAAGGTTCCTGCACTACTTTTGGCGGAAGTCGGAGTGACTTGCATTGACTTCCATTATGTGAAGTCAGTGCAAGCCGTGCCGAAGTCGCGGTGCACAGTCGCCCGAAGTCGTGTCGCCATAGTGTGAACCGACTCTTACAAGAATGTGGAATGTCCTTGCAGCCTAAGAATGATTCAAGGACTACTAGTGAAGCATCCATCTACAGCCAGTCCAAGGCCGCATCTGAGAGGACATAGACATACTTAACTGCTTCCCATCCGCGCTACAGCCTATATACGGCTGCAGCGCGGACTCGAATTTTCGGGAGGCCGTTTTTAAACGGCCTCCCAGTGACACGCCCCCCGCGCGCTCCCGCGAGCGTGCAGCGGGGAGAATCTGTGTCGGCCGTGTCCCTTGGACACAGCCGATCACAGATCGTGGTGAATGGCCAATCACAGCGGCCATTCACCACGTGATCGGGCCTTCCAATGAGCGATGATCTCATATGTAAACATATGAGATCATCTCTCATCGCCGGCGCTCCTTCCTCACACGGAGCCTGCAGTGTGAGGAAGGAGGGGGAGCCTCACAGCGCCGGGGACACAGAGACATGTAATCAGGGCACTGATCACCAGTGCCCTGATTACTAAAAGGTAAAAAAAAAAATATACACAGTGCCCCCCCATCAGTGCCCACAATCAGTGTCCCCCATCAATGCCCACAATCAGTGCCCATAGTGCTGCCAGTCAGTGCCCATCAGTGCCTGCTCATCTAGGCACTGATAAGCACTGACTGGCAGCACTATGGGCACTGAGTGTGGGCACTGATGGTGCTGCCCATCAGTGCCGCCCATCAGTGCTCATCAGTGCCACCCGTCAGTGTCCATCAGTGCCATCCACCAGTGCCCATCAGTGCTGCCTCTCAGTGCCCATCAGTGCCGCCCGTCAGTGCCACCTCAGTGCCCAGCAGTGCCACCTCTCAGTGCCCAGCAGTGCCACCTCTCAGTGCCACCTATCAGTGCCGCCTATCAGTGCTCATCATTGCGGCATATTAGTACCTCCTCATCAGTGCCCATAAGTGCCACCTCATCAGTGCCCATAAGTGCCACCTCATCAGTGCCCATCAGTGCCGCCTCATCAGCTCACATCAGTGAAGGAGAAAAATTTATTTTCAAAATTTACTCGCAGAAAATAAGAAAAACTTTTTTTTTTTTTTTCCAAATTTTCTGTCTTTATTCTTTTTTTTTGTAAAAAATAAAAAACCCAGAGATGATTACATGCCACCAAAAGAAAGCTCTATTTGTGTGAAAAAAATGATAAAAATTTCAAATGGGTACAGTGTAGCATGACCGCGCAATTGTCAGTCAAAGTGTGACAGCACTGAAAGCTGAAAATTGGCCTGGATGGGAAGGGTGTTTAAGTGCACAGTAGGCAAGTGGTTAAAAAGAAAAAAAAAAATGAAATGAAGACATTATAAAAAAGTATATATACCATCTAGCATTCAAGGCACAAGTCACCTTGCCTTTAACAGTTTTGGGAGGGAGGGGGGAAATGTATCATTGAAAATGGTGCAACCATGGACACAATTTTCTTACAAACAGCCAGCTTCCAACTCAAACGTTATAGGTTGCAGAACATCACTGCTTTGGTATTTTATCAAATATGCCCATCAAATATGGTATAAAAAGACAATCCAAAGACAAGCCAAGAAGCATGTAAAGATTTGGATATCATGAATAACCATTGATAACAAACACTCTTCGATTTTGTACTCCAGACAAGATAACTCAAGGCAAATAGGCAACTTGGGGAGAAGAAAAGGAATAGCAAAAGTCAGAAAATATCTGAACTACTAATATAATCTAGATCAGTACTTCGAAAACAATTAAAAAGTTAGCAACAGTCTATGGGTTTAATTTACTAAAACTGGAGAGTGAAAATTCTGGTGCAGCTGTGGATGGTAGCCAATTAGCTTAACCACTTGCCGACCGCCGCACGACTATCTACGTCGGCGGTCAGCCCCTCACAGGCAAACTAACGTAGGGCTACGTTGCTTGCTTGTGAGGGTCTAGGGAGCGAGCGCGCGCCCCCGGAGGCGCGCTCCCGCGTGGTCACGGACCCCCCCGCGCGTGTGACCAGCGGACCCGATGTCCGCCGGCCACTCGGCGATCGGCGGGGGAGAGGGAGAATGTCAGGCAGCTTGTGTAAACAAGCTGCCTGTCATTCTCCTCGCTGCAAAGACACTGATCACATGGATCTACTATGTAGATCCGTTGATCAGTGTCCTTACAGCTGAAGCCACAGCCAATCACAGTAGAAAGCACGCCCCTAGGGACACACACAGCCCCTTCCTCCCAAATAAAGTTAACCCCTTCACTACCAGTGTATTTTTACAGTAACAGTGCATATATATAGCACTGATTACTGTAGAAATGTCACTGGTAACCCCAAAAGTGTCAAAAATGTCAGTCAAGGGTCCGATCTGTCCGCCGCAATGTCGCAGTACCGCAAAAAAAATTGCAGATCGCCGCCATTACGCGTTAAAAAAAAAACAACAAAAATGACAAAAATCTTTCCCTTTGTTAGTAAACACGATAACTTTTGCGCAAACCAATCAAAATACGCTTTTTGCGATTTTTTTTACCAAACATAGGTAGCATAAAACAAATTGGCCGAAAATGTTAAAAAATTTTGATTTTTACATTTTTTTGGGGGGGAATTTCATATAAAAAAATGTGAAAAATATTGTTATTTTTGCAAAATTGACGCTCTTTTTTTGTTTATAGCGCGTGATCAAAAAATCGCACAGGTGATCAAATACCACCAAAAGAAAGCTCTGTTTGTGGGAAAAAAAGGACACCAAATTCGTTTAGGTACAGCGTTGCACGACCGCGCAATTGTCCGTTAAAGTCACGCAGTGCCGAATCGCAAAATACCCCCTGGTCGGAATGGGGGTAAAATCTTCCGGAGCTTAAGTGGTTAAGCTCCGTTCACACCTAGGCATTCCGAATCATTGCAAGACGCGCTTGCGATCCCCTTGCATTCAAAGGCACCCCAATCACAGTGATGGGAGGGATGGGCAGTGGCTCACTAGGGAAGGACAGTGCAGCAAGTTGGAGGCAATAGGAGATCCAGTAACTCATGCCACCTTAGGCCCCTTTCATACGGGCACCTCCGCTAAGCGGAATCCGCTTGCTCAGCGAGGATTTCGCCGCTAATCCCCGCTGAGCAGGCGGATAACAGGTCCGGTCCGCTCTGCTATGCAGAGTAAACACTAACACAGTCCCACTCTCCTCTATAAGGCAATCGGATGGAAATGGGCTACCTGTCCCATTTCCATCCGATGCCATCTGATTCGATCTGCTGGACAGATGGAAGATAGTATCACAATCCGTCTGTTTTTGCGGACCGGATTTGATGGCGGAGGTTGTCAGCGGACATCCGCTGCTCCATAGAGGAGACTGAAGGGTCCAATCAGGTCCGCCTAAAAAAACTGACAGGCATGTGAAAGGGGCCTTCGGCTGTGTGGCATGACAGAGAATGAAAATAAAAAAATAAATAAAAAACTGGTTTCCATCTTTGTGAGGCTGTAAATGGAACTGAGGCTGTTCCGACCAGCTGGCCCACACTCTCTGTCCACTCACCGGTAAGGACAGGGCGCCAGATCAAGCCCACAGCACCTTCAACCTCCTCTCTTTGGAAAGGGATGGGCGGCAGTGAGAGCAGGCAGGGGAAACACTCAGCGCCGCCAGTGACTACGTGTTACAGCCCCATCCACCACAAGAGAGCGCAGAGTTCCCCAATGTGAGAGTCTCGCTCCAGCAGGCCACTAAGCCATGGCCTCAATTCCCAGCCGGCATGGCATCTTAGTCTGCACACCCGCATGGGGAGAGGACACCTGTTGCAGTGCAACCCAGGCGCCAGACCACTAATTCTAGTCGCCAATGCAATCTGGCATCTGTCGGAGAGAGAGGGATTTTTTTTTTCTCTATATGAATTTTTAACCCACTGGTGCGGATATATAGGAAGAAAAAAAAAAAAAAAAAAAAAGTCTTCTTCCTCTGTTCGCACCAGATTCTCCATCTCTGAGCTGGAGAATTTGGGAAGGAGATTTCAGTGTAATGGCCAGTGGGATGTCCAGATCTCACTTTCAAAACTGTCCGTTTGTGACAGAACAGTCATGTATTGTGATGAGAAGTGGAGAACATGTTCTCTGCTCTTCATTTCAGATACATAAACCGGTATACACCAGAGATCGGCCATGATCCTGAGGATCATGGCTTTTCTCGGCTTCATAAACAGACACCTAAATTAGATGACATTCTCTTGCGTGATATCACATCAGTCTCCTGTGCCATACAGGATAATAACCAAAACTTGCTCCCAGATTTCCACATGGAACATAGCATAAAGTATATGCACAACCCTGAATAAAAGGTCAAACATCATTGACCATGGAGAGTGGACCTTATGGAGGAGATGGAAGCTGGTACAGCTGTGTATGCTAATCTGAAGCAGATTGGTTTCTATGCACACCCGCACCAGATTTTGCACCCTCTAGTCTAGTTTAGTAAATCTCCCCCCTATTTGTCTATATATGAAATAACATTCTCTTGCATCACATCAGTCTCCTGTGCCATACAGTTTAAAGAGGTTGTAAACTCAATTTTTTTTATTTTTTTCGTTTTTACCCTGAAAGAGAAACACATAATGAGCTAGAATGCATCGCATACTAGCTCATTATGAAATACTTACCTTAGAACGAGCCCCCGCCGTGCCATCCTCTCACCTCTATGACAGGCGACATGTTCAGTCGCCCATCTTCCGGGATCGCGGCATCCGGCCATCTGATTGGCCGGAGCCGCGGTGACGTCACACACGCGCGCGCAGGAGCCGACGGACATTCTCTTTCACCACATCAGTCCCCTGTGCCATACAGGATAAAACCCGAAATGTGTTCCCAAATTTCCAAAAGAGCCATAGCATAAAGTATATGGACAAACCTGGATAAAAGGACATATTGACCATGGCAGGTGGACATTATTTGTCTATATATGAAAGAACGTTCTCTTTCACCACATCAGTCCCCTGTGCCATACAGGATAATACCCAAAATGTGTTCCCAAATTTCCAGAAGATACGTAGCATAACGTATATGGATAAACCTGGATAAAAGGACATATTGACCATGGCAGGTGGACATTATTTGTCTATATATGAAATAACATTCTATTGCACCACATCAATCTCCTGTGCCATACAGGATAATACCCAAAATGTGCTCCTGAATTTGCACAAGAAACATAGTATAAAAGATGTGGACAACCTTGAAAAAAGGACTAACAACATTGACCATGGAGAGTGGACCTCATTTGTCTATATCTGAAATAATTCATTCACGTCCCATCATCCAATCAGTTCAAACTTTCCCTTAAACAGAACAGCTGGAGAATTTGTTTGAATGTGATTGGTTGCTATGGGGAAACCTGCGCATCTTCCTGACATCTTGAAAAATGGGAAGCTGAAGTTTTTCTGATTTTTCCAGAATGAGCAGTGTGAAGTTTTGGCGACAAACCAATGGTAGAAGTCAAAGTTTAGGCAGTACAGTCAGTTTAGGATTGGCCTTTGCCCAGTGTGGCTCAAGACTGGTAGGTATGCTTTGCCTAGCGACGGCACTCTATGCTAGCCGAGTACATCGAAGGAGAACGGCACGTGCAGGTTAATGAAGTGTTAACAGGGCCTGCCTATGTAAATGACAGAAGATTTTACTGCTCATCAATGCATTCTCTTTCTATAAAGGGTGTGGAGACAAGATAAATCTTCACACCAACCATCCAAATATTTCCCAAAGTTACCTGCCCCGACCTGCCTCCCAGCCAGTTAAACACAGGCGGCGTGCGATTATCCCCTGAAATCAGTCATCTCAATTTATTCAAACAATTAGCTAAAGACATTTGTGTGTCTACTAATGGAAAGCCATTCATAAAAATATGCTGCAGTGCAATGCTTCCTATATCTAATCAATGCCTATAAATTAAACCGGTGATTGATCATCTTTGGGACGGGGTTGGACTTTTATCATTGGTGAAGGTAAATAATAAAAACCTCAGCATTCCCCCGCAGCTCTGGATTGGGCGAATTCAACAGCTGCTGATCCAGTTGAATATTCCGTGTTATGTATTATGAATTATTGAAGGATGCTGTACTATAAAATTCATTGCAGGAAACCGAGCCATCCAGGAACGATGATGATGAGTAAAATAAAGCCTGATCACCCAGGGAGGAGGGGGATGGGGGGGGGGGTGGTGGTACCCAGCGGAGGGGAGAGGTGTGCTGCATACCTCCCTCCCTCCCTCCTATAGGTGCACATTAGTATACAAGCATCAGCATGTGCACAGGGCACACCCCCCTCCACCAATCCCACACACAGACCTTTACTTTCATTAAACTCATCCTCAGTGACACCCATCACCCTGGGTGACTCCATCCTCTACAATGGGAGCAGCCATCCCTTCCCTGCTCAGCTTGTCCATGGAGGGCAGTTGTTGCTTTTCCTAAAGACAGAATTAAACTTGGGCCTCTGTCACGTTTCTGCAAACAGCAGCAGCAGCTCCAGCTCCTCCCTGACTCCCAGAAAAGCTCCAGCTGCAGCCCCACAGCAGCTCTGTGACTCTGCACTTGCCTCCCCTCCCTCCTCCTCCTCAGCTGCCCCTCTCCTCTACTATACTGTGCTGTGCTCCTATGCAGAGCACAAGAAAGGGTCTTACCTCCCCCTGCAGTGTGTCTGCGCACACAGGCTCCTTGTCTGGGACTGCCAATCTCTCCTCCAGCCCTCTGTCTGCAGCTAGTCTACAGCTCACTCTGACAGCCGGAGAGAGGAGACAAGTTCTAGAGGGAGGTGTGAAGAGTGAGGGGGGAGAGAAAAGCTTCCTGCCCAGCCCTGGCCGCTCACTTTCACAGGCTACGCTGACACCTACTGGACGGATGTGTAAATGCCACCGTGATAAACTTTTCTTGCAGCTGGATGTTCAGCAGGTGAAATGTTTTTGCGTTTGATGTGTTCGCTTTTCTAGGAATTTTCAATTGCATAGCTCCTAACTGTCCCTGATTTCAAAGGGGACTGTCCCTGATTTCGGGGGACTGTCCCTGATTTTGAGGGACTGTGTCTTATTTCGAGGGACTGTCCCTGAGTTTGAGGGGACTGTCTCTGATTTCAAGGGACTGTCTCTGATTTCGAGGGGACTGTCTCTGATTTCGAGGGGACTGTCCCTGATTTCAAGGGACTGTCTCTGATTTCGAGGGACTGTCCCTGATTTCGAGGGACTGTCCCTGATTTCGAGGGACTGTCTCTGATTTTGAGAGGACTGTCCTTGATTTCGAGGGACTGTCTCTGATTTCGAGGGACTGTCTCTGATTTCGGGGGAATGTCCCTGATTTTGAGGGACTGTGTCTTATTTCAAGGGACTGTCTCTGATTTCGAGGGACTGTCTCTGATTTCGAGGGACTGTCTCTGATTTCGAGGGACTGTCCTAGATTTCGAGGGACTGTGTCTTATTTCGAGAGGACTGTCCCTGAGTTCGAGGGGACTGTCTCTGATTTCGAGGGACTGTCTCTGATTTTGAGGGACTGTCTCTGATTTCAAGGGACTGTCTCTTATTTCGAGAGGACTGTCCCTGATTTTGAGAGGACTGTCCCTGAGTTTGATGGGACTGTCCCTGATTTCGAGGGGACTATCCCTGATTTCGAGGGACTGTCTCTGATTTTGAGGGGACTGTCCCTGATTTTGAGGGGACTGTCTCTGATTTTGAGGGGACTGTCCCTGATTTCGAGGGACTGTCTCTGATTTCGAGGGGACTGTCTCTGATTTTGAGGCACTGTCTGATTTCGAGGGACTGTCCCTGATTTCGGGGGGACTGTCCCTGATTTGGAACAAAGTCCCTCTTTCCTCCTCATTTGTCCCTCATTTTGGTCTGATCTATATAGTTGTATTAAACTACTTCTGGGCCGGAAGGTTTTACCCCTTAATGACCAGGCCATTTTTTGCGATACGGCACTGCGTTACATTAAAGGAAAATTGCACGGACGTTTGACTCTGTACCAAAATAAAATAGATTTTTCTTTTTCCTACAAACAGAACTTTCTTTTGGTGGTACTTGATCATCTGTGCAATTTTTATTTTTTGCGCTAAAAAATTCTGAAAAATATTTTTTACTTTCTGCTTTAATATATTCCCAATAAAAAAATGTAAAAATCTAATTTTGACATACTTTTAGGCCAATTTGCATTCTGCTACATATTTTTGTTAAAAAAAAAAAAAAAATTACAATAAGTGTATATCGATTGGCTTGCACAAAAGTTATCGCGTCTACAAACCAGGAGAAAGATTTATGTCATTTTTATATATGTATGTTTTTACTAGTAATGGCGGCGATCAGCGATTTTTAGCAGGGCTGGGACATTGCGGCGGACAGAACGAACACCTAACTGACATTTTTGACACTTTTAAGGGGACCAGTGACATTACTACAGTAATCAGTGCTAAACTATACTAATGCTAAACTGTACTAATGACACCGGCAGGGAAGGGGGTAACACCAGGGGCGATCAAAGGGTTAAATGTGTCCCTATATGGTGCTTTCTAACTGTGTGGGGGATGGGCTTGCTGCATGAACACAGAGCCCTGTGTTCCAAAATAAGAGGAACACAGGAGCCCTGTGTTCATAACTGAAGGAACAGTGGTCTGTCGCATTTACAACGGCAAACCGCCATCCTGTCTCCACGGGGAGTGATCACGGGTGCCCGGCGGCAATCGCAGCTGCCAGCCCTGCTGATCAGCTTCCCCTGCGGTGAATGGGCGCGCCCCCCCCCCCCACTAGCGGTCCCATGAAGCGACGTACAGGAATGTCGTTTCGCAAGACAGAGCCAACCTGCTGCAGTAAAACTACGGCGTTGGTCGGCAAGCAAAAAAAATTCACTTTTTATCTTTCAAAAAGTATTTTGCAGCACTAAACCTTTTATTTATTTATATATATATATATATATATATATATACATATGTGCATTTTAAATTTCAAATGCCAGTATAAAGGAATAGTAGTGGTTAAAAAAAAGCACTTGTGGGTTTCACTAATCATTTTTTTTGTATTTTTAATAATTCTCCTTTAAGGGGGCGTAGCAGGGTGTGTGTCCTTTGCCAATATGCTTTTGCTAATAGGTGTCCCTAGGTTCCCGTCTCAAAAAGTTGGAAGGTATGTGCTGTGCATTATATATTACTAAAGTGAATAATGCAGAAAATGTGGAGAGCTAAAGGCAAAACTTTTATTTCTTTTTTCATTTTGGATAGAGTAATGCTGGCCATACACCATATATATATATATATATATATATATATATATATATATATATATATATATGTGTGTGTGTGTATATATATATATATGTATGTATATATATATATATATATATATATATATATATATATATATATATATACACAAACAATCGGCCAAAATTCAGTCACTTGGACCTTTCATTCGTTTTTCGGCCAGGTAATGGGCACAAATCAGTAATCGGCTGTGACATTTTTGAGCCAAAAAAAAACAAAGGACAAGTGTGGAAATTTTCTGCCCAACGATAAATTGAAAGGTTTATATGTTTCTTGTCCAAACTGTCCGCATGAGAAAAAAAAACAAACTAAAAACTGATTAATTTATGTCCATTGAGCGATTTATAGGTCATTGCATGATGACACGATCGTTTGCTCTCCCGGCCGAGTGTTTCTTTTTCAAAAATGAGTTTGACTAATTTTCCGTATAGTGTATGGCAACATGTCAGTTGTTTTTTTGTTTTGTTTTTTTGCCATCTGTGTCCCATTGGGGATCTTTCCCTTCACTTCCTGTCCCATAGCAAAACCAGGAAGTGAGGGGAGATCTCTCCAAAATGAGAGAATCCCTGGTTGTCGCCAGAACTAGTGTCCCCATTGGAAGATTTTCCATCTATTACTGTTCTGGTGTCAGCTCAAACTGTGGGATTTTGTTTTACTTTCACTTACTATGATATACAGCAGTGGTTTACAACTCCAAACTGTGGACCGGCAGTAAGGATGCAGCCCTTTGCATGCCTTTATCTGGCCCTTGGGATACTATTCCTCCCACTGATACCAACAATGAGGCACGGTTCCTCTGACACCAAGGATTGGGTACTATTCCTCCCGCTGGCACCAAGGATTGGGTGCTATTCCTCCCGCTGACAGCAAGTATTGGGTACTATTCCTGGCACTGACACCAACAATAGGGCACTATTCCTCCTACTGACACCAATGATGGGGCACTATTCCTCCCATTAATATCAACAATGGTGCACTATTCCTCCCACTGACACCAACGATGGGGCACTATTGCTTCCACTGACACCAATGAAGGGGTACTATTCCTCCCACTGACACCAATGAAGGGGTACTATTCCTCTCACTGACACCAATGATGGGGCACTATTCCAATGATTGGGCACTATTCTTCCTACTGACACCAATGATGGGGTACTATTCCTACCACTGACAACAATGATGGGGTACTACTCCTCTCTCTAAAAGCAATTATGGGGTACTATTTCTTTCACTGACACCAATGACGGGGTACTATTCCTCCCACTGACACCAATGATGGGGTACTCTTCTTTCCACTGACACCAATGATGGGGCACTATTCCTCCCACTGACACCAATGATGGGGCACTATTCCTCCCACTGATACCAATGATGGGGCACTATTCCTCCCATTGACACCAATGATGGGGCACTATTCCTCCCACTGACACCAATAATGGGGCATTATTCCTCCCACTGACACCAATGATGGAACACTTTTCCTCTCACTAATATCAATGATGGGGCACTATTCCTCCCACTGGCAACAATGATGGAGTATTGTTCCTTCCACTGACAACAATGATGGGGTACTATTCCTCTCTCTGACAACAATGATGGAGTACTATTCCTTCAACTGACAAAAATGATGGAGTACTATTCCTTTCACTGACAACAATGATGGAGTACTATTCCTTCCACTGACAACAATGATGTAGTACTATTCCTCTCTCTGACAACAATGTTGGAGTACTGTTCCGTTCAGTGACATCAATGATGGGACACTATTCCTCCCACTGATGCCAATGATGGGGAATTATTCCTCCCACTAACACCAATGATGGGGTACTATTCCTCCCACTGACAACAATGATGGGGTACTATTTCTCTCTCTGATAATGTTGGAGTACTGTTCCTTTCAGTGACACCAATGATGGGGCACTATTCCTTCCACTGACGCCAATGATGGGGCACTATTCCTCCCACTGACACCAATGATGGGCCACTATTCCACCCACTGACACCAATGATGGGGCACTATTCCTCCCACTGACACCAAGATGGGGCACTATTACTCCCACTGACACCAACGATGGGGCACTATTCCTCCCACTAACACCAATTATGGGGCACTATTCCTCCCACTGACACCAACGATGGGGCACTTTTCCTCCCACTAACACCAATTATGGGGCACTATTCCTCCCATTGACACCAACGATGGGGCACTTTTCCTCCCACTAACACCAATTATGGGGCACTATTCCTCCCATTGACACCAACGATGGGGCACTATTCCTCCCACTAACACCAATTATGGGGCACTATTCCTCCCACTGATACCAATAATGGGGCACCATTCCTCCCACTGATACCAATGATGGGGCACTATTCCTACCAATGATGGGGCACTAATCCTACCATTAACACCAATGATGGGGCACTATTCTTACCACTGACACCAATGATGGGGCACTAATCCTACAACTGATACCAAAGATGGGGCATTATTCCTACCACTGACACCAATGATGGAGCACTATTCCTCCCACTCATTGACCCTTGAAGTCTGAAGGACAGTAAACTGGCCCTTTGTTTAGAAAGTTTGAAGACACCTGATATAGAATGTGAGTGAAAACCAGAAAGGAATCCGCGCTTAGGATAGAGAAAAGGGTTGTAGGGGAAAAATTACAGAGGTATATGTGATCCAGTTGGCTGCAGCCCACTTCAGAATACAACCTCAAAGAGGTTATACGATATATGTGAAGAAGAAAAAAGAAGAAGTGTTTGGCGCTGCCAATATGTGTGTAAAGTAAAGTACGTGTGCATATAGTGGGGAACCCTATGTGTAAATGTCAAGGAAATAAAACCCAGTAAATAGAAGTAAAATGGTAAAAAGTGCAGGAGATAGAGTACAATGAATATATAAATAAATATGTCCTGTACTAGTACAGGACGTATTTATTTATATATTCATGGTACTCTATCTCCTGCACTTTTTACCATTTTACTTCTATTTATTGGATTTTATTTCCTTGACATTTACACATAGGGTTCCCCACTATATGCAAACATACTTACTTTACTTTACACACATATTGGCAGCGCCAAACACTTCTTCTTTTTTCTTCTTCACTGATATAGAATGTGTCCTGTTGGGGAGATTTCCCTTCACTTTCTGACCCATTGTCAAAACAGGAAGTGAGAGGAGATCCCTCCAAAGTGAGAGAATCCCTGGTTGTCACCAGAACTAGTGTCCCCCTTGGAAGATTTATGCTCTATTACTGTTCTGGTGTCTAACCCGAAATGTGGGATTTTCTTTTACTTTCACTTACTTTGATAACAACAAATAGAGACGGTCAATCTCCCTGACTGGGGCACAGAGAGCAATACAAGCTGACAGGTGTTCTAAACCCACTACACTCTATTTCAAACCTAAAAAAAAAAGAAAGTTTTGCCTTTAGTGGCACTTTAAGGTTGATTTACTAAACTTGGAGATTGCAAAATCTGGTGCAGCTGTGCATGCTAGTGATTTGTGGAAACTGGTGAAGTCAAATACATCAGCTCTACCCTTGGAGAAATGTTTGGCTTCTGTAGTATAATATAATATAATATAATAATTTTTTGGTAGTGTCCGGTAACACACACGCAACACGAATGTGTGGTCCTCTTTAACCACTTACCGCAAAGTGACGTAGGGGTACGTCGGCTGATTTTGCGGTATTATACCGGGGTGATGCCTCTAGCTAGAGGCACCATCCCGGTACCATGGTTCAGAGCCGGCGGTCGGCTTTCCATCGGTAACGACGGATGCGGCTTGGAGCCCCTCGATCGTTACCCGGCTGAGCGGGAGGGGACGTTCCCCCCCCCCTCCCGCCGCCTGCCACCGCTCTGCCCGGGACTCCCGTCCCACCGGGAGACCCGAGCAACCAGCCGGCACATCCGTCGGCTGGATGGAGTCCCGATCTAAGCTGGAAGCGGCTTAGATCGGGTCTCCGATGACGTAACCCGGAGGCGGCGTCCATGATGTCACGTCCAGGTTACTCTGCTGCAAAAGGCGGCAGATTTAAAAAGCTACTGTATTCAAAAATGCAGTTTTCGGCGTTTTGAACACATGGAAGTGCAGTGGAGGGGTCTAGGGGGGGGGGGGGGGACGTCAATGCAAAGTGCCACAGCAATGCCCCCAATAAATTGCAGAGTGCCACAGCAATGCCCTCAATGAATTGCAGAGTGCCACAGCAATGCCCCCAATAAATTGCAGAGTGCCACAGCAATGCCCACAATAAATTGCAGAGTGCCACAGCAATGCCCCCAATAAATTGCAGAGTGCCACAGCATTGCCCCCAATCAATTGCAGAGTGCCACAGCGATGCCCCCAATGAATTGCAGAGTGCCACAGCGATGCCCCCAATAAATTGCAGAGTGCCACAGCGATGCCCCAATAAATTGCAGAGTGCCACAGCGATGCCCCAATAAATTGCAGAGTGCCACAGCAATGCCCCCAATAAATTGCAGAGTGCCACAGCAATGCCCCCAATAAATTGCAGAGTGCCACAGCAATGCCCCCAATAAATTGCAGAGTGCCACAGCATTGCCCCCAATCAATTGCAGAGTGCCACAGTGATGCCCTAATAAATTGCAGAGTGCCACAGCGATGCCCCCAATAAATTGCAGAGTGCCACAGCGATGCCCCCAATAAATTGCAGAGTGCCACAGCAATGCCCCCAATAAATTGCAGAATTCCCACAGCATTGCCCCCAAATCAATGCAGAGATGCCAGCGTTCCCCCCCTGCGAGTCCCCCCCCCCCGTGCACTTACCTCACGGTCATGGGCGGCAGCTTCTCTTCAGTTCAGTCCCCAGCTTCCCGGCCGCGTCTCCACTCTCCTCAGTCCTCCCGAGTTCCGTCGCCTCCTCCTCGGCCAATGGCAGGAAGTCGGCCTTAGTTTCGGCCAATCAGGAAGCGGGAGGACCCGCTCCCTGATTGGCCAGGAGGAGGATCCGTGTGACAATAGCGAATTTTCATTCGCTATTGTCACACAATGGGCGTGCTCTCAGGGCGCACGCTCTGCTTCCCGGCCGCCACGTCTGCGGCTGCGCGGTATGAGTAGGTGCTTGCGCGGGACCTTCATTTACACTCCGCGTCCGCGCATGCACGCACCTTACAGGGAACATTGCTTGTGACAGCAATAAATGTGATCAGATTTTTTTTAAAAAAAACCTGTGATAAAGTTAAAAAAAAATAAAATAAATAGGAAAAAAAATTTTTTTTTAGCCGCTCCTGTTACCGTTAGCTCGCGCACGAAAGAAAACGTATACGGAAGTCGAGCCGTGAATGAAATCGCTGTTCAAACCACACATGTGAGGTATCGCCGCGATCGCCAGAGCATGAGCAATAGTTTAAAAAAAAGGGCAACACTCTAACTCTAAACTGGTAACCGTTAAAATTTTTTAAAACGTCGCCTATTGAGATTTCTATTGACCGTAGTTTGTCGCCATTCCACATTTATGCGCAATTTTAAACCGTAACATGTTGGGTATCTAACTTTACTGTTTAGTTTTTTTTTTAATGCAGTGAAATGTGATTTGTCGTAATTTTTCCAAAAAAATGGCGTTTTAAAGACTGCTGCGCAAATACCGCGTGACAAAAAATATTGCAATGACCGTCATTTTATTCTCCAGAGTCTTTGCTAAAAAAATATATATAATGTTTGGGGGTTCTAAGTAGTTTTCTAGGAAAAAATAGGCCTGGGGCTTAAGTGGTTAAAGCAGAGATATAGGCAAAACATTTTTATAAGTAAGAGAGGGTTATAACCCCTGTCAGATTTCTATTTTTTATTTTAACCATCTGTGTCCCATTGCAGAGATTTTCCTTCACTTCCTGTCTCATAAACCAAACAGGAAGTCAGAGGAAATCCTTGCAAATTAAGGGAATTCTTTGAGGACCCCCAGGTTACCAGAACCAGTGTCCCCATTTGGAAGATTTTCACCTCTATTACTTTTCTGGGGACAACCTTCTTTTACTTTCTCTTTCAATGTTAATGGTAAACAGAACAAATGGAGAGGGTGAATCTCCTGAACGGGGGGCACAGACAACAGTAAAAACTGACAGGTGTTCTATTCCATCTCTAATCTATCCAAAACTAAAAAAAAAAATGTTGCCATTAATTATACTTTAAGATGATCAGAAAGTATCATTTAAACTGGTTTGATACCAGTAAAGTGAAATCTGCTTGCTTTGGGATACTTGTCCATTATTACCATCTTCTTAGACCACCCTGTTATGAGAGAAGTACATAGGGGTTGATTAACCCCACGTTCACATTGTTACGTCAAATCGCAGCCAATTGCCCGGCAATTGCACCATCCGAATCGGCTCGACAGCAACTTTGCGGCACCACACCGATTCCCAAAAGTAGTTTCTGTACTACATTTGGCAACTTCGGGGGGTGGCGATATCAGTACACATCTCTGCAGGAACCTGCACAGATGTCTGGTAATTTGCCCCTGAAGTCAGACTTAAATGCCGGCTTGAACTCGCACAATTTTAAATCTGCCTCAGTGTGAACCTAGGCTTACTAAAACTGGAGAGTGCAAAATCTGGTGCAGCTGTGCATGGTAGACTATCTAACTTTACCTTGTTCAATTAAGCTTTGACAAAAAAAAAACAGGAAACGGTTTCTTTGCAGAGCTGCACCAGATTTTGCACTCTATAGTTTTATTAAATGAACCCCTTTAAGTGTCCATTCACACCGTAATGTGTGCATTGGCATGCTGCCTTGTGTTAAAAGGCTTGTTCACACTACCTATGCTCTCTGAAGAGGAATCTGCAATTGTATTGACCTTCAGAGAGTATTTGACAGAAGGTGAGGAGGCATTGTATCGCCTTCTCACTGCCTGCTTTAACCGATTGAACCGTGCCACGATGTATGCAGGGCGGCCCTATTCTCCTAAATGGGTCACATTCAGAAGGGCCCTACTACTATACAGTAAAGCAACAGGGGTTGTAACTTCTGCCATGGCTGCGTAGCAAAACATCATGGCCATGTAATGTGTACACCCAACTTCTGCTGCCTCTGCAGCTAAAGGAAGTAGCAGTTAGGGGGCAGTAAAAGCAAGGGGGCTGGGGGGAACTGCCCCCCCAAACCCTAGTGTGAATGATCCCTTAATATGTGCTGTAATACTTTTTAATGTCTTCACTTTAACACCTTAACCACTTGCCGTCTGCTCACTCGAGCACTACTGCGGCAAAGTGGTTGGTTATCGTCTGGCGACGTAGACCTATGTCGCCAGACAATCCCCCTTCTCGGCGGCGTGCGCGCCGTCGGAGGCTCGCTCCCGCTGTGTTCAGTCACAGCGGGAGTCGGGCCAAGGGAGGAGCAGCGGCGATCGCCACCGCTCTTCCCCGATCGTCAGGGAATCTAGTTTGGAGATCCGCCCGCCTGTGTAAACAGAGCGGGCGGATCTCCTAAGTGACAGGCAGGGACAGATAGCATGGTTCAGCATAGCTGAACCCTGGATCTGTCCTTGTGTCACACAGTTACCTCCCCCCACACACGTTAGTAAGCACCAGGCATACATTAACCCCTCCCTCTCCAATAAAATTAACCCCTTCCCTGCCAGTGTCATTTTTACAGTAACAGTGCATATATATAGCACTGATTACTGTAGTAATGTCACTGGTACCCCCAAAAGTGTCAAAAATGTCAGTCAGGGGTCCGATCTGTCCGCCACAATGTCGCAGTCCCGCAAAAAAAATCGCAGATCGCCACCATTACTCGTTAAAAAAAAAAACACCAAAAATGACAGAAATCTTTCCCTTAGTAAACGCAATAACTTTTGCGCAAACCAATCAAAATACGCTTATTGTGATTTTTTTTTACCAAACCTAGGTAGCAGAAAACAAATTGGCCAAAAATGTAAAAAAATTTAGATTTTTACATTTTTTGGGGGGGGGAATTTCATATAAAAAAATGTGAAAAATATTGTTGTTTTTTCAAAATTTACGCTCTTTTTTTGTTTATAGCACAAAAAGTAAAAATCGCACAGGTGATCAAATACCACCAAAAGAAAGTTCTGTTTGTGGGAAAAAAAGGACGTAAATTTTGTTTAGGTATGGCGTCGCACGACCGCGCAATTGTCAGTTAAAGTCGCACAGTGCCGAATCGCAAAAAGTGGCTCAGACGTAAGACAGCAAAATCCTCTAGTGGTAAAGTGGTTAAAGACCGCCAGTCGCACACTTACTGTGGCAGGCTGGTTCTCCTGCGCGAACCGTCGTAGCCCTACGTCGGTTGTGCGCGTGGTGCTGGGGGGCGAGAGGCCGTGATTGCCACCGGGCACCCGCGATCGCTCCTGCTGAGAGAAAAGGACAGTCAGCTGTTGTAAACACAGCCGACCGTTCTTCTCTCTGAAATGACTGTGCCGGGCTCCACCCACACAATAGCGTCATTCATTCACAGAGCTCTCTGTATGTGAATAAACTAAAAGCCCTGACATCCTTTGCGGTTGTCAGCTTGTAGTTCTCGAATAACTACCACGGCGCGGTGGAGCGCCATGGTAGTTCATTGATTCTTCCTGTCAGCGATTATCGGCTTGCCCGTACGGGATGTACAGGCAGAGAGATACTCTGACAGATCTGGAGGAAACCTGTATGGCACCAGTGCTCTGCTGATCGCTGGTGCAATGCCTTACTGGCTCCAAAATAAATCAATACAGTGCATCCAGAAAGTATTCACCGTGCTCCACTTTTTTCACATTTTGTTATGTTACAGCCTTATTCCAAAATGGATTAAACTCATTATTTTCCTCAAAATTCTACAAACAATACCCCATAATGACAACGTGTAAGAAGTTTATTTGAAATTTTTTTGTCAATTTATTATCACAGGTATACAAGTATTTACAGACTTTACTCAAACACTCAAAATTGATCTTAGGTGCATCCTGTTTGCACTGATCATCCTTGAGATGTTTCTACAACTTGATTGGAGTCCATCTGTGATAAATTCAGTTGATCGAACATGATTTGGAAAGGCACACACTTGTCTATATAAGGTCCCACAGTTAGCAGTGTATGTCAGAGCACAAACCAAGCTATGCAGCTAAGGAATTGTCTGTAGACCTCCATGCCAGGATTGTATGGAGGCACAGATCTGGGGAAGGGTACAGAAAACATTCTGCAGCATTGAAGGTCCCAAATGAGCACAGTGGCCTCGATAATCTGTAAATGTAAGAAGTTTGGGACCAACAGGACTCTTCCTAAAGTGGGCCACCAGGCCAAACTAAGCGATCAGAGGAGAAGGGCCTTAGTCAGGGAGGTGACCAAGAACCAAGAACCGGATGGTCACTCTGACAGAGCTCCAGCATTTCTGGAGAGAGGAGAACCTTCCAGAAGAACAACCATCTCTGCAGCACTCTGCCAATCAGGTTTGTATGGTAAAGTGTCCAAAAGAAAGCCACTCAGTAAAAGGCACACGACAGCCCGCCTGGAGTTTGCCAAAAGGTACCTGAAGGACTCTCAGACCATGAGAAACAAAATTCTCTGGTCTGATGAGACAGAGATTGAACTCTTTAGCCTGAATGGCAAGCGTCATGTCTGGAGGAAACCGGGCACCGCTCATCAGCTGGCCAATACCATCCCTACAGTGAAGCATGGTGGTGGCAGCATCATGCTGTGAAGATTTTTTTTCAGCGGCAGGACCTAGGAGACTAGTCAGGATTGAGGGAAAGCTGAATGCAGCAATGTACAGAGACATCCTTGATGAAAACCTGCTGCAGAGTGCTCTGGACCTCAGACTGGGGCAAAGATTCATCTTCAAACAGGACAACAACCTTAGGCACACAGCCAAGATAACAAAGGAATGCTTATGGGACAACTGTGAATGTCCTTGAGTGGCCCAGCCAGAGCCCAGACCTGAACCTAATTGAACATCTTTGGAGAGATCTGAAAATGGCTGTCCACCGATACTCCTCATCCCATCTGATGGAGCTTAAGAGGTCCTGCAAAGAAGAATGTGAGAAACTGCCCGAAAATTGGTGTGCAATGCTTGTAGCATCATATTTAAAAAGACTTGAGGCTGTAATTGGTGCCAAAGGTGCTTCAACATAGTATTAAGAAAAGGCTGTGAATACTTATGTACAAGCCCGATTCCAAAAAAGTTGGGACACTGTACAAATTGTGAATAAAATCAGAAAGCAATAATGTTGAAGTTTCAAATTTCAATACTTTATTCAGAATACAACATAGATGACATAACAGATGTTTAAACTGAGAAAATGTATAATTTTAAGGGAAAAAATAAGTTGATTTTAAATTTCATGGCATCAACACATCTCAAAAAAGTTGGGACAAGGCCATGTTTACCACTGTGTGGCCTCCCCTCTTCTTTTTATAACAGTCTGCAAATGTCTGGGGACTGAGGAGACAAGTTGTTCAAGTTTAGGAATAGGAATGTTGTCCCATTCTTGTCTAACACAGGCTTCTAGTTGCCCAACTGTCTTAGGTCTTCTTTGTCGCATATTTCCTCTTTATGATGCGCCAAATTTTTTCTATGGGTAAAAGATCTGGACTGCAGGCTGGCCATTTCAGTACCTGGATCCTTCTTCTACGTAGCCATGATGTTGTAATTGATGCAGTATTTGGTCTGGCATTGTCATGTTGGAAAATGCAAGGTCTTCTCTGAAAGAGACGACGTCTGGATGGGAGCATATGTTCTAGAACTTGGATATACCTTTCAGCATTGATCGTGCCTTTCCAGATATGTAAGCTGTCCATGCCACACACACGCAACCCCATACCATCAGAGATGCAGGCTTCTGAAATGAGCGCTGATAACAACTTGGGTTGTCCTTGTCCTCTTTAGTCCGGATGACGTGGCGTCCCAGTTTTCCAAAAAGAACTTCAAATTTTGATTCGTCTGACCACAGAACAGTTTTCACTTTGCCAAAGTCCTTTTTTAATGAGCCTTGACCCAGAGAAAACACCTGCGCTTCTGGATCATGTTTAGATATGGCTTCTAAATTCTATAGAGTTTTAGCCGGCAATGTGAATGGCATGGTGGATTGTGTTCACCGACAATGTTTTCTGGAAGTATTCCTGAGCCCATGTTGTGATTTCCATTATAGTAGCATTCCTATATGTGATGCAGTGCCGTCTAAGGACCCGAAGATCACGTGCATCCAGTATGTTTTTTCGGCCTTGACCCTTACGCACAGAGATTGTTCCAGATTCTCTGAATCTTTGGATGATATTATGCACTGTAGATAATGATAACTTCAAACTCTTTGCAATTTTTCTCTGAGAAACTCCTTTCTGATATGGCTCCACTATTTTTCGCCGCAGCATTGGGGGATTTGGTGATTCTCTGCCCATCTTAACTTCTGAGAGACACTGCCACTCTGAGAGGCTCTTTTTATACCCAATCATGTTGCCAATTGACCTAATAAGTTGCAAATTGGTCCTCCAGCTGTTCCTTATATGTACATTTAACTTTTCCGACCTCTTATTGCTACCTGTCCCAACTTTTTTGGAGTGTGTAGCTCTCATGAAATCCAAAATGAGCCAATATTTGGCATGACATTTGAAAATTTCTCACATTCAACATTTGATATGTTATCTATATTATATATATTGTGAATAAAATATAGGTTTATGAGACTTGTAAATGAGTCCATTCCTTTTTTACTCACAATTTGTACAGTGTCCCAACTTTTTTGGAATTGGGTTGTACATGTGATTTTTTTATTTTTTATTTTAATGAATTTGCAACTATTTCAAACAAACTTCTTTCAAGTTGTCATTATGGGGTATTGTTTATAGAATTTTGAGGAAAATAATGAATTTAATCAATTTTGGAATAAGGCTGTAAAGTTCTGTGACTACTTTCCAGATGCACTGTCTGTAAATGCACACTTTTTACCTGCAAATATGGTAAATGTTTTTATTTTTTTCTAAAAACTGAACTTATCCTTTAACTATTGCTTATTCAAAAAAAAATAAAACATTTTAGGTTTTGATATACTTTAGAGTTGACATTTAAGTATGAAGATTTTTGCATAGTTACAAAGGACCAGCTGTGCCATACCTGTGGGATCCCCTAAAAATTACTGTAGTAGGCACTGCTACTACAATATTCTCCACTAGTTTCTGGGTCCCCTGCTGCAATGTGCACCCTGGAGGTCGCACGCTCAGCACAAGTGGCATTCATGGAACACTTTGCATTATCTCAATGAATGCATATTCCCAATTCTCTGATTGAAGGGGGTTGAGAAAGGCAGAGTGGTGATGTCACAATCGCTGCAGCAATCGCTGTGGTAGTGTGTGTCACGCACATAATGTACATTGATCAAAGCTCAACCAATGTAACTATGTAACCAATGTAACTATGTAAAAATTGCTAAATCTAAACTTCACTTAAATGTATTTTGAATGCAACTACTATAAGCGCCATAATTTGACATGATCTCCGCAACTTGCAATTCCCTTTGCCGCACCACTCAGTAGAAAGAGCAGTTCTTGGGGCCAGCACATGTTCTGTATACACAGTGTTAATAAAGAACATGCTGCAAGAAGAGAGATGACTTTATTATTCTGTTCCTGCTCCAGTGACAGGTTGGAAGCAGAGAAATTACCAAGTTGTGTTGCCTGACTCCATTTTTTTTCAGGGCGGTTTTCCTGTATTAGTAAAGTGTAGTGACCCTTGTCAGTATGGACAGAGCTGCAAATTCTCTGGCAGGTAAGACAGCTGTCATATCTGTGATTTAAAGCGGAGTGCCACCCATTTTAATAAATTTAGAAGTACGTAATCCCCTTTAAAAATGCTTTTACCAATGTAAACTATTTTTTTTTGCAAGGAAATACCTTTTTTTCTTCTTTATTCATCCGCACTTCCGGGTCCGGCCGCCTATAGGCGATTACGTCACTCGGCGATTCGCAAGGGCTCCTGGGATAGTGGCATCATGTATCCCAGCATACCTTGCGAATTGCCTAGTGACAAAATCTCACATTATTACACCGGCACCAGCTGTACTCAGGGATGTATTGCTTTGAGTCCACGCCTCCGCCCGCCTCCTCTCTAGTGAGAGGACCCTGAAGTGTAGAGGGGGTGCCTAGTGAGAGGACCCTGAAGTGTAGAGGGGGTTCCTAGTGAGAGGACCCTGAAGTGTAGAGGGGGTGCCTAGTGAGAGGACTCTGAAGTACAGAGGGGGCACCAGCGGTTGTGCCGTGAAGTGTTAAAGTGTACAGTGTGCAGTGTACAGTGTTGAGACTTGCAGCAGCAGAAGCAGTATACAGAAGCTACCTCAGTCAGGAAGGACTTGAGGGAGCAGTGTTCGGGACTTTTGAGCTAAACAGAGCGTCAGGAGTCAGTTCTCAGTACAGTCCGGGACTTTTGAGCTAACCAGAGTGTCAGAAGTCAAGTTCAAGTACAGTACAACAAGTCAGTGTTTTTCAAGCGCCTGCAAGCGTTAGTCGGCATCCAGCTGGCGTCAAGGCAGTGCTGAAAGGCATTTTCCCCAAAGTATCCCATGTGTACCTAGTTGAGCCAGAGGAGTATCCCACTCATTCCCTTCTCCCATCCCCAATATCAAATAAACAAAACAAACCAAAGATGCCTTACACTTGGGTATTCAGCTTAAATGGGCTGAAGGTGTAACCATGGCAGACCCACATCAGGCCCAATGCCTGGAAATCCTGCTACAAGTACAATGTTTGAGTTTGGAAAAACCCTCTCTGTGTTTTCTATAGGCTAAAAATTGAAAAAAATCTAACTTTTATTTGCATTTTATTCTAAGTTTTAATAAATTTTTCTTTAATAGTACAACTACAGTATATCTGACAGGTAAACAACTTCATAGTTAATCACTTCTGGACCAGAAGGTTTTCCCCCTTAATGACCAGGCCATTTTTTGTGATATGGCACTGCGTTATTTTACCTGACAATTGCCCATCCTCAGCACTACTCCTCTGACATTTTTCACACAACTAGATAGTCATGTAATAGGATGAGAGGCCACCTTTCAAGTATTAGAATGACACTAAAGTTGCTAAACATTTTGTTGAATCATGTGCCCAGTGTTAAAAAGTTAAAACTAGAGATCATAAAAAAAGGTTAACAGTTCCACAAAAGGTTGAGATCCTTTCTCTCATCTTGACAGAAGAGAATTTTGTAGGATATTTATCCCCAAAGGAATATATTTTGAGTGGGAATTATTTCTATGACATGTACATCATTATGCCTGCTTGGGCAAAGGGAGGGGACTGCTACCAACCACCAACCTCTTCCCCCCTCCACAAGATAGACACAGTGGATTGCGGATCCCAGTACTGAAGCCCGCTGTTGGCTGATGTCAAAGAGCCGATCCAGGCTTCGAAAAGCTCACAGATGCCTGGACCGGTGTTCCGTGAAAAAACCATACCCGTGAGAAAACCATACCCTCGTCACTTCCGGTGCACCTACGGAGGGTATGGATTTCTCACGGTAGTTAAACTTGCGGCGCTTACATTAAAACAGCTCCTCTGCAACATAAATCATCTCCGCTCTTCCCCCTGTCACTTCCCTCATCTCCGGTAATAAATATAAAAGCGGATCACGGCGCCGCAATCGCCGTCACATTTACATCTCATACACCCGCCGCCGCTTTTATATTTATTACCGGAGATGAGGGAAGTTACATCGATAGCAGAGGAGATGATTTATGTTACAGCCGAAGTGTTTAATGTACCCGCCGCAAGTATAACATTAGACACAGTGCCGTGATAATTTCATGCCCACCGAGCATGCGCACTTGTCAAATTCTTTCATGTTCATTTACGTATCCAGGGCTCTGAGCATGCGCACTGCTGCGCTGCTCAGCTGTTTCAGACCGGAAATGACGAGGGTATGGTTTCTTCACGGGGTATGGTTTTTTAACGTTACACCGGCACCCAGCTTAGCTTCTCAGGAATCCGCTGAGAACCCGAGCCAGCCGGAAGTGAAGCTCTAGTACGAGCTCGCTGCTCGTGAAGTATAAACATGTTAGGCAAAACCTAAAAGTGAGTAAAAACACTGTTTTTAATGCAATAAAATACTTTTAAACAATACTACACTATAGGGAGACTCATTTATATTCCCAAATAATTTGGACCACACTGGAAGGGACCCCCAAGAGCATTACAGAGGAAATACTAATCACCATAGAGATCCACCAACCTGGAAGATTACAGTAGGACCCCTAGATGCAGGAGGAGACATACTAAAGACCAGGATAGGACCAGGAAAAAATACCAATATATACTGTTACCTTACAGCAGTAAGGTGAGGAGCTTGTCAAAACATTAGAAAGAAGAGACACCAGACAACTTACATGCAATGGTGAAGGGATACACCTCCATTTAATAACCCTATAATATATAGCATTGGGTTCCAAACGGACTGTCTGACACCACTACTATTAATTGTTTATATATATACAGTATACCTTGTTTTGCATCAACCATGTCACATTATTTATTTAATAGTCACTGTACTAGATCATTGTGAAGCCCGGTTATATATTTTTGCACTGAGCAACATACTTGCATTTACAGTATCTCACAAAAGTGAGTACACCCCTCACATTTTTGTAAGTATTTTATTATATCTTTTCATTTAACAACACTGAAGAAATGACACTTTGCTACAATGTAAAATAGTGAGTGTACAGCTTGTATAACAGTGTATTTGCTGTTCCCTCAAAATAACTCAACACACAGCCATTAATGTCTAAACCGCTGGCAACAAAAGTGAGTACACCCCTGAGTAAAAATGTCCACATTGGCCCCAAAGTGTCAATATTTTGTGTGGCCAGCATTATTTTCCAGCACTGTCTTAACCCTCTTGGGCATGGAGTTCACCAGAGCTTCACAGGTTGCTACTGGAGTCCTCTTCCACTTCTCCATGACGACATCATAGAGCTGGTGGATGTTAGAGACCTTGCGCTCCTCCACCTTCCCTATCTGGATGCCCCACAGATGCTCAATAGGATTTAGGTCTGGAGACATGCTTGGCCAGTCCATCACCCTTACCCTCAGCTTCTTTAGCAAGGCAGTGGTTGTCTTGGAGGTGTGTTTGAAGTTCTTATCATGTTGGAATACTGCCCTGCGGCTCCGTCTCCAAAGGGAGGGGATCATGCTCTGCTTCAGTATGTCTCAGGGCATGTTGTCATTCATGGTTCCCTCCATGAACTGTAGCTCCCCAATGCCGACAGCACTCATGCAGACCATGACATTCCCACCACCATGCTTGACTATAGGCAAGACACACTTGTCTTTGTACTCCTCACCTGGTTGTCACTACACACGCTTGACACCATACCATCTGAACCAAATATGTTTATCTTGGTCTCATCAGACCACAGGACATGGTTCCAGTAACCCATGTCCTTAGTCTGCTTGTTTTCAGCAAACTGTTTGCAGGCTTTCTTGTGCATCATCTCTTGAAGAGGCTTCCTTCTGGGATGACAGCCATGCATACCAATATGATGCATCCTGTGGCGTACGGTCTGAGCATTGACAGGCTGGCCCTTCACCCCTTCAACCTCTGCAATAATGCTGGAAGCACTCATATGTCTATTTCCCAAAGACAACCTCTGGCTAGGACACTGAGCACATGCACTCAACCTCTTTGGTTGACCATGGAGAGGCCTGTTCTGAGTGGAACCTATCCTGGTAAACCGCTGTATGGTCTTAACCACTATGCTGCAGCTCAGTTTCAGGGTCTTGGCAATCTTCTTATAGCTTAGGCTATCTTTATGTAGAGTAACAATTCTTTTTTTCAGATCTTCAGAGAGTTATTTGTCGTGAGGTGCTATGTTCCATTCCAGAAACTTCCAGTGACCAGTACAAGAGAGTGAGAGTGATAACACTAAATTTAACACACCTGCTCCCCATTCATACCTGAGACCTTGTAACACTAATGAGTCACATTACACTGGGGCATGACCCTGGGAGGGAAAATGGCTAATTTGGCCCAATTTGGACATTTTGACTTAGGGGTGTACTCACTTTTGTTGCCAGCGGTTTTGACATTAATGGCTGTGTGTTGAGTTATTTTGAGGGGACAGCAAATTTACACTGTTATACAAGCTGTACACTCACTACTTTACATTTTAGCAAAGTATCATTTCCTCAGTGTTTTTACGTGAAAAGTTATAATAACATTTTCACAAAAATATGAGGGGTGTACTCACTTTTGTAAGATACTGTATTTTCTCTTATTATTTCTAATTGTGGATTCACATTCATGTAGTCAACTAGCATGTTTATATATTGATTTATTTATATTGTACAGGACAGATAAGCATCATAAGAGACTTTTATTTCCGTAGAGGGAGGTGCATATGTATAAAAAGTTTTTGATATACTGTACATTATAGGTCGCAGAATTTTTTTTTTATGTACATGCAACATTAGGTAACCATTTTGTTTTCATCTAATTTTGTATTAAAGTACATTTTATAAACAAATTATAGAAAATAGGAAATGTATGATACAATTGGCCAGTACTGAAAACTACAGGCATTTCCAGCAATTTGCCTTAAAAAACTAAGACTTTTGATAGAATAAAACTGTTGGCATCTATTAGAATAGCAAATGTTTACCATATACCCTCTAGTTCATCTAATGTAACATTACAGCATATTCACTAACAGTGCCCAATGAATGTGTAAATTATTTACAGGTGCTTTAATATAAACCCTCACTGAAAGAAATATGTAATACTACCGTAGTTGGCTAGCTAACTTGCTTCAATACATGTAACATGTAATATTCAAACTCCTTATTTTTGTACTAAGAATTGAAGCCATTGTCAGAGTTGATTTTCTACATTAACTCAATATAAATGTGAATTATTGTCCCCTATTACAAGAATGGAGTTGATCATTCTTCCATGAGTTCATATTATGAAGTTATTGGAATTTCCAACTAAGAGAATGTAGTACCAGCAACAGGAATGCTGCACAGGAAAATGCAAAATAATATTTTTCCTTTATTAAAAGAGGATCTAATATGATGTTTTTCATGCCAGGCACAGTGCTTTGAGCAAGCACTGTGCCTGATACGAAACATGTCAGAATAGAGCCTCTTCCTGAAAGCTATTTTAATAAAGAAAAATAACATTTAATAAAGAAAAATAACATTTTGCATCTCACTGTGTGGTATTGCTGTTGCTGGTACAATTGATTGCTTAGGTGGACCAACACCTGAGATGTCATTGTGGAGTGTGAAGCCTGATCTTGCCTGGGGTCACATGTGAAATATTTAAAGAGAATTCAGTAGCCTGCCCTCTAGCAAGTTCATCTGACTTGGCACCCACTGCAGCTTGTGACATCTATGCTTCATTATATTGCCTAAACAATAACAAATAAATGTTAGTAATAGTTTTATTGTTTTGTTTCAGTTCTTCCTGGAAAACTTGGTATTCTAAGGTAGGACAGTAAAATTATCAGCTTTTTAAATTTTCTTTACTTTATTCATATCCAGACTCTTTAATAATCCATTGGGTCGAAAGCAAACATTTACTTTCTGTTCAACACAATCCAGGCTTGTCTTTGAATTCTCTGCATATGTATGTAGCGCTACCCCTAAAGGGCCACTGGATTTTTTAAGTCCCCCTATTCCTGCACAGCCAGGCAACATGCATTTTTAACTATCTTTCAGATACAAGGAATTAGTCCATGGGTTTGTTTTTGTTGTTTTGTTGGGAAAAACAACTTGGATAGGGTAGGACGTGAAGAACAACGAGGAAAACTTCCTTCTATATGTACTTTGCAAAAATGACAAATCCTCGACTATATTCCCCTCTGGGACAGCAACAGTCTTTAAGGAATTGGTAATGGAAGTTCCCCTTCTAGGAGCTCTGTGTCTACTGAGTGGAATTCTAGCAAAGTCCCAACTTGCAGGAGCTCTATGTGCCCTCTCTTGAAAATACAAGCCCACCAGGCTACTTGGTGAAATGTCCCAGGAGAAGGGATTGGCTTTAGCTTGTTGGCCCTGTCACAGAAAGCTTTCTAGATATTGCATTGGGCAGCTCTCTCCCTTTTAGGCCCTGGGAGTGTAGAGGTACTCCTACTGTCCCTGGAAATTCTGGTGCTTTGAGAAAACTGCTGTTCGGGCCTCCTGCTGTCAAGGTCCTCCCATGCAAGCCAGGGTGTCTCCTGGAAGAGACTGTGGGGTAGTGGAGATCCCTGTCCTTCTTCCGTCCCCTCCCAGGCTACTGTGATGCACCTGAAAAAGCTGAGTTTGAAGTGGATCTTAGGCTGAGGATAAGGTGAAGACGTGGTCAGGCAGACCGGCTATGATCTAGACACGAGGTACAAATTTGGGATTCAGGAGAGTAGTCGGTAGGCAGGCAAAGGTCAAGACACGAACATGCAGCAAGGTACAAGAGTCATAGTGAAAATCCAGTGTCAGGTATTTAAATGAGGTAATTGCAGATCTTCTACAGCTGGTCGGCAGGTGGAGCTAAAGTGTCCATAAGGAGAGTTGCACCGTACAATAAAGAAAACCTGCAGCAGAAACCAAATCCTTCCAAAGGCTGAATGGCTAGGTCTGTGCACTTCTGCGCCAGTTCAAACCCTGAACCGGAGCTGATCCGACAGGTACGTAACAGCTACTTAACACAGTTTCCTCACTCCATCTTCCACCCAACTCCCCTACTGGCCAGGCTCCACAATATTTATGAACTGATCCAGCCACCCTGCCAGGCCTCCTGCCTAGGGATTGGTCAGATTCCCATAAATATGCAGATCAGCACCTCCTGGCCTCCACCCACTAGCTTCCAGGAACTTCTCCAAGCTTCTAAAATTTATAGAGCCCTCCAGCCTGGCCTACAGTAACCCCCAACCCATTACCAGACTTTCACACTACTATGATTCAGAAATACATTTTCCTACTCTAGACTGAGTACTAGAGAGTGCTATATGTAAAAGGTCCCTTTCCCTGTGAAGGAATGCTATATTGAAAATTAAATGGACACATTTATTTTTAAAATGTACCGATGGCACAAGAACATAAAAAAAGTTCTTTATTGGATGAAAGCACCTTTTTGTTAATTTGGAAAAATAAAGGGAGTAGTGCACTGTCCTGTATTTCGTGTTTTTGGATAATATGTAACTTGTGCTTATTAAATTGATTTCAAGATGGATATCACCAGCAAGCATAAATTATTAATGGAAGGTAGAGAGGAAAGATCCCTGGTGCCGCACATCCACGGAGTCCTATGATGGTAATAAGAGAGACAACCTCAGCCTGGATTCCCTCCAGGCCACGCCTCACACATGTTTTTCTCTGCCCCCAGAGCTTAGTCATCTATCAGTCAAGCATAAATTCATAATGTTGGACAGCGTTAAAAATGTAATAAATAAATGAAAACGAAATAAAACTAAAAACGTGTAACTGTCTGATTATTAATGAATTATTCTAATATGCAAATGTATATAAGTATTACTATAGATCTACACAATCCCAAAATATCATATTAGCACCAAAATCATATATCAAAATTCATGAACCTGGAAATTGATTAATAAAAAAAAAAAAGATGATTAAATCAATGTATTTTTTTAAAGGGAAATTTTATTGAGTTTTAACATGAAAACAGCCACATACAAACCGGATACTGCATCACAACATTGTAAATCAGAGAGAAAAAGATCCGTTACAGTATAGTCACATAGTCTAAGATCTCAACAGTGTGTACAATGTTGACATAGACATTATTAAGGCACATAATATTGAGAATGCTGTAGCAAACAAAACACAAAAACCAAAAGAGAGTAACCTAACCAACAGTCCAAAAGTCTGAACTTTACAACTACATGAGTATCTCATAGCTCAACATATATCCCTGGAGTTCAGTAGTAGCACAGTCAGTAATCAGACATCAATGTCACCAGAAACTGAAGTAAGAATCCAGCCCAGATTTTTTCAAACTTTTTGGGACCCTTAGAGGAATATGTCAACTTATATAATGGTAACAACCTATTAATTAATTCAAGCTAAGGCTTTTTTAGCATAGAAAAACACCATCTGTAATATAGTCTTCTGCAAGCTACTCAGGTCTTCCTCAGTAAAATCACCCGAAAGGCACCTAGCTGGGAAGCAGATATTTGGAAGAGCTCATTTTTTCTTCTAGAAACCTAAGGATAGCTGACCAAAAGTACCTGACTCTGGGACATGCCCAAATCATGTGGAAATAATTCCCCAGATCAGAATGGTAGCGGGGGGAGGAACGAATTCAATGCATTTTACTTAAAGTGCATGAATATAAAACTTCATATATATATTAACTGGTTCCTGCTTGGCCTATTGTTCATATGATGTCCTCCCTGTAACGCTGCTCGTGCGCGCCCCCAGGGGCACACAATGCTGCGATCTGGGATGAGACGTGACCCTCGGACACAGCCCATCCTGATAAGGGTAAAGAGCCAATTAAATTAGCTCTTTACCACATAACTGGCTGTATCCAATCACAGCCAGT
Organism: Pelophylax lessonae; assembly: GCF_965119305.1. Classification (NCBI taxonomy): domain Eukaryota; kingdom Metazoa; phylum Chordata; class Amphibia; order Anura; family Ranidae; genus Pelophylax; species Pelophylax lessonae. The sequence continues at coordinate 379,964,927 of NC_138772.1, forward strand.
CACAAATGTAAACAAACCGTGGTAACTTGCTGTTACCGGGTTCTCCTCCTCACACACCGATCTAGTGAGTAACAGTAACAGTGAGTTTCTGATTTACAGTGTAGAGTACTGTGCCCTCATTTCCCCAATAATAAAGAGGGCCTGTCTGTAAGCCCATCAGAGTACCTGTCTGCAAACCAATCAGTGTCACGCCTTGGCTGGGAATTGATCTTGTGGTCTGGTGCGTTCTGGACAGAGATGTATAGTAACTAAGTAGAACTACTTCACTACTGTACTTAAAGCAGAGTTCCAGCCATTTACTCACCTGTCCAACGGTCCAGCGATGCGGCCGCCGGAAGCCTCGATCCTCTCCCTCGGCGCCGGCATCACTGCTGTGGGCACCCGGCTGTTACAGTTTGCGGCTTCACAGCCGGGTACCCACTGCGCATGCGCAAGTCGCGCTGCACGCCGTGATTGGCCGGCAATCTTCTGGGACCTCTGACGTGTCCCAGAAGATTGCAGGGAGGGAGGGGGAGAGGAGAACTTCCGCTCAGGGCGCCGCGGCGCTCCGAGCGGAAGTGGGAGCGGGTACCTGTCAAAACTAGGTACCCGCTCCCCCCCCCAAAAAATGACATGCCAAATGTGGCATGTCGGGGGGTCAGGACTCCCTAAAGCGGAAGTTCCACTTTTGGGTGGAACTCCGCTTTAAGTACCGAAAGGCGGTATCTGTACTTTCCTAGAGTAGAATTTTTTTCTCCTACTTCCACTTTTACTTCACTACATTTTTTCGATGATTTCAATACTTCTACTCCGATATTTTTTTTTGTGCTGCATAGTTACTTGTTACAATTATAAAAATTACCACTGACAGAACAGTAGATGGCAGGTTTCATGAAGCTCAAAACATGTGTATTTTCAGCGCATACGAAAATAAAAGCTACTGTATGTATAAATAAAAGCTGCATTTGAAATAATACAAAACAATATGATGTTCAAACTTTTGACTTCTTTCTTTAATAACTACATAACACAGTACTTGTACTTTTACTTTCAGTACTTGAGTAGCAATTTTTTTTTCAAATCTACTGATACTTTTACTTTCAGTACTTGAGTAGCAACATTTTTAAAAAAACGACTTGCAATACTAAAGCGGAGTTCCGGGCACAGAAACCATTTTTCAATAAACATACCCCCGGGACAGTCAGGGCTAGCACATTCCACAATGGCTAGCCTCTGATCTGTCCCGGTTCGCACTTACCTGCAAGAAGAAATATTTACTTATAAAATTTCTTCCACAGCGTTTCTATCTCTCTTGTGGGCAGCTGAAGCCGGCACGATCCTCTTCCGCGTCTTCTTCCGCGTCCTCTTCTCCCAGAATGCGCCTGCACCGGCCCCTCTCGTCACTTCCGGTGCAGAAGTGACGAGCAGGGCCGGTGTCGTCGCATTGATTCCTGGGAGCGATGACGTTCAGCTCCCAGGAATCATTGCAAGCCCGGAAGTGACGGCAGAGCCGCGGCGCAGAGGGAGGAAGTGAAGAATAGGTGAGTATCTTTGATCTACAATTACAAGGTGAGTACAAAAAAAAAAAAAAACCTAACTATCCAATTCTGTTTCAGGTGAAGGTGAACAAGCGGACGGGCACAAAAAAAAAGATCGATTTTGTGCCCGGAACTCCGCTTTAAGTACAAAAAATGTTGAATACTTTAGTACTTCTACTCAAGTCACTTTTTGATCGAGCACTTCCACTTCTACTCAAGTCACTTTTTGATCAAGCACTTGTACTTTTACTCAAGTATGGGTTTCGAGTACCTTATACAACTCTGGTTCTGGATCGTTTCCCTGCTGACCGAGCCACTGGGTGGCCAGCTGTAGTCAGTTACCTTTATCCTCTAACCTATATATACCCTCTTCCACTTCCTGCTAGTGCCTTAGTATAGGTTTTGCTTCCTGTTTGTCTGCTGTGTATGTTCTTCTCTAATTGCTGACCTTGGCTTACCTTGACCTCTTTTCGGATTACCCCCTTGGACTGTACCGGCTCTGGCTATCAATCTCGGCTCGCTCTTGAACTCCGTTCGGATCACCTCTTCTGGACTGTATCGTCTCTGGCTATCGAACTTGGCTTGCTCTTGACTACTCTTCTGGACTTCGCTCCCTTGGGGTCTGGCTCCCGACCTACTACAAACCATGAGTCATTTAATTATTAGTTGTTCCCTAGGTTTGATGGTTGCACTTTAATTTGAGGTCACGATATTTCGGCTGCAGGACCCTATCCGCTCCTCCACCTGATACCGGGATAACAAGACTACTGGTCAGGAAACCGGAGGAGCAGTTGGGGTCTCTGGCAGGCCTAACAATCAGAGTATCTGAGTACCTGTCTGCAGCCCATCATAGTACCTGAGTACCTGTCTGCAGCCCATCATAATACCTGAGTACCTGTCCACAGATCATCAGAGCACCTATCTGTAAGCCCATCTGAGTACCTGTCCACAGCCCATCTGAGTACCTGTCCGCAGCCCATCTGAGTACCTGTCTGCAGCCCATCAGAGTACCTGTCCGCAGCCCATCTGAGTACCTGTTCGCAGCCCATCTGAGTACCTGTCCACAGCCCAACAGAGTACCTGAGTACCTGTCCGCAGCCCATCTGAGTACCTGCCTGCAAGCCCATCAGAGCACCTGAGTACCTGCCGTAGCATATCAGAGCACCTGAGTACCTGTCTGCAGCCCATCAGAGTATCTGAGTACGTGTGCACAGCCCATCAAAGTACCTGATTACCTGTCCACAGCCCATAAGAAAACCTGAGTACCTGTCCACCAACCTGACTGTTAACCTAATAGAGTACCTGAGTACCTGTCTGCAGCCCATCTGAGTACCTGTCTGTAACCCCTTTAGAGTACCTGAGTATCTATCCGCAGCCCATCAGAGTACCTGACTGTAAGCCCAACAGAGTATCTGAGTACCTGTCCGCAGCCCATCTGAGTACCTGTCTGCAGCCCATCTGAGTACCTGCCTGTAAGCCCATTAAAGTACCTGAGTACCTTTGCGCAGCCCATTAGAGTACCTGTCTGCAGCTCATCTGAGTACCTGAGTACCTGTCCACAGTTCATCTGAGTACCTAAGTACCTGTCCACAACCCATCAGAATACCTGAGTACCTGTCCACAGCCCTGTAGAGTACCTAACTGTTAGACCAACACAGTACCTGTCCACAGCCCATCTGGGTACCTGTCTGTAAGCCCATCAGAGTACCTGAGTACCTGTCAGCAGCCCATCAGAGTACCTGTCTGTAAGCCCATCAGAGTACCTGTGTACCTGTGCGCAGCCCGTCAGAGTAACTGAGTACCTGTCTGCAGCCCATCAGAGTACCTGAGTAGTTGTCTGCAGCCCATCAAAGTACCTGTCCTCATCCCTTCAGAGTACCTGAGTACCTGTCTGTAAGCCCATTAGAGTACCTGTCTGCAGCCCATCAGAGTACAACTGGGGGAATCCATAGTGGAGAAGGATCTGGGGGTTTTGGTAGATCGTAAGCCTAATAATAGCATGCAACACCAAGCTGCGGTTTCCAAAGCGAGTAAAGTCCTTTCCTGACAGACTCCATGGCAGCCTACGTGTGGGTTAGTCCCGCCTCCTCCTACCTCATAGGACCCCACTCCCATAAATTTCACTCTGCCCTAGAGACCATGTTCCTTTTTTGTCCTCCTCCTGTTGGATGGATATCAAGTCTTCCCTCATGAAGATTTTCGGTCTATTTCCTGGTGATTTACACAATTGATTCCAGGCTGAATTCCTGAAGAGTCCAGTACGCCCTAGCTACTAGCAGGGTAGGACACGGGTGTGCAATCCCATGCATTGGAGAAGCATAAAGCCTGGCCACTGGCGGGCAAGCTGAATACGGCCAATCGTCCTAGCTACTAGCGGGAGGCCCATTAATACACCCCGAATCGATGCGCTGGAGGTTTTCGTGTCCCAGGTCAGATCGTGGTTTGGAGCGTGCTTGGTAACGTATGGCAGCCATTTTTTGTATATGTATTTTGTCTTGCGGTGTTTTGGAACTCAGGTGCGTTTCATCTTGCGGCCCGGCTCTTCCTGTGTCCCAGCGCAGCTTCCGGGTCACCGCTGGGTGTCTGGGGGCGGTGCCAGCGCAGTGGAGTGGCTGTTCGTGCTCACACATGCAGACGGATGCTGTCTGTCACGGGGGGGGCGGTGACGTCATCATCTGGCGGCAGATTTAAAACTGCTGTCACAGTGGATCACATTGGGATTGTACTGCGGGCATATGCGGCGGCTTCCCTGTGTTTGATCGTTCTCTGCTAGTGGTAAGCTTAATCCTGCTGGATGTCTGTGTGCAGTCTGTGGTGTATGCAGCACTTCCTTATTCCTGTGTTTGTTACAGTCTTCCTGTTAAGAGCAGTATGGATACTTCACCGCCCCCCAGTGGCCAACCCTTACTCTACAGGTAAGAATGGTATTATTTTTACCTATCCCTGTACGGTTCGGATTTAGGGCAGTAGGGGTAGTTTTTCCCTTTTCTCTTAGCCCTTCTAGGTCTGATAAACAAACTAAAGCACGCGAAGATAAGGACCTTACTAGGTCACAACGTCATCACACATCTCCTGGCACTAGTCACCACAAGTCTTCTACCAAACATCACAAGGAAGGCTCCACGCTTGCATCAGCACAAAGACACCCTGATAGAAGATCTTGCTGGGGTTGTGGAGCACGTGTTTCTGATGGCAAATCACTATGTGATGCATGTTTTGCCCATGCCTTTAGAGAAAGGGGGAATGATAACCAGCAGGTGGAATCCCTGGTTAGACGGGTGGTCCAAGAATCCCTACAAAACCTGGAGGTTGACCGCACCTGTAGCCCCTCGGCTGGTATGGCAGACATCCCTGTTAGGGATAGTCTCAGTACTCCCGGCCCTTCTTAGCAGAGCATTTCCGGCTTCAACTCCTCGGATAGTGAGGACGAATTGGATACTCCTGGCACAGGCTTTGATTTTGCCTTGGTCCCTACCCTGGTTAAGGCAGTTAAGGGAGCCCTAAAGTGGGAGGAGCCAGTAGAGTCTCCATCTAAACAAAGAAGGTACTTCAAACACTTAAAGAAAGAGCACCATAATTTTCCCTTTTTAGGTGAGCTTGGCGAAATCATCTCGGATGAGTGGGCATGTGCAGAGAGGAAAAATTCTCTGGTATCTAAAGTTTCCAGGATGTACCCATTCAAGAGTGAGGATGTGAAGCACCTGGAGTCAGCGCCCCTAGTGGACGCCGCCCTCATAAGATTAGCGAGGCACGTTACTCTTCCACTCGAAGACACAGTGTCTTTTAAAGATGGGCTGGAAAGAAAAATCGACACTGACCTTAAGAAGATTTATGTGTCTGCTGGAATGGCTTGTAAACCAGCCCTAGCCATTGCGGCTTTATCCAAGGCCATGGAGGCCTTGACACTAGAGGTGGATTCGGATCTAAGGTCTGTATCAGAAGAAGTAGCCAGAGCTTCTTCAGTCAATGAGCTCAGACTGGCGGCTTCTTTTCTGGGGGAGGCTTCCCTAGATATTATTTGTCTGGTGGCCCGGGTCATGCTCTCTTCAGTGACAGCTAAACGGGCTCTATGGCTGCGCCCCTGGCTGGCTGATCCTTCCTCCAAGCAGGCTTGGTGCCGTATTCCATTCGAAGGGTCTTCCTTGTTCGGGAACAAGCTGGAGAGCGCTATTTCGCGGGCCACGGGCGGTAAGTCGGGGTTCCTCACGCAGGATCGTCGCCTGCTGGGTCAGAGAAGGACACAGTCCAGACAATCTTCAGATAGATGCTCGAAGTTACAGACCTGGTCGTGAATTCCGGAAAACATGGAGGAAAAATCCATCTTCAAACCAAAAGGCTTCCAAAGGAGCCTCTTCTAGTAGCCGGGAAGCGGCTAAGTCCTTTTGATGTTGGGCCTGTCCAGACGGTTCAGGTCGGTGCTCGCCTTCTCCGGTTTCGACACGTCTGGGCAGCCTCGATAAGAGATTTTTGGGTCATCAGGACAATCTCCACAGGCCACACTTGGTCGTTCTGCAGTCCACCTATCCTCAAGTTCGTTCCCACAGCTCTTCCACGGTCGGAAGAAAAAAGGCAAATCCTTTCAGCATACGTAGATGCGCTGCTGCTTCAAGGCGCAGTAGTTCCAGTACCAGCCAAAGAGAGGTTTCAAGGCCTCTATTCTCCACTCTTCTTAGTAATGAAGAAGAATGGCTCCTGGAGACCGGTCATAGACCTCACACACCTAAACTCCTTTATAAAAAAGGATAAATTCAAAATGGAGACACTATTGACAATCCACCAGGCGGTTCAGCCAGGAGATTGGCTTGTGTCAATAGACTTGGAAGGATGCATATTTCCATGTGCCTATAGCAACAGAGTTCCAGAAATACCTGCGGTTTGCTGTGAATCAACACCATCTTCAGTTTACATGTCTCCCATTCGGGCTCACAACATCTCCTCGAGTATTTTCAAAACTCTTATTGGCTGTGGTAGCCCTGATCAGAATCAAGGGAGTTTGTCTTCACCATTATTTAGTCGACTTACTACTTCTGTCGCAAGATCGAGAGCAACTCCTGGTTCACAGAGATCTAGTCACTGCGACTCTTCTCGAGTTCGGCTGGTTGCTAAACCTGGAAAAGAGCCATCTGGAGCCCACACAGGCACTTATCTTTCTCGGGGCTCAATTCAATACAGTCAAGGGCACCATCTCCTTGCCTCTAGAGAAAATCCGATTATCAGAGACAGAGTACAGCTGGCTATGTCATCATCCCATCTCCGGGCCTCACAGTGCCTCAAAATAATAGGTACTATGGTGGCCACGACACCTATGGTGAAATGGGCTCAATGGAGGATGTGTCCTTTTCAAACAGGTTTTCTTCGCCAATGGTGCCCAGGCGACATGGATCATCTGATTTGGATTTCCCCAGTAATGCGGGACAGTCTCCTGTGGTGGTTGCAGAAGAGGAATCTACTCAATTGCCATTCTATCCTTCCCATCTCCTGGGTCACGATAACCATGGACGCAAGCAACACAGGTTGGGGCGCTCATTGCCTATCAGAGATAGCCCAGGGCAAATGGAATCCTCGGTTACACAGGGAAGTCTCGAACATCCTGGAGCTTCGGGCAGCATTTCAAGCTCTCCAAGCATTTCATCACCTTACAGTAGGAACATCTGTCCTCCTGAGGCTGGACAATATGACGGCAGTGTCGTATATAAAGCGTCAAGGGGGAACTTGTCAAGTCGAGCCAATAATGGTCTGGGCTCAGAAACACTTATCCAACCTCACTGCGGTTTATCTACCAGGATCACAGAACATCCAGGCGGATTTTCTATCACGAGTCTCCATGGACAACAACGAGTGGAGTCTTCATGCCGATGTGTTTCAGTGGCTAAAATTCCTAGGTTTCCTTTCCGGAAGTGGATCTGTTCACTTCCCCATGCAACTTCAAGTTGGAGAAGTACTACACGAGATGCAAATGCCCACAAGCTTTTGGGGTGGATGCCCTAACAGAGCAGTGGAGGTTTCACAAGGCTTACGCCTTCCCACCAGTTCCAGTCCTCCTTCGATTCCTGACGAGACTCAGGTCGGAAGAAGTGGAGGCTCTTGTGATAGCCCCATATTGGCCGAACATGCCCTGGTTTCCGATGCTGTTACAGCTGAGCTTTCGCGAGCCAGTTCCACTACCTTCCAGGCAGGATCTCCTGTCTCCGGGAACGGTGTTACACCCTTGCCCGGCCCATCTGCACCTGATGGCCTGGTTTTTGAAAGGGAAAGGTTGGAGGCATTAGGGTGTCCAAGCGGAGCTATCTCCACACTGTTGAATGTGAGAAGAGCTGGAACAAATAGAGTCTACGAAAGGATATGGAAGAAGTTCATGTCTCATATCTCCGGAAATATGGATGTGCATGGCACTCCAAAGGTTCAACATATTTTGAGTTTTCTACAATCTGGCCTGGATCTGCCTTTATCAGTCAGCTCTCTTCGAGTTCAAGTGTCAGCTATCTCGGCTTTCACAGGAACATCCTGGGCAAAGCATCCCCTAGTGAGGCAATTTTTCAGAGGAGCTTCTAGGCTCAGACCACAAAGGAAGCCCAGATTCCCTAAGTGGGATCTTCCACTTGTTCTGGATTTCTTTGCAGACCTCAGAAGAGATAACCTGGTTCAACTCTCCATCAAAGAATTGTCTCTTATAGTAGCGTTCCTGGTGGCAGTCACCTCAGCAAAAAGGGTCTCTGAGCTGGGAGCTTTGGGTTGCAAAGAACCCTTTTTGACGTTTTTCCCGGATCGGGTGGTTCTGATTCCCATTTTGGATTCTCATCCTAAAGTATCCTCTATTTTTCATGAAAATCAGGAAATTGTCTTGCCAACATTCAGATCCTCTGACTTTGCGACTCATCCACTGGATGTAGGGCAAATTCTGAAGCTATATCTGGAAGCCACATCTCATTTCCGCCATATGGATTATCTGTTTGTCCTGTTCTATGGGAAGAATAAAGGCTTGCGTGCTTCATCTAGAACGATCGCATCTTGGATTGTCCAGTCCATTCAGTGGGCCTATAGAGCTAAAGGGTTGGCTCCCCCGGAGGCTGTGACAGCGCATTCTACAAGAGGAATGTCGACTTCTTGGGCAGCGTTCCATCATGTGGCTCCTGAAGTTGTATGCAAGGCGGCCTCATGGTCTTCAATTCATACTTTCATGGCTCATTATTGTGTCGAGCCAGCTTCTTTATCATCTGTTGATTTTGGTTTGCGGATACTATCAGTTGATGGTGCAAATTAAATTTCTTTTGAACAGCAGATTGCCCACCCTGGTGTGTTTGGCTAGTTATTTCCCACACGTAGGCTGCCATGGAGTCTGTCAGGAAAACTGAAAATTTATATCAAATACTTACCGTAATTTTCCTTTCCTGATGGACTCCATGGCAGCCGGAGTCCCCACCCATCTGCCGGAGGAGGCTATTTTATGGAACATGGTCTCTAGGGCAGAGTGAAATTTATGGGAGTGGGGTCCTATGAGGTAGGAGGAGGCGGGATTAACCCACACGTAGGCTGCCATGGAGTCCATCAGGAAAGGAAAATTACGGTAAGTATTTGATATAAATTTTCCGTTTTATTGTATTAACCACTTTACCACTAAGCCTATTTTTGACACTTTTTGTTTACAAGTTTAAATCAGTATTTTTTGCTAGAAAACTACTTAAAACCCCCAAACATTATATATATTTTTTTAGCAAAGACTCTGGAGAATAAAATGTCGGTTATTGCAAAATTTTTTGTCACGCGGTATTTGCGCAGCGGTCTTTAAAACGCCATTTTTTTGGAAAATATGTGAAAAATCACATTTCACTGCATTTAAAAAATACTAAACAGTAAAGTTAGCCCATTTTTTTTGTATATTGTGAAAGATGATGTCACGCCGAGTAAATAGATACCCAACATGTTACGGTTTAAAATTGCGCCCCCCCCCCCCCCGTGGGATGGCGGACAAACTATGGTCAATAGAGATCTCAATCTGCGACGCTTTAAATTTATTTAACGGTTACCAGTTTAGAGTTAGAGTGTAGCTCTTTTTTTAAATTATTGCCCACGCTCTGGCGATAGCGGCGATACCTCACATGTGTGGTTTGAACAGCGATTTCATTTGCGGCTCGACTTGCGTATACGTTTTTTTTTGTGCGCGAGCTAACGGTGACGGGGGCGGCTAAATTTTTTTTTTCCTATTTATTTTTTCTTTTTTTTAACTTTATTACAGGTTTTTTTTTAAAAAAAAAAATCTGATCACTTTTATTGCTGTCACAAGCAATGTAAACATCCCATGTGACACCAATATGTAGTGACAGGTACACTTTATGGAGGGATCGAGGGTCTAAAAGACCCTAGACCCCTCCACTACACTTCCCTGTATGCAAAGCGCCGAAAACGGCATTTTTACATACAGCCGTTTTTCAAATCTGCCGCCTTTTGCAGCACAGTACCCCGGAAGTGACGTCATGGACGCCGCCTCCGGGTTACGTCATCGGAGACCCGATCAATGCAGTTTCCGGCATTCATCGGGACTCTATCCAGCCGGCGGACGTTCCGGCTGGGTGCTCGGGGCTCCCGGTGGGATGGGAGCCCCGAGCAAAGCCACGGAAGGCGGCGGGAGGGGGGGGACGTCCCCTCCCGCCCCCCCGGGTAATGATCGAGCGGCTCCCGAGCCGCATCGGTCGTTACCGACGGAAAGCCGACCGTCGGCTTCAAACCACGGTACCGGGATGATGCCTCTAGCTAGAGGCATCATCCCGGTATAACCCCGCAAAGTCAGCCGATGTAGGTCTACGTGGCTAGACGTTAAGTGGTTAAAAGAGGTATGGACTCCAGAGAGAGAGATATAATTTTACCCCTGTACAAATCATTAGTAAGACCTCATCTGGAATTTGCAGTTCAGTTTTGGGCACCAGTTCATAAAAAGAATATTGGGAACTGGAGAAAGTGCAAAGAAGGGCAACCAAACTGATAAGAGACACGGAGAAGCTCAGCTATGAGGAAAGATTAGAGGAACTGAATTTATTCTCTCTTGAGAAGAGGAGATTAAGAGTGGATATGATCAACATGCACAAATACATAAGGGGTCTATATTGTAAACTTGGTGTTATTCACTTTAGGGCCATTACAGTGGACAAGGGGGGACTCTTTACATCTAGAGAAAAAGAGTTCATCTTCAAATACAGAAAGATTTCTTCACAGTAAGAGCTGTGAAAATTTGGAATAGACTTCCTCCAGAGGTGGTTCTGGCCAGCTCAGTAGATTGCTTTAACCACTTCAATACCGGGCACTTTTACTCCTTCCCGCCCAGGCCAATTTATAGCTTTTAGCGCTGTTGCATTTTGAATGACAATTGCGCGGTCATGCAACACTGTACCTAAACCAAATTTATGTCATATTTTCCCCACAAATAGAGCTTTCTTATGGTGTTTTTTTTGTTTTTTTGCTAAATAAATAAAAAAAGACCGAAAAGTTTGAAAAAAAAGTTTTTTTGTTTATGTTATAAAATGTTGTAAATAGATGTGTTTTTTTCCTGCACTGATGAGGCCGCACTGACAGGCACTGATGAGGAGGCACTGATGAGGAGGCACTGATGAGGTGGCACTGATGGGGTGGCACTGATAGGCAGCACTGATATGCAGCACTGATGGGCACTGATATGTGGCACTGATAGGTAGCACTGATATGCAGAATTGATGGGCACTGATAGGCAGCACTGATCAGCGCTGATGGGCGACACTGATGGGCACTGATAGGCGGCACTGGTGGGCAATAATGGGCACTGGTGGGCGACACTGATAGATGGCAAAGATGGGCACTGGTGGGCACCACTGATGGGGAGGGAACTGGTGGGCAGCACTGATGTGGAGGGCACTGGCGGGCTCCCTGAGCCCTGATTGCCATCCCTGGTGGGCATCCCTGGGGTCATGGGTGGGCATCCCTGGGGTCATGGGTGCGCATCCCTGGTTGTTCTAGTGGCACCCCCCCAAGGGTCTGCACTGGTAATCAATGCTCTGATTACCAGTGCAGACCCCCCCCCCCCCCCTCCTTGTCAGGAGAGCCGCAGATCAGCTCTCCTCTACTTGTGCCTGTCATGCACGAACTGAGGAAAGCCGATCAACGGCACTTCCTATTTACTATGTGACCAGCTGTGATTGGACACAGCTGGTGACATGGTAAAGAGCCTATGTCAGAGTGACACACCGCAGCACCGATCGCCGCTCTGCGCACCCCCAGGGGTCGCGCAGAGCGCATTATCCTGCCGCCGTCATATGACGTCCGGTCAGGATAATACAACCACTTTAACACCGTCATTTGCCTATAGGGCGGGTGGGAAGTGGTTAAAAAAGGCCTTTGATTATTTCCTAAATGTACATAATATAACTGGGTACTTACATTTATAGGTAAAGCTGATCCAGGAAAAATCCAATTGCCTCTTGGGGGATCTGGAAGGATTTTTTTTTCCTCTGCTGGTGCAAATCCATGCTTTGCTGGGGTTTTCCCCCTTCCTCTGGATCAACTGTGGGTATAGAATTGTGTATATGGGATTGTAAGATTTTTTTTTTTTTAATTGGTTGAACTAGATTCATTTTTAAATCAAGCATTTGTTGTGGGGTTTTGCATGCTTGGGTTAGGTTGCCTGGGTGGGCAGTGATTTCTTGTGTAAGGTTTCTAATTGTGCTATATTTTGTACCAGGTTATTCATTTTTTGTTCTTTTTCTCTTTTTTTTCCTTGCTACCCATTTTATGAATTTAATTAATTAATTACATTTTATTAAATGTTTTAGTTTTTTTTAGTTAATTATTGAATTTTATTAATTTTACGGATAGATGTGTAAATTATGTCCCTAGAACGCCTGGAGGTGATCCTTACATGTTGGGCCTCTGTATGTGGCTAGGCTGTGAAAAAGCCCCACACGTGGGACAAGTAGCAAAATGTGTTTTGGGGTGTAATTGCAAGTATGCATATGCTATATGTGAGAAATACCTTGTTAACCACTTCCCTACCAGCGCATTATAAAATGACGCCGGCAGGAATGCCTCCTCCCTCCATCCCCAGGGGCACGCAGCACGCCAATGGGGGATTAGGCGTGTCCCTCATGACAACACCTATCATGTGGTCAGTGTAAAGAGCCAATAAAAAATGCCTTTTTACCATATGACCGGCTGTGTCCAATCACAGCCGGCCACATACACTGTCCTTGTGCATGCTACTCGTGCGTGCCCCCAGGGGCGCGCAGAGCGGCAATCAGGGATGGAGAGTGTCACTCTGACATAGTCCATCCCCGATCAGGTTAAAGAGCCAATGAAATTATCTCTTTACCACGTGATTGGCTGTGTCCAATAACAGCCGGTCATAGAATGTCAACAAACCACGGTAACTAGCTGTCACCAGCCTATCAAAATACCTGTCACCAGCCAATCAAAGTACCTGTCACAACCCCTCAGAGTACCCGAGTACCTGTCACCAGCCCATCAGAGTACCCGAGTACCTGTCATCAGAGTACCCGAGTACCTGTCATCAGTCCATCAGAGTACCCGTGTACCTGTCATCGGAGTACCCGAGTACCTGTCTCTAGCCCATCAGAGTACCCAAGTACCTCTCTGCTGTCCATCAGAGTACCCGAGTACATGTCATCAAAGTACCCAAGTACCTGTCACCAGCCCATCAGAGTGCCCGAGTACCTGTTATCAGAGTACCCGAGTACCTGTATCCAGCCCTTCAGAGTACCTGAGTACCTATCTGCAGCTCATCAGAGTACCTGAATACCTCTCTGCAGCTCATCATAGTACCCCGAGTACCTCTCTGTAGACCATCATAGTACCCCGAGTACCTATCCGCAGCCAATCAGAGTAACCGAGTACCTGTCTCCAGCCCAGAGTACCTGAGCACCTGATTCCAGCCCAGAGTACCCAAGTACCTGTCTCCAGCCCAGAGTGCCCGAGTACCTATCTGCAGCCCATCAGATTACCTGAGTACCTGTCTTTAGCCCATCAGAGTACCCAAGTAACTCTCTGCAGCCTATCAGAGTACCCGAGTAACTTTCTGAAGCCGATCAGTGTACCTAAGTACCTATCTGCAGCCCATGCCTCATAGATTTTGTGTTGGGGTGTTTGCTTTCCAAAATAGGGTCATTTTGTTGGTGTTTCCATTTTCCTGGTGCTCCAGGGCCTTCAAAAATGTGATAGGTTGTAATGAAATTAGATGTGTCTAGAACGCCTAAAGGTGTTTATTTGGATGTTGGGCCTCTGTATGAGGCCAGACTGTGCAAATGTCTCACACATGTGGTATCAGGAGGAGTAGCAGAATGTATTTTGGGGTGTCATTTTTCTATGTATATGCTATGTATCTTACAAATTGACAACTTTGTGTATAAAAAAAAAAAAAAGAAGTTTTCATTTTCTTTCCACATTTTCCAAAAACTTCTGGAAAAAATGACATATTCAAAGGATTCATAATGCCTCATAGAATATATGCTGGGGTGTTTTCCAAAATTGGGTCATTTTGTGGGTAATTTGATTGTCCTTGTGCTCCAGGGCCTTTAAAAGTGTGATCGGTCGTTAGGAAATTATATGTGTAATTTATGGTCCTAGATCACCTGACGGTGCTCCTTGCATGTTGGGCCTCTGTATGTGTCAAGTAGAGATGAGCTCAGGCGTGTTTGAGTTTGTACGTGCCCGATCCCACCAGGGAGTTGACACTGCACTCCACTAGTCACAGGCAGTGAGACATTTCCCAATCTGTGCAGCTGCGGATCAGGAAATGTCTCACTGCCTGTGATTAGCGGAGTACAGTGTTGTCTTCCTGGTGGGAACAGGCATGCTCATCCCTGGTGGCCAGGCTGTGTAAAAGTCTCACACATGTGGTATGGCCATACCACATATGAGTTGCAGAATGTATTTTGGGGTGTAATTGCAAGTATGCATATACTGTGTGTGAGAAATAACTTGTTATTATGACAATTTTGTATAAAAAAAATATTTATTTCTTTATGTTGCCAAGTATTGTGGGAAAAATTACAACTGAAAAAAACTCACCATGCCTCTTACTAAATACCCTGGAATGTCTACTTTCCAAAAAGGGGTAATTTGGGGAGTATTTGTACTGTCCTGACATTTCAGGGCCTCAAGAAATTAGATAGGCCCTAAGTACATCAGGTGTGATTAGATGTGATCAATTTTCAGTGATTGGCACCATAGCTTGTAGACTAAAGGCCCGTACACACGTACCGATCGTCGGCATACAAACGTCGGTGGACGAAGGATCTGCCGATTGTACGCGTGTTAGTATGGTGCCTCCGACAGATGTCTGCGCACAATCCGCGGACAAAAGTCTTTCGTGCAAACATGAAAATATTTGTATGCCGACACCAGAACGGACGATTGTTCGCCTGTCAGTACACAATTCGGCCGACAGACCGCAGATTTGCAAGACTGGGCATGCTCAGAAAATAGAAAACACAGGGAAAGTTAACCATTACATGACATCACTTCTGCAGTCGGCGGACAAAATTCTTGTGCTGTCCTTGTGCTGTCTTTGCACTTTTCAGCAGACACCGACATCCCGGGGAGAAAAGAGGAACATTTGTAAGCCGACCATCGGTACGTGTGTACGGGGCTTCACACAGACTCAATAATATCCACTAATTTAGGTTATTTTTACCAAAGATATGTAGAAGTATAATTTTTGGCCCAAATTGATGAAAAGAATAGCTTTTTTGCAAAATTTTATAATAGAGACTAAAACAAAATGTTTTTTTTTTTTCAAAATTTTTGCTATTTTTTCACTTATATCACAAAAAAAAACCCCAGTGGTGATTAAATACCACAAAAAAAAGCTCTATTTGTGTGAAAAAAAAAAATGGTAAAAAATTTGATAGGGTACAGCGTTGCATGACTGAGTAATTATCATTCAAAGTGTGAGAGCGCTGAAAGCTTAAAATTGGTCTGGGCAGGAAGGGGGTGAAAGTGCCCTGTAAGGAAGTGGTTAATATGACAATTGTGTAAAAAAAAAAATGTAAGTTCCTAATTTTCCCAAGAATGGTGGGGAAAAAATTACAACTGCAAAAAACTCACCATACCACTTACTAAATACCTTGGACAGTATACTTTCCAAACAGGGGTCATATGGGGGTGTATGTACTGTTCTGACATTTCAGGGCCTCAAGAAATGAGATAGGCCGTCAGTACATCAGGTGTGATCAATTTTCAATGATTAGTACCATAGTTTGTGGACTCCATAACTTTCACACAGGCTAAATAATATACACTCGTCTGGGGTATTTTTTTACCATGTAGCAGTATCAATTTTGGCCCAAATTTATGAACAAAAATTACTTGTTTGCAAAATTTTATAAAAGAAACTAAAAAGTGTTTTTTTTTTTCAAAATGTTCATTTTTTTTTTGCTTATATCGCAAAAAAAAAAAAAACCCCAGTGGTGAATAAATACTACCAAAAGAAAGCTCTATTTGAGTGAAAACAATTATGTTTGTTTGTGTACAGTGTAGCATGAGTAATTGTCATTCAAATTCGAAGTACTCTGAAAATTGGTCTGGGCCGGAAGGGGGTAAAAGTGCCCAGTGTTGAAGTGGTTTGATATTCATATGCTTAAGGCCTCTTTCACACTTGTGCGACTTAAAAGTCGCGCAATTTTATCGCAATTATGTTGCCGTGATTACTTTGAAGTCGTTGCGACTTGAAGTTGTACAGATATGAACGGTACTCATCGGAAATCATGGAGAACGACTTGTCATGCGACTTTGCAGTCCCAAATCCCGCAACAAGTCGCACAAGTGTGAAAGAGGCCTAAAGTTAAATACAATTAATTTGTCACATTTATTTATGAATCAATTTTCAGGTTGATGACTTTTGATATATGATTTTGGAGCTGATATGATACTTTGGGATTGTGTAGATTTATGGTAATACTTAAATAAATATGCACATTAGGACTCATAGTGATTGTTCACACAGTTACACGTATTTATTTTATTTTTATTTTTATTTTTATTTATTTATTCATTCATTTTCTGTCCAAGATTAATTTACATGAGGTGTTTTGAATACACTTTTTAGGATAGCAGCTGTTAACCCAATGATAGTCTGGTGGCGCAGACTTTTTTGAGAATATCACCAGCAAACAGACTGCTGGTCAGGGTTAGGGGGAGTGGGACACTGCTAAACCTAGAGCTTTAAAGAAAGCGGACAGTGTCATGTCCAATAACTGTGAGCAATAATAAAAGGAGTAGCTGAAGATCTACAGCTACAGAGAACAGCCAGCCACGGTCAAGGTCAAAACCAGAAAATCAATTAGAGACAAAGCAGAAAATGTAAACACCAAAAGACAGGGGCAAACATGGCACCCAGCTACAGGTCGAAGAACAGGGTCATTAAGCTGTATCAGCTCTTTCTGCTATAGCAACCCCCAGCCAGGCAAATTACCAGCATTTGATAATACTCTGGTGTTCCTAGATCTTACTGCTTTGTAGACCCCTTTCTGAAACAGTGGAGGAAGAAGGTATACCCCACAGTCTAGGGAAGGAACATACTAGAGTTAACATAGACAGGACAGCCTTTTTGCACAAGGGAAATAAAGGCTAGCTATCACAGGGGCCAAAAATGGAAAGGAGGAACCAAAAAACAATTTGTTAAGGGAACAAAGACAGATAACCAGAGGCACCCATGAGATGAAATCAGATAAGAACTGAATCAATAGTTAAAGTATAAAGCAAAGGTTAGCATGAAAGATTAAGAGACCTTGCAAACACTGAGAATGCAAGTAAATCTCCATTCAATATACCAGCAATGCTGCTAAATGTGTAAATACAGTGCATCCGGAAAGTATTCAATGCACTTCACTTTTTCCACATTTTGTTATGTTACAGCCTTATTCCAAAATTGATAAAATTCATTATAATCTTCAAAATTCTACAAACAATACACCATAATGACAATGCAAAAGAAGTTTTTTTAAATCTTTACAAATTTATTAAAAATAAAAAAACGAAAGAATTCACAAGTACTTAAGTATTCACAGCCTTTGCTCAATACTTTTTTGAAGCACCTTTGGTACCAATTACAGCCTCAAGTCTTTGTGAGTATGATGCTACAAGCCTGGCACACCTATTTTTGGGCAGTTTCTGCTATTCTTCTTTGCAGGACTTCTCAAGCCCCATCAGGTTGGATAGGGAGCATCAGTGCACAGCTATTTTCAGATTTCTCCAGAGATGTTCAATCAGGTTCAAGTCTGGGCTCTGGTTGGGCCACTCAAGAACATTCATAGAGTTGTCCAATAGCCACTCCTTTGTGTAACAGGTTTTCCAGGCATTGTGCCTGATATGGGTCTGCCATTGTCACTGGTTACCTTTCCAGCCCATGTGGGCTGCGACCCTGGGTGTGAGAACTGAAGCATTGACAACTCCGGAATCTTTGTTTGTGGTTTTTATTGTATTTTAAGGGGATTGGAGAAGGGAATGAGTGGGATACTCCTTTAGGCTTCAACTAGATACACTTGGGACTTTGTTCCAGAAAAATGCCCCTTGGCACTTCCTTGACGCCAGCCAACGTTCACTAACTCTGAGAACACTCTGTAACTCAATAGAAGTGCTGAATCCTCGACTTGAAGTCCAGAAGATCCAGGACTGTGAACTGTAGAACCACCGACACTGCTATACTGCGAAGAAGTCACTGTCCTTGCACTGGCTTGAGGTAGTAAAATGTAGAATTCTGTAAAGGTGTAACTTCCAACTGGCACACTCTGTACAATTCAGGGCCGAACTGCAGACACCCCCTTTCACCTTAACTCTTCGGGGCTCACTGACTATATTCCCCACCTCTGCAACTTCAGGGTCCTCAACATAGGTACCCCCTTTTAAGCTAGCTGACACTGGATCCCAGAACCTCTTCCAGAGTGGTCCCCTCTGACTTCAGGCAGACCCCCAGGGGCAATCCTCAGTACTTACGACCTGTGTAGGCTTTCCTGGGACTGGACCCCTCTTGCTCTCCGCAGGTTCTCAGCACACCGGATCCCCTCAGCTCAATCCCCGAGATATCCGCTTCCTCAGACAGGAGGAGAGACAGCTGTACTCTCCTTCCTGGGACTCTGCTGCCGCCAAAGACACTGTTTCATGCACTTTCCCCAGACTTATACCCTCTCCCAGAATCCTTTGCAGCATAATCTGCCATCTGGGGTAGTTAAAAGCTTGGTGTGTCCCCTGATTGGGCTTTCTCCACTGCCCTATGGGGTACCTTCTTACAGGAGCCAGTGGGGATACTTCCCTCTCAGCAAGCACATCTGGAAACCATGACACCCTACCTAAACAAACAACAGCCCTGCTGTTAGGCAGACAAGGCCCAATATACATTTTCCTAGCACCTACCTGTAGGCAATTCCTTGGACTTCATGGCTTGGTTTGTGCTCTGACATGCATGGTTAACTGTGGACCTTATATAGACAGGTATGTGTCTTTCCAAATCATGTCCAATCAACTGAATTTACCACAAGGGGACTCCAATCAAGTTGTAGAAACATCTCAAGGATGATCAGGGGAAACAGAATGCCCCTGAGCTCAATTTTGAGTGTCATGGCAAAGGCTGTGAATTCTTATGTACATATGATTTTTATGTTTTTTATTTTTAATATAATTGCAAACATTTCAAACAAACTTTTTTCACATTGTCATTATGGGGTATTGTTTGTAGAATTTTGAGGAAAAAAATGATTTTTATCTATTTTGGAATAAAGCTGTAACATAACAAAATGTGGGAAAAATTAAGCGCTGTCTAACCAGGCTCAAGCATTTTAGACTGAGCAGCCAATTTTTCCAGGGACCCAAGGGGGTGGGATTTATGGTGGCGGCTGGTGACGGAATATGCAGAGTTGATCCTCCACACTAATGTACAGGAGACACTGCGATATTAAAGGAGACTGCACTGTAAAGGGTTAAAGATTACAGTGCCCCTAGCAATCATGCCCCCCCCCCCTTTAACCTCCCTGGGGTATGATTCTTTCCGATTTTAGGTGCTGAAAGCGGTACAATTATTTTGCTAGTAATTCTTAAGGACGAGCAGCCCAAACCAACTATTTACATATGATTTTTTTTTTACTGTGCGTTCTTCTTTATAACATCTCGGCTATGATAAAGTTTGAAACACAAAATCAAAAACTATAATATAATGAATAACTATAAAAAAGTTAAAGTGTGTATATGTATATATATATATATATATATACAGTGCCTTGCGAAAGTATTTGCCCCCCCTTGAACTTTGCAACCTTTTGCCACATTTCAGGCTTCAAACATAAAGATATAAAACTGTAATTTTTTTTGAAGAATCAACAAGTGGGACACAATCATGAAGTGGAACAAAATTTATTAAATATTTCAAACTTTTTTAACAAATAAAAAACTGAAAAATTGGGCGTGCAAAATTATTCAGCCCCCTTAAGTTAATACTTTGTAGCGCCACTTTTTGCTGCAATTACAGCTGTAAGTTGCTTGGGGTATGTCTCTATCAGTTTTGCACATAGAGACTGAAATTTTTGCCCATTCCTCCTTGCAAAACAGCTCAAGCTCAGTGAGGTTGGATGGAGAGCGTTTGTGAACAGCAGTTTTCAGTTCTTTCCACAGATTCTCGATTGGATTCAGGTCTGGACTTTTGACTTTGCCATTCTAACACCTGGATATGTTTATTTGTGAACCATTCCAATGTAGATTTTGCTTTATGTTTTGGATCATTGTCTTGTTGGAAGACAAATCTCTGTCCCAGTCTCAGGTCTTTTGCAGACTCCATCAGGTTTTCTTCCAGAATGGTCCTGTATTTGGCTCCATCCATCTTCCCATCAATTTTAACCATCTTCCCTGTCCCTACTGAAGAAAAGAAGACCCAAACCATGATGCTGCCACCACCATATTTGACAGTGGGGATGGTGTGTTCAGGGTGATGAGCTGTGTTGCTTTTACGCCAAACATAACGTTTTGCATTGTTGCCAAAAAGTTTGATTTTGGTTTCATCTGACCAGAGCACCTTCTTCCACATGTTTGGTGTGTCTCCCAGGTGGCTTGTGGCAAACTTTAAACAACACTTTTTATGGATATCTTTAAGAAATGGCTTTCTTCTTGCCACTCTTCCATAAAGGCCAGATTTGTGCAGTATACGACTGTTTGTTGTCCTATGGACAGAGTCTCCCACCTCAGCTGTAGATCGCTGCAGTTCATCCACAGTGATCATGGGCCTCTTGGCTGCATCTCCGATCAGTCTTCTCCTTGTATGAGCTGAAAGTTTAGAGGGACGGCCAGGTCTTCGTAGATTTGCAGTGGTCTGGTACTCCTTCCATTTCAATATTATCGCTTGCACAGTGCTCCTTGGGATATTTAAAGCTTGGGAAATCTTTTTGTATCCAAATCCGGCTTTAAACTTCTCCACAACAGTATCTTGGACCTGCCTGGTGTGTTCCTTGTTCTTCATGATGCTCTCTGCGCTTTAAACAGACCTCTGAGACTATCACAGTGCAGGTGCATTTATACGGAGTCTTGATTACACACAGGTGGATTCTATTTATCATCATTTGTCATTTAGGTCAACATTGGATCATTAAGAGATCCTCACTGAACCTCTGGAGAGAGTTTGCTGCACTGAAAGTAAAGGGGCTGAATAATTTTGCACAAACAATTTTTCAGTTTTTTATTTGTTAACAAAGTTTGAAATATCCAATAAATTTCGTTCCACTTCATGATTGTGTCCCACTTGTTGTTGATTCTTCACAAAAAATGACAGTTTTATATCTTTATGTTTGAAGCCTGAAATGTGGCAAAAGGTCAAAAAGTTCAAGGGGGCTGAACACTTTCGCAATGCACTGTATATATATATATATATATATATATATATATATATATATATACTGTGTATATATATATACTGTATATATATATATATATATATATATATATATGTAAAAAGTACAGTAAAACTGCAGGAAAGGGCACTGGGGGGCAAACTAATATCAATTTATTTTATTTTGTAATGAAATCAGTGTGTTTGTTTTTTTTACTTTTTAAATTTGCCGCCGGTTCCACCCCTCTGCGAGCGTCACGTCGCAGGAGACGGAAGCCGGGGCTCACAAGCATCGGGCGGAAGATCCGGCCGCCGTATGCCGAAGGGACACATCGTTGGATCCCGACGTCAAGGTAAGTAACCCTCTACAAGGATCCAGCGATGCTCCCTGGTGGTACCCCGATTGTGGCTCAGGGTTACCGCTTATGGCAGTGAAATCCCACCCTGAGCCACACTCGGGAATACCGCCAGGGAGGTTAATACTGTATCTGCTTACTGTGCACATTTCCAGCTCCTCCCGCCACTGCTCCCTTACATCAGAGTGTGCACAGAGCCCCCCTTACATCAGAGTCCGCACAGAGCGCCCCCCTTACATCAGAGTCTGCACAAAGCCCCCCTTACATCAGAGTCGGCACAAAGCCCCCCTTACATTAGAGTCTGCACAGAGCCCCCCTTACATCAGAGCTCGTACAGAGCCCCCCTTAGAGTCTGCATAATTTCCACTTACACTGTAAGGAGGGAGCTCTGTGGACTCTAAAGTAAAGGGGAACTCTTATGTAAGGGGTCTTCTGGAAACCCTGATTTAAGGGGGAATGCTGTGAACTCTGGTGTAAAGGGGAACTCTGATGAAAGACCTATGACCCCATAGGTCTCTGCTCACCAAAGCCTCCCCTTACATCAGAGTCCACAGAGCCCCCCTTAAATTCGTTTTATGTACTAAGAGGCAGGAGAGAGGGTGAGCTTACTCATCCCAGGATGGAGTCTCTGGCACAGGCTGTCTGCAGCTTTTCTCTTCTGGGTTTAAAATTCCCGCCTACACATCCCTGGAAAGTGTGAGCGGGCAGACCCAGGAGGAGAGGGCTGGGAGGAGGAGGAGCAGACCAGCTCTCTCCCCTTTCATGTCCCTGCAGAGAGAGGAGAGGAGGGGGGAACTGTCAGGGGTGGCTCTGAGGCTGAGCTGTGTGTGAGAGAGATAAACAGCTCAACTCTGTAGCCATCAATCTCATCTGTAGTTCTGCTGGAGGAGACACAGCAGCAGGTAATCAGCAGCCACAGCCTGTGTTAACCCTGTCCAGATGGCGGTCGCCACTTACCTCCCGCTGTGCGGCCTGACCATCAACCGCCCATGGAGCAGGTGGCCCCGGTCCACCGAGCATATTCCCAGTTTACCCTATGGCCTGGATGTAACTTTTATGTCATGTATAGAGGTTTCATAATGCTTAAATGTGTTCCTAGATAGAGGGTTTATACTGTATTCCTTCTATGCTAGTCATTTACACTTAAATACCTATCATTATCTTTACTAATCATTATTATTATATATACTGTTTAACACCTGTTTAACCTTTAATCTTCCTTGTCAATCCTTCCCTTTTCTCTGATTTATGAACTTCTATTATATGATTGCATTTCTATAGATTGGATACATATGGTGCCATTATAATTCTATCTATTCCCACTGGCTGTAGCTAATTTGGTCAGCTGCATTCTATTCACTCTCTTATACTCTATATACTCTCTAGCCTATTTAAATCTGGCTCTCCCCTGCCTCCATTACACCTGATAAAGGAGCGCACATACTCGTTACAGGCCTTGCACATGCTCAGAAACACGTTGTGTTCTCCATGCCTCCCATTGACGTCACACGCCACAGACAGCGCTGCGTCTCACGCTGCTGTCAACCCCATCCAGCCGGAGAAACAAGGATACTGCCGGCTTCTCTTCCTGTTTTGTTTGATCTGAATTGGCGTGCCATCCATCTTACTCATCAGGACATTCACTCCACACAGTTTAGCCTTCTATTTATATCTGTCCAGTGAGTTTTTACTGTTACCCTTGCCATTTTTAATCATGTTAAAATGCTACACTTAGAGGCGCTTTTCTGTTTCTTTTAATTTTTAGCATTGGTATAAGTGGACACAATAATAGCCCCAGGATTGGTGTCAGTGGACACAATAATAACCCCCAGCATTGGTGTCAGTGGCAGTATAACAAACCCTCGTCAACATTGATGGTCAGTGGCAGTGCTACTAAACCACCTTGCGTCAGTGATCAGTGACAGTGCTATTTAACTCCCCTGCATTAGTGGTCAATGGCAGTATTAATCAACCCCCATTGGTGGTCATTAACAGTATTATGTAAGCTACTCCTAATTGATGGTCAGTGTCCTTGGTTATACCAACTGACCCCCCCCCCCCCATTCCACTCACCCAACAGTGATGTGCAGTGAATACTTATCTGATTACATGCTATCTTGCTTCTCTCTCTTTATCTCTATTTGGGCCAGGGCCATGCT
Organism: Pelophylax lessonae; assembly: GCF_965119305.1. NCBI lineage: Eukaryota > Metazoa > Chordata > Amphibia > Anura > Ranidae > Pelophylax > Pelophylax lessonae. The sequence continues at coordinate 379,988,799 of NC_138772.1, forward strand.
TGCACTGGCAGAGATTATTCTGGTTAGCAGGGTTGTGGACAGTATTTGTGTCCCCTAGGTTTCTCAAATACACATGGTGAGCAGGTCTAGGGTTTTTGGCTATTAAAACAGACATTTCTGTTCTGATTCCTTGAGTGCAGAGGCTTTGACAGCTTTGGGTGGGATTAGGCCTCTGTTCCTGGTTACACATCTTACTTGATAGTCAGACCTTATTCCTATTTTCAGTTGTCCACAGGGATATACACTTAGTCCGCAGGGTTCAATATTAAGTTGGGGCAACCTTTGCAGCTATAACAGCTTCAATTCTTCTGGGAAGGATGTCCACAAGGTCTAGGAGTGTGTCTATGGTAATGTTTGACTATTCTTCCAAAAGTGCATTTGTGAGGTCAGGCACTGATGTGGATAAGAGGGCCTGGCTTGCAGTTTGTGCTCTATTTCATCCCAAAGGTGTTCTACCGGATCAGGGCTCTGTGCGGGCCAGTCAAGCTCCTCCACCGCAAACTCACTCATCCATGTCTTTATGGACCTTACTTTGTGCACTGAACCAAATCATTTGCTGGAGGAAGGATTATGGTGTGGGGTTGTTTTTCAGGGCTTGGTCCCTTAGTTCCAGTGAAGGGAACTTTTAAGGTGTCAGCATCTCAATACATTTTGGACAATTTCATGCTCCCAACTTTGTGGGAACAGTTTGGAGATGGCCCCTTCTAGTTCCAACATGACTGCGCATTAGTGTACAAACAAGGTCCATAAAGACATAGATGAACGAGTTTGGGGTGAAGAAACTTGACTGGCCTGCACAGAGTCCTGACCTCAACCCGATAAAACAACTTCGGGATGATTTAGAGCGGAGACTGTGAACCAGGCTTTCTCATGTCGTGTCGCCATAGTGTGAACCGACTCTTAGACTGTAAAGTAGCATTCTTCTTTGCGCTGACTACTAGTGGAAACTGTACTATACATTGTAGCACGACTCCCATGGGAGCTGCTGTGTGTGGGTTCCCCTGGTTACCATTAGCAACAGTAGAACATTCTACCATGTTTCCAAGTGTTTACCTTAGACAAGGACCAGTCCAGCTTCTTTGGTGTTTATGTTTTATTAGAAACTTGGATAGGAGAAGGGATGAGTGGGATACTCCAACTTTATACACTATGCACAATGGGCAGGGATGACTTGAATAAATGCTGGTTAACGCTGGTTAACACTGAGTAACACTGAATACACTGAAATTGAGCTAGTCACGGCTAGACCGCTGCTTCATTTTGCCCTTGCTGTGAAAGGTTCTCTTTAAACTTACTGAGGTAATTCTGTCCTAAGGCAAGCTATTCCTTGAAGTAGACTGTACTGCTGAACAACTTTGGGGCCCTTCCTAGCACCCCCTTTATCCCTAATCATCAGGGCTTAACAACTTGGCCCCCCATTTACTGTAACACTCTGGGTTAGCTGGCTCTGTTATCCCCTTGACCTCTCTGGAGTGGTCCTCTCTCTTAGGCACACCCCTGGGCAGGTCCTTGAGTACTCATGACACTGTTTTTCCTGAAGTCTTCTGCCCAGCAGCTCCACTGGTCAGCACACTGTATCCTCTGCAGCACAGCTCAACCCCGGGTCCCTGGAACGACTGCCTGGACCATCTTCCTCACTTCAGCAGGAGGAGAGACAGCGGTCCACCTCCTCCTGGGACTTTGTTCCCACCAAAAGACACTCTGCCTCAGATGCTCTCCACTTTTATTTCCAATCCCTCTCCAGGTGCCAACCCACTGGGACGGTTACAAAAGCATGTGTATCATTGGCCAGGTTTCCTCCACTGTCCAACATGCCTCCCTATTGGATGCAGTGGGGACACTACCTCAGACCAGATGAATACACACTGAGCAGGCCTAGCTAAAGATCAAACTCCTCTGATAAGCAGATGAAGCAATTATGGTTTTTCTGCTTGTCAGAATATTTATACTGCTCTGAATATAACAGTGTCTATTTATGTCAATAAGCAAAGATCTGTGAGGTAGGAGAATCTCCATTTATAAATCAATATGTAGCAAATTCTTTTTAATTGATTAATTTCTTTTTAAAAGCATATACCAATCTTAGTGAGTACAGTCTACAGTATGGAATATATAAAAAATATTTATTCACAAGACATGTATTCACAATATATGATCAAACTGGAAATGAAACAAAAAGATAACTCTACATAAAATACAAGCTTAAAACAATAATGCAATGTGATATGTAGCTCTATCATGAAACTAAAAATAAAAGTAGGATTACCTTTTCTCAGGTATAGCATAAACCATAGGTAAGTATTCTATATAATCAGACCACGATTGTCTGCGAATTGCGTAGCCGAAAGTCATTCCACTGCAGATGGAGCGAGAATAAGCTATGCAAAACGGAAGACTGAAATTGCAAATAATGCACTAAATCTGATATTAATAAAAATGTATAAAAACAAAAATCAGCTTTTTAGAGAAAAATCTACTATGGTTTATGTTACCCTTAAATATGCAATATAAAACATATAAGGAAGGAAATAAACAATTGTTAATAATCAAATGGCAGCAAGGTTATATTAACCACACTTAAGATGGCTGCTATCTTCAAATGGTCTTTACCAGAGTCCTTAAGATGGATGCCTTCCCAAGATGGTGGCCAGTGAGGGAGGAGTTTCGTTTGGCTTCCATCAAAGTTTCAGATAAATGATGGAGCAAGATGGAGTATGTCTGGATGAGTATATAGATGGATGTAGTAGTGTGTGTGTCGCAAGTGTAAGGGGTGTTGTCAGTATGTGTAATAATGTGTCCTATTACATCTGGGTTCTCCTTTTTATATGGTATGAACAAAGGACTATTAAAATTACCATAAGTTAAACCCAGAGGGATGAAACATTATCCCCATTGGTTGGGACATTCTATCCATTAACTGGTGAGGTCATAGTCACACCTCTCCTAGTCACACTATTGCGACCTTATTTCCCATACCCCACGCTCGGAGGTTACTGGCCCTTCGGTCACAAACCTATCCAGCTACAGGTTGAGAGTGAAGGAGCCATTAGTGGACAACAGAGAGACCATAGCGCTTTCCATCTGCTGATTGATAAGGCATCCCTGTGTAGTTAACATACGGAGGAAGTGGAAGGGAATTAAAGTCCATCTACATGTGCCTTGAGTATATACTATCCGGTAAGGGACCATTTTGGGTGGTTCACGTGGAAGTTTTTCAGCACTACGTTTGCAGTGATCAACATATATGTTAATTTGTGCACATTTTACTTTTCCGTTTGGTAAGGAGGAATTTCACCTGGTGGTGGGGTGTTAATCACACTGAAGTTGAAGATATTTCTTTGTTGCTGAGCACCAATTTGATTTTATCATATATGGACATTCAAAGATTTATAATTTTAAAAACTTATAGTTCAAATGAACCTAATGAATACACTATTGTCCATTGTTAAATACAGACAGACTAACGTCTGGACATCAGTGACTAGTATGGTGTCTGGCTAAAATCACCCTTATCTGATGAGATGTCCATGTACCACCTTTTTTTATGACTACAAGAAATACAAAGATCTCTGTTGAAATTCTACTCTCTTGTAACAGACATTTTGAAAAAGAACACATATGAACTTTCATTCACCTCCAAAAAAGATGGAAACTATGCTGTTCAAAATCCCTATAATAATTCCATTTTTATTTATTTTATTTAATCCCCAATAATCCCGACATCTGCTTTCATGTTAAGCAGAAAATGCCAAACTACATCTTCTATCTAGCACCTGACTAGGAGGGTGCTACGTCCACCTCCCACCAAAAATGAGCCACGTCCCATTGGCTCTGGGGCAGCCGCCCCCTAGAAAATATCCTGCCAAAAATCCAAGAGTATCCCACAAACCTGGAAAATGGGAAAAGGGAAAAAAAGAACAAATGTACAAATAAGTTGCTACTGTATATTGTACAAATATACATGTAGAGTTCATTTTAGGATAGGAGAATGCACCCCCGCCAAACAAACTCTGTTTGGTGGGTACTCAAAAAGAAATATATATATATATATATATATATATATATATAGTCATCCTGACTGACTACCTCTTAACTGGTGTCACCTGTGAAAGGAAGGGTTAGGTACTTTACACATTTTCAGACATTTTGAATATCTAAGCCTCATCACTGATGCGAAGACTATCCCCACAGGGGCGACCTTCTTATCCTAATCCCTGACTGCTCTGCACGTCCAGTCTTGACACCTCAATTTCTGTAGGTGAGTCTGTGCCCTACCACTGGCTACCTAATGCAGAGTCCATGGAGAAAGTGCATGCAGCATCTCCTTACTGCAATTCATCAGCACTCTTCTCCTTCTGAAGCAGGATGGGTCACTGAAGCCTAGATGAATACACACTGAGTACACTGAGCAGGCCTGACTAAAGATCAAACTCCTCTGATAAGCAGATGAAGCAATTATGGTTTTCCTGCTGCTTTCCTGTTAAGCAGAAAATGCCAAACTATATCTTCTATCTAGCACCTGACTAGGAGGGTTCTACAATATTATATAATCATGACCACTGAACTCTGGAAATTGTGTTGTATGTCACATATTCCAGACCAATGTACTAAATGGTCACCAACTATTACGGAAGGTGTCCTAAAAGGTAGACTGAGACAAAGTGTTAATTTAATGTCTACTGTATACTCTGTATACCACACTGCAGGAATCTTTTCCAGGTCTACGTGAACTGACAGATCACCTTGGTGTGTCTGTGCATGCACTGGACCTCCTGTGCAAGTGGAGACATGCTGCAGGCCCTGACAATAAACTGGTAGAGACCCTGCAAAGTTACCGCGCTTGTGCAAGATCCCACAAACTCCTGGGATGCGTCACTTAAAAAAGGATACGTGATGTAGAAATCCCAGGGGGCAATTCATAGGGCTTTCTGTATGTGCAGAAACACCACAAGGGATCCCAGATTTACAATCAGGATTCCTGCACAGGGTTCAGGTTTGTCATTCTGTGCTAGGCAAGAAAAAAACTATTTACATGTATTTATTTTTTTGCAGTTATGATTTGAGGGAGGAGAAAGCAAGCACCAAGCAAGCAACATTAAAAAAAGCTGAATGTCCGCTTCAAGCTGAAAATACAACTGTTAAATACCTACTCTAATATCATATATAAATGGATACATAAAATTATTTATTTTTGTACATCACGGGACACAGAGCCATAAATCATAACGTATGGGTTGTATAGCCACCTTTAGGTGAAGGACACTGGCAACCAATCAGAATTTTTGCCCTCCTATATTACTCCTCCCACACAGGAAGTACCTCAGTTTTTTTGCCAGTGTCTAAAGGTGATGGTCACCGTGGTGAGTCTCTCCACATTTTTCTTATTTTCTCTTCAAAAGAAGACAGAAGATATGCTATTTACGCCGATCAAAGATCATTGAATCTAAGAGGTCAAGCTATCAGATCCATCCTAAAGAGTCAATGGACTAAAAAGATGTTACCTGAGCCTAGGGAAGCAGATACGAGCCTGTTATGCTGTCCTTTTTAGGCACTGGACCCTGGGATCAAGACCCTTGGAAAACCTAACCTCAAAGGGACTCCGTGCAGGGTGCTCTACAGGTCCAAGGCCGTGGCGCCTCTTTTATAGAGAACCCAGTCCTTGAAGGTCGCCAAGACAAAGCTGCCGTGATGGGTGAAGAGTGGATTCCTGTTTCAACACAGAATCCTGCGTCAGGACTGGTAAATCTATTTTAAAGTATTTACTTATACAGCAAACCTTGAAGGTAAAAATTGCTGGCATGATTGCAAATTGTAAACATTTTATGCACCGTTCCTTTAAAAAGATAACAGAGACCATGTGCCAAATGTATCCCTCCATCCCTCCCTTACAAGTTACATCTTGTTGAGGCTGTTATGGGATTGTTGCAAAGCTTGATTTAAATCATTGTTTATTTGCCTATTGTTTCACATTGTGTTTTACCCTGAGCTGATCATCTCAATAGTATCAGCTGCGACAAACAAGATTCAGCATAAGCTGCTGTCCATACGTTTGTTGTGTTAGCCCTGGCGTATAAGCATCCGCATGTTCGTCTCTGCCTTGATTGTGTGTCTATGGCGTAGGCCTATTTGCGTGCATAAATGGGCGCGTTCTGTCTTCAACACACTAGCCTCTGTCATAGGCTGAAAGGGACACAGATCAGCAGCAGCTGGGTTGCGTGAGTCACTGTGTTTTTATGTCACTGGCACAAACAGGTCCTGTATCTAGGGAGTGCTGTGTGCATTAGGCTGTACAAGCTGGGCACTAGCCTTCAGTACCTCAAGTTTTCTTGCTTTAAAGCAATGTCTGCCCAAAAAAAGGGCCGGGGGGACACAGTTAGAAAAGGCACTGTGATGCCACCGTCAGGCCTTGAAGGTCCTAGCCATGTTTCCTCCTGTAGTGCCAGAGGCATCTTGCCAATCTGAGCCATTACGGTTGTCAGGCATAGTAGCTACTCCTAGTACTTCTACCGCAACCTTCATCACTAAGGACGATTTGGCTGTAGCATTAGCCAGCCTTGAGGGTAGGAATGCTGGTATCATTGCAGCATCTCAAGGGAAGAAACGTGATAGATCTCCCTCACCTGAGCCATCCCCTGAGTCAGTTCAAGATTGGGCAGAGGATGTGGAAGAAGTAGCTGATGGTGACCCTATGAAAGGTCAAGCTGAGGTTTCCACTTCTAGGGAGTCAGGGTCAGAGGAGTCTCTATCTACCTCTCAGACCCAGAGATTGTTTATTCAGTCTCTTACTGAAATGGTCCGGCCTGGATACCAGTTTCCTCCACTAGAGACAGGTGAAGTCTCTTTTTCCTCTCTAGGCTCATTGCGCCCTACTCATAGTCTGCAGACGTTTCCCATACATCCGCTCCTGGAGCAAGAAATGTATAACGATTGGGACCATCTTGATAGGATTTTTTGTTCCTCCCAAAAGGTTTTCATTATTGTATCCTATGGAGGAAAAGTTTACTAAGAAATGGAATATACCCTTTGTGGATGCTTCTATTTCTGCGGTTAACAAGAGTTTAACCCGTCCTGTGGATAATGCCCAGGTTTTTAAAGATCCAGCAGATAAGAAGTTGGAATCTTTATTGAAAGCCTCCTTCGCGATTGCAGGTTCTGCGATACAACCAGAAGTAGCAGCCATAGGAGTTTGTCAGTCTTTGGAAGACTGTATGAAGCGAGTGGCCAAGACAGTTCCTTCTCAAGCAGAGTATGTGGAAGATCTGCCCGATCTACCTCGCCCTTTATGTTTTGCAGTGGATGCTCTTATGGACTCATAAGGAAAATGTTACGATTTGCTCTGATATCAGTGCAAATGCGCAGAATCCTTTGGTTAAAAAATTGTCTGCGGAATTACCATATAAAAAATTACTGACTGGCTTCCCTATTCAGGGAGAATGCCTTTTTGGTGATGATCTGGATAAGTATATCCAAAAGATCTCGGGGGAGATGAGTACATTGCTCCCCAAAAAAGGAAGATCAAGCGTCCTTCTTTCAAAATCCCCAGCACTCATAATACCAGTGCTTCTACTTCCAGACAGTGACGATGGCCTCATCAATCTGGACCCAGAACCAGGCCTTCAGGGCAGGATCAGAAAAAGCCCTGGGCCCTGAAACCAGCCAAGTCTTCTACTAAGCCCTTTCTGTGAAGAGGCGCCCCCACTCATGTGGGTGGGGGGAAGGCTGCGGCAGTTCTTAAAAGGTTTGGGTGGAGTTGATTCAAGACAACTGCGTTATCTCCACCATTTCATAGGGGTACAAACTGGAATTTCGGGTGTTCCCGTATTCCCGGTTTATAAGGTCAAGTTTGCCAATAGATCCCCTAAAAAGAAGATCTTTCTTTCTGGCATTGGACCAGCTGAAGGCTCAAAAAGTCATAATAGAGGTTCAGGAGTACGAAAAGTTCAAGGCTTTTTACTCAAACCTGTTTGTAGTCCCCAAACCAAACAGGGATATGAGACCTATTCTGGATCTTAAAGCTTTAAACCAGTTTCTGAACGTTCGTACTTTCCGGATGGAGTCAATTCGTTCAGTCGTAGCCTCCCTGCAGGGAGAGAAATCTCTAGCATCCATAGACATCAAGGATGCATATCTTCACGTGCCTATATTCCAGGCTCATCAAAGGTTCCCACGCTTTGCAATAGAGAACCGTCATTTTCAGGTTGTGGCCCTGCCCTTGGGGTTAGCCACAGCTCCAAGAGTTTTCACAAAGATCCTAGCTCCAGTATTGGCTGTTCTAAGGTCCTGAGGGATATCTATAATAGTTTATCTGGATGATCTATTACCAATAGATCGATCGGCTTCGGCTCTAAGCTAAAATGTCCATCAGACAGTACAGTACTTAGAACGTCTAGGTTGGATACTGAACTTGGTAAAGTCAGCATTACAGCTGGTCCAGCATCTGGAATATCTGGGTCTTATTGTGGACACAGCACAGGCAAAGATATTCTTACCAGCAAGAAAGGTCGCAGACCTGAAGGATCAGGTTTAGCCCGTAGTAAGGCTTTGATATCCTTCTATACGCCTTTGCATGATGTTACTAGTGAAGATGATGTCCTCATTCGAGGCAATTCCCTATGCTCAATTTTCTTGCCAGACCCTTACAGAACAACATTCTGTCTGCCAGGACCAGAAAGGTTCAGTCTCTGGACTGATCCATGTCTCTGGTACCAAGAGTACGACAGAGTCTGAATTGGTGGTTGAACAGAAATCTAGAGAAAGGGAAATCCTTTCTTCCAGTGACTTCGAAATTAGTCACTACAGATGCCAATCTCTCCCACTGGGGAGCGGTTCTGGAGAAAGCCACTGTCCAGGGGAAATGGTCTTGGGTAGAGAAAAGTCTCCCCATCAACATTTTTTAAATCTGAGCAGTCGGTAGGGCTTTGAAATTCTGGACGTCCAGGCTTCGTGGGTCACCCTGTTAGGGTACAATCCGACAATGCCACGACTGTGGCTTATATCAACCATCAAGGAGGCACAACGAGTCAGTCAGTCCAGAAATAGGTGGACTTCATCCTGTCCTGGGCAGAGAAGATTGTGCCATGCCTGACAGCAGTTTTTATTCCAGGAATAGAGAACTGGCAGGCAGACTTTTTGAGTCGTCAACAGATGTTTCTGGGGGAATGGTCCTTATACCCCGAGATTTTTCAATCAATCTGCCTATGCTAGGGGGTACCAGACGTAGATCTGTTGGCATCCAGGTTCAACAAAAAGTTGAAGAAATTTGTGTCCAGGACCAGGGATCCACTCGCAGTCAGAGTGGATGCTTTGGTGATTCCTTTGGAGCAGTATTCCCTGATACATGCCTTTCCTGCGGTGCAGCTGATACCGCGTCTATTGCGCAGAATCTAGCAAGAGGGGAAACCAGTGATTCTGGTAGCTCCTGCATAGCCGAGGAGGGTTTGGTTTGCACAATTCCAGAGATTGGCAGTGACGGGGCCTTGGGCCCTTCCACTGCGTCCGGACCTACTCTCTCAAGGTCCGATATTCCACCCTGCTGTACAGTCTTTAAATTTGATGGCTTGGCTATTGAAGCCTTAATCTTGAAAGAGTGGGGTGTATCTGGCCCTGCAGTTCATACACTGATAAATGCTAGAAAACCAGTCTCTAGAAACATTTATTACAGAGTCTGGAAATCCTACATTGCCTGGTGTGAGGCCAGGAAATGGCATCCCCGCAATTATATAGTTGGGAGAATTGTAGCTTTCCTTCAAGCAGGAGTAGATATGAAGTTAGCCTTGAGCATTATCAAAGGGCAGATTTCAGCCTTATCCTTTTTCTTCCAGGAACTTCCCATTTGTTGGTTCAGACCTTCGTCCATAGGATGTTACGTTTGCTTCCACCTGTGAAGCCACCATTATGTCCTTGGGACTTAAATGTGGCATTGGCAGTTTTGCAAAAACAGCCTTTTGAGCCTCTGGGGCAAGTTCCCCTTGTTCTTTTGAGAAGAAAACTTGTCTTTTTTATTGCAATAACTTCAGCTAGAAGGGTATTGGAACTAGCAGCTCTTTCCTGTAAAGAGCCACTCTTGATATTTCATCAAGATAGGGTGGTTTTTCTCCACACCCAGGTTTTTTGCTCAAGGTGGTGTCTGTCTTTGATTTGAATCAGGACATTATACTACCTTCCTTTTTTCTAGCTCCTCACAGAGGAGGAAAAGTTATTGCATTCTCTTGATGTAATGCGTGCACTTTACTTACAGGAAACAGCTTGGATTCGTAAGACTGAGAAGTTGTTTGTGCTGCCAGAAGGCCCCAGAAAGGGGTTGGCAGCATCTAAATCTATGATTTCTTTTTGGATTTGCCAGGTTGTTACCCAGGCGTATGATTTAGTAGGGAAAGTTCCACCTTTTCCTGTAAAGGCACATTCTACCAGAGGAGTAGGTGCCTCTTGGGCACATCGCCATCAAGCCTCTATGGCTCAGATTTGCAAGGCCACGACCTGGTCATCTGTGCATCCATTCACTCGTTTATATTGAGTGGATGTTGGGACCCAGAAGGAATCTGCATTTGGCAGCAGTGTTCTGCAGGCAGCGGTGTAATCCTTTTTTTGGGGTCAGATGGCGGTATTTTTTGGTGTCCCCCTCCCCTCAGATGCATTGCTTTGGGACATCCCATAGGTTATGATTTATGGCTCTGTGTCCCATGATGTGATGTAAAAGAAAAATGGATTTTTAAATACAGACTTATAAAATCAATTTCTTGAAGTACATCACGGGACACAGAAGTCCCTCCCCTCTTTATTGCTTGCTACAAAACTGAGGTACTTCCTGTGTGGGAGGGCTTATATAGGGGGGCATCAATTCTGATTGGTTGCCAGTGTCCTTCACCTAAAGGTGGCTATATAACCCCTTATGTTATTATTTATGGCTCTGTGTCCTGTGATGTACTTCAAGAAATGCATTTTACAGGTAAGTCTGTATCAAACAATTAATTTTTTAATAATTTTTTATATGTTTTAAATAAAAGTAAATGGCATGGATAAAATATGTAGCTATATATTTTGTTATTCTATTGAAAATGTATTAAAAACTTAAAAGTGACATTAGACATTTCAATTTAAATGTTTAATTAAAAAAAATAAAAATTCTATTTGCATATGTATTCCAAACTCAAAAAGTATCTTCTATTATTTTCTCAGTCTCCTCCTAATCTCCAATTTCCAGTTTTTTGCTGCTGTGATCCAACTTCCTGTTAGATGGTGACTATGTTCGTTCTCCATGTTCTCACTGTAAGTAGGAACGTAGCCACGCTCTCCTCCTCAGACCCGAAATGGACTAAGGACTATGAATTATGGACTATGGAATGTGTAGTGTGCAAAGAGCAATGTGAATGATCGCAACTAACATGAACGGTTTGTTACAAACAAACAAAAGAGAGAGAATAGGAGGGGTTCAGGAGCTCACAGAGGACATTATAGGGAGGCAGAACAACACCACAATATGTGTGTATGGATTATTTTTAGAGAATAAAGACATTGTTTAGTGTCAATTTAAAGGTTAAAGTGATTGTAAAACAACCTATTTAGTTTAAAAAGAAATGAAAGGCAAAACATTTGTGTATAGATATAAAAAAAAAGATTATAAATACCTTTTTTCCCCTTTTTTTATAAGTGATCACATTCCCTCTGTTCTCAGCTGCATAAGTGCTGAGGGGAGGAGAAGCAGCAGCACAATGATCTTCCCAGTGAATGGCTGTGAAGCTGGATGTGACAGGACAAGTCTGATCATTGGAGTAGAGCACACTGAGTTCCCAGCATAGCTAGAGAACTGACCACGTTGTGCTCTCCTGCTTAGTGTGGTCAGTTTTTAATAGACAAGCAGAGGGACTGACAGGAACACCAGGGATTTCACAGAAAGGAAGCAATTCAAAGAGAACAGGATACTTTCTCATACAAGTACATGGTACAGCAGGCACATATCAGGAATATGAAGTGTTGGGGTAACAAACGCTTTAAGTTCACCTTTGATAACATGTTGCACCTGTATCTAAGGTATAATATGAACAGTAACATGTTACTAAACAACCAGCCCCCTAACCTTTCTGAGTCCACATTGTGAAAATGGACTGGGAATCTTCTCCCTGTACCTGCTGTCGCAATTAAACAAATGTGAATGAGAGAACTACAACTACTGTCAGCCATTGGGTTCGGGGGCTGCTTGTTTAGTAACATGTACATATTATACCCTGGATACAGGTGTATCATGTTATGAAAGGTAAACTTAAAGCAGTTGTTACCCCAAAACTTCATATTCGGACTGGAGTATTGGCCTAGGAGTGTTTGCCGAACATGCTTGTTGCCTGGCTGTCTAGGACAAAGGGGAACCCAAAATCCAGCAGCGCTCTGGGGGATAGCGCTACACTTACCTTGAACACAGCTGGACCACTGTAACTAAATTTTAATATTGCCATACCTAAACTTCAGCTTTAACTAAAACCAGTCAGTACTACATCCGATACCCAATTGCTCCCTAAACTATTATTCCAGGAGTAGTTGTATGACATTCCTAAATGCGAAAAGTTAGTTCTTTCCCTTTTCCTCTGACAAGTTTTCTTTGGTCAGCCTAAAGAAAAGGGAACAGGAGCTCATTACTGAACATCATACATTGCCCGCTGTCCAAATCACCTTTACTCCGTAGCAGGCTGACCGTTGTCTGCACTGGCTTGATGTAAGAGCTACACACTTGATGAGATTAAAGTCCTACTTCGAGCAATTTATCGCTCTTTTTTCTTGAGAAAGTAACTTATGTTTTGATCTGATCAGTATCATCATTAAAAATTTTCTCTCCTTCATCTGTCTTCCCAAAAAGCTGTGGAAAATAATTGTTTTGACACTGTGGCAACACAAATTAAAGACAGAGCTTTTTTGCTTATTTCTAAAAGGAAAAGAATACAGAGGGCGCACCAGCCTAGCGCATTACCTTTTGCAGCAATTTATTTTTATAAAAGTTTATACATCATACTCACAAAGGAGATGAAATAACAGGTGAAATAAAAGTGTAGATCCACCAGAAATCTCCATTCGCCATAGTCCGCTAGTACAAACAGTAGTGCAATGTAAGCCTCGGAATGTAATCCTCCAAATGTTCTGATGCGTTTCGAGGGTGTCCCCTCTTCTTTAGAGCCCTGAAGAGGGTACACCCTCGAAACGCGTCAGTTACCTTGAAAGAGGAAGTGTGTTACTGGCTGGATTACCAGGTGAAAATGGTGGGCCAACTCAATATTGAACCCTACGTACTAAGACTCTAAGACTGGGATGCCATAAACGTTCATGTGTGTGTAAAGGCAGGCGTCTGCATTGGTAATATAGTGCATGTAATATTCATATCAAGTTTTTGTGTTCCATCCAAGTTGCTATGTGTATATCAGTGATCCATGGGTTTTAGGGCTCCTAGGAAGCGCTACAAGATAAGTGATCATGTGAGCAACTTTAATGTGGACCTAAACCCAAAAAGACTTCTAATGTTAGGAAATTTTTTCTGCAGCAGTCCAAAGGAAAACCAGGACTTCCAGGGGGGGTTTTCTCCTGGGTTACCTGCAGCTGTCACTGGTTTCTCCTGTTGACCTCCCTACAGAGTATGAAAAATTTGAACATGATAAATTACCTTAAAGCGGAATTCTGGGCACAAAAACATTTTTTCAATGAACATACCCCCGGGACAGCACTTACCTGCTAGAAGAAATACTCACTTATAAAATTTCTTCTCCAGCGTTGCCATCTCTGTTGTGGGCAGCTGAAGCCAGCGCAATCCTCTTCTGCGTCCTCTTCCGCGTCTTCTTCTCCCAGAATGCGCCTGCACCGGCCCCTCTCGTCACTTCCGGTGCGGCGCCGCATTCCTCCACAGCTTCTGGGCATGCCCAGAAGCTGTTTAGCAGGGAATGCGGCGTCGCACCGGAAGTGACGAGCGGGGTCGGTGCCGTCGCATTGATTCCTAGGAGCGATGACGTTCAGCTCCCAGGAATCATTGCAAACCGAAAGTGACGGCGCGGGCTGCGGCCACAGAGGGAGGAAGTGGAAAATAGGTGAGTATTTCTTTCTACAATTACAAGGTAAGTAAAAAAAAAAAAAATCCTAATTATCAAATTCCTTTTCAGATGAAGAAGAGCGGATGGCCACAAAATCGATTAGGTCGATTTTGTGCCCGGAAATCCGCTTTAAGGCTACACATCAACAGAAAGAAAGAGGAAGTGGGCTGTATAAGGTATTTACTGGCAGAAAAAAAAAATGTTTTACTCTCCAAAGTTAAAACAACAAGGGCAGAAGATTTAATAGATAGAAATGATAAAAAAATTACTAAAGGTCCGCTTTAAGCTGCTTTATAGAATAGAGTAGTATAGAATAAAATATCATAGAAAATAATAGAATAGAAAACAAAGGAATAGAATTGAATAGAAAAAAATAGGAAAAGTTAGAATAGAATGGAACTAATATAGCTGTCTTTCGAAAATTTGATTTTCAGAAGACGGCTATATTCATTCTATTTTATTTTATTTCATTCTATTCTATTTTTTCAATCCTTTTCTATGCTGTTTTATTATATTGTATTCTATTTTATTACTTTATTTTCTATTCTATTCTGTTTTATTCTATTCTATTCCTTTATTTCCTATTTTATTATATTCTATTCTATTGCATCCTTTTCTATTCTAATCTATTCTATTCTATTTTATTCTATTCTATTAAGCAACCTAAGAAGGAATCACCATCTTATATCATTTTTATACCTTACTGTATTTATTGCAATATGTTTCTATTTCAAATTAAAATTAATTTTCCAATTAATTTCTAATCGATTTGAAAATGACAAATATACAAAATGAGTCAGAATATACAAAACAAAAACAAATCATTCTAACATAAAGAATATGACGAAACAAAATTATTAATTTAACAAACTAATCCGAAAACAAAACAAGTTTTTCCTTCATGCACATCTGTATTTGTCGCTCCAGCAGCTGTCCGTTCCGGACTGTGGTAGGGGGCAGTGTGGTGCGCAATTCACACGGCTCCCCTTTTTTTTTTTTAAACTTTATGGGAAGTGTATAAAATGTACACTTCATTCCTGGTGCTGTACGGCAGCACAATGCCATGCGATTATGTAGGGTGTACTGTGATGAAATGCAGCATGTCTGCTTTTTATCGCAGCACACTGCAGCACAGCCTTAGGCTGTTTTGCAGAGTGAATGGAACACACAGAAAACAATTGTTTCCTGTGTGTCCTTGGGGAGACAGACGTTTAATGCTGGTTACAGAACGTCTTATAAATGAAAACTATGTCTTATAATTGCTGCTGGGATACAGTAATTAAAGTGAAACTAAACTCTATTCTTATTCTCCAAAAATAATGCACATCCTCAACCTAATGACTATGTAACCTATTTTTTAAGAATATTTTATTTCTGGGTTTTTCGGCCATCTGTAAAATCCTCTGAGCTCCTTAACCTCTCCTTTTCCCTCACCTTTGTTTGGTCGTGTGCACTGCTATATGCACACTACAAATTTATCTACATTTACTACATAGTCCATCTAAAGAATAGGCAAGAGAGGGTTTCTACTAGAGATGGGCTATGGCATTTTCAGGATCCTAGTCCTAGGGCCAGTGCTAGAATATTTTGCGCCCTAGGCAAGACCAGCTACTTGCCCCAGTTGGACCAGATGATTGGCTCCCGCTGTGTCCCGAAAAAAAAAATGGCATACAGGTACGGTACATGATTTCATGCTGAAGGGTTGCCCTGCTGCAGTATACAGCTGCAAGAAAAAGTATGTGAACCCTTTGGAATGATATGGATTTCTGCACAAATTGGTCATAAAATGTGATCTGATAATCATCTAAGTCACAACAATAGACAATCGCAGTCTGCTTAAACTAATAACACACAAAGAATGAAATGTTGCCATGTTTTTATTGAACACACCATGTACACATTCACAATGCAGTGGAAAAAGTATGGGAACCCTTGGATTTAATAACTGGTTGAAAAAAGTGTGTAAACCCTTGGATTTAATAACTGGTTGAACCTCCTTTGGCAGCAATAACTTTAACCAAACGTTTCCTGTAGTTGCAGATCAGACATGCCCAACGGTCAGGAGTAATTCTGGACCATTCCTCTTTACAGAACTGTTTCAGTTCAGCAATGTTCTTGGGATGCCTGGTGTGAATCGCTTTCTTGTGGTCATTCCACAGCATCTCAATCGGGTTGAGGTCAGGACTCTGACTGGGCCACTTCAGAAGGCGTATTTTCTTCTGTTTAAGCCATTCTGTTGTTGATTTACTTCTATGCTTTGGGTCATTGTCCTGTTGCAACACCCATCTTCTGTTGAGCTTCAGCTGGTAGACAGATGGCCTAAAGTTCTCCTGCAAAATGTCTTGATAAACTTGGGAATTAATTTTTTCTTCGATGATAGCAATCCGTCCAGGCCCTGACGCAGCAAAGCAGCCCCAAACCATGATGCCCCCACCACCATACTTCACAGTTGGGATGAGGTTTTGATGTTGGTGTGCTGTGCCTCTTTTTCGCCACACATAGTGTTGTGTGTTTCTTCCAAACAACTCAACTTTGGTTTCATCTGTCCACAGAATATTTTGCCAGTACTGCTGTGGAACATCCAAGTGCTCTTGTGCAAACTGTAAACGTGCAGCAATTTTTGTGGTATCCTCCCATGAAATCCATGCTTGTTTAGTGTTTTACGTATTGTAGATTCGCTAACAGGGGTGTTAGCATTTGCCAGTGACTTTTGTAAGTCTTTAGCTGACACTCTAGGATTCTTCTTCACCTCATTGAGCAGTCTGCGATGTGCTCTTGCAGTCATCTTTACAGGACGGCCACTCCTAGGGAGAGTAGCAGCAGTGCTGAACTTTCTCCATTTATAGACAACTTGTCTTACCGTGGACTGATGAACAGCAAGGCTTTTGGAGATACTTTTATAACCCTTTCCAGCTTTATGCAAGTAAGCAATTCCTAATCGTAAGTCTTCTGAGAGCTCTTCAGGGCAAGGCATCATTCACATCAGGCAATGTTTCTTGTGAAAAGCAAACCCAGAACTGTTGTGTGTTTTTTATAGGGCAGGGCAGCTGTAACCAACACCTCCAATCTCATCTCATTGATTGGACTCCAGTTGGCTGACATCTCACTCCAATTAGCTCTTGGAGATGTCATTAGTCTAGGGGTTCACATACTTTTTCCACCTGCACTGTGAATGTTTACATGGTGTGTTCAATAAAAACATGGCAACATTTCATTCTTTGTGTGTTATTAGTTTAGGCAGACTGTGATTGTCTATTGTTGTGACATAGATGATCAGATCACATTTTATGACCAATTTGTGCAGAAATCCATATAATTCCAAAGGGTTCACATACTTTTTCTTGCAGCTGTATGTGCGTGGGGCGGTCTGGAAGAGGATATATACAAAAGCAGCAGTCTTTTATTATAATGATAATATTATAATATTATATTCTATATAAAATAATATTATATTCACTGCTGATGTATAATATTGGGTATCCCACAAGACTGCTGCTTTTGTATATATATTATATTTTCCTGCTGATATAATATTGGGGAATGGCAAACAAGACTGCTGCTTATATAATTTACTTCTGATATCACACACTGCACTATCCCCATCTCTTCTCTCATCTAGATCATCAATCCACTATCCAATATTTGTCTATGAACATACTATATTAAATATGTACATGATGCCATAATACTGTAGACGATATTACATGCGATCGCCGCACACGCGGAAGTGTGAATCGGCACTTCCTGTTCCATAGCCAAAAGATGAAGTAATAGGAAATCCCTGTGTCACAACCCACCTGGGGTCTTGCAGTGGAGAGGGAACCCAGTTGCAGTGGAACAGCACTCCCTTACAATCACGACCCTCAGGAGTCCCTGGAAGTGGGAACAGGGCCCCGTAGGGTCTGTGGTGGCACGGAGGCCTTTAATGAAGAGAAGGAGGTAAGGTCGACAACTCTGGAGTCAGGTCTGGCAGGCAATCAAGGAGTATCCACCTGAGGGAGAAAGGATCAGGAACCAGGAACACAGGCAATGCAATTAGCAGACACACAGGAGCAAGGAAAATAACCAAGCACTGACTGGAAGGTGTGCTTGGTTTATATAGGGAGCCAGGATCACATGACCCGACCACCTCCCACCAGTAGGTGGGGCTGCCAGGGGCTATAAAGGGAGGTCAGAGACCCAGCGCCATCTTGGTTTGCTTCATAGAACCTGATCTTACCAGATCTTCAACTCTCCTCTCTCCCTCTGTGTAAAACACTGTAACCGCATGGCAACCGCCATCTTGCCATGACAGTGTGCCGCTGCAGGCCTCAGAGGTGAGGGGAGGAGAAGGAGCCACCGCAGACCCAGAGGGGGTGTCTCTGCGACCGGCAAGCACCGAGACTCTGTTGCGAGAACGCCGCAGGCGCCCAGACGCAGGTGAGTACGCGGCAGTGCCGTGACAGAGCCCCCTTCCTAAACGCGACCTCAGGGCGCGAAATAGGGTTGGTCGGCCAGGGTGTCTTCTGTGGAAAGCTCTAACCTTGGCAGGTGCATGAACATTCTTAGCTGGCTCCCAGGATCTTTCCTCTGGGCCATACCCTTTCCAGTGGATGAGATACTCCAGATTTCCCCTACGACGTCTGGAATCAAGAATCTCTTGGACTTCAAACTCTTCAGAGCCATCCACAACCACTGGAGAGGGTGGAGCCACAATACGGGAAGGAAATCTGTTGGGTTTCCAAGGTTTTAGGAGGGATACATGAAAAACCGGATGTAACCTGTAGGTGGAAGGGAGATCCAGGCGGACGGCCACAGCAGATAGGATCTCGGTGATAGTGAAAGGCCCTATGTAACGTGGTCCCAACTTCCGTGAGGGGCAAGACAAATGCATATGTTGTGTGGACAGCCAGACTTTGTCCCCTGGCACATAGGTGGGTGCTGGGGACCTTTTCTTGTCTGCATATCCTTTGTAGCGTTGTTGTGCTATTTTCAGGGTCTGGTACAACATAGGCTTAAGATGTCTAAGTTTGTTCAGTTGTGAGGCTACATTGGGCACTGTGTTTGGACAAGGTAGCTCTGGAAGGGCACATGGATGGAAACCATAGTTGGCATAAAAAGGTGTCATCTTGCTGGAGTGGTGCATGTGGTTGTTGTAGGAGAACTCTGCTGTGGGAAGCAGAGATAACCAGTCGTCTTGCAGATGTGTAGTGAAACAACGAAGATATTGTTCTAGAATCTGGTTGGTACGTTCTGTTTGGCCGTTGGTCTGAGGATGGTAAGCCGAGGATAAACATCGTTGGATCCTTAGATGACGACAAAAATGGGACCAGAAATGGGAGGTGAACTGGGACCCACGGTCAGTGATGATGGTTTGGGGTAATCCATGTATCCGAAAGATGTTTTGCAGGAACAAGGAGGCAGTCTTTGAAGCAGATGGAAGTCCTACAGAAGGAATGAAATGTGCCATTTTTGTGAATCTATCCACTACCACCATGATGGTGTTGTGTTTGTGTGATAAGGGTAGATCCACAATAAAGTCCATGGCTATGTCGGTCCATGGTCCTCGAGGAACTGCAGGAGGTTGGAGAAGACCCACAGGTTTTATCTTTGGGGTCTTTGATCGAGCACATATATCACAAGAAAGGACATAATCCCTGACGTCCGATTTAATAGAAGGCCACCAATAATAACGGCTAATGTTTTCAAATGTCTGGGTAATTCCTCCGTGACCTGCTGAAAGGGTATCATGGAACTGGCCAATTACCTCAGACTGGAGTGAAGGTGGTATATACAGTTGTTCACCATGGTACCATAAGCCTTGTTTCAGGATCAGAGGAGGTATCATCACCGGTGGTTGGACCGATGAATTGCGTATATGGTCTAGGAGTGATACCTGTATTGCTAGGAATTGGTTTGGAGGTAGGATGGTGTCTTGGGTTTGACCTGTTGGGTTTGTCTTTTCATACATGCGTGATAGAGCATCTGCCTTTTGATTTTTTGACCCAGGGCGGTAGGTGATCTGCAAATTAAATCTGGAAAAGAATAAAGCCCAGCGGGCTTGACGGGGGCGCAGTCTCTTAGCAGTACGTAGGTACTCTAGATTACGGTGGTCTGTATATACAGTTACAGGTAAGGGTGCTCCTTCAAGGAGATGGCGCCATTCCTCTAGAGTGTTTTTGACAGCAAGAAGTTCCCTTTCGCCCACGTCGTAGTTTATTTCAGCGGGCAGGAGTTTTCGTGAGTAGAATGCCACGGGGTGAAGTCGATCATCCCTCTCACCTCTTTGGGACAGGATACCCCCAATGGCAATATCGGAGGCATCAACTTCAAGGAAGAAGGCCTTTGTAGAATCGGGCTGGATGAGAATAGGAGCCTGGGTAAACAGTTCTTTTAGTTTCTCAAAGGCCTCTTGAGCTTGGTTGGTCCATGTGAACAGGTTGTGGCTTTTTGTCAGGGCTGTAATGGGGGAGCATACCTGGGAAAAACCTCTGATAAAACGTCTATAGAAATTGGCAAACCCAATGAAGCGCTGTACAGACTTCTTGTCCTTAGGGATAGGCCACTCCAGGATAGCTGTGATCTTACGAGGGTCCATTTGTATTTGCCCCGGAGAGATCAAGTACCCCAGGAATTCCACAGATTCTGTATCAAAAACACATTTCTCCAACTTGGCATAGAGTCTGTGCTCACGGAGACGGAGAAGTACCCTTCTCATATGCTCATTATGTTCAGCAGAAGAAGAGGAGAAGATCAGGATGTCGTCTAGATATATTACGACAAAAGAATCCAGTATATCACGGAAGACATCATTCAGAAAGTGCTGGAATGTGGCCGGGGCATTGCAGAGCCCGAAGGGCATGACGAGATATTCAAAATGTCCGTAGCGTGTCCTGAATGCTGTCTTCCACTCATCCCCCTTGCGTATGCGGACCAGGTTATATGCCCCTCTTAGGTCTAGTTTCGAGAAAATCTTTGCTTTCCTTAATCGATCTAGGAGCTCAGGTATCAGAGGTAAAGGATATCGATTTTTAATAGTGATGTTATTCAAGGCACGGTAGTCAATACATGGGCGAAGACCTCCATCTTTCTTACCAACAAAAAATATACCTGCTCCTGCTGGTGACGTGGAAGGTCTGATGAAACCTTTGGCGAGGCTGTCAGAAATGTACCCTTTGAGGTGCGCGAGTTCAGTTTCCGACAGAGGGAATACACGTCCATAGGGGATAGGGGCACCTGGGAGCAAATCGATTGGACAATCATATGGACGTCTTGGGGGCAACTGATCTGCATTCTGTTTGTTGAAGACATCCTGGAATTCTTTGTATTTGTCTGGCAAGATAACTGGAGGGTCAAGGTTTATCGTGAGTAGATGCGTGGGTGCCTTTTTTAAGCAAGTGGTGGTGCAAAAGGTGGAAGAGAAGGTGAGAGTACCCTTAATCCAGTTTATCGCTGGATTGTAGGCGCGAAGCCAGGGAAGGCCGGGGATGAGTGGGAATATTGGTGAGGGTACAATATCCAAATTGATAGTCTCTTTATGGTGACCAAGTAGGAGACAGATGGGACCGGTTTCATGTAGTACGGGTCCAGTTTTGATAGGAGTCCCATCTACCACGAATAGGGATAACGGCCGTGACTTAAGTTGCATAGGCAGATGATGTGATCGGACCAAGGTCTGGTCTATGAAACACCCGCTGGCTCCGGAGTCGATGATGGCCGTAATCTGGAGATCTCTACTTCCCCACTGGAGAGAAAGAGAAACAGACAAGTAAGAAGAGGTGGATGGAACAGTAGAAGTCCAGGAAGAAGGGGCTAAGGAACCCTTACCAGGTGAGGTTGTGGGTCGGACGGGGCATGACCGGAGTTGGTGATCGGCTTTCCCACAATAGAGACAAAGTCCTTGAGAATGGCGTCTCTTGCGTTCTTCTTCCGTTATTGGACGGCGAACCATGCCTATTTGCATAGGTTCCTCGGATGAGGAAGAGGACGGAGAAGCAGAAGGCATAGGGCCTGGGGAATCCAAGGACCGGAGATTAGCTGGAGCCTGTCTCTCACTTCTTCGTTCACGGAAGCGTCGGTCTAATTGGGTGACTAGGAGGATCAGATCCTCCAAGGAAGGGGGTACCCCAACTCTGGCTAATTCATCTTTTAAGGCCTCGGATAGTCCTAGTCGGTACTGTTCTATCAGGCCAGTTTCATTATAACCAGTGTCAGACGCCAACTCCCGGAAATCCGTGGTGTAATCCTCCACAGGTCTTCTTCCTTGCCGGAGGGAACGGAGGGCTGAGCGAGCAGCGGAGGGTCTCAAAGGGTCATCATATAATGTACGCATAGCTGCGGCAAAAGAGTCCCAGGTCTCCAGTATTGGACTCTTTAAGTGCAGGAGTTGGTGTGCCCAGGTTTGTGGTTGACCTGACAGCAAGGCAATGGTTGTGCGGACCTTCACGTAATCATTGGGGTAGGTGCGTGGTTTTAGGACGAAGAGTAGTTCACAAGCTGTGATGAATGATCGCAGTTCAGACTTCTTTCCAGTAAACTTGTCAGGCATAGGAATGGCTGGTTCTGGGAATGCAGTTAGTACTGGACCAGTGGCTGGGGGTGAGTCTGGAAGGGGTACAGACTGAGCCCTTCTTTGTTCATGTTGAAGAAGCATAGCGTTACTGGCTTGTAGATCTTGGACGGCTTGAGCCAAGGCTGTCATCTGTTGGGTGAGAGCAGTAATAGCTTCGGCTGTTCCTGCGGGTTCCATTTTTGCGGCTTGGTTATTATGTCACAACCCACCTGGGGTCTTGCAGTGGAGAGGGAACCCAGTTGCAGTGGAACAGCACTCCCTTACAATCACGACCCTCAGGAGTTCCTGGAAGTGGGAACAGGGCCCCGTAGGGTCTGTGGTGGCACGGAGGCCTTTAATGAAGAGAAGGAGGTAAGGTCGACAACTCTGGAGTCAGGTCTGGCAGGCAATCAAGGAGTATCCACCTGAGGGAGAAAGGATCAGGAACCAGGAACACAGGCAATGCAATTAGCAGACACACAGGAGCAAGGAAAATAACCAAGCACTGACTGGAAGGTGTGCTTGGTTTATATAGGGAGCCAGGATCACATGACCCGACCACCTCCCACCAGTAGGTGGGGCTGCCAGGGGCTATAAAGGGAGGTCAGAGACCCAGCGCCATCTTGGTTTGCTTCATAGAACCTGATCTTACCAGATCTTCAACTCTCCTCTCTCCCTCTGTGTAAAACACTGTAACCGCATGGCAACCGCCATCTTGCCATGACAGTGTGCCGCTGCAGGCCTCAGAGGTGAGGGGAGGAGAAGGAGCCACCGCAGACCCAGAGGGGGTGTCTCTGCGACCGGCAAGCACCGAGACTCTGTTGCGAGAACGCCGCAGGCGCCCAGACGCAGGTGAGTACGCGGCAGTGCCGTGACACCCTGCAAAATAAGGATATTCCTTGGGGCCCCCGTGTCACTGGAACTAGTGTCCCCATTGGAAAATTTCCCCTACTTTTTGAGGACAACCCAAAATTTTGAATTCTCTTTTACTTTTACCTTCAATGATAATGATAAACCGGACAAATCGAGAGGGTGAATCTTCCTAACTGAGGCACAGACAACGATAAAAACTGGCAGGGTTGCCTGTAGTTATACTTTCAGTGCCGGTTCACACATATGCAATGTCAGACATCGCATGTGATGCGCAGCGCACTACTCTGAAAAATCCATGTAATGTATGTGCGTTGCGAATTCAGCCATACAGATTGTATGGCTGAATTTGCATTGCATTTGGACCAAAGTCGCACAGGACCCTTTTTTTTGGTCCGCACCAGAATCGGATCGCATGGGTGTTCACACCTATGCAATCCAATTCATGTCCGAATTGACAGTTTGCACTGCGATATGTGAACTGATCTAGGGGTGTCGTTAACCTTGTATTGACACCCCCAGCGATTCGCATATGGCAGTGTGAACTGCCTGCAAGTTGAGTGCAAAGTGGATTCGCAGGGTTCCCGCATGGCATACGTGTGACTTGGGACTAAAGGAGCTTTTCTAACAAAAAAAAAAAAAATGATACTGTTACTGTTAATTGTTAGGTATTGGGAATTTATTTATTTAGCCTTCGGTGTAGAGTCACTGAAAGGTCCACTTTGATTTAAGCACAAACCATACTAAATATAAAAATAAATTGTGTATCTAAAACCTAAATCCAAAATGTATTATATTGCGGTATACTGGTCTCTAAATGTGGTACTGCCTTTTCTTTCTTCATGCTTTTTGTCTTTATTTTCATCTGTTTAACCTGCCAGTAACCTACTGTCTAGGGTGACAACACTTTCTCAATGTATAGCATCTATAGGGGAGCAGTACTGTCACCCTAGGCTGCACTCCTAATTTGGACTACAGAACACCCTCCTCTCCCCATCTCCATTACATAGAGGGATATGTTATGTAGTTTACAGAAAATAGCTGGGAAAGCTGATGAGTTGTTGTTTTTTTATATATATTTCAGCACAGTAAGTCACCAGTAAACTGACTGAAATTGGCAAGACCATTAGGTATTTTCAGGGTTTGCTGAAGCTGTTCTTGACTAAAAATGAAAATGAATGTAGCAACCACATCTAAGGACTGGTGGGCTGCTAAATAAAACATTTTTGTTCTTTTGGTTTAATTGTCTTTTAATACAAACTGTCCGATAGCACTGACATTAGAACAGAGTACAAACACAGCCCATGATGTATATACCTGTAATGTAAATTAACCCCTTCATGCCTAAGGGTAAAACAAATCTTAAAGTGATTGTAAAGTCTCTTTTTTTTTCTAATAAAATAACAAACATGTTATACTTACCTGCTCTGTGCAGTGGATTTGCACAGAGCAGCCCCAATCTTTCTCTTTTCTGGTCCTTGGCTGGATCTCCTGGCCCCTCCCTCCTGTTGAGTGCCCCCACAGCAAGCAGCTTGCTATGGGGGCACCCGAGCTGAGCTGCGGCTTCATGTGTCCATTCAGACATGGAGCTGTGGTTCAGCCCTGCCCCATCTCTCTCCTGACTGGCTAACTGAGTTTGATTGACAGTAGCGGGAGCCAATGGCGCCACTGCTGTGTCTCAGCCAACCAGGCGGCCAAGGCACTCGTGGACATCACTGGATAGAGATGGGGCTCAGGTAAGTATGAGAGGGGCTGCTGCACACAGAAGGCTTTTTATCTTAATGCATAGAATGCATTGAGATAAAAAAAAACCTTTTCCCTTTCAACCACTTTAATGCCTAAGCCCAATTTTGCAACTTTGACATGTTAGTAAACCTGTACATATCATCCCAACTACTATGTGCATCAAGGTGGATTATACCTTGTTTTTTAAGGACAAATTGGGCTTACATTTAGTTGTAAATGGTAATGGATATCTCCTGATTTTTTTTTATTATCTAAGAAAACCTGGCCCAAAATAGTAAAAAAAAAACAATTTTTTAAAAATTGTAACTGTATATTTCTTGCTATTACCATAGCCTACCACCAAAGAATAATTCAAAATAAATTCTGCTGCTCCTGATGATTGCAGCAATACCCCATATGTGTATGTTACAGTAGTTGTTGTTCATACCCGTAGTACAGCCCAGAAATAACAGTGCGCATTTTTTTTTTTTTGGTCCTACCTAAAACACACTGACACTAACTGACACTGACACTAATTAAATTAATTACAATTCTGTCCAAAAAATACTGACTTTTGACCCTGACCTTGATCCAAACACTAACCTTGGGGCTGACCTAGATCAAACCTTGATCTAGATTTTTTTTTTTCTAAACACACTTTTTTTTTTAAAGGGGAGTTCCACCCTAAAATCAAAGTTCCATCCATCTTCTTGCTCCGGGTCACCTGAAAAACAAATGGATAATCGCAATTTTTTTTTTTTTTTACTTACCTTGTTTAGAAGAAAATATACTCACCTTACTTCCTCTTCCTCCCCTCGGCGGCCACGGCAAGTCGTCACTTCCTGGCTTGCAATGATTCCTGGGAGCTGAACGTCATCGCTCCCAGGAATCAATGCGCCGGCATCGGCCCCGACGCCAGTTCCGGTGCAGGCGCCATCATACCTTGCTAAACAGCTTCTGGGCATGCCCAGAAGCTGTGCAGGGATGACGCTGCAGCCCTGGAAGCGACTGCGGGGCCGGCGCAGTGCATCGTGGGACCGAAGAGGACGGAAGAGGACGCAGAAGAGGATCGCGCTGGCTTCAAGCTGCCCACACCTGAGATGGCAGCGCTGGAGAAGACATTTTCAAAGTAAGTATTTCTTCTTGCAGGTAAGTGCAACCCGGGACAGTTCAGAGGCTATCCATTGTGGAATGCACTAGCCCTGACTGTCCCGGGGGTATTTTTGTTAAAAAAAACTTTCTGAGGGTGGAACTCCGCTTTAAATCTCTGCAAGGACAGAGAAAGATACAATTTATCTGTCTTGTCCAAATACAAAAACAGAAAACACGGGGGTGGGCTTCACAATGACTGATCACAGTGATAGC
This sequence comes from Pelophylax lessonae, assembly GCF_965119305.1. Lineage (NCBI taxonomy): Eukaryota > Metazoa > Chordata > Amphibia > Anura > Ranidae > Pelophylax > Pelophylax lessonae. The sequence continues at coordinate 380,015,349 of NC_138772.1, forward strand.
TAATCAGAGGCTATTACAGCGATCGGGTGACCCGGAATCAGACGTTCCGGGACCTAATCGTTAGAACGGGGCTCGGGGTCCTCAGTGGGACCCCGGTCTCTGTGCTAGGAGTGCCGTGCGATGCACTCCAAGCACAAAGGGAGATACGCAAATATGCTGCTCCACAGATAAAAGCCCAATCCAGTGAAGCCGCATATTTGCGTACGGACAGCGTGAAGGAGTTAAATTAAATCTCTAAATATTAATTTGATATATTAGGCCTCATTCACATGCAGCTGCTTTAGAGCAGTAATGTACTGCATGAAAAAACATATGAGAACTGTACATTTTGATTCGGTGATACAGTTATGTAACGTCTAGAGGAAAAGAGATTTCATTCTCCAAATACGGAAAGGTTTCTTCACAGTAAGAGCTGTAAAAATGTGGAATAGACTCCTTCCAGAGGTGGTTCTGGTCAGCTCTGTAGATTGCTTTAACCGCTTCTGGACCAGAAGATTTCCCCCTTATTGACCAGGCCATTTTTTGCAGTGTGCTATTTTAACGGACAATTGCGCAGTCGTGCTATACTGTACCCAAAAAAAATGTATGTCTTTTTCTTCCTACAAATAGAGCTTTCTTTTGGTGGTGGTTGATCACCTGTGCAATTTTTATTTTTTGCAATATAAACAAAAAAATAGCAACAATTCTGAAAAAAACAAACCATATTTTTCACTTTCTGCTATATAACATTCCCATTAAAAAACATTTAAAATCTATTTTTTTCATCATTTTAGGTCAATTTGTATTCTACTACATATTTTTGGTAAAAAAAATTCCAATAAGTGTATTTTGGTTGGTTTGCGCAAAAGTAATTTAATTTATTTTATTTTTTTTACTAGTAATGACGGCGATCAGCGATTATTAGGGGGAATGCGACATTGCGGATTGCAACAAATGCCGGAGTATATCTTTTTTGATCGATTTAAAAGAGCCTGGAATTAGGGACAATAGGGCCAATTCCGGTGTAGGTTGAATGGAGGTTGCCTGCAGTACAGAGCTATGATAATTTCCCATAACCTGAGGATCGGAGGGCATTCCCACCATATGTGGAGCATTGTACCTCTAGACGACATGCACCTCCAGCAGGTGTCCGGTAGGTAAGCGGATTTACGTGTTTGGCGGTGGAGGGGCATCTATACAATCTTGTTAGGAGCCAAAATCATTTTTCCTGGACCTTAGTGGCTTGGGAAAGTGTATGGGTCAAAGCTGGGCATTTCTGCCAGTCAGTAGGCGAGATGTCCCGCCTCAGCTCCCTTCCCCACACATACATATATGAGGGAAGATCAGGGAGATGAACCTTGATTAACAAAGAGTATAATTGAGAGATGACATGAGTGGAGGGGTCAGCCTGTAGTAAAAGTTCTTTGAATCCCGAAGGGTCATCGGTAATGTCTTCGAGAGAGGGGAAGATGTGAAGGTAGGAAAGGACCTGCCTCCTCTGTAGCCAGTCCTCTCTGCAGCTAGGGGGGTCTGGCGTAGGGGGATCAGATAATAAATAAGGGTCTGCCCACAGTAGTTGGGCCACACGTCTGTGATCATCCTTATTCCAGGGCCCAAACCACGATCCCATAGTGGCTGGTGGGAAGGATGGAGTGCCAAAAAAGGGGGTCAAAGGACCTTGAAGTTTAGATAGGATGGCTGAAGTATTCAGATGATCCCAGGCTTGGATCGTCTGGTGAGTAAGGTTACCCGAGGCTGACGTGTCTCAATTGATATACGGCCGGGGTCCATGGTAGGGCACATAGATCGAGCGAATTAAGGTGACATTCCAATTGAACCCACAGTTTAGACGCATGGCTATGGAACCAGTCCACTACCCCTGTTAGGATCGCTGCCTTGTGATACAGAGCGAAGTCCGGTAATCCATCTCCTCCTCGATACTTAGGAAGGTTGAGCATTGTGTATTTTATTCTGGGACGGTTGGTATGCCATATAAATTGTGAAAGAAATCGGCAACGTTTTTTAACGTAAGAAGTCGGTATGTTGATGGGGATTGTTTGAAACAGGTACAGAAAGCGGGGGAGAACATCCATTTTTAAGACGTTGATCCTCCCAAATCACGATAGTCTTTTTGTTGAGTAAGTAGAGAGGTCAGAATGAGTTTTGAGGAGTAGGGGGTTTAAAATTCTCTGCAAAAAGACGGGATGCGTTAGATGGTCAGTTGATTCCTAGGTATCGGATGGAAGAGGACCCGACTTTAAAAGGATATGCACACAAGATCTGACTGAGGTTTTCCTTAGATAGTGTAATGTTTAGGATTTCTGATTTGTTATTATTGACTTTAAAGTTGCTCATAGTCATGAATTCTCAAAATTCCTCCATAATCGCAGCCAGTGTTACTTGAGGTGAGGTGACATATAGTAGCAGATCATCCACAAATAAGGCAAGTTTAGAATGCAGGGGGCCAACTGTAACACCACTGATAGAGGGGTTGTTGCGTATGGCAATGGCTAGATGTTCCATCGTGAGAACATACAGGAGTAGGGACAAAGGGCATCCCTGGCGTGTTCCATTTTTTATGTTCAACTTGGGGTATAAGGAAACATTAATACCAATTCTGGCGGTTGACGACGTGCATAAAGCCATTATCCACGACAGCTTATGTGGACCGAGACCTACAGTATCTGTTGTAGGGTTAAATTAAGGAATTTCCAATACACTTGGTCAAAAGCCTTTTCGGCATCGACCGCTAGGAGGCAAAGTGGAATATCATGTGTTCGAGCGTTGTCCGTTAGCAGGAGAGTTTTCAGGGTATTGTCTCTGGCTTACCATCCTCAGACAAAGCCCACCTCATTCAAATGTATTAGCTGAGGCATTAATGGCTGTAGCCTGTTCGCTAGGATTTTGGCGTATATTTTAAGGTCCACTCCTATTAAAGAAATGGGGCGGTAGTTGGCACAGAGAGAAGGGTCATTGTCTGATTTCGGAATGAAGGAGATGTGGGCCTCAAGTGTCTGGTGGGGAAAGGTAGAGCCTTCCAGGATGGAATTAAATACTTTAATCAGGAAGGGACTTATGGTTGGGCTGAAAATGTTGTAAAATTTGGGGGTGAAGCCATCAGGACCTGGATTCTTACCAGGTGGGGTGGTAGCGATGGCTTTCGCCACCTCATCCTCTTATATCGACAGTTCTAGGTCTGATACCATGTCGGAATCCAGGCTCGGAAGGGCGGTCCTCGTAATATAGGATGCCCTTATCTTCGTTAGAGATAACAGGGGGGCGTGAGGGTGATGAATGGGAGATATGGTATAGGGGTTGGTAAAAACCTGTGAATGTCTGGCCAATCTGTGAGGGTGCTGAAACTGGGTCCTTGGACTTGTTGCGGATATGAGTAACTGTCATGGTCTTACCTTCTTGCTGTTCTCCTTCGTTTGACATGTGCTGGCGGCCATCTTGGTTTCTGGGTTTCTTGTAGCCTCCCACCCTGCGGCTCCTCCTTCCCACTGGGAGGAGCTGGATGCCTAGCTCATATATATATAGGAGGTCTGTGGCTTCAGTTCCTTGCTTGGTCCTCCTGTGTTCACATGCTTCTAAGACTGCTGCTGCTTCTGGTCCCTGATCCTGGCTTCGTCTGACTACCCTGCAGGTTCCTGATCCTGGCTTCGTCTGACTACCCTGCTGGTTCCAGATCCTGGCTTCGTCTGACTACCCTGCTGGTTCCTGATCCTGGCTTCGTCTGACTACCCTGCTGGTTCCTGATCCTGGCTTCGTCTGACTACCCTGCTGGTTCCTGATCCTGGCTTCGTCTGACTACCCTGCTGGTTCCTGATCCCGGCTTCGTCTGACTACCCTCCTGGTTCCTGACCTCTGGCTTCGCAAGGACTCTGAAATGTAAAAAATCCGCGCTTAGGATAATTTTAGATTTCTAGTATTTGATGTTGGCTGCAGCCTACCTTTATACTATATTCCTAAGAATATAGTGAGAATGAAGGAAAAAGAAGGGGGAAGGACTCTGCCTCGGTTTCGCCTTCCGTTTGGACTTTTGCTTTACAGCTTGATTTTCAATAAAGCCTTCTTATTTTCACTTATCTGTTGTTGTACGTCTGGTTCATGGTTCCGTGACATTAGGACCAAGCCATGAATTCTGACGGTACAGGGCCATCCTCGCTACCCACGCTGGTTGCCAGACTTGATCAGCAGGATCACCTGTTGGGTCGGTTCGCCGTGGCGTTGCAAACCCTGCTTGAACGCACGGCTCATTTCGCTCCCGTTGCCGATGGGTCGGTTGCCGCTCCTGGGCCCGCTCCTACTGCCGCTCCGGTTGTTGCGCCAGAGTCTACCCCGACACCTGTTGTTGCGCCTGCGGTGTTTCGGGGTATGACCGGTTCTGCCCCCCTTCCACAGCGCTTTGGGGGAGAGCCAACTCAGTGCCGAGGTTTCCTTAACCAGGTGGGCATTTATTTCGAGTTGCTGCCACATGCCTTTCCTACTGAGAGATCAAAGTTGGGCTTCTTAATTTCGCTGCTCTCGGACAAGGCCTTGGCCTGGGCCAGCCCTTTATGGGAGAACAACAATCCGGTGGTTGCCGAGTTTTCCGGTTTTGTTGCTTCTCTTCGGAGGGTATTCGATGTGCCGGCTCGTGCTGCCTCTGCTGCGAAGCTCCTTATGTCCATCAGACAGGGTTCACGATCCGTAGCTGAATACGCCATTGAGTTTCGTACCCTGGCAGCAGAGGTGGGCTGGAATAATGAGGCTCTGGTCGCTGCTTTCTCTCATGGTCTCTCGGATGCCTTGAAGGATGAGGTTGCAGCTAAGGACCTACCAGTGGAGCTCGAGTCTCTTATTTCTTTCTTGATTTTGATTGACACCAGACTCAGGGAGAGACCTTCCTTTAAGGAGAGTTTGCGGAGACCTCCTAACAGATTGGCGCCTACCTTTGCTGTCCCACCCGTGCCTCCCTCTCCTCCCACGCCTCCTGGGGATGACTTGGCTGGGGGTGAACCCATGCAGCTGGGCTTTTCTCGCCTGTCCGAGGGGGAGAGGGTACTCCGAAGACGCGAGGGTAGATGCATGTACTGTGGTCTCGGTGGGCATTTTCGGTTGGCATGTCCGAACCGTCCGGGAAACGCTCGCACCTGAGATCCTGTCGGGGGCAGATCTTGGGTGGAGTCTCCTCGTCCCCGGTTTCCCGTGTTGACAAACCACTGATCACTGTTGTCCTCTCCTGGGTCGGGGGCTCAGTGACGACCCAGGCGTTGGTGGACTCTGGTGCTGGTGGTTTGTTCATTGATAGTGTGTTCGCTGCCGCCTATTCCATTCCTCTGCAGGCCCGAGGTTCTCCACTGGCTCTTGAGGCGATAGACGGCAGACCCCTTCTGCCGCCACACGTGACTCATGAGACCCTTCCAGTGGGGATAGCCATTGGTGCCGTTCACAGAGAGTCGGTCTGCTTCCAGGTTATTTCGTCTCCACACTACTCGGTGGTCTTGGGGTACCCCTGGCTCCAGAAGCATAATCCGACTTTCGATTGGAGATCGGCCGAGATCCTCTCGTGGTCACCGCAGTGTGGGGCTAGTTGCATCCATGGGCCTGTCAAGTTGCTGTGTACTTCCTCGGACTCTCTGTTGCCTCCTGAATACGAGGAGTACCGGGATGTATTCGATAAGGTGCGCGCGGTTGCCCTACCTCCGCACCGCAGCGCTTTTTGGGCTTCGCCAATTATTATCGGAAGTTCATCAGGGACTTTTCCATGCTAGCCAAGCCTCTCACGGATCTGACCAGGAAGGGCAGTAATTCCCAGGTCTGGCCGCTCGAGGCCATCCGAGCTTTTGAGGCTCTAAAGTCCGCCTTTGTGTCGGCTCCGATTCTGTCGCATCCCAACCCTGGGTTGCCCTTTGTCCTCGAGGTGGACGCGTCTGAGACGGGAGTAGGCGCCCTTCTGTCTCAGCGTAGAACACCAGAGGGTCCTCTGCTTCCTTGTGGGTTTTACTCCCGGAAACTGTCTTCTGCGGAGTGCAACTATCAGATTGGTGACAGGGAGTTATTGGCCATCGTGCAGGCCCTTAAAGAATGGAGGCACTTGCTTGAGGGTTCGGTGGTTCCGGTCCTCAGGGCCGGTACAAGGGGAGGGCGGGAGGGGCGGGTGCCCTGGGCGGAGTATGGGAGGGGCGCTGGGTTGCCAGCAAGAAGACTCACAGAATAGGAAGGCTTTCACTCCACTGTATGCTGCAACCTCTGTTGTTGCTACTAAAGGATGCGCCCTTATCTGTTGGCTGCCTCCTCTGTACAATGGCTCTCACTTCCCTTTACAGAAGAGAGAAGAAAGCTTTCTCCCGGGCTTTAGTTCCTTACTGTGTTCGGCTCCATCTGGGCTGTCACAGGAAGAGCTTCTCTGCAGGGGGCGGAGCAAGAAGAGGACACTTCTCTGCAGCCCCGATCATTGCTCCCGCCCAGCACTGAAGACATCAGAGCTCAACAAATGGCAGAATGAAGATGTGACAGGATGGATGGATGGATGTCTTCTGCACCCGTGAGTCCCTATCTAGTCTGCCTTCCAATCTGTACCTGGCTGTGCTGTAAACTTGCCCTGTACTTTGCTAGATGTGAAAGTGAAAGTAAAATGGATTCATATAGTGGGAATATACTGAGATGTTTCAGTATTCTACAAAGTGTAAAATAACTCCATTCCATTCTGTGACTGACACTTGTAGCTGCAGGCAGCAAAGATGGATATAGTGGTGATGGAGCACAGTGAGAATTGGTTGCTATGTAAGTTTCTTTCCTTTGTGCTCTTCATGCACATGGCAGTGACAGTTCTCCTGATCTCCCTCCTGTGTGTCCTGCTACATTTATCCCCTGCCTCTACATTACAGCCCAGTGCAAGCATATGAAATGTGCAGAATTGCTTTGATAGCCCCAGGATCTCAGCAAAGATGGAGGAGTTGTCCTGAAGCACAGAGCTCTTCATGTACAGACTGGGGCAGTGCTGGGGAGAAATCTTGGGAGTTTCTAGCTGTAGAAACACATTATTTCAGCAAGCTGCAAATGCCATATACCCTGTTGGGAATCAGAGCTCCCTGTGCGATAGTGTGACCTCCTCATTCTCTTTCCCACACTCACTTCAAACAGGTGAGAAGAAGCAGAGGTGTGCTGGTGTGGAGTGGTGGGTCCTGCTTTCCATAGGCTAGTGATGTATGCAGTGCCATCTTAATCGCATTATAGGCCCCCGGGCAATGCAGTGCAATGGGAACCCACCTACACAATCACCCACGAGAATAAAATTACAAATTATCGATAATGCGATATTTATTGGTACAGCAGTGCCAGGCTAATGACAGCTTCCAAGTTTTTCAGCTGGGTCCGGTGAACACACACACAGGCGGGAGTCAGACTGGACTGTCCTGTGTGTGCCTGTTCCCTTGGAGGTAGACAGACATTCCTGCAGTTGTGGGCTCCCCCTCCACGGCCCAAGTGGCCTGATAGCCGCCCAGGGCCGAGAGGCGCTTGCCACCTGTTAAGTTTGGTGGTGGGATGCACACGGGAATCAGGACTAATGCTTGGCTGGGGCTGGGTTGCTGGGCAGGTGGGGCCCCCGGGCAACTGCCCAGCGTGCCCATTCAGTAAGATGGCCCTGGATGTATGTTCTGAATTGGTCTAGAAACTAGCAGGAATGTAGTAACAGATCAAACTGTCAGGATTACTTCACTCCTAGCAAACCAAATTCAAAATACATTTTGTCACAATCACATTGTGATCCTGGTGTTGGTGTCAACTAGCCAGCAAGAGGAGAGGACAGGGAAACTACTGACCCGTTCCTACAGCATCAATTCCTCACCAGCCATACTGACAAAGGACATTCCACACTTTCTGTCAGCATGGTAGCAATGTCAGGTGATGACATTCTCTGCTCTCACTAGCAAACCTGTCACCAGCAACAGGGTCACAAGTGTAAAGTAGACATTAAAGTGACATTAAACCCACAAGTAAACATTATATTGCAGGTTACCAATTCTTAGTTGTGAAGGCTGCATTTGTTTTCCTTTTTTAGGCTTTCTTTCTTCCAATTGTTTTTATCTGGTGATCCAGCGAGCAAGTCTGTTTTTCAAAAGAACAAGCTCACTTGCAGTTAGAGATGTGACTAACCATTTACCACTGGCAGGGGTGCTTACAAAGGTCAGCATATATTTCAGTAAAACCTTTATACTAAGAGAAAAAAAATGTAACAGTTAATGATTATAAAGTGGGAGCTGGAGTTTGGGTTCAATTTGTTAGTGTATCTAAATCTGCTAGTTCATCTAACACTCCCTTCCCCCCAGACTGATAGCACTGCTGTCTGCTGTGCTGCCTGAGCTTCTTTATCCAGAGTGGGAGCGCTCTAATAAAGCAGGTGTGCTACTGGCCAGAGCACCAGATGACAAACGGTAGAAAAAAAGCCTAAGAAAAGAAAACGCATGCAGCCACCACATTTAATAATTGGTAAGCTACAATATATTACATTTTTGGTTTTCAGGTAATTATTTCTTTAAGTGAACCACTCCCCAGTTTATGCACCCTAAAGTATTGTAGATATTCGGAACAAACAGTAAAAGAACTTTAAAGTGGACCCTCCCCACCCTAAAAACCTTTGGATCTTCTGAATGCCCCCCTTCCACAATCATAAAAGTCTGAACTCTGCGTCATTTGCTACTGAGCCCTTGCACTGTTCGTGCCCTTACATCTCTTGCCACACCCAATAGTCAGCACAGTGAAAGCCGCATCTAATTTTTGCCACACGCTGCACTTTCCTCTAGAAGCAGGTCCCAATTTATTATTTTAAAAATAACCCCGTTACTGACTCCTGCACTCACTTTTTATTGTTCCCAACCCTTGCACTTTCTAATTTATCCAATCCTGACTTCTGCACTCTATATGTAGGTATAATGATCAGGTGTGGCTAACAGGTATAGGTAAGATGATTAGTCATATGTGGCCTGGGGGGGGGGGGGGCGCAATTTGAAATGTTCGCCCTGGGCGCTGGATGGCCTTGTACCAGCACTGCCGGTCCTCATCCTGACGGACCACAAGAATCTGACCTACCTTTCTGAGGCCAAGAGATTGACACCACGTCAGGCCAGATGGGCTCTGTTCTTGTCACGTTTTAATTACGTGGTCTCCTACCTACCCGGTTCCAAGAACATCAGGGCGGATGCCTTATCACGGCAGTACTCCGACCTGTCCAGGGAGGAGTCGATTCCGACTTCGGTCATACCTCCGAATCAGATCCTGGCCGCCATTCGCACCAGCCTGACCTCTCCCCTGGGTGAGCAGATTTTGGCGGCTCAATCTGGTGCTCCCTCTGAGAGACCCAACGGCAGATGTTTTGTGCCTGAGGAGTTGCGCACTCGGTTGTTGCGAACCTACCATAACTCCAAGACCGCGGGGCATCCTGGAAAGAATCAGCTGTCCTGGGCTGTTTCACGTCTGTTCTGGTGGCCTTCCCTACGTTCCGACATCGCCGCATATGTAGCGGCATGCTCCGTTTGTGCCCAGAGTAAGTCCCCTCGGCACCTTCCGTTGGGCCTTCTGCAACCCATAGCCACCGGGGAGTGCCCATGGTCACACCTGGGGATGGATTTCATTGTGGACCTCCCTGCATCCCGAGGCCATACGGTCATTCTCATGATTGTGGATCGATTTTCCAAAATGTGCCACTGTGTTCCTCTCAAGAAGTTACCCTCTGCACAGGAGTTGGCCACGATTTTTGCCAGGGAGGTCTTCCGGTTGCACGGTTTGCCCAAGGAGATTGTGTCGGATCGGGGGAGTCAGTTTGTGTCCAGGTTCTGGCGCGCCTTTTGCTCCCAGTTGGGGATTTATCTCTCCTTCTCCTCGGCCTACCACCCTCAGTCCAATGGGGCCGCAGAAAGATCCAATCAGGCCTTGGAACAATTCCTTCGTTGCTATGTCTCCGATCACCAAGACAATTGGGTTGACCTCCTGCCTTGGGCTGAGTTTGCCAGGAACACGGCGGTGAACTCTTCCTCTGGGACGTCTCCCTTCATGGCCAATTATGGGTTCCAACCTGCCGTGTTACCGGAGGTATTCTCTCCCCAGGATATTCCGGCTGTGGAGGATCACCTTTCCGTCCTACGTGCTTCTTGGGTACAGATCCAGAAGTCCCTTGAGGTCTCTGCGCAGCGCCAGAGACTCCAGGCTGATCGCAGACGAGCGCCTGCTCCTTCCTACCAGGCCGGAGACCGGGTATGGTTGTCCACCCGCAACCTCAACCTTCGAGTGCCCACTCCCAAGCTGGCGCCTCGCTTTGTTGGTCCCTTCCGAGTGCTTCGCAGGGTAAACGCGGTAGCCTATGCCCTTGCGCTTCCTCCTGGCATGCGGATCTCCAACGTGTTTCATGTCTCCCTGTTGAAGCCACTGGTGTGTAATCGTTTCACTTCCTCGGTTCCTCGGCCCCGTCCGGTCCAAGTGGGCAATCGTGAGGAGTATGAGGTGAGCAATATCCTGGACTCACGCCTGGTCCGCGGTCGGGTGCAGTTTTTGGTTCATTGGCGTGGTTATGGTCCAGAGGAGCGTTCCTGGGTTCCCTCCGCAGATGTTCATGCTCCTGCCTTGCTCCGAGCCTTCCACGCACGCTTCCCTCAGAAACCGTTCTTTACTCCGCGGAGGAGGGGCCCTTGAGGGGGAGGTACTGTCATGGTCTTACCTTCTTGCTGTTCTCCTTCGTTTGACATGTGCTGGCGGCCATCTTGGTTTCTGGGTTTCTTGTAGCCTCCCACCCTGCGGCTCCTCCTTCCCACTGGGAGGAGCTGGATGCCTAGCTCATATATATATAGGAGGTCTGTGGCTTCAGTTCCTTGCTTGGTCCTCCTGTGTTCACATGCTTCTAAGACTGCTGCTGCTTCTGGTCCCTGATCCTGGCTTCGTCTGACTACCCTGCTGGTTCCTGATCCTGGCTTCGTCTGACTACCCTGCTGGTTCCTGATCCTGGCTTCGTCTGACTACCCTGCTGGTTCCTGATCCTGGCTTCGTCTGACTACCCTGCTGGTTCCTGATCCTGGCTTCGTCTGACTACCCTGCTGGTTCCTGATCCTGGCTTCGTCTGACTACCCTGCTGGTTCCTGATCCCGGCTTCGTCTGACTACCCTCCTGGTTCCTGACCTCTGGCTTCGCAAGGACTCTGCCTCGGTTTCGCCTTCCGTTTGGACTTTTGCTTTACAGCTTGATTTTCAATAAAGCCTTCTTATTTTCACTTATCTGTTGTTGTACGTCTGGTTCATGGTTCCGTGACAGTAATGAAGGTAGAGAAGGCTTTCGGGTGAAGGGTGCGGGCCAGTGGCCTGCCGCACTTGTCTTGTAGTTTGTATTGATGAAGGGCCAGTTTTCCTTCATATGTACGAGCAGAGGCTTCATACAGTTCCCGAAGTTGAGATCTTGCTACAGAGATGTCAGAAAGAGTGTCTGCAGAGGGGGATTTCTTGTGGTCAGATTCTAGGGTTCGGAGTTTGGTTACTGCTGCCTCTATAGTGGCAGAGCGCTCTTTTTTAAGGCGGGCCCCAAGTTGGATAAAGATGCTTTGCAGAACCGCTTTGAGTGCCTCCCATTGCATGGGGAGGGAAGTGGGATCGTCAATATGGTCTGAGAGAAAGTTAGTAATGGTCTCTGTGATTTTGCTAACACAGTCGGGGTTCATAAGTAATGAGTCATTGAGACGCCAAGTCCTTTCTCTGACCGGCGTAGCGGGGGGAAGAAGCGTAAGGTAAATCGGTGAGTGATCTGACCAGACCATAGTGCCTATCTCACAGTCGGGGGACCAGTCCAGGCAGCTGTGGTCCATGAAGAAGTAGTCTATCCGACTGTAAGACTGGTGAACTGAGGAGAAGTATGTATAGTTCCTAGTATTTGGATATATGACCCTCCACTAACTGACATTTTTGACACTTTTGGGGGGAACCAGTGACATTACTACAGTAATCAGTGCTAAAAATATGCACTGTTACTGTTATAATGACACTGGCTGGGAAGGAGTTAACCCAGGGGCAATCAAAGGGTTAAATGTGAGCCTAGGGAACACAGGGGCTCTGTGTTGATGGCTGAGAGAACAACGATCTGCTGTGTTTACAACAGCAGATCGCTGTTCTCTCTTCATAGGGAGTGATCACGGGTGTCCAGTGGCAATAGCGACCGCCGACCCTATGGATCGGCTTCTCCGCTGGAGAGTTGGCGCATGCACGCCCCCGGATCCTTCCTGTGGACCACCGTACAGGTACGGCGATTTGCGGGAAGCTGTCGACCTGCCACCATATATCGACGGCGGCTGGATGGCAAGTGGTTAAAAAAGGCCTGGATTCTTTCCTAAGTAAACATAATATAATTGGGTACTAATATTTATAGGTAAAGTTGATCCAGGGAATATCTGATTGCCTCTTGGGGGATCTGGAATTAATTTTTTCCCCTGCTGGAACAAATTGGATCATGCTTTGCTGGGGTTTTTCACCTTCCTCTGGATCAACTTTGGATATAGGATTGTGTATATGGGATTGTATGGTTGTTTTTTTTTGTTTTTATTGGTTGAACTAGATTGACTTGTGTCTTTTTTACCTAGCTAATTACATATTGCATGCTTTCATAAAATCATAGCAGCCATTTCAGAATATTGTAACACACATGCATGGTTCATTGAAATCAATAACCCTGCAGGTAAAAACACACAAAATCTTGTTTAAAACACATTTTTTTAATGCAAGTATGTGAATGAGGTCTTAGGCCCATCCCTGATCCAGCTATATTCATTTAGCGTGGGTCTGTGGTCACCTTGATGCCAGGCCAAGCACCTGTCTTTGTTTGCTAGCCATATCTTCATAATATCAAGCAAAGAATCAAAAATGCTAATTGAATTTTGAAACAAATACCCATGCCTAAAAAATTGAATTACTCTCCTTATGCATGTTACTGATTTGGTCTGTTTGGAATTGAAGAATTTTCTTTTCATCGGGGCCTCTGAATGGGGGATGCTTGTCAATCAAGTGTTCACTCAATCTTTAGCACACCACGTTCTTGTTAGATGGCCAATGCAGAGAGGGAAGGGAATAAAGGAGGATTAGACTGTGCAAAATCCCGTTCAGCGCACAGGGATATAATACAAAAGGCAGAAGCTAGAGAAAATCAAATTCCTCCCCACTTCAGCTCACCATACCAACTACTTAAAAAACATAATAATAGTAAATCCATGATATATTTGTGGCTGGAATTCTTTTTTTTTGCACACAATTTTGAAAGACATCTTAATAGCTGCCTTCCAGTACTACTGCTGGGAGATAATGAATGAGTTCACATTACGCATTCTTTGCACTCTTCATGTGTGATCTCCCACAAGTTGCTAATGAAAGAAATCATCAAAATATGTGTACAGGCTTTTATCCAGACAAGAGGTTTCCCTTTGATTTATAACAGGTTTGTATGAAAAATGCCAGCATGTAAGAAGATGATTTTTTTTTCCTGCAGTATGATACTGTCAGCAGTTTAATGATTATGTAGCAGCAGCAGACTTCAGATGCTTCGTTGGCTGGGAGTCTCCTATGTGCTCTTTACGTCAGCGTAAGACGTTGCACAATCTACTTATGATTCACTGCACTGTTGGTTCATTTCTTTCATCACGGATACTTGTATAGTAATGGCAATTAACATACATGTGTATATTCCCATTAATGTCTACCCTTAAAGCGATTGTAACCCTAAAAGGAAAAAAAAGCTTCTGTTTCTTTAAGGCATGTGCCATGTAATTTGTCCCTTTCTTTGTTGTAAAATACCTGGTTAAACCGTTCCTGTTCTTGTGTCCCCATGTGAGCTGACCACGGTAAACATGGCTGCTGATCCATGATATCGTGGTCAGTTTACATGCCTCTGTAATCCCGCTCTCTACTCTAATTCTCTCCCTCTTCCCCTCCCTCCCTGCCTGTCAGTTCCAAAGCCTGTGTGTGAGAGCCGATCTACACCCCGCCCCTCCCCTCATGCTGTTCTTCCCTGTGGCTTGAAAATAACATATATAAATAACTGCCATCCCCTCTGTTTTATCAAGATGTAAAGTGCTGTGTGTCCGATTTTATTTTTTCATTCTAATCCTAAATAACTTTTCTCACAGCACCAATGTGCGGTCACGGGATCATCCTCTTCTGGCCGGCTGACGTCAGAGGGGTATCTGAGCTCCTCCCTCTGCATTCCTTAAATCAGGGACGGAGAAAGGAGGAGGGCACGTGACAGCACAGAGGCGCTGTGGGAAAGGTATTTAGCATTAGAATTGAAAAAGAAAATGGACAGCACTTCATATCTTGATAAAACAGAAGGGATGGCAGTTATTGAATATACTAAATTTACAACCACTTTAACCTCTTGCCGCCCATGCTATACCCTGGGCTTCTAAGCCAGGAGGGCGTCAATGGATGTTCTCCCCTGATCATGCTGCCCGCTCGCCCCTTCTGACTTGACTGATCACAGATCAAGGTAAAATGCCAATTACAGTGGCCCTTTACCACGTGATCAGCTGTCAGCCAATGACAGCTGACCACAGGACGTAAACACACGCCGATTATTGACTTTTCTCTCCTCACGCTGATAGGCTTCTATTACAACAGTGCCCACAAGTGCTGCTAATCATAGCCCACCAGTGCTGCTACTCAGTGCCCATCAGTGCCACCTATCAGTGCCCATCAGTGCTGCCAATCAGTGCCTAGTAGTGCCTCATCATCAGTGTCACCTATCAGTGCCGCCTATAAGTGCTCCTCTCAGTGCCACCTATCAGTGCCTCCTCATCAGTGCCCACCAGGGATGCCTCGTGCGTGCCCATCAGTGCCACTTATCAGTGCTAATCAGTGCCACCTATCAGTGCAGCCTCATCAGTGCACATCAGTGAATGGAAAAAATTACCTGTTTGCAAAATTTTATAACAAACTATACATTTTTTTTTTTTTTCAAAATGTTTGGTCTTTTTTTGTTAGTTTAGGAAGAAATAAAAAACCCAGTGGTGATTAAATACCACCAAAGAAAGCTCTATTGGTGTGTAAAAAATTGATAAAAATTTAATTTGGGTACAGTTTTGCACAACCACGCAATTCTCATTCAAATTGTGACAGAGCTTTAAGCTGAAAGTGCCCTGGGCCTGGGCATGAAGTGCCCAGTAGGCAAGTGGTAAAGGAGCTGACAATCTAAGGCCCTTATCGCCATGCTTACAGTACATACACATACCGGGGCCAATTTGGATGGAAGCCAATTACCCTACCAGCATGTAAGAACCCATGGAGTACCTACAGAGTACCCAGAGGAAAGCCACACAAGCACAGGGAGAACCTGCAAATTCCATGCAGGTGGTTCCCTGGTTTGGATTTAAACTGAGGACCCTAGTGTTGCGGAGGTGCTAACCACTAAGTCACTGCTTGTTTTTGAATCACCAAATGTAGCTTCTCCACCAATAGAATTCAGTCTAAGTTCCTCGTGATATCCCTGGATACAGGCACTCGATTCGTATCACTTGTGTCAGTGCATTTTTTACATTCTCAGAACTGTGCAGCATTCTTACTACGTAAATCTACGAGGAAGGAAACATCTGAAGCATTTCCCAATAAATATATTGTTTGGGTTGGATAGAGGAAAGAGAACCTTTGTATAATTTGGTAGCTCTTTACCATCAACAAAAAGCTTTGCCCCACAGGCCAGATAGTGACGTGAGTATTCCGTAAGGTAATCGAGTTTACAAGAGTGGACAGCAGAATTAAAAGAGCTGTCCACTGTAAGAAGCCCAACTGTCTAAGAGGAACCATGCTGACTTCTTTTCTCTTTTATTTCTCACACGTACATTGAAAGAGTTATTTATTACCTCAACTCGGCTTGATTTTTTTTTTTTTCTCTCTTTAGCATCCCCAGTCACTGTAAATCCCCATAAGTCTAACAGGTTTGACACTAGTGTCTCTATTTGGTTCTCATGTCAACACACAGCATAAGGGGCCCCATGCAGTCTTGCTCATTAAAACTCAGCGTAGTCTGTTAAAATGATTTCTTGCGCATATCTTAGCTTCTTTGGCATGTGGAACGTGACAGCTACAGTCATTGCAGATCTTGCTTGGGGTTTAGGAAGCTATTTCTGACAGCGAATTAAATGTCTGAAGACTGTAGAGAAGTAGTTAAATCAGCGTCAGTTTTAACATAAATCAAAAGAACTAAAAAAACGTCATGCTGTGGGGAGTGAGTCTATAGAGAAGATGATGTTGGTGCAGAAACAAAAACCTGACAGGAGTAGTATCACCCACTGAGAAAAGCACCGAGTGAACTGTATGTAACATTAAGACAACTGTTAACCTGTCAGTGCTTTCTTAGTTACTGCTGGCTTCACTGAAGTTGTACAACTGAAAAGGACGTCTTATTTTACCGGCATTTTTTGGGGGTAGAAAGCATGTACACTGCTGTTTTTGTGACACATATAGCAATCCTAATTATTCTTGAATCCCCTTAGTTAAGGTAAAGAAGACATATAAGGATACCATAATGATTTTAAGCAATACATATGCCAGGACCACCGCTGGCAGGACCAATACTGTTCGACCCTGATGCTTTAGATTAGGTGTGATCTGGATTTCCCATCAGAGTGGTAGCCTCCATCCCAAATTTCATACAAACAGGAAATGCATTTGCCCGGGGGACTTTAAATGAAGCTACGCACTCAAAAATAACATGGTGCAGTGTTATACCAATAGTGCAAGTATGGATAATAATCACATTCAGTAAAACCAGGTTGGACTGATCAATAGTAAAATACATGTACAATGTGTACAATATAAAAAGTATACAAGTAACAGCATCAACATACATTGTGAGCACATACAAGCATGTTACAAAAGACATGATAAAATATAGCACCCTTTATACTCTGCGCGTTTCACGAAATATAATTCGCTTCCTCAGGAGTAGGTGTACATCATGAATCTATAAGGTAAATTAGTATTGTAAATGATATGTGTGTGCACATATGGAGTGTCAAATAAAAGACGGAGCAAACATGAAGGCTCCATACTTACAAGATCAATCTTAGCATGGAAGCACTGGAAACGGTGGTCTGCTGGAAGGTCTGACCCGGGAGCCGCGGGGAGGCTCAGGTGGGCACAGGGGTCACAGGGAGAGCAGGACTGCTGGTGACAATGTGTGTGTCCATGTAAATAGATTTAGGTTGAAAACAACCCAGGAAGCCAATCAGTGACTGATGTAAAGGAGTAAATATAAATAATAGTATAAATCGATCGACATAAGTGATACCAAATGGCAAAAACAAGGCATAAAAAATATGATGGACGAAGGGGTGTGTGGGTTAGTGGAGACATCAAATACCCATACATGTTGGTGATACATGCATTTTTTCCATCCTCTTTGTGAACAGCACCTGGTTTCAGGTAGGTTTGGCTGGTTTTCTGATTCCGGGGACCGCAAGGCGCCTCAAGCCCTGCCTCCCCCCGCCATGCTCGGCTGCGCTGAGCCAGAGGGGGAAGGGGTCTTGATGCGCATTGGCGCCATGTCTCCCGCACTGGATGTGTGGCGTCCGCACCTAGGTGGGCGCTGCATGCCAGCGTGGTGATCTAATTTAATGATTTTTAGTTTAACATTTTATGACATTGTAATCATGGGCGATTTATGTGATGCTATTAAGATACATGTTCCCCCTCAGGTACTCATATTGAATTGATTTCTTCTTTTCGCTACTCATTAGTAAACAGGTGTTGAATTTTATACCACTCCTTATGCTGATAAGATTATTAAGTCTTCATTCATGGACTACACAAAAATGGAGTCTCTATCTACCATGGCGTTCAATATTAGGCCCTTAGAAAATGACCGCATCCATTCAATCTTTGCACTCGGTTATAAAAACTTGTCCAATGCGATTCCTCCGTCATCCCCTGAAGAAGTCACGTAACAGTGACGTAACGCGTAGGCGGAGAAGGAGACAGAGAATACTGGAAGCAACGCTTGTGCTTATGCAGATGTAATGCCTGTGAGCTACCGCTGGATGCTTTTAACCTAAATCTGTGAGTGTATGCTGCATTTTTTGAATAAATCTTTTAATTTACTACACTATGAGAGTATCCTTCTGTACCCCCATTTATGAACATATGAGAGATGAGTGATCCATACAATTCCTGATAACAGCAGTCAGGATTAGGTCTGGTATATGGTGGAAACCTACGAGCTGAGGACATCTAGTGGTGAAAAAAGAGTATGATCTTACACAGACAATAACGCTCTCAATGTTTTGGTGTCAACAAATGGTAACGTACCCTGTTATTGCTAAGAAAGCTCTGGAGATTTTCATACCGTTTGTTACAACATATCTTTGCGAGCAATCCTTTTTGAGGATGCTGGACATAAAAACGAAGAAAAGGAACAGACTTTGTTGCGAAAATGACATGAGAGTGGCACTTGCCAAGGTAAAGCCGCGCATTTCTGAATTGGTCTCTGAAAGACAACAGCAGAAGTCACACTGATTTGCAGTAAATATTCATTATTATGTTTTTGTTTTTGTATGAAAATCATGTTTTAATGGTTTTGTTCATTGTGTGCACCCATGTATAAATATATACCTAAATATATAGCTATGTTTTGAATTTGAAAAAATCATATTTTATTTTTCCAATCAAGAAGGGTTCAGTGAATGCGCATATGAAACTGGTGGGGCTCAGTACCTCCAACAAGGTTAAGAACCCCTGTCCTAAAGGATATACTTATACTACATGCCTATAGTATATCAAGCTGTTTTGAGGTGAGAGGCTAGAGAGCACAGTTTTGCCAACTAATTCCACACAAGATTATTTATTGGAGTTTTTTTGCACAGTGCACTTGGATGGTTCAAGCAATTGCACTTTACATTAATGTGTGGATGAATATGGATTGTTACGACATTGTATATATGCATTTATGGTTATTTCAATATCTTGATAGAGCACTTGACACCTTTTTTTTAAGAATTTCTGCACTTTATAGTTTAAAGGTCCTATTGCATCAGCCAGCTGAGGGAGCACAACACTTATATTTTTTATTTTGTATATATATATATATATATATATATATATATATATATATAATATATATATACACATATAAAATTATTTACCCACAGTTGATTGATCAAGAGGAAGGCAAAGAAAAAACTCAAAAAAAGCATGATCCAATTAGCTCCAGCAGGGTAAAAAATGTCTTCCTGATCCCCCAAGAGGCAATCGGATATTCCTTGGATCAACTTTACCTATAAATATTAGTATCCAGTTATATTATGTGTATCTAGGGAAGAATCCTACTGAGCTGGAAAGAACCACCCCTTGAGGGAATCTATTCCACATTTTCACAGCTCTTACTGTGAAGAAGCCTTTCTGTATTTAGAGGTGAAATCTCTTTTCCTCCAGACGGAAAGAGTGCGTTCTTGTCCTCTGTGATGACCTTAAAGGGGTTGTAAACCTCAGAAAAAAAAAGAAATAAAAAGAAAAACCTGAAAGACAAAGGCATAATGAGCTAGTATGCATTGCATACTAGCTTATTATGAAATACTTACCTTAGAACGAAGCCCCCACAGTGCTGCCCGCTCACCGATAACACGGCAGACATTTTCAGCCGTCCTTCTTCCTGGTTTGCGTCCTCCGGCCATCTGATTTGCCGGAGGTGCAATGATTACTCCCACGGCACAGAGCTCTGAAGGAACGGCACGGGTGGCTGTTCTAAAGTCACCTAATTTCCCCTTGTCACTTACCTTCTAATACCTTTGCACTTCTTGCACAGAAATGGGCCTTCACCCATTCACAATAAACTGTTTATTACCTTGTAAACATGAAAAATAAATTGTTTTAAATATTAGTTTATGACATATCACTCTTCTTACTCTTGGCCGTAAAGTCCCAATTACTTGGTTTGAGGCACCAAACCTAAAATGCAATTTGAAGAATTTCTCTCTTTTAAAAGGGTTGAGAAAGGCTGGTCTAAACAAACACCAAATCCAGTTATTATGTGATGCTCGTAAAGTAAATAATACACTTCCTTCACATTTCCAGACTGAGTCAAGTCCTCCTTCATTTGTGTCTCACATGCTCTAACTCCCCAACACTGCAGCTTTTCAGCAATAGAGACAGTCAGGACCAGATTGGGACAAAAAATCGGCTTGGGCATTTTAGACTGAGCAGCCAATATTTCCAGGGACCGGGGGGGGAGATTTTTGGGGGGCGGCTGGTGACAGGATATTCAAAGTAGGTCCTCTAATGTACAGGGGATACTGTGATATAAAGGTGACTGCACTGAAAAGGGGCACTCTAATGATTACAGTGCCCCTAGAAATCATGTCCCCCCTTTTAATCTCTGCCTACTGTGCAGATCTTCAGCTCCTTCTGTCCCTGCTCTCTTACATCAGAGTCCGCACAGTCCCCCTTACATCAGAGTCCGCACAGAGCCCCCCCCCCTTAGTTTAGAGTCCGCACAGAGCCCCCCCTTAGTTTAGAGTCCGCACACAGCCCCCCCTTAATTTAGAGTCCGCACAGAGCCCCCCCCATACATTAGAGACCGCACAGAGCCCCCCATTCATTAGAGTCTGCACAGAGCCCCCCTTGCATTAGAGTCTGCAAAGAGCCCCCCTTACATTAGAGTCGAACAGAGCCCCCCTTACATTAGAATCCGTGCAGAGCCCCCCATACATTAGAGTATGCACAGAACCCCCCTTCCAGTAGTTTTATATACTATATATAGAGGCAGGAGAGAGGGTGAGCTTACTCACCCCAGGATGGAGGCTCAGGCACAGGCTGTCTGCAGATTTTCTCCTCTGGGTTTAAATATCCCCAGGGCGTGTGGGCGGGGCAGACTCAGGAGGAGAGGGGCGGGAGGAGCAGACAAGCTCTCTCTCTCCTCTCGCATCCCTGTAGAGACAGGAGGGGAACTGTCAGCGGAGGCTCTGAGATATACACAGCTCAGCCCTGCACCCGGAGGATACACAGGCATGGCCGCACAGCGGTAGGCAAGCGGTGGTCGCGGCCTTTGTTATCCCTGTCCAGGCCACGGTCGCCGCTTACCTCCTGCTGTGCGGCCTGATCATCAACCGGAAACGGAGAGGGTGGCCCCAGCCACCGGGCATATGCCCAGTCCCTATGGCCAGTCCGGGCCTGGAGAGAGTGCTGTTAATCTTGAAAGCACTGGTCGGGACAGAGCAGGTAAGTATAACATGATTCCTATTAAATAAAAAAAAGAAGAAGCTTTATTATCACTTTAAGGGAGAAGTTTAATTTTTACAAATTATTGTGCTGAGGTTTAGGCCCCTTTCATGCGGGGCAGATCCGTTTTCACGGACTCCACTTGCTCATCCTGGATCGCTTCGTTGATTCTCGCTGAGCAGGCCGATGACAGATCCGTCTCCGTTCACTGTGCAGAGATGGACCTGTCAGAGTCCCGCTCTCCTCTATGGGAGATTGGATGAGAATGGACAGGACGCTGTATGGATGGTGATCGTATCGCCATCCGTTTGTTTTCAGCAGATCTTGTCGGATTGGATACCAGGCAGGTGTCAGCGGACACATCTCTGCAGACATCTGCCTCCCCATAGAGTAGATAGGTGGCCGATTAGGTCTGCCTGAAAAACAGACAGACGGACCTGATCGGTTCGATAGTGTTAGCCCCCGTTCACACTAAGGCGACCTGTGAGGCGACCTGGTCGCCTCACAGGTCGCCGTAGGTCGCCTTCCATAGGGAAGCTGCGGACCCGTTCTAATAGGAGCGACACAAGTCGCTCCGACTTAGAAAAAGGGTCCGGAGCTTCTTTGGGGCGACCCGGAGGCGACCGCCATAGACTTCAATGTTATGAAGTCCGTGGCGGCCGCTCCGAGGTTGCGGCACGCTGCTCGCACCGCGACCTCCGAGGTAGCGTCACGTGTATGTGAACGGGGGCTGAAAGGGGCCTAATATGTGTTTGTTAGACTTCTGCCTGTAACATAGTAACAATTAAATACATTTATTTTTTGGATAAAAGAACTGTTGTATATGTTTCTGTGTACACAATAAGCAAGCAAATTTGTCACACCTACAATTCATTGTGGTGCACTGCATGAACTGCTCAATTAATGATCTCTCTGTGCCCAGTTAGGACTGAGCCCCTCATGCAAATAAAATATCTACATCCCCGATGAGAATGGAAATTCTGCTCTGAATGCAGGGGCAGTGCAGCATTATGGCCACATCAACACAGAAAGCTGCATTAGGTAAACTTCCCTGGCAGGCTCGACAGGTATTTGTGAGACTTTGCAGGGGGAGTTCGAGAAAATTGCAAATGCAGTTATAATTAAGTTCTGCAGCACATTTGTTTTAGTGGAAGGCTATAGTTCTACTTTAAGGGAATGGATTACAGCCAGTGTTATGGTCAAAAGGTAGAAGGTTAAAGTGTTACTAAACCCACAACAGTAAAATCAGTCTGTATATGCAGTAAAGCATGCTTCTTATACTCACTGTGGAACCTTTAACCTACCCTAATTTACCTTGGGTTAATCCTTTGCATTGTGTATAAAGGCTGTTTGATCCTGTCTCTCCGATCCTCCTCTTCTTTCACTGTCTCCAAAAAATAACCTGATATTTACAGAGCCAGGGGACAGGCTGCACATGCTCAGTTTGGTGTATTGCAAGAGAGTTTTTTTTCTTGGGAGAGTGCATGTGATCAGCACAGGGCCAATCAGCACTGTCCAGACAGAGGATCAGGGGAGAATGAAAACTCCTCCTACAAGGTTTACTAGGAACTGATACACGTCACAAGACTGCTATATACCGCTGATAAGAAAAGGTTTTTATCTGTTTGTATTTACTAAAATGATTGCAGTTCCATGTTCTCTGTACTGTGGTAGACCATATATAGTGAATGCAGGTTCTGTGTATAATAACACTTTAAACAGGCCGAGAATTAATGTGTAATATTAAGAATTAGGTTAAGTCTTAGGCCCCTTTTACACTTGTGGACCGTTTAGATCCGCCTGCCAGTTTTTCAGGTGGATCTGAACGGATGCCCCATGCATCTCTATGGGGCATCGGATGTCAGCAGAGACATGTCCGCTGACCGCTGACATCCGATCCTGTCCGTCAAATCCAGACGAATGGAAACCCTAATTTTCCATCCGTCTGGTGGATCGGATGAGAACCGGCCGCCTGTCCCCCATAGAGGAGAGCGGGGATCTGACACCTCCATCTCCGCACACAGAGCAGAGACGGAGCTGTCATCCACCTGCTCAGCGGGGGATTGGTGGACCGATTCCCCGCTGAGCAGCACGGCTCCGTCGACGGTGCGGTGTGAAAGGGGCCTTAGGGTTAGATTTTTTTTTTTTTCAGGCTGTGACGATCTGTCCACAGCTACACTGTGTTCACAGATCCCTGGCAGCCAGTTCCTGCTATCCCGGAGTGGATAGGAAAAGTTTAGATTGGATGACCTACATGCTCACCTGTGACCTCTACTGGACCTTCCTTAGTGCTGCAGTTCCACACCTTAACTCATTAGCAGAGCTTGAATTGAGGTCAGACCATTCAGCCGGTGCCTGAATAAAAATGTTGTTTGTCAGATGCCTGACTACTTCTATCTAGAACTGCTTTCTGGAATTGCTAGATTGTAGATTGTGTCTGCCACCTGCTTTTTTGACTATGCTCCTACTCAATATATTAGTACTAAACTTGGTTTCCCTGCTAGTCGGCTGTCATCATCCCATTTTTCCAATATATTGTGCTCTTGTGTGTTTGTAGTGTTGCATCGCCAACATCAGTGGTTCTGCTGAATTCCTGATACAATGCGGTTACTTCTTCCACAATTCCACTCATGACACAGAAGATTAACCATACCCCAGGATGCAGGTTAAGGGTTACATTAAAAGAGCTTCAGTCAGAGGTGAAACTAGAACCTTCAGGGGCCCGGTGCAAAAAAACATGAAGGGCCCCCTGGACCCCTTGCCGGGGCCCTTCCCTTCAAGCCTGGGGCTTTTCCCACTGATCCTGGGGCCCTTTACTTTAGTTGCGGGTCCCTTTATTATGGTCCTGCAGCAGGACCCTTTCACAAGTTCTGCAGTGGGCCCCCTTCCTGCCATATTGGGGCCTCCTCCCGATGGTGGAATACCAGGGCCCGGTCGCAAGTGTGACCTTTGCGATCCTGGAAGTTCACCCACTGGTGTCAGTAGTTTTTATTTTTTGGTATTTTAATTGTATTATTTTTTATCATTTTATTTTATTTTTTTACAATGTCACTGAATATGACTCTGTCCATTCAGAAAAGGAAGGAGCTGGTAAATTACATGATGCACAGTGGGGGCAGCACAGTAGGGGGGGACCAGAGGAGCACACAGGGGCCCAGAGACAGCAGAACACAAGTGAACTGGATAGGAGGAGTGGCGGGGGCAGCATAAAGAGGAACCAATCTCCTCCATTTTCCTCCGGCAGCTACAGGAGGAAAAATGAGGACAGTGAATTCTCTACATGCTGCCCCCGCAGCCCCTCCTAACCCTGGAGCATTGGGCCCAGGTGCAATTGCAACCCCTGCAACCTCTGTAGTTGCGCCCCTGGCTTCAGTCAGTTCCCCAAAAATTAAAAGTCAGCAGCTACGAACAACTGTAGTGGCTGACTTCTAATAAACAACACTTACCTGTCCAAGGATCCAGCGCTGTTCTCACCTGAGCTGTTTCTACAATAGTCTTCGGGTCCCTGGCGTCGCCATGTTAACTGTTAAGAAGCCGGCTGTGTCTCCTTGCAGCTTCACAGCTGGCTGGCTAATGCGCATGTGCAAGCTGCGCTGCTCTTTGTGAATGGGCCCGCAGTCTTCTGGGACCTCTGATGTATCCCAGAAGGTTGTGGGCAGGGAGAGAGAGGAAGAAGGACTTCTGGAGGATCTGCTGCAGCGATCTGACTGGAAGTGAGAGTGGGTACCTGGCGAAACCAGGACCCCTCTCTGCTGCCCCCCCCCCCCCCCATAAAAAATGTTTTCCAAATGTGGCAGAGGAGAGGGGGGAGGGTTAGCTTGAATGTTAGGGTTCTGGTTGAAGGTTGTTAAAGGTCAGGTATATTTTTGAATGCTGGGTTAGGCCAGCCATGTACGGTTGGAATGTTGGCTGGTTAAGCAGGAACCAGCCGAGATTCAAACTATGTATGGGCAGGCTGAATGTTGAAGAGAATACAATAGCTTGTGTTGATGAGAGAATCTAGTGAATTGTTTTCCTGCAACCCGTGGCCTGCATTATTCTGACAAGTTTTTGGAGTTGAAAGTCTTTTACCAAGAAATACCACAAAAATGTAATACATTGCAGCATTCCAATACTTAAGCCAGCCATAGACAGAACAATTTTCTTGCTCGATTCCCCTATCTACACAGACAGTGTTGATTGGGGAACCCCTCCCGTGGAAGCATTGTGGCGGGGGAAGCCGTCCCCGCTGGGAGAACACATTCATTTTTGCTAGCAGCTATAATACGGCTAGCAATAATCATATTGCATTGATCAACTTGTGTACAATCAACCTGCCCATACATGGTTCGAATCTCCGCCAGTCCCTGCTGAACCAGCCTAAAATTTAAACTGTCTATGGCTGGCTTTAGAGGTGGAGGCTGTTTTTTTTTTAAACGTTTTTTCTTATTTTTATCTGACTTACCCTTTTGGTTAAGACAACAGAAAAAGATAGGACTCTAGAACCCTGATCCCCTCCTTTTGTCCATGTCATTGAGGAGTGTGGTTCGGTAGTCAGGCAAACTATGTAATAAATATCAGTCAGCAGAGGCAGAGTATACAGAAAACGATCAGCTCACCAGATTTTCCACAAGCTCAAAAGGTATTTTTTGAACATATCAAGCAGGTATAACTTTACAATGCATAAATATGCATATACACCAAAATGAAGCCAATGAGAGAAGTTCATTGTTTGGCTTTTAATACACTTTAACCACTTGCCGACTAGACGACGCAGATATACGGTGGGAGGTCGGCAGGTTCCCGCGAAACAACGTACCCGTGCGTCGCTTAGCGGGAGCGATCGTGGGGGCGCGCCAGAGGGGAAGCTGATCTGCGGGGCCCGCAGCCGCGATTGCCACCGGGCACCCGCAATCGGTCCCTGTAGAGACAGAACGGCAGTCTACCGCTGTAAACACGGCATATCGCTGTTCTGTCAGCAATGAACCCAGGGCTTCTGTGTTCTTCCTATTTAGGAACACAGGTTTCTGTGTTCATTCCATAAGTCCATCCCCCACACAGTTAGAAAGCACCCCCTAGGGAAACATTTAACCCTTTGATCGCCCCTGGTGTTTACCCCTACCCTGCCTGTATAATTAGTACAGTAACTGTGCATATTGTTAGCACTGATTACTGTAGTTATGTCAGTGGTCCCCCCAAAAGTGTCAAAAGTGTCTGATCTGTCCGCCGCAATGTCACAGTCCCGCTAAAAATCGCTGATCGCTGCCATTACTAGTAAAAAAAATAAATAGATAAAAATGACATAAATCTTTCCCCTAGTTTGTAGACCCGATAACTTTTGCGGAAACTAATCAATATACACTTATTGGGGGTTTTTATTTACCAAAAATATGTGGCAAAATACAAATTGGCCTAAAATTATGAAAAAAAATTATTTTTTTATTTTTTTTTATTGGGACGTTATATAGCAGAAAGTAAAAAATATTGTTTTTTTTTTTCCAGAATTGTCGCTTTTTTTTTTTTTTTTTAGCACAAAAAATAATAATCACAGGGGTGATCAAATACCACCAAAAGAAAGCTCTATTTGTGGGGAAAAAAAGGGCATCAATTTTATTTGGGTACAGTGTTGCACGACCGCGCAATTGTCCATTAAAATAACGCAGTGCCGAATCGCAAAAAATGGCCTGGTCTTTAACCACTTGCCGACCGCTGCAACTACATATACTGCGGTGGTCAGCCCCTCCTGGGCAAAGTGACGTATCGGTACGTCACTCACCCGCGAGCCAATAGGGGGCGAGCGCGCGCCGCCGAAAGCATGCTCCCGCTCCCTCCCCCGCCCGTTCACTGCCATTACCGCTCGAGTGACCGGCGGCTCCAATGTCCGCCGGCCACTCGCGCTCTCCCGCTCTAATGTAAACAAAGCCACCTGTCATTCTCCCTGGTGTAACTGCAGAGATCATACGATCCTGCTATGTAGGATCGTATGTCTCTGTGGTTACATCAAAAGCCACGCCCCTTGACAGTTAGAAGCACGCCCCTAGGGACACACAAAACCCCTGGATCTCTAATAAAGTTAACCCCTTCCCTGCCAGTGTCATTTTTACAGTAACAGTGCATATGCATAGCACTGATTACTTTAGTAATGTCCCTGGTACCCCCAAAAGTGTCAAAAATGTCAGTCAAGGGTCCGATATGCCCGACGCAATGTCGCAGTCCCGCAAAAAAAAGAAATTGCAGATCGCTGCTATTACTAGTTAAAAAAAAAAAAACCAATAAAAATGACATAAATCTTTCCCGTAGTTAGTAAATGCAATAACTTTTGCGCAAACCAATCAAAATACGCTTATTGAGATTTTTTTTCACCAAAAATATGTAGCAGAAAACAAATTGGCCTAAATTGTTAAAAAATTTTGATTTTTAAATTTTTTTGGGGGGGGGGGAATTTCTTATAAAAAATGTGAAAAATATTGTTATTTTTTCAAAATTGTCGCTCTTTTTTTGTTTATAGCGCAAAAAGTAAAAACCGCACAGGTGATCAAATACCACCAAAAGAAAGCTCTGTTTGTGGTGAAAAAAGAACGTCAATTTCATTTGGGTACAGCGTCGCACGACCGCGCAATTGTCTGTTAAAGTCACGCAGTGCCGAATCGCAAAATAGGCCCTGGTCTTTGAGCAGCCAAATCCTCTGGGGCTTAAGTGGTTAAGGGTGTAAAACCTCCTGGTCCAGAATTGGTTAAGCAGTCAAGCATGCAGGTTCCTGTACCTGTCTTTTTTTTTTTATTTATAATATCCTATGCCTATCTTTATATTGTCCTTTGCTCATGACCACCACTAGAGGGCCCTGTTTAAAGATGGGAGACAGCAGGCACCATAGCTGGCAACTATTAAAATAACCCATCACACTGGTGTATTTTTCATAGTCTGCAGGGATGTGTAAAAACGCATGATTTGCACTGAAAGCAGGGTCACATTCTGAAACATAATTTTCTTTAATAAAAATTCTGACAAGGGGTTCAGAAAGCGTTGCATTTTCCTTTTATCCGGATTTAAAATGTAGACGTTTCAATAATTCATTGCACAAAAATCTCTTGCCAGATATTCATGTTACATGCAGCAGGGAACTACCGGTCATATCTAAAGGCTTGGGGAACTCCTGAAGAGACGGAACATAGATAAAATCCATGACAAATCCAGTAATTCTGGGCATGAAATATGAATGAACTTGTGTGGCTGGACAACTATCAGTATGAATATACAACCCATAGGATAGCTCAGCTGGACAATCACAAAGAGACAGACAGGAACAAAGCGTCAGTACACAGCAGACAGACAAAACCAGACAAAAATCAAAGCAGGAGCAATAGGATACTCAGACAAACACAAGGCAAAGCCAAAGCAAAATATGATCAGCAGCCAAAGTCAAAACAGCTAATTTAGGTCAGATTAAAGACATACAACTCTAATGGGGCTGACCTTAGCAAAAGAACAAACAGAGCTTGAAGTGCAAGAGTTAAGCCCCACACACACAGGCCAAATATCGGCCGAAATCAGCCGGTGCATATTTACTGCGGCAGGGCAGCCCTCCTGCACGAACCAACTTAGCGCTACGGCGGTCGCGTGCCTACAGCTAGGGGGTGAGCGCGCGCCGCCGCCAGCGTGCTACCGTTCCCGCTCGTCAGCGGGGAAGCCGATGCGTGTGTCAGGCGGATCCGATTGCCGCCTGACACTCTCAATCGTTCCCCGCAGAGAGAGGACGGTCGGATGTTGTAAACACAGCCGACCGTCCTTCTCCCTGGGATGATCACAGAGCTCATGTGATGCTGCTATATAGGATCACATGTCTCTACGGTCATCTCAGAAGCCCAACCCCCTAGGGCAGTGATGGTGAACCTTGGCACCCCAGATGTTTTGGAACTTCATCTCCCATGATGCTCATGCACTCTGCAGTATAGTTGAGCATCATGGGAAATGTAGTTCCAAAACACCTGGGGTGTCAAGGTTCACCATCACTGCCCTAGGGTCAGTGCTTTAAGTGGGCCGATATGCACTGGTACTCAGTACCGCCACTTCCAAATATGGCTCTTGAGCATACCGCCACCTCTCCGTGTGCCTTAGCGTACCAGTATGCTCATTTTGGACATCTGCGCCCTCAATTGCCCCCCCCCAAGAATATTTCCCACTTCAGAACCAGACCAGTCACCACCAATGAGTCCCCCTGCTCTAGAGTCCCAACCCAGGCCAGGGGGGGTGCTCTGTGGGGACCCTGATATGGGGTGGGGGGGGGGCGACAAAATTTATAGGCTATAATAGAGTACCAACACCTCTTTTGGGCCACTTAAAGCACTGGCTAGGGTCACATTTAACCCCTTGATCACCTATACTGGTAACCCCTTTCCTGCCAGTGTCATTATTACAGTGACAGTGCATATGTATAACACTGATTACTGTAGTAATGTCACTGGTACCCTCAAAAGTGTCAAAAATGTCAGTTAGGGGTCCAATCTGTTCGCCGAAATGTTGCAGTCCTGCTAAAAATCGCAGAGCGCCGCCATTACTAGTAAAAAAAAAAAGAAAAACAATAAAAATGACATAAATCTTTCCCATAGTTAGTAGACACAATAACTTTTGCACAAACCAATTAAAATACGCTTATTGCGATTTTTTTTTTTTTTTTTACCAAAAATATGTAGCAGAAAACAAATTGCCCTAAAATGTTAAAAAAATTATTATTTTTTTTTTTTTTTTGGGAATGTCCTATAGCAGAATGTGAAAAAAATATATATTTTTTTCAGAATTGTCGCAATTTTTTTGTTTATAACGCAAAAAAGAAATATCGCACAGGTGATCAAATACCACCAAAAGAAAGTTCTGTTTGTGAGGAAAAAAAAGGACATCAATTTCGTTTGGGTACAGCGTTGCATGACCGCGCAATTGTCCGTTAAAATAACGCAGTGCCGAATCACAAAATAGGACCTGGTCATTAAGGGGGCAAATCCTTCCGGGCCTGAAATGGTTTAAAACCAGCAGCCGATCAGTATCCGATCAATACTAGCAGCCAATGGCTGGGAGCGCTGATCAATGAGTTCTGACAGTGGGGTGGCCTCCCCTGTCAGAACACAATAGCACAGCAAGGAAGATTGCTGTACTAACATTGCATAGTTAGTACCTCTCAGCTTTCTTGTTGAACAAAACAAAACTTAAAGGGTAACTCCAATTTCGTGGGGAAAAAAAATCAGCAAATAAAGAAAAAAACAATATAGTGTGTACAACTGCGACACAAATCATATTGTAATTGAATGCTATAAAAAATTATCTTTCCTTTTCAATCTGCAGCTGTTGTAATCTTTTGAAAATGAAAAGCAATATGGCTACCTGGAGGTGTACTGACCACACCCCAGAAACATAATTTCCTGCTTGTGTGATTGGCTCAACCATTTTTCCCAGAAGTCTGCCTAAGATACAAGTCAGATTTCTGGCATCCCCTGCAACAAAAATGTCATTTTTGGTGAGATACTCCCAATAGGAACATGTCTAAAGGGATGTAGACCCAGCAGCTTTCCTCATTAGTGCCCTGCAGCTGCCACAGCTGATGGATAATTATGAAACCCCTCCCATTTGACCCACTCAGCACAGAGGAACAAACAGTGATTTCTTCAGAATAACAAAAGGTAGGAATCTGCAACAAATTTTGTTAAAACCCCTGCAATGTACACGAATCAACCAGAAGGGAATGTTTTGTCCTCAACAAAAAAGTGGAGTTACGCTTTAAGCTGACCATACATTATACAATTTTCTTATTCAATTCCCTTTAGATTTACCTTCTTTTCAAACTTTTTATTGTTATGGAAAAGTGTACAAATCAGATTACAATCTAAAGGGAGCAAAATGCATACATATGGTACAAAGCTTAACAGTATGTCAGTTCAAAGGACATATTCATTATGCCTCATCCATAACAAAAAAGAGACGCAGGGCCTTTCTAAGCATATTAGGCCCCTGTTCACATCAGCGCAATTGGACATGTCAAATCGCAGCCTATCGCCGGCAATGGCACTGTGCCAATCGGCAGGATGCCGACTTTGCGGCCCTGCACCGATTTCCAAAACGAGTTCCTGCACTACTTTTGGCGACTTCAGGGGCGATTTCAATAAACATCTGTGCATGAACACGCACAGATGTCTTCCAAATCTCCCCTTAACTCGCACTGAAATGCGGGTTTAAAATCGTGCCAGTTCAGCTGAATTTGCACGATTACAAACCCGTATTCAATGTGAGCGAGGGCTAAATCAAACAGGAGAATAAACATTGGAAGAATTACAAAGTATTCCGAACTGATGGACAAGAGGTGTAAAAAGAGGAAACCTCAAAAAGAAAAATCAGATTTACCCTCAACTATGTAGTGAAAGGGACTGTCTGATTGCATACAAACTCAAAGTGTTTAGATTTGACCTCATATTATATAGTTTTGGCAAATCTAAAGAAATATTGTACAACAGAATTGTATAATGTATGGCCTGTATTACTGTGTGTACTAGGCTTTACTAGGCTTTAGTACTAAATGCTCCAGCACAGGCACCTAAATACCCGTATTTATCGGCGTATAACACGCACCTCAAATTTATGAGGGAAATTTTAGGAAAAAAGCATAAATTTGAAATGAACAGCATTGAACTCAGAACTTTTTTTTTAATCAACTGCAGTGTTACCAGTGCCCGTGAATGCAGCCTCATCAGCGCAGGGTTCATTCAGCCTCATCAGCGCAGTGTACATCAATGCAGCCTCGCAAGCGCAGTGTCCCCCAGTGCAGCCTCGCAAGCGCAGTGTCCCCCAGTGCAGCCTCGCAAGCGCAGTGTCCCCCAGTGCAGCCTCCCCAGCGCAGTGTCCCCCAGTGCATCCTCGCCAGTGCAGTGTCCCCCAGTGCAGCCTCGCCAGTGCAGTGTCCCCCAGTGCAGCCTCGCCAGCGCAGTGTCCCCCAATGCAGCCTCGCCAGCGCAGTGTCCCCCAATGCAGCCTCGCCAGCGCAGTGTCCCCCAGTGCAGCCTGGCCAGCGCAGTGTCCCCCAGTGCAACTTCGCCAGCGCAGTGTCCCCCAATTTTAGGAAAAAAGCATAAATTTGAAATGAACAGCATTGAACTCAGAACTTTTTTTTTTAATCAACTGCAGTGTTACCAGTGCCCGTGAATGCAGCCTCATCAGCGCAGGGTTCATTCAGCCTCATCAGCGCAGTGTTCATCAATGCAGCCTCGCCAGCGCAGTGTACATCAATGCAGCCTCGCAAGCGCAGTGTCCCCCAGTGCAGCCTCGCAAGCGCAGTGTCCCCCAGTGCAGCCTCCCCAGCGCAGTGTCCCCCAGTGCAGCCTCACAAGCGCAGTGTCCCCCAGTGCAGCCTCGCCAGCGCAGTGTCCCCCAGTGCAGCCTCGCCAGTGCAGTGTCCCCCAGTGCAGCCTCGCCAGCGCAGTGTCCCCCAATGCAGCCTCGCCAGCGCAGTGTCCCCCAATGCATCCTCGCCAGCGCAGTGTCCCCCAATGCAGCCTCGCCAGCGCAGTGTCCCCCAGTGCAGCCTCACCAGCGCAGTGTCCCCCAGTGCAACTTTGCCAGCGCAGTGTCCCCCAATGCAGCCTCGCCAGCGCAGTGTCCCCCAGTGCAGCCTCGCCAGCGCAGTGTCCCCCAGTGCAGCCTCGCCAGTGCAGTGTCCCCCAGTGCAGCCTCGCCAGCGCAGTGTCCCCCAGTGCACCCTTGCCAGCGCAGTGTCCCCCACTGCAGCCTCGCCAGCGCAGTGTCCCCCAGTGCAGCCTCGCCAGCGCAGTGTCCCCCAATGCAGCCTCACCAGCACAGTGTCCCCCAGTGCAGCCTCGCCAGCGCAGTGTCCCCCAGTGCAGCTTCACCAGCGCAGTGTCCCCCAGTGCAGCCTCGCCAGCGCAGTGTCCCCCAATGCAGCCTTGCCAGCGCAGTGTCCCTCAGTGCAGCCTCGCCATTGCAGTGTCCCCCAGTGCAGCCTCGCCAGCGCAGTGTCCCCCAGTGCAGCTTCGCCAGCACAGTGTCCCCCAGTGCAGCCTCGCCAGCGCAGTGTCCCCCAGTGCAGCCTCGCCAGCGCAGTGTCCCCCAATGCAGCCTCGCCAGCGCAGTGTCCCCCAGTGCAGCCTCGCCAGCGCAGTGTCCCCCAATGCAGCCTCGTCAGCGCAGTGTCCCCCAGTGCAGCCTCGCCAGCGCAGTGTCCCCCAGTGCAGCTTCGCCAGCACAGTGTCCCCCAGTGCAACCTCGCCAGCGCAGTGTCCCCCAGTGCAGCCTCGCCAGCGCAGTGTCCCCCAGTGCAGCCTCGCCAGCGCAGTGTCCCCCAGTGCAGCATCGCCAGCGCAGTGTTCCTCAGTGCAGCCTCGCCAGCGCAGTGTCCCCCAGTGCAGGGCAAAGTAACAGCAGCCTCGCCAGCACCATTGCAGAGAGCGATGACATACTGGTATTTTAAAAAGGCCGCGCTGGGAGGCAGAGGTCGTTCAGGAACTACAATTCCCAAACAAAAAGTTTTACAATGCCTCATGGGGCGTGTAGCTCCGCAACAGCTGGAGGGCCATCGTTTGAGGATCCCTGCTCTAGACAGATGGAAAATAGGGTTTCCATCCTTCTGGATTTTACGGACAGGATCGGATTGGATAGCAGGGGGTGTCGTGCAACACTGAACACTGAACCCAAATAAAATGTGTCCGTTATTTCCCACAAATAGAGCTTTTTTTTGTGCTTCTTGATCACCTCTGTGGTTTTGATTTTTGCACTGTAAACAAAAAAAGACCAACAATTCTGAAAAAAATGTTTTACTTTCTGCTATAAAACACATTCACTTAAAAAAAAATTTAAAAATCGAATTTCTTCTTCAATTTTGGCCAAAATGTATTCTGCTACACATTTTTGGTAAAAAAAAAATCCCCAAAACTCAATAATATGTAGCACTGCCCCCTAAAGGACTGCTGAGAATTGCACTTTCTGGATTCCCCTGGGTTACCCTTAGCAACTGATAGCAGACAAATAGTATTGAAAGTCCTTGGCTCAGTCAGTAATCAATCCTCGGGATGTTGGTTTTTTGTGTTTTTATTTAGAACTGGGATTGGAGAAGGGATGAGTGGGATACTCTAACTATGAACTATGCACAATCTTGAGGACAACTAGCTGTAGTGTGCTTCACCTTGCCACAGAAGTGAAGATAGACAATGTGATCCTGTTTGAGTTATTCTTCGAGGATTCTAACTTGGCACCCCTTTTTTCACTTGCTGTGTGAACTGACAACTGTCCATTGACTCTCCACTGGAGAGGTCCCCTTTCCTGGGCAGACCCCTGGCAAGCTTCCCGGTACTCACCGACCTTGTTTTTCCAAGGTGGCTCCGCCTCCAACTCCACTTGTCAGCTTCCTGGACTTCCTGGCTCAGCACCACACTCTTGGCTCACTAGGCCAACCGCCTGTTCTGCTGGCTCCTCAGCTGATAGTATGTAGCATGTAATGGGGGAAGAGAGGAACCAGGATGGCAATATATAAGTCGTTTAAACCTCAGCTTTAAGGCTGGATTTTTACTGTGTGTTGCATTAAGAAAGCCCATTCAGTATTTGTTAACCCAACATTTCATATTCCTGATATGAGCCTGCTGAACCATGTACTTGTATGAAAAAGTATCATGTTCTCTTTGTATTGCTTCCTTTGAATAATATCCCTGGTGTCCCTGCTTTCCTAATACAAACTGACCACACTAAGCAGGAGAGCACATCGTGGCTCTGGCTATTCTGGGAACTGAGACTGCTGTCCTCCAATGATCAGATTTGTCCTGAAACGCACCCCCCCCCCTGCCCCGCACAGCCTGTCACTGGGAAGATTATTGTTCGGCTGCTTCTCCTCCCCCAGCTCTTATGCAGTTGATAACAGAGGGAATGTGATCACTTTTAAAAACAAATTTAAAAATGTGTTTATATATTTTTTTTAGATCTATACACAAAAGTTTTGCCTTTCATTTTGTGTTTTGCAAGGTGAGGATTTACATATATAACAGCACCCCTTGTAGGAGTCGCTGGAAGAGGACTGTCCCCAGTGGTTGCCCTGACCTTGCAAACCTCCCCACACCTCTGACACTCTGGGTTCTGACATTATTCAAAGAGAGAGCACAATCCTGAAGATCCCAAGGTTTGTGGAGATAGAATGTCCCAGAACATGCTCTTGAAGGTCTGCAGCCACATAAAGGATTGCCAACTGGCAGCCTGATGTCCTAGGAGTTCAGTGGCATCTGTGTGGGTGTATATGCAGGTGGCCCCAAGTAGCTACACAACCGATGATGGGCCTGAGGCTGAGAATCTGCCTTTAGGGATGAGGGTCACTGAGGGGAGGACCTCTGTGCCATCCAGGCTGCAGCGCCCAGGACCCACAGGAGGATAGCTTCTCGCTCCTGCAGCTGCAGATCCCACATCCCAAGAGTGTGAACCCTCCCAGGACAGTTCTATTTATCTGCTCATCCAGAATTCTTCTCCTCTTCATCCAGCTGGAACTTGCGGTTTGCAGAAGAATTGGATCCACTGAAAATCCAACCTTCCGGACCACATCTCCCACAATCCCCTGCTACCCATAGTTGTCTCACTGGCTCTGAAGTCAGGAAGTGAAGTGATTATCCCCATGTTTAGCACTAGGGGAAAGAAGATCGATGCAGGCTTCAACAAAGATTGTTCCTAGGTAGCAGAAGCAATATAGCCAGCAATTGGCTACACATGCACTTTAATACACCACACCACAATGATAGTGCACGTCCGTGTGTCCCGCTGTACTCAGATACACTTGCATGGTGAAATGTTGGCAAGATTCCTTGGGGTACCATTTAAAATAAATGAATTCAAAATGAAATGTACTACAGCGCACCACACCATTCGTTTGTACGTTATAGTACATGTTTGCATACACGTTACCACAATACACAGGTCTGTATGGGGCCTGAGGCTGGAACCACATTTGTGCACTTTGGTCATATGTGTGTTCCATTTTCAATAATGTGTAAATGAATATGCCAATTGGCGAGTTGCTGCCCGTAATTATTTACTGTACATTGATAGGCGTTTTGATGAGTTTCCATCCATTTCATTAAATTAAAGTGCATAAGTGTAAAGATGGTGATATAAAAATGAAACCAGGCATAAACATGTTCCAGAGTGTGAGGATATATATTATATATAAAATTAATGAAGCTGAGTGCTCATTCGTGAGTTTCCAGGACGCCATTGGGAGGTTTTTGGCAAAAGTAAGTAAAGGCAAACTAACCCTTTAACACTCGTTATGTGATTACTGCTGTTTCCACTAAGTGCAAGATGCCTACTTTATACTATATAGGCTATTAAACTTAAAGTGTTCACTGAAAAATGGTACACAGGTTTTAAATCGAAGTGTGCAAGGTCAAATAATTAAAGTGGAAGTAAAGTCTCTTTTTTTTTAACTTCTTCTGGACCGCCCTACGCAGATATACTGCAGCAGGGCAGCCCTTCTGCACAAAATTATGTACATGTACGTGATTTCATGCAATAGGTCTGGGGGGTGCGCGGGAACGATGTTGGCCGGCATGCCACGATCATTCTCAGGAGAGGCAGAACAGCAGTCTGCCTATGTAAACAAGGTCTGTCAAACAGCAGTCAAAGCACACCCCCCCACAATTAGAAAGCACTCCCTAGGAGCACATTTCACCCTTTGATTAATAGTGTCAAAATAGTCAGTTAAGCCCCGTACACACGCACAGATTGTTGGCCGTAAGTATGATGCTTCCAACAACCAACTGCGAATTTTCGGCCGAAAAAAAAATCTGGTGTGCATGCTATAAAATTTTTGTTGGCCAACAAAGAACGGCCGATTGTTCCTCAGTCAGAACAGATTTCGGCAGACAAAAATCAGATGAGCAAAACTGGGCATGCTCAGAGAAGAAAAAACACACGGAAAGTCAACCATCACATGACATCACTTCTGAAGTTGGTTTTTGTTGGCCAACAAAAGTCCAGTGCAAGTCTAGAGCACATTTCAACCAACAAACAACACTGGACAAAAGTTGGCCGATCAG
Source organism: Pelophylax lessonae (assembly GCF_965119305.1). Lineage (NCBI taxonomy): Eukaryota > Metazoa > Chordata > Amphibia > Anura > Ranidae > Pelophylax > Pelophylax lessonae. The sequence goes on from NC_138772.1 coordinate 380,052,577, forward strand.
TTGGCCAACAATCTGTGCGTGTGTACGGGGCTTTAAGCCCCGTACACACGTACTGAATGTCGGCCGAACGATCGGCCGTCTTTTGTCCGGTGCTGTCCTGTCGGTTGAAAAGTGCTAAAGACTGCACACGAATTTTGTCGGCCAACAACAGCCAACTGCAGAAGTGATGTCATGTGATGGTTAACTTTCCGTGTGTTTTGTCTTCTCTGAGCATGCCCAGTCTTGCAAATCTGCTGTTTGTCGGCCGAATTCTGTACTGACTGAGGAACAATCGGCCGTTCTGGTGTTGGCCAACATAAATTTTATAGCCTGCACACCAGATTCTGTTCGGCCAAAAATTCGCAGTCGGTTGTGGGAAGCATCATACTAACAAGCCGAAAATCGGCCGATCGGTCGGTGGCCGAATATTTACGGCCGACAATCGCTACGTGTGTACGGCCTTTAGTGTCCAATTTGTCTGCCGCAATGCCGCTAAAAAATGCTGATCGCTGCCATTACTAGTAAAAAAATAAAATAAAATAAGATTTCTATAAAAATATGCCCTCGTTTGTAGACGCTATAACTTTTGCGCTAACCAATCAATATATGCTTATTGGGATTTTTTTTTTTTTTTTTTGGCCTAAACTGATGAAGAAATTCGATTTTTTTTACATTTTTTTATTGGGTATGTTTTAAAGCATCAAAATTGTTGATCTTTTTATATTTATAATGCAAAGAATAAGGTGATCAAATACCACCAAAAGAAAGCTCTGTTTGCTCTATTTGTGGGGAAAAAAAGGACATCAATTTTATTTGCATACAGTGTCACACAACTGCGCAATTGTCAGTTAATTTAACGCAGTGCCATATTATAAAAAATGGCCTGGTCATGAAGTGGGGTACATCTTCTGAGGCTGAAGAGGTTAACTTGTACCTACAGGTAAGCCTATAATAAGGCTTACCTGTAGGTACAGTGAATATCTCCTAAATGTGCACTGTTTAGGAGATATTCACACTGCATGCAGCTGGTGATGTCAGTGGTGCATGTGCTCTGAAAGGAAAAGCATACACGTACCGTCCCTTCAGAGCTCTGTGACTCCTGCGCATATGCGTGGGAGTGATGTCATCGCGGCTTGGCCAGTCAGACGGTCGGAGCAAGCAAACTCGGAAGAAAGCCAGGGAGAAGATGGAAGCCCTGTCAGCTCGCCACTGGAGGGCTTCGTTCTAAGGTAAGCATTTCATAACATGCTAGTATGCGATGCATACTAGCACATTATTCCATTGTCTTGCAAGTTTTTATTTTTTTTCTAAAGGCTGCAGTTTACTACCACTTTAACCACTTAAGCCCCGGAAGATTTTACCCCCTTCCTGACCAGGGGGTTTTTTGCGATTTTTTACTGCGTGACTTTGACGGACAATTGCACGGTCGTGCGATGCTGTACCTAAACGAATTTGACGTCCTTTTTTTCCCACAACCAGAGCTTTCTTTTGGTGGTATTTGATCACCTGTGCGATTTTTTGATCATGCACTATAAACAAAAAAAGAGCTTCAATTTTGCAAAAATAACAATATTTTTCACATTTTTTATATGAAATTCCCCAAAAAAAAATGTAAAAATCAAAATTTTTTAACATTTTCGGCCAATTTGTTTTATGCTACATATGTTTGGTAAAAAAAATCACAAAAAGCGTATTTTGAAAGTTATCGCGTTTACTAACAAAGGGAAAGATTTTTGTCATTTTTGGTGTTTTTTTTTTTAACGCGTAATGGCGGCGATCTGCGTTTTTTTTTGCGGAACTGCGACATTGCGGCGGACAGATCGGACCCTTGACTGACATTTTTGACACTTTTGGGGTTACCAGTGACATTACTGCAGTAATCAGTGCTGTACATATTCACTGTTACTGCAAAAATGACACTGGCAGGGAAGGGGTTAACTGTATTGGAGAGGGAGGGGTTAAGTATGTCCTAGGGGCATGCTTCTAACTGTGATGGGACATGGCTACTAGTGTAAAAACAGAGATCAACGGTCCTACATAGCAGAACCGTCTGATCTACATTTTTACACAGGGGAGAATGACAGGCGGCTTGTTTACATTAGCCGCCTGCCTTTCTCCCTTCCCGATGAACGATCGCGAGTGACCGGCGGACATCGGGTCCGCCGGTCACACGCACTGACTTGTTAGGGAACGAGCTGGGGCGGGCGCGTGCCTCAGCGGGCGCGCGCTCGTCCGCTATTGGCTCACAAGCCAGTGACAGGCTAGTGACGTACCAGTACGTCACTTTGCCTGGCCGGGGCTGACCGCCGCAGTATATGTACTTGCGGCGGTCGGCAACCGGTTAACAAGGAACTCCAGTTATGACACAGAAAATCACCACTATTGTTTTTTTTTTTAGCACAAAGTCTGTGCACATGTGTGATATGCTTTTAGCCTTCATGTGTTGGAAATACAACACAGGACAACAGAACACCTTTACACACTATAATGAGTGGACATTTTTAGTCCGGCCGCTAGTAACCAACAACATGGTCACCTCGAAGGCGGCGATAACTAGCGGCCGAACTAACTTTGTCCACTAAATATAGCGTGTACCGGAGTGTATACTCTCCCATCAAGTGGTGGAAATCTCCAATTATTCCTGCTGTAGAGTCACCAGTAGTGATGTGGTTGGAGATTTTGGGGAGTTGGAGTTTTTTCGGCAGAACATTGGCACCCAGGTTTGAAGTGGCAGTGAGGAGGATCAGCTTGAAGTGCAGATTTTTATTTTTGTGCAGAGCTGTCATACTTTTTTGTACTGGTTGTTACTTCTTCCTTCTGTCTGTAGCACTGTCACCTATTAATGTGAAATCACACAGCAGGTATGGATTATGAATGTCCATATCTTTTCCAAGCCTATCATTAAGATTTACCTGTGCCAGTGGTGCATTATGGTAAAGGGTATAAATATTTGGGGCTGGCTGATGCAAGCTCTTTTCCTCCCAGACTCTAGCCTGGGGAGGGTGCATATGCTGAAGCTGCTTCTTTTGGGCTCACCTGCCTAAAAGGGAATGAAGGTGACTAGGCCTGGAGTTTGGGAATGAAAATAAATGGAGTTTGAGCTGTTCTTTAGGATGGAGTCCCATGGAAGTAGGTTGACACTCCTGGACAAGAAGGATGCTGTTGCTACCAGTGATGTCTGCTAAAGAGTTCTAACGCAGGATTGTCTGTCTCAAATTAAGGTCCTCTTCCTGTGCAGTGATGCATTAAGTACTAGAATTCTGCTTTAATCTGAACATCTGCAACCCTAACTCTCACTCACATGGACTGTGAGTAATAAAATCCTTTTTTGTCTCACCTAAAAGTGACTGGCACCCATATTTCTTCATCTCCCTACAATGCCTAAGTGATCTACCCCTGAGATAAATGACAGCCCAGCCCACCCTGTCTCTAGGGTTACCATCATGACTCTGGGGGTCAGGAGGGTGCCGGGTGCTACAATACTAAATGTAACTTTGTAACATCATTGGTTTGCCCCTCTTCCCCTTAGTGACAGAGTGAAGCCACGTAGAGGTGCCTTCACATATTTGCAGCAGCAGGCCCCCAGATTATTTTCTCGCAGATAAATTATGGACTGTTCTAAGGGACAAACCTTTGAAAATTCAGGTATTTTTCTTAGCAAAAGCTTCCTTAAAATAATAATTTTATGGTACTTCTGGATGAGACTGCAGTCTTCTTATATGATTTTGTTGTTGGCAGCTTCCAGAACTCCAGACGGTTATGAGAATGATCTTAGAATTTTGTCCATAATCCAACTTCTTTAGGAAAGCCTTTATTGTTGTGTTCATGTTGATGTACATAAGATGTAAGTAATAAGGCCGTTTAAATGTACATTTACCTGGAGTGCAACTGTCACTTAGAGGCAAGGCTTTTTTTTCAGTGGGAATGCAGGGGAACACAGTTCCAACACCTCCAGTACTGAATGTACTGTATGTAATGGCCAGAGGTGCTGGGGGTGTGCTGGAGGGCCTTCTGATGCTGGCTGCCAGGGGATCTATTGTTGCTGGAGGGGATCTATTTTGCATAGTGGTCTATTGTAGCTGGGGAGGTCTATTGTTGCTGGTTTGCTGGGGGGGGGAAGCCTACGTTGCTGGGGGGTCAATTGCTGCTGGAAGAGGTCTGTTGTTGAGGACGGGGTCTATTGAAACTGGCTGCTGGGAGATCTGTTTTTGCTGCTCCAGGTCTGTTGTTGTCAGGGTGATTTTGTTGTTGCAGGGGTTCATTGTTGCTGGAGGAAATCTATTGTTGCTAGGGAGGGTCTACTGCTGCTGGCCAGAGTGGATCTATTTTACTGCTTTTCTTGTTATTGATCCATACAAATTACTTTGCACCACAAAATAATACTTGGCAATATTAGGAGGTGGGTGGGGAAGTGGGATCAAAAAATTATTCTTAGAGATGGGTAGGGGGCAGAGACAAGAATTACCTCAGAAAGACGAGTCCCTGCACCTATTTTCTGAGAAAAAAAAATCCCTGCTTAGAGGACTGCACAGAGAGAGTAATGTTTGGACTCAAGGAACATATGGCATATGCCCCATATGTAAAACACAAGGCCTGCATGCCAAATCCAGCCCTCAAGGCCTTGTCATTTGGCCCTCACACCCAGTTTTGCAGCTGAAATGTGGCCAAACTCCATTCTACCACCTCCTGATCTCTCCCTTTGCTCCCATTCCCAGCGGTCACTTTTAAACACAGAAGGCTTCTGTTTTTACAAGGGACAGCTTTGCTCTCATCACCTCCCAGATATAACAGATCCCTGCACACAAGCACAGTGGGGACAAATCTCCAGAATCTGACAGGGCGATTTCCTTGCAAGTCAAGGCAGAGACCCCTACATAGGGAAGTACTAGAGCTGAATATATGGGTAGTAGAGCCGCTAAAAGAGGGAGGTTTATAGAGCTGAATACACGGGTAGCAAAGCTGCTTACACAGGGAGGTACTAGAGCCAGGCCAGGTAGGAGAGAAATGCAAGGAAGCTTCGGGGGGGGAGCTTGGGTTGCACTCTATACGTATCATACTCCTGAACTCTGCACTCTGTACGTAACACACTCCTAAACCCTGCACCCTGTACGTAGCATACTCCTGAACTCTGCACTCTGTACGTAACACACTCCTAAACCCTGCACCCTGTACGTAGCATACTCCTGAACTCTGCACTCTGTACGTAACACACTCCTAAACCCTGCACCCTTTATATAGGGTACCCCGGAACTCTGTGCTTAGGACACCCATGGAACTGCACTCTGTACATAGCACACCCCTGACTCCTGTACTGTGTATGTAACGCACTTCTGAACACTACACTCTGTACGCAGCCTAATTCTGAACTCTTCACACTGTACGTAGCACACCCCAGATATAACCGTACCTTTGAGGGCAACCATACTGCTGATGTGACCGTGATGAAACTGAGTTTGACACCCCTGGCCTATGTTTTTACAGATTTAGGCTCAGGGACATTTAGAACATATGTTTACCAACAGTCAAAGAGATTTAATGAGCAGCTAAATGCCAAGATGAAAATTACAGCCACTAAACATGTACCAAGATTGAGTTTAAATGCAGAACGTTCGTGTTTGACTGGAATTTACTTAGAAGGAACATTCACACATGCTGTATTTACATCTGCTATTTTACCTTGATGCATTCCCAGAGTTGTGCTTCTCTGGTAGCTGTGTGAGTTTGCAAATTACAATTGCACTTCAAAATGTCGTGCATGCTTGGTCACATCACCATGGAAAACCACCATTCTCCCAAAGAAACACGGAGTGCTACAAAAGCATGTTGTTTGCCTCGAGCTTACTTTTACTTGTTTCATCTTACTGCTTACAACTGCTATATGCCTCATAGCAGTGAAATGGTTCTACATCTAATCTCACGGAGGGCATGTGCATGCTTTAAACTCATTTAAAGTGTGTCCCTTTTTAAGATCTTCATGGAATGGTTTTATCTGCTTGTCACACCAAGAAATCTAAAGTAGATTACAAGAAAGCCCTGTCAGGTATCAATGATTCAGTTTGAGGTCCACACTCTGATGGAATGACTCTTGCAGAGTAGCGGCTGCATCCTACTGAATGATAATGAGAGCAACTTCCCCAATGCATACAAATCTCATGCCGTGTAGCCTGATCCGTGACTAATTCCACCCCCGTCCTTTGACCCTCCAATGCCATCCCGAGATCATGACTAACATATTAAAATGCATTCAAAAGACATTTGCAATTATTATGTAAATGAGAAAATGTCTTCTACATTCCATAAATTATATGTTTGTTATTGTGTGTTACTACCCTGCACAATAAGAGTTCACCTACCAGCTCTCTAATAGACTAAAAGTCGTTTATACCCAGGAAAATCTAAATTAGTTTGACTTTAATGGTTAAGCATGTAAGATCTTTATATGGTGATACATTTGAGATACAAAACACAATAATAATGGCTTGCAAGCAACGTTGTTGAAGGTCTTCTAATTGTAGTTGACACCTTTCAATTTATTCATTCTTGGGGGCTGCATGTTCTTGTGACATTCCATACAAACTAAAATTACAAGTGGAACATAAAAGGACTATTGGTTCTGGAAATGGGTATTGGTTTCCCCGCTTGATTATGCCTTACTAGTAAAAATGTCTGACCCTGTAACAACCTCTTGAAAAAAGAATGACTACAACTTCCTGGCTTTTGGAATAAAAAATATATGGTGTTTCTCCAGACAAACCATAAATAAAAGCAGCCGTCTACCCATCAGTTGATTCACCCACAAACACTGGCAGCAACTAGGGTTGCCACCTCATCCCTTTAAACCCGAACACATATGAAGTACACAGGTTCTGGGGCTAATTTAATGCACAGAAAGCACCAAGTGAGTTTAATTACCACCCTAATCAGCCACAGAACCTGATTAATTAATATGTGTTTGGTTTGAAAGGGATGAGGTGGCAACCCTAGCAGCAACAACCCCAAACACCTGCTGTAGGGGACCATTCACTCACTAAAAGGGAAGTCTGCCACTCGCCTGTTTTATATGTGTCATTGTGTACATAAAAATCTTGTTCCAACAAGTGTCTATACCATGTAAAGGTTTGCATAAGCGGTTTTGATGCTTGTAAACATATGCAAAAAATATAAAATAAAAAAAAAAAAATAGGGTATAAAGAATTAAACATCTGCCTCATTTAAATCCTGTCTGCGTCCCTATTAAGGAGGTTTTCTATTATTTCTTGCACTGCCTGACAACTGATATGGTACAGAGAAGAGAAGAGAAAAGAAGAGGTTTAAGCTTAAACTGCATAGAAGGTTCTTTACTGTCAGAGCGGTAAGGATGTGGAAATCCCTTCCACTTGGGGTGGTTTTCAGCAGAGAGTGTCCATAATTAAAAAAAAAACTATTAAATGGGTATCCTAATGATTGCAACATAGAGGGATATAGGAATTTTTATTGACCTAAACTCACACACACCCACACAGGTTGAACTGGATGGTCTTTATTGAGCCTTACCAACTATGTAACTACAAAATGTTACAGAAGATTGCCTAACGGGGGGCAGACAAAATAACTATCCAGAGAGGCAGGACCCAACTACTTTTAAGATTAAATAATCTTTAGACTAATTTATAGCTCCAAGTCTCAGCCTAAAGAGACTTAACCATAAAAAAAAAAGAATACAATCTTTGTATGCACCGACACCAGTTTTTTAAAGACAGAGTAAGAGTATCGATACTTTTTCTCAAGTATTCGCCTATACCAATTATCGATACCTATTTGTAGTGTCATGTGACAGCCCTGGATCACGCATGTGTGTTTTCATAGTCAAGTATTCGCTGATACCAATTATCTATACCTATTTTCAGTGTCATGTGACAGCCCTGGATCACGCATGTGTGTTTTCATAGTCAAGTATTCGCAGATACCAATTATCGATACCTATTTGTAGTGTCATGTGACAGCCCTGGATCACGCATGTGTGTTTTCATAGTCAAGTATTCGCCAATACCAATTATCGATACCTATTTGTAGTGTCATGTGACAGCCCTGGATCACGCATGTGTGTTTTCATAGTACGAAATCACATGACAATTAAAATAGAATTACTTTCTATTGAGGGTGTTCAGATAGATGCGGACGAATCGCATTACATTTCAGAAAAAACATCCTGTGTGATTTGATATTTGAAATTGTAGATTAGAAGGGGTTTATTGAGAAAGCAATGAGTTTTTGCTTTAAATTGCCATTTGTACTGACTTTCCTGGGGGAGGCAGGAGGTGCTATGTGGCAGAGAGAGAGAGAGCCTGCCGGCAGTGTCTGTGTTTCAGCAGCTGCCTCATCTTCTGGCGGTGCTTCCTCCGGTCCATCTTTTCAGTGAAGCCCTTTGTGGATCAGTGGAGCTGTTGCTGGCCATCAGTGCTTTCCACAATTCTATTCCTCAACACAGCTCCCTGCTAATGTGGGTTGTTTGGCGGCTTCACACATCGCTTTGGTGGCTACTGACAGACTCCTCTCTCCTGATCCCCTCTGCACACATAGAGAGAGCAAAAAAAACGCTGAATTAAAATCGCATAAAAATGGACTGGTATTCTTATACAACCGCAGGTAAATCGCATTCGCTGAATTGCACTACACAACGGTGCAATTTTATATTGCATATATGTGAACCTAGCCTGATTTCAGTATAAGAGCATTTGCACGAGTACAAGTAATGTAATATAAAAGTCATGCAAATGCTTAGTATGGGCACCGATACCGGTATCAGTGCAACGTTACTCTATATAAGCCAACCTTTCCAGGTTAGGACCTTGTTTTTGTCATCCAGCCCATAACAGCAGAATAGTTTAAATAAATGTATTTGTTTTTGATCTCCCTTTGGTACTTGAAATGTATCCCTTCTAAATGTGGTTGCTTCAGCACAGCTGATTACGTAAATAGCGAGAGGGATTAGACTACGGAACATCAGTTCCTTAACCACTTAAGCCCCGGAGGATTTGGCTGCTAAACGACCAGGGGGTATTTTGCGATTCGGCACTGCGTGACTTTAACAGACAATTGCGCGGTCGTGCGACGCTGTACCTAAACGAATTTGGCGTCCTTTTTTTCCCACAAACAGAGCTTTCTTTTGGTGGTATTTGATCACCTGTGCAATTTTTTGATCATGCGCTATAAACAAAAAAAGAGCGTAAATTTTGCAAAAATAGCAATATTTTTCACATTTTTTTATATGAAATTCCCCCCCAAAAAAATGTAAAAATCTAAATTTTTTAACATTTTTGGCCAATTTGTTTTATGCTACCTATGTTTGGTAAAAAAAATCACAATAAGCGTATTTTGATTGGTTTGCGCAAAAGTTATCGCGTTTACTAACAAAGGGAAAGATTTTTGTCATTTTTGTTGTTTTTTTTTTAACGCATAATGGCGGCGATCTGTGATTTTTTTTGCGGTACTGCGACATTGCCGCGGACAGATCGGACCCTTGACTGACATTTTTTACACTTTCGGGGTTACCAGTGACATTTCTACAGTAATCAGTGATATATATATGCACTGTTACTGTAAAAATACACTGGTAGTGAAGGGGTTAACTTTATTTGAGAGGGAGGGGCTGTGTGTGTCCCTAGGGGCGTGCTTTCTACTGTGATTGGCTGTGGCTTCAGCTGTATGCAGAGTGATCAACGGTTCTACATAGTTAGAACTGTATGATCATCTCTCATACACAGGGGAGAATGACAGGCAGCTTGTTTACACAAGCCGCCTGACTTTCTCCCTCTCCCCCGCCGATCGCCGAGTGACCGTCGGACATCGGGTCCGCTGGTCACACGCGCGGGGGGGGGTCCGTGACCACGCGGGAGTGGGAGCGCGCCTCCGGGGGCGCGCGCTCGCTCCCTAGACCCTCACAAGCAAGCGACGTAGACCTACGTCAGTTTGCCTGTGAGGGGCTGACCGCCGACGTAGATAGTCGTGCGGCGGTCGGCAAGTGGTTAATCTCCTCTGCAATGACTGAAGATGCATACAGGTGTGAGGGGGGACTGAGTGTGCACAGGTGTGAGGTGGGCTGAGTGCATAAAGGTGTGAGGGGGGCTGAGTGCTTACAGGTGTGAGGGGGGCTGAGTGCATACAGGTGTGGTGGCTTAGTGTGTACAGGTGGGAGGGGAGGATGAGTGTGTACATGTGTGAGGTTGGCTGAGTGTGTACATAAGTGAAAGAGCTGAGTGTGTACAGGTGTGAGAGGGGGCTAAGTGCATACAGTTGTGAGGGGGGCAGAGTGCGTACGGGTCTGAGGGGGGCTGAGTGCGTACAGGTGTGAGGGGGGCTGAGTGTGTACAGGTGTGAGGGGGGCTGAGTGCATACAGGTGTGAGGGGGCTGAGTGCATACAGGTGTGAGGGGGGCTGAGTGCGTACAGGTGTGAAAGGGGCTGAGTGCATACAGTTGTGAGGGGGGCTGAGTGCATACAGGTGTGAGGGGGGCTGAGTGCGTACAGGTGTGAGGGGGGCTGAGTGCGTACAGGTGTGAGGAGGCTGTGTATATGGGTGTGAGGTGTAATGAGTGCTTACAGGTGTGAGGAGGGCTAAGTGCATAAAGGTGTGAGGGGGCTGAGTGTGTACAGGTGTGAGGTTGGCTGAGTTCATACAGGTGTGAGGGGGAATAAGTGCCCTTAGGTGTGAGGGGGGGCAGGTGCATACAAAATATTTGCTGTTAGTAAACCCACAAATCATTTCAATAATAATAATAATATCAGCAAATAACTCAGCTCTTACAACAACGACCCATAAGCCAGCACTTGTTCAAAGAACAAGTCTGGCCCTCCCCAAAGCCGTGGCCCTTTCAATGCAATTCTGTAGGCCCAAATTAAAAATATCTAGGTAAACATCAGATAAGTGAACACTGTGACGGTGGCGGGTATCAGACCCCTGGCCTTCTCATCCAACTCGTGACCAAAGACCAAGCAATCTCACACCCTGCCGTCACTTGCGTAACAATGCCACTCTCAGCTGCACCCGGCACACAGATTGTCCAGCTTGCGGGACCACAATCTAGATGCCAGCAGACTGAGAGCGATTGTCACCGGGCTAATTAAACAATTAACCCTTTCTCTGCCACCACCGCTACGTTTGAATGAGCCCAGCGGACGCTCGTGATTTTCTAAATACCAATTATGACTTTAGAATAATCATCTGTAACACACACTGTCACCTCAGACAGGAATATTCAGATGGTTTATCCTAAACAGTAGCGCCCTTCAGGAGGCAGGTTCTTTGGGTCAGTTTGCGTTTAAGAGCTTAGAGACAAAATTAACACTTTTCAAAATAAGGTTTAATTATAAGAAAGTTTAAAATTGGTGCAAATAAAAATATTTAAAGAAAAATGGGTTACAAAGAAATAGAGACACAATACAGCAATTTAGAAGAATAGATAAAGAATTAGAAATGAAATACTTGCATTTAAAAGTCCTTGTATTATGAGAGTTCCAGAAGCTGAACATGTGTGATCGGTCTCCAATGGATAGATGTTCCTTTCCTTGATGTTACATGAGACTCAGAGCTCCAACAGCTCCTGTCTTTTTCTCTGACCCACAGGGGGTGTCACCAGACGTACTTGACCAATAGACACTGGGGCCGTGGGCGGCCCGGGGGCTCATAAACTGCTAAGGGACCTCCCGGTTAAACAGATTTCTAACAGAAGTCATATCTCGAAATATGTAATGGTTACATTCTTGAAACTGATATTTTATGGTACGGTAGTTAATGTATGATCCACATACACTAAACACGGGTTATCTCGGAACAACCTCTGACCTGTAAGGCATCTGATAGCTAGCTTGTCTTCCCTAGCCACGAATGTGATCATGTTTGACCTTAATTTGATCGGTATTTTATTCGGCATTCAAATATATATTTTCTAGAGACATATTTTGTTTGTGTGTAAAGTTAGGAATTTTGTGGGTAACTGTGTCATAAATAACAGAGCTCTTGACTGCTTTGTTATACGACCTATTAGCCATATGGCTTTGCTCAGATTACAACATAGCTCTGAGCAGGAAGAGACATAGTGGGTAGGAGGTCGGTCTGCTGCTTAGATAACAGTTGTTTGAAGCCCTGCATACTAATGTTCAGTGACCCAGGGGGTAATTAACACTGCAAAAAAGGAGCTGGGGTGAGGGGCTGGTAAAGGAATGACCTTTTTTGGTTTTGAAAACTGTCAGCTGAGCTCTGAAACACAAAATGGTTGCTTGTGTCACTTGGACAAAATGGATGCCGTGATGACAAAATGGTGTCCTAACGCACGACACCATTACAAACACAATCTTGGCGATACAATCCAGCAAATCCTCCTTCTAGGTCTACATGCCTGTAGGAAAACCCGTCTAGAAGAGGTAAATCTTTTTCCATTGCCCTATTAATTCTTTTTCAGATTTTTTCAATTATTCTACAATGTGGAGAGCATAGCCAAGATAATCTAGGGACTATTTTCCGAAATATAATCCTAGTATTATATTATATTATATATTATTATATAAGTCAGTTTGAACCCATACAAGTCATTTTTTATAGAAAACAATAAATTTAAAGTTCTCATTTTTCTTAAGCCATTACCACCTAAATGCACTATTAATATCGATGGAGGAGGCCATATCTCAAATAGTTTTGATAAAGTAAAATAAAATTGTTGCCACTGCAGACCTCTAATACCCTTCCATAGCACGTTGAAAAGTGCAGGTGACATGGATATTTTCTGAATAACACCGCCGAGCTGCTCTCTTACGTGCCCAACGATTCAAATGCAGCAAGGCCCACCTACGAAATCAAAGAAACAAGTTAGGATGGATGTATAAACAGAAACTCTTGGATTCCCATCTACCTAGTGTCTTGATATGATCCTCTGACATATCGCTCCTGGAAGCTTCAGATGTGGCACCGATTCTAAAGGAATGTGGAGTAAATTTAAAATCCTGTAAACCCATATATCTAAGTCCCTTTCTTGAGAATGAAATGGAATTGATATTCAGTGATAGGTGCACCATCTATATGAATAGGTAAATGACCAGGGTGAGAATGTGGGCAAGACAGATAATGCCGAACCATTTCAACCGGGCACATATTGCCATCATCATCCTTAGCTATCGAAATCCATTGCCCCTTACCTAATTGGTCCGTGTTGGATTTCTTTATACATTTCTTAAGTATCGCCTCCTGCAAGAGGATTTGGTCTAAATAAATGCCATTAACACACCGTTTGTTTGAGAGTAACTAGCTCAGAGATCCATAAGGCGCTAAAAAATGCCAAAATAAAAGCTGTTTTAAGCATTAAAGCCTCATGCTGAGAAAAACAAATGAAAGAAAATAGTCCAAATGTCTCTGGATATAAGTTCTCTAACATCCGGAGCAAAATGTGTCTTCATATACCCTTTCAGGGCTTGCTTAACTGAGAAATATTGACTACAAGCCGGAAACTTCTTTAATCTAAAAAAGAAAGAAACCCCAGCTAGTGTTTAACTACATGTATGTGACTGTATGAGCATCGCAGTTTCATAAAAGAAGATAGAAATAATAAAATACTACTCTCTTAGGGATCGTCAGAGGAAAAGCCTCCAATCTTACAAAATTAAACCCATTTATTCCAGTAGGATAAATAGTCTGCCCAAGTATACGGGGCAACTGAATCCTTAATTGACTGAAAAATCACCATGAAATCAGACTCCACAAATGTTCCAGGCATACATGGCCGACTGCATCTGCATTGGAGTGAAGTTGTTGAAAAAGTGTAATCTGTAAACGAGATAGTGCGTCAGCAATTGTATTAGTTTTCCCAGGAATTAATTTAGCTTTCCCCCAAATATTACATTTCAGGCACAAAAATACTGTGTCTTAGTAATTGAATAACAAATAAAGATTTGGAAGATAAACAGTTGACTGCGAACATCACACCTTTATTATAAGTATGATAACTAGCTCCCCATAACTCAAAAGCTACTACCACTGGAAAGAGTTCTAACAACACAATGTTTCTTGTAGCTTGTTTCAGAACCCAGTGCCTCGGCCAGCTCCCGCAGCACCAGTGGGATTCCCAAACTGCTGCGAATCCCACTGATCCTGCTGCATCCGTTAAACTCTAGCAAAAATCTAGCCCAGACTATCAACTCTTCTTTAAGTGAGTTGGTCAGCCAAATGTGTGAGAAGGGTGATTTTAAACCATATGTAGCCATTTAAAACCGCCTGGAAAACCCTTCCTACAGGCATAATCCTGCATGTGGACGCTAGAAGACCCAATAATGATTGCATCTCCCTTAAAGTAACCTTTTTGCATCTTAAAAATATTGCAATCAAAGATTTTATCCTATCAATTTTCTCCACCGGAAAGCAAAATTCCATTATGGATGTGTCAATTAAGATACCCAAAAATTCCAAGGACACCCTCGGCGAAACAGTCTTTTCGGATGTCAATGGAATCCCGAAAAATTTGGTTATGTCAAAAAATAATTGAAGTAAGCAAGCACATCTGACTCTTAGGGTCCTATAAATAAAAAGTAATCCAGGTAGTGAATCACATCTTCACAGCCAGATTCAAAGCAAATTACCCAATTTCGTAAACATGAAAAATCCTCAAAATAAGCACAGGACAAAGCACAGCCCATTGTAAATGCATTAGTGCTGATTTAATGTCAACTTTGACTAACAAAGCCCCGGACCAAATGCTCTAATCCTTAATACAGCATCTTCAAATGTGGAATAAGATGCTGAACATACTACTGAAGTCATCATTTACCGACTTCCTCCTGACCACCATCAGTCATTGTGTTGCACCTCCTCCTGCCTTGCCTCTCTCTCCTTCCCTCTTGTCGGCAACTTGCTAAGCTGTGTGAGGCGGTGGGGGACCGGCTCCCCTGACTCAGCCATCCAGGGACACTGTAAATCTTGTGCTGTACCCATTACATCTTTGGTCCTCCACTAAGGAGAGACACTGCTTCAGCCAGACTTCCCCACCGCTGCTCTCCGCTCTCTAAAACTTGCCTCAGAAGAGTCTTCATGGATGGCCCAGCTTCCATAAAATAAAGTGTCCCGGTGTGAGGAAAAGCTCATTCTCTCAGGGTCTTATATAGGGTCAGTGGGCTTCCAGCAAATTCCAGGAATTCCTATTGGCTAGAACAGTGTTTCTCAACTCCAGTCCTCAGGGCACACTAACAGGCCAGGTTTGCAAGAAAACTGAAATACATCACAGGTGATATCATTTGCTGCTCAGTGATTGCAGTATTCTAGTCTGCATCTCCCCCAAGGTAATACTTAAAATCTGGCCTGTTAGTGTGCCCCGAGGACCGGAGTTGAGAAACACTGGGCTAGAATTCTCTCCTCAGAACACTACACATATTTCTTAAAGTGGAAATGTTCCCAAAAGTAACCAACATATTTAAACAAAATCTATTTTCCCGAACCAGCTTTGACAAATCCCATACAGGTGTGCCCAAAGGGTTGTGCCCCCCTTTTCTATTCTTTCTATTCTTCTGTTTTTTCTATTCTCTTATTTTCTGTTCTATTCTTTTCTGTTATATTCTACTATTTTTTATTCTATTTTAATTTTGAATTTATTCTATTCAAATTTACGAAGGTTATATTCTATTCTTTTTCTATTCTTTTCTTTTCTAGTCTAGCCTTTTTTTTTCTATATTATTATCTATTGTATTCTAATTCAAATTTATTCTATTTGAAATTCGAATTTCAGAAGATGGTTATATTTTTTTCTATTTTATTCTATTCCTTTATGTTCTATTCTATTTTATTCTGTTCTTTTATTTTCTGTTCTATTTTGTTATGTTTTACTCTATTTTTTTCGATGCTATTCTTTTATTTTCTATTCTATCCCTTTATTTTATTTTCTATTTTTTTCTATTCTTTTAGTTTGTATTCTGTTCTTTTTTACTCTATTATTTTCTATTCTATTATGTTCTTTTCTATTCTATTCCTTTATTTTTTTATTCTATGTTATTCTCTTTTGAAATTAAATTTCAAATTTGATTTGAAAACGATTCAAATTCAAAAACTATTCAAAGTATTAAAAAAAAAAACTATTTGAATTTCGTCTGAAATTTAATTTCGTTATTTCAGATTTGTTAAAATTTGTTACTATTGTAGTTCGGATACATATGAATAACAAAAAATGTGTCCGAATTTTCATTCGGAACAAAACAAACCGTCTACCAACAGTGAACTGTTATACCCTGCCTACAATACAAGTTCTTTCTATTGCATCTGGACTGTGTGTGTGTGTGTGTGTTACTGCCGCCGCACCTTGCTGAATCCACGCACATGCAGCTGCCTTCAGGTGATTGAACACTAACAAGCAAAGATGTAAGGAAAACCCTTTATAACATCTCCATCTCCCAGCAAGCCTCAGTTGTTTTTTTAAGCAAGCACTAACAGGGGTAGATTACAAAAGAAAATTAGGGAAGAGGGCCTGTGTCCTGCAATGTACTCTAAGAAAAGGATTTTACCAAGATGGGCTCTATAAGTCTTACATAGATAGGAAGCAAAAAAGCAGTCCAACCAAGGGCAACACAGCAAAAAAATGCCAACAGGCCCACAAAACAAACCTGGCATCAGAAAAGGCCAGAACATCCACTTGGTAAAACTTAAAGCATGTGAACAGAAGACCAGGTGACCACTGTACAACTCTGGAAAACAAGTGTCTGATGTTGAAAGACCCATGAAACACTTACAGATCTGGTGGAGCGTGCTCGAACAGGAAAGAGTGGAACCTTTACATTTCACCACTTGCCGACCGCCTAACATACATATACAGACATCTCAAGTCTCCCACAAATCGCGGGAGACTCCCGTTTTCTGCCATGAGCTCACAGACACCCGCAAGCTCAGGGCGATATCCCGGCAAGCTGCGAAGCCGAGTGGAAGCAGCTGAGCTGTCAGTGAGAGTGTGACTCACTCTGTGAGTCATCCAAGCTGTGAAGTCAAGCCGAGTAGAAGCAGCTGAGCTTTCAGTGTGACTCACTCTGTGAGTCATCCTGAGCAGCTCCGTGCAGTGAGAGAGAGCTGCTACTTCTTCCTGTGAGAGGAGGAGGGATACAGAGGAAGCAGTAGCTTTCTCTCTACTCCTGATAGTGAGCCGCATACTTCACTGCAACAGTTGGCACCACAAGACCACATGTAACAGTAAGTATGCTAGGTACATGCAGATTGATTCCTCTATGTCCCACACTAACTGCGCTTCCTAAAACATCTGCTTTAGCACAGAAATAAATGATGGGAAAAAAAAAATAACAGGAGATAAAAATTGTCAGCACTACAGCGGTTGTCCATAGCAACCCCTTCACTGATGTGTACTGAGAGCACAGGGGGCTTCTGGAAGCTTCTCCTCACTGCTTCTCAAACATGTGGACCTATGGTAAAGTGTACCTGTAGGCATTCTTCTTTTACATTTTGATGAAGGAATAAAACTTCTGCCATAGTCATTTTTTGTGGTCTATGTGCCTCTGGGGAAATGTACCCATTATTCCACTACCAGAAAGCCAACAGGAAGTCACTGGTCTTTTCCTGAAGGGAGGGGAATTACCCATTACCTAGAGATGCACTGTAAAGCAGTGGTCCTCAACCCTGGTCCTCAGGGCCCACTAACAGGCCAGGTTTGCAAGATAACTGAAATCCATCCCAGGTGATATAATTTGCTGCTCAGTGATTGCAGTACTCTAGCCTGCATCTCCCCAAGGTAATACTTAAAATCTGGCCTGTTAGTGGGCCCTGAGGACCGGAGTTGAGGACCACTGCTGTAAAGTACATAGCTAAATTCAAAATTTTTTTTTTTTTAGCAAACCTCCTCTGTATACTGATTCCATTTCATTTGATCATCCTTTATAGTTGTGTTAAATTAGTTCTGGGGGGGGGGGGAAGGAAGAGTGTGGCGGCGGCGCGCGCGGTGGGATTCAGCGGCGCGGAGTGCCACCTCCCTGAAATTAGTTTTTGCAGGTTGGGATGTATGCATATACTACGGCAGGTTGGCTCTATTGCGCAAAATCAAGTACCTGTAATTTCATGCAATAGCCACTAGATGGTGCCATTGCATTGCCAGAGGTGCGAGCATGCTGTGATTGGCTAACAGGGATATCAATCAACAGGTTCGGCTGACCCTGTACCCACCAGCCACCCACGATTGTTCCCCAGAGAGGCAGAATGGCGATCTTCCTATGTAAAGAAGATGGGAATCTTGTGTTTCTACTAAGCAGGAACACTGATCTTTATCTTCAGGCAGACCATCCCCCCACAGTTAGCAAGCACCAGCTAGGAGCACACTTAACCCTTTGATCTCCCATGATGTAAACTCCTTCCCTGCCAGTACAGTAACAGTGAATATTTTCACTGATCATTGTAATAATGTCACTGTTTCCAAAAAGTGTGGTAAAAGTGTCAGTTAGGTGTCTGATCTGTCTGCAGCAATGTCACTGTCTCGTTAAAATTTGCTGATCGCCGCCATTACTAGTAAAAAAAAAAAAAAAAAAATGCCATGAAAATATCCCATAATTTGTAGACGTGATAACTTTTGCGCAAACCAATCAATATACGCTTATTGGGATTCTTTTTTACCAAAAATATGTGACAGAATACATATTGGCCTAAATTGATGTGGAAAAATGGATTTTTAATTCATACTTACCTGTAAAATCAATTTCTTGAAGTACATCACGGGACACAGAGCCACAAATCATAACATATGGTTATAAAGCCACCAATAGGTGAAGGACACTGGCAACCAATCAGAATTGATGACCCCCTATATAACCCCTCCCACACAGGAAGTACCTCAGTTTTGTAGCAAGCAATAAAAGACCCCATAGAAGAAGGGGAGACCTCTGCCTCTGTGTCCCATGATGTACTTCAAGAAATGGATTTTACAGGTAAGTATGAATTAAAAATGCATTTTTATTTTCATACATCACAGGACACAGAGCCATAAACCATAACATATGGGACATCCTAAAGCAATGCATCTGAGGGGAGGGGGACACCAAAAAATATCGCCATCTGACCCTTAACAAAAGGATTACACCGCCACCTGCAGCACACTGCATACTCCTCCAGGGTCCCAAAATCCACTCTATAGAAACGAGTGAACGTATGCACCGACGATCAGGTCAAAGCCTTGCAAATCTGAGCCATAGAGACTTGATGGCGATGTGCCCAAGAGACACCTACTCCTCTGGTAGATGTGCCTTTACAGGAAAAGATGGAACCTTTCCTACTAAACCATAGGCGTGGGTAATAACCTGGCGAATCCAACAAGAAATCGTAGATTTAGATGCTGCCAATCCCTTTCTGGGGCCTTCTGGCAGTACAAACAAGCTCTCTGGCTTACGAATCTGAGCTGTTTCCTGTAAATAAATCTTAAGTATTCTTACGCATTACATCAAGAGAATGCAATATCTTTTCGTCCTCTGAGTGAGGATCTGGAAAGAAGAAGGTAATATAATGTTCTGATTCAAATGAAAGGCTGACACTACCTTGGGCAAAAATCTGGGTGAGGACGTAAAATCAGCCTTTCTTGATAAAATATCAAGAATGGCTCTTTACAAGAAAACTGCTAGTTCCATTACACTTCTAGCCAAAGTTATCGCAATTAAAAAAAAACAGTTTTCTGCTCAAAAGAACCAGGGGAACCTGCCCCAGAGGTTCAAAAGGATGTTTTTGCAAAACTGCCAACACCAAATTTAAGTCCCAAGGACACAACAGTGGCTTCACTGGTCGAAGCAAATGCAATATTCCCGGATGAAGAATTGAACCAACGAATGGGAATCGATCGGTTCCTGGGAAAAAAAAACGATAAAGCTGAAATCTGCCCTTTAATCGTGCTCAGGGCTAATTTCATATCTACCTCTGCTTGCAGGAAGGATAGAACTCTCCCATTTACTGGCCTCACACCAGGCAATGTAGGATTTCCAGACCCCGTAATAAATATTTCTAGACACTGGCTTCCTGGCGTTTATCAGTGTATAAACTGCTGGGCCAGATATTCCCTGCTCTTCCAAGATTAAGGCTTCAATAGCCAAGCCGTCAAATTTAGAGACTGTACAGCAGGGTGGACCTTGAGAGAGCAAGTCCGGACACAGTGGAAGAACCCAAGGCCTTGTCACTGCCAACCTCTGGATTTGTGCATACCAAATCCTCTTCAGCCAAGCTGCAGCTACCAGAATTACTGCTTTCCTCTCCAGCTGGATCCTGCACAACAAACGCCATATCAGCTGTACCGGAGGAAAGGCATAGATCAGGTATTACTCCTCCCAAAGTCACCAAAAGCATCCACTCCGACTGCGAGTGGATCCCTGGTCCTGGACACAAATCTCTCCAACTTGTTGTTGAACCTTGATGCCAAAAGATCTACATCTGGGACCCCCCAGAGCAGGCACATCAATTGAAAAATCTTGGGATGTAAGGAACATTCCCCCAAAAACTTCTGTTGACCACTTAAAAAATCTGCCTGCCAGTTCTCTATTCCTGGAATGAGCACTGCTGTCAGGCATGGCACAAACTTCTCTACCCAGGACAGGATAATATCCACATCTTTCTGGGCTGATCGACTCCTTGTGCCTCCTTGATGGTTGACATCAGCTAGGGCTGTGGCATTGTTGGATTGCACCCTGACAGGGTGACCCTGAAGTCTGGGCGTTCAGAATTTCAGAGCCCGACTGACTGCATACATTTCCAAAATGTTGATGGGAAGACGACTCTCTACCCAAGACCATTTCCCCTGCACAGGACCTCTCTCCAGCCGGAGAGACTGGCATCTGTAGTCACTACCTTCCAGGTCACAGGAAGAAAGGATTTTCCCCTCTCCAGATTTCTGGTCAACAACCACCAATTCAGACTCTGTCATACTCTTGGTAGCAGAGAAACGGACCAGTCCAAGGACTGAATTTTTCCATTCCACGCAGACAGAATGTTGTTCTGCAAGGGTCTGGCATGGAATTGAGCATAGGGAATTGCCTTGAATGTGGACACCATCTTCCCCAGTAACATCATGCAAAGATGTATAGATGGATATCTCAGCCTTACTATAGACCGAGCCTGACCCTTCAGGTCTGAGACCCTTCTTGCTGGCAAGAATATCTTTGCCTGCACCATGTCGACAAGAAGCCCCAGGTTCTCCAGACGCTAGACTGGCTCTAATGATGACCTTGCGAAGTTCAGTATACAACCCGGGCGTTCCAAGAAATGTACTGTCTGAAGAATATTTCGGCTTAGAGCCAACGCCGATCGATCTATTGGTAATAGATCATCCAGATATCCTATTACAGATATCCCTCGGGACCTTAGAAAAGCCAATACTGGGACTAGGATCTTTGTGAAAACTCTTGGAGCTGTGGCCAACCTGAAGGGCAGGGCCACAAACTGGAAACTATGGTTTCCAATCGCAAAATGAAGGAACCATTGATGGGTCTGAAATATAGGCACATTAAGATATGCATTCTTGATGTCTATGGATGCTAGAAATTGCTCTACCTGCTGGGAGGCTTACTGAAAGAATTTCCATGCGGAAAGAATGAACATTCACAAACTGATTCAGCGCCTTGAGATCCAAAATAGGTCTCACATCCCTGTTTAGTTTGGGGATTATAAATAGGTTTGAGTAAAAACCCTTGAACCTTTCGTTTTCTGGAACCTCGGTTATCACCCTCTGAGCTCTCAGATCGTCCAATGCCTGAAAGAGAGATCTTTTGTTTTAGGGGATCTGTTGGTATACTTGACCTCACAAACTGAGGATGCAGGAACACCCAGAATTCCAGCTTGTATACCTGTGAAATGATGGAGACGACCCAGTTGTCCTGAGATGACTACCTATACCCCTGAGAACTGCATGAGCCTTCCCCCCACCCAGGCGAGTGGGGGTGCCCCTTCCCTGAGAGGGCTTACAGGAAGACTGGGCTGATCTCTGGGCCCAGGGCTTTTTCTGACCATGCCCAGGCTTGCATACAGATGCATACGGTTGAAGCCATCGCCACTGCCTGGAATTGGAAGCACTGGTATTATGAGTGCTGGGGATCTTAAAGGAAGGACGCCTGCTCTTCCTCTTTACAGGTAGCAACGTATTCTTTTGGATATACTCATCCAGATCATCACCAAAAAGGCATAGGCATTCTCCCTGAAAGGGGAAGCTAGCCAATAACTCTGCAGACCAGTTCTTTAACCAAAGTATTCTGCGCATATGCACTGTCATCAGAGCATTTGCCTTATGGAGCCCGTAGGAGCTTCTGCTGTAAAACACAAAGTGCAAGGTAGATCGGACAGATCTTCCACAGACTCTCCTTGAGAGGGAACTGTCTTGGCCACTCGCTTTATGCGGTCTTTCAAAGACTGACACACTCCTATGGTTGCTACTGCTGGTTATACTGCAGAACCTGCAAACGAAAGGATGCTTTCAAGAAAGATTCCAACTTTTTATCTGCTGGATCTTTAAAAACCTGGGCATTATCCACAGGACAGGTTAAATTCTTGTTAACCGAAGAAATGGCTGCTTCCACAGTGGGAATTTTCCATCTCTTAGAAAACTTATCCTCCATAGGATATAACAATGAAAACCTTTTAGGAGGAACAAACATCTTATCAGGATGATCCCAATCATTATACACTTCTTGCTCCAAGAGTGGATGTATGGGAAATGACCGAGGACTCTAAGAAGGGCGCAATGAGCCTTGGGAGGAAAAAGAGGTTTCAGTTGTCTCTAAGGGTGGAAGTTTAAACTCCTGGACCATCTCAGCAAGAGACTGGATAAACAATCTCTGGGATTGAGAGGCTGATAGAGATTCCTCTGACTCCCCGGAAGTGGAAATTTCAGCTTGACCTTCCATAGGGTCACCCTCAGCTACATCTTCCACATCCTCTGCCCAATCCTGAACTGATTCAGGAGGCGGCTCAGAAAAAGGGGGTTCTAACCCGCTTCTTTCCTCCATGTGCTGCTGCAATCATGTCAGCAATCCTACCCTCTAGGCTGGCTAATGTCGTTGCCAAATCGTCCTTTGAAACATAGGCTGTGGCAGAAGTACATGGAGTAGCTACTATGCCTGACAACCATAATGGCTCAGATTGGCTAGATGTCTCTGGCTTAACAGGAGGAGTAGACACAGTGGAAGCATGACTAGGACCTTCAGGGCCTGACTGTGACATTATGTTGCCCTTTCCAACTGTGATCCCCCCAGCCATTTTTCGGGCAGACATTGCTTTATAGCAAGACAAACTTGAGGTTCTACCTTTAAAGTGTACTCAAGGCTTGTGTCAAGCTTATACAGCCTAGTCACACAGCACTGATTATACTAAGATACAGGACCTATTTGTGCCAGTAACATACACCCACTGTGACTCACGCAACCCAGCTGCTGCTGCTGTGTCCCCTTCAGTCTCTGACAGAGGCTAGCGCGTTGGAAACAGTTCCTTTAAAATTTGTGCTTTTTTATGCTGAGTCGCGTGTACGTGGTGTCCACGTGTACGCCATTGCATTTGAACCCGCTTTTCTACTCGGTGTATGCCTGTTTATAATAAGTGTAGATTCCTGCGCGTGCAAACAATCCTTCCCCACAGACATGCCAGGAAGCGGGAGACGAACATGCGGATGATTAAACGCCGAGGCGAAAACAGCAAACATGGGGTGAGAGCAGCTTAGGCTGAATCTTGTTTGTCACAGCTGAAACCTTTCAAGTAATCAGCTCAGGGTAAGAAACAGTGTAACAATATGCTTTAAACAAACTTTGCATAAACCTGCTACAATACATGTAATTACAAGCAGAATTGCACTCGGCACAAGTCTCTGTAATCTTATTAAAGGGAACAGTGCATCAAATATTTACAATTTTGCAATTTTAACCTATTAAAGTTTATTTGCTGTGTAAATATTTAAAATGAACTCACCAGTCCTGCCGCAGGAATCTGCTATAAGCAAGAATCCAATCTTCACCCATCACGCGAGCATTGTCTCAGAGACCTTCAAGGACTGGGTCCCCTATATAAGATAAGAGGGGCCACGGCCTTGGACCTGTAGAGCACCCTGCATGGAGCGCCTTTGGGGTTTGGTATTCCAAGTGTCCAGATCCCAGGGTCTAGCGCCTAAAAAGGACAGCATTACAGGCAAAACCTCGTATCTCCTTTCCGAGGCTCAGGTACCATCTTTTTAGTCCTTTGACTGTTTTAAATGGATCCGATAGCTAACCCCTTAGATCCAGGGATCTTTGTTTGGGGTATGATAACATAATCTTCTTTCTTCTTCTTTGAAACATAACAAACATGTGGAACACCTCTCCACAGCGACCTTCACCTTTTAGACACTGGCGAAAAAACTGAGGTACTTCCTGTGTGGGAGGGGTTATATAGGGGGTCATCAATTCTGATTGGTTGCCAGTGTCCTTCACATATAGATGGCTATATAACCATACGTTATGATTTATGGCTCTGTGTTCCCCGTGATGTACGAAAAGAAATTAGATTTTTTACATTTTTAGATAACCCCTTAGATCCAGTGATCTTTGTTTGGGATATGATAACATAATCTTCTTTCTTCTTCTTTGAAACATAACAAACATGTGGAACACCTCTCCACAGCGACCTTCACCTTTTAGACACTGGCGAAAAAACTGAGGTACTTCCTGTGTGGGAGGGGATATATAGGGGGTCATCAATTCTGATTGGTTGCCAGTGTCCTTCACATATAGATGGCTATATAACCATATGTTATGATTTATGGCTCTGTGTCCCGTGATGTATGAAAAGAAATTAGATTTTTTACATTTTTTTATTGGATATGTTTTATAGCAGAAAATAAAAATTATAGTTTTCTTTTTCAAAATTGTCGGGCCGTTTTTTTTTAATAGCGCAAACAATTAAAACCGCAAAGGTGATCAAATACCAGCAAAAGAAAAGCTCTATTTGTGGGGAAAAAAGGACATCAGTTTTATTTGGGGTACAGCGTCCCACGATCGTGCAATTGCCAGTTAAAATAACACAGTGCTGTATTGTAAAAAAATGGCCTGGTCATTAAGGGGGTAAAACCTTCCAGGGCTAAAGTGTTCACCCAGTTGTGCCCAACACGTGGCCTGTTGGCCCACAGGCTGTTGGACACCATATAGAAAGCAGAGTGGCACTGAGGTGCTGGGCACTGGAATGCTCTTTGCGTTCCAGCACCCAGCTCTGAAAGAGAAACTGTACTGGATTTATCTGCCTGCTATACAAGTAAAGTTATGCCTGGGGAGAGAGAGCAGCATGGGAGCCTGAGGTCAGGCAAGGGGGGTTACTACCGATTGGATCTTGATCAGCCTGACCACAGATGGAAAGATTTTTTGAGAAGGGATACGCACAGGCATTTCTTAAGGATGAAAGTGATCTGAATTTTTTCGTATTCAATGTATTTATTGGTTTTATGTCACAACATAAAAGATCAAAAGTAAGCTTATAAATCGCCCACGCAGGGGCTGTAGAATGGTCAGGTATCACAAAGGAATCCAAAAAGGGATACAAACAGAACACTTGTTATTGAAAACCTTCATGTAATTTAAGATAATATTGGAGAGTACTTAATGTAAAATGAAATAAAAAGGGAGGGGCCAGAAAAGTGGAGGGAAGGGAAGAGGCTGCGCACCACAGCTTATTCACAGTCATCCAGGGGGTGTTCCAAGTCGTTAGACCAACCCCACAAGCATTTGTAAAAGTAAGAAAGAGAAGCAGGAAAGGAAGAACCAGAAAGAAAGTAGAAGGGAGCTAGAAAGACAGAGTCTAGAAGGGAAGAAGAAAAAGGAAGTAGAAAGGTGAACTCAGATACCCTGTCAGAAGCAGTCCCAAACAACCCAGTTGAAGTGAAGGAAACTCACGGGAAATCCAAAGTTCCCAGACTTTGAGGAATTTAGGATGTGAATCGCTTATGATGCTAGGCATCTGCTCATGGAGCATTAGGGCAGTTATACATGACTTTACCCACTGAAAGGCAAAGCGCAGGGTCTTCCAGGCCTGGGCTATGGTCCGCTTAGTAGAAATAAAAAGAAAAGTAGCCAGCTTCTGCTGGGGTGTGTATAGTTTGGGAATCGAGCAGTGTAGTAAAGCCAACTTTGCATCTCTGCGGACCGTTATATGGAAGAGGGTCTGGAGCAGGTCGAAAACCCTGGACCAGAACCCCACCAGTCTCGGACAGGACCACCAGGTATGCAGGACATCTCCCCTTTGTACACAGTTACAAAAGCATCTATCACTACTCCCCGGGTAAGCATGAGAGATGCAAGTAAGGACTGGGTACCACCTGAAAAGAACGTTATACGAGGCTTCTAGCGTATTTGTGTTAAAAGAACATTTTGCAACTGTCTTCAGGCCTTACTCCAGTCCTCTAGATCTATTGGGGATTGGAGGTCCTGCCCCCATTGAGACATATAGGAGAGAGGTGCTGATAACGGGTGTCCATTCAAAGAAGCATAAATGGCAGAGATGATGCCAGGGGCCCCCAGGGTATGTTGGCATGTATGTTCGAGGAAAGGTTTTTTGATATGGATAAGTGGAAGTGCGGCGCAGGGCAGCAATCCAATGTTTTAGTTGGGGAAAGTGAAAGTGCTCCCCGGCTGGGGCCCCGTGTGTCTCCCAAGATAGGAAGGAGTGGGAGGAAAGAAAGTCTTGGACCCGAGTAAAGCCCCGGGACAGCCACCATGAGAACGCCCGGGTTCCAACAAGCCAGGGGGAAAGAGGGGGTTATATGTGATGGGCAGCAGCAGTAAAAAGAAGACAACAAATTGCCTGAGTAGCAGACCGAATCCCATCCCCCTAAACTGTGAAGAATCAAGAGGCTCAAGGAGGCGGGGTGTGACTTATAGGGAAGCCAAAGCATGGCCTGTATTGAATGTGAGTCACAATTAGGAAGTTCAAGCAACACCCAAAAAGGGACATCTGAGACCGCATGAAGCATAGTCAGCGGAGAGATCTGTGCCGCTGTGTAGTTTCTGGAAATGTTTGGGACCCTTAAGCCCCCTTGTAGCCTATGAACATAGAGGGTGGATCTAGGAACTCTGGGGTGTTTCTGGACCCAAATGAATCGGAGAATCCGATTCTGAAGTAGGTGAAGGAAAAAGGGGGGCACTCGCACTGATAATGTGCGAAAATAGTATAGGACCTTAGGTAGGATTGTCATTTTGCCCGCAGAGATCCTCCCAATCCAGGAAAGAGAAGGATATTGGCAGGAGTGCATAAGGGAGGATTTAGTTTGCATTAAAGGCTTTAGAGACAATTTTAACACTTTTCAAAATATGGTTTAATAATGAAAATGTCAAAGTGGTGCAAATAAAATATTTACAGAAAAAGGGTGTTACAAAGAGGTAAAGAGACAATAAAACAACAGAAAAGAAACAAAAGGAGTTGAAAATAAATAATACATGCCAATCCTGGTTTCAACAGACTCCAGCAAATAAGCAAAAATGATACAGTAGCTCTCACAAGTCCTGTTAGGTATTTCTTGGTTTGTTGTTAATGAGAGCTCTCAAACTGTCCTGACATTTACCTTTTCTATGGTAATAAAGGGGTGTTGATAGAGGCTATCTGACCGAATAAGCGTCTGAGGAGTAATTTCTGAGATCTCACTATGTTTATGACTATGCCCCAAATACAGTTTTCTATAGGTTTACATAGCTCTGAATATCTACTTGATATAGTCTGCTAACATGCAGAAATTTTGTCCAGCCTGAATTTAGCTTGTAAATGAATACAAATGTGTCAGGTTTCAGGTGCCAAGCTCCCTAGGAGAGGAATTTGGCTGGTTCTGCTCTCAATACTCCTGGGGTAGCAATGTTTGTGTATTACCTTCAACTGAGCTATTTACGAACGGGTATGTCGGTTTTCTGGATTCCTCAAGCTTGCGAGGGTGACAGTTTTATTAGGGTTTCCAGACTGCAATTTTGGATTGGGTAATGGAGAGGTCTGTGTGTCCGATCAATTGATTGATAAGGTCCTGGCATCAGTTAACAGTTTGTGTATAGTATAAAGTGAAGAAAGGAGGGGGGGTAAGGTCACTGTGGCTATGCATTCTTATGACAAAATGGCAGGGGAGACTTGTGACATGAACAAAACGGCAGCTACACACACAGCTTTTCGGGTGCCTGGGACGCATGACCATTGCAGTCAATGCTGGGAATTAATATTGCATCGGCTGACACCAATGCTGGAGGTTTATGTACTCCAACTTTTTCGATGTGCATTGTGATATGCTACAAAACATTGCAAAAAAAATATAGCGGGACATTTTTGTCCATAGAGGTACAAAAATTTGCTTCTACTGTGCAGCCCTCTAGAGAAGTGTCGAGGGACACACTTGAGGCCCTCCATAATTTTTAAGTTGACCACTAATACATTAAGCTGTAGGCTTATATGAGGAGATGCCTCATCTACCTGGAAATGGTGACGCAAGAGAAGGGATGAGGAGGGAAAACCTAGGGTTTGCATTTTCTCTGTTCTTCCCGTTTGGGCACAAGATGGCCAGGCTGCACTCTGCCCCTTCTAACAAGCGCTGTCAGCTCAGCTGAAACCTGCACTCTACACGCTGTTGGAGTTTGTGAGTGTTCCTGGTTGGGCTGTCTACCCAGTGGATTTGTTGTGAATTGTCTTTGCTTTACTTCAATAAAAGTTCTTTACATTGCACCCGGACTGTGTGTGTTATTGCCGCCACTCCACGCTGCACCCACCTACACTTGGCGGTAGTCAGATGCAGAAAGAGG
This sequence comes from Pelophylax lessonae, assembly GCF_965119305.1. NCBI lineage: Eukaryota > Metazoa > Chordata > Amphibia > Anura > Ranidae > Pelophylax > Pelophylax lessonae. The sequence continues at coordinate 380,081,298 of NC_138772.1, forward strand.
ATTGGGCTCCAGTATTGCTGTAGTTGGATCAGCCTTAGCCCTAATGCCAAAGTTTAATGGCTCCAACATTCTCTTGGCAGAGTGGGAGGAGAAACTTGAGAGTGCTGTGTGTCTGTACCAGGTTCCGGCCTGGCTGGTGGCAGAGCTGGCTATTAACACCTTAGAGAATGAAAGAGTGTATCAATGTGCTTTAATGAAATATTAAAGTTCATGGTATATTTCAGCTAGTGCCCATTCTACGATGGAATGTGGGCTCTTGCAATGACATTAACGAGTCATACTAACACACCTCATTCATACATCCTTGAACACTTGGCAGTTGGATTTTTGCATATAAACTACAGACACATTGATAGGTGTTTACATATTAAACACCTTTCATTCATTCATCTATTCATCTTGGACACTTAACAAGTTAGGCTTTGCATATAGATTACAGACAACACCTGAACACAATTGACAATTGCTTACATAGTAACACATCAGACAGCTGAACAGAGACGGAGCGGCTTTTCCACGAACGCAATTTCAGACACGAGACACCCCACACTCACAGAAATGTATAGGGAAAACAAAAGCCTTTTCATGTATTGTTTAGTAGAGATATATTCTATTGTTTAACTGACCCATGAATTGTACACTAGTTCAAACTGGTTTTTGCCGCTCAAATGTCCCATAAATATGGGAGTCGAACTGGAATAAATTCAATGTATTTCCATTAAAGCTTGAGTGCTCAATGCCTGTACATCTCCTGACCAGCGAGGGGAAATTCACTACACAGGGGGATTTAGGACTGAAGGGTCGTAAATCATCTTGCAACTGCCTCCTGATGAGATTGAGCTAACAGTTTGGTTTCAGAAGCTTGGATCTGCCATACACAGTACTGGGTGAGTAATTATTTTTTTATTATTGCCACCCTATACTGTCAGAGCAGATTAACGGTACCCGGTTAACGCTATTGTAGCGCCTCCCAGGAATCTGATATTCCTAAAGAAAATAGGGGTCTGATGCCCCAGTTAGGAAGATAATAAGAGGGGTCTGATGCCCCAGGGTCTGATGCCCGGTTACAAAGCAGTACTGTGTGTGATAGTTAATTTTTCCTCTAAACATTGTATATTTACTGTATAGACACTTAAGTGTATTTTTAGTCGTTATATATATATATGATTGCATGCCATTTGTATAGATGTATGTAGAGATTGTATTTGATATTAAGCTGAGCTTGAAGGTATAAACTTGCCCACTGAGGATAGTTAAAAGCAAACCATAAATTGGGTGTATGTAAATCCGATTAGAAAGACGCAGGAAACCACATAAGCTGGAAAACTAGGTTTGCCAGTAAAAGTCTAAAAAACTGACCTCACCATCCCTATATATATATATATATATATATATATATATATATATAAACCTTCAAACTCAGCTAATCTCACTTTATATTCTGAGCTTAGAATAATGGGCAATTCTCAAGGTAAGGAGAATCCCAAGGGAAAATTGAAATGTAAGTTTAGAAAAATTGTATGAAAATTGTATCGTGTATGGGCAACCTTAGTCGTGTGTGAGATCCATGGATTGTTATGTTGTGTTAGTTTTAATAATGTTCGAAAAATGCTGTATCAGCAAAACATTTGATAACACTGAATGAATACTGGTTGCATAATGATTTGTTTTGTGTTTATTACTTATGTTTTAAAGTGATGTGACTTTGCCACAAGTACAACTAAAAGGTAACAAATCCATGCTATGCTGGTCATGGCAGCTTTTAGAAGCAAGAAAATATATTTGGTGTGTAAAGTGTGACCTTAAGGACTAAAATTGTATTTCTATCCTTAAATCGTGAGCAATTTTGAACTTTATCATTGAGGTTTTTATCACTGACTTTTTATCTTTATCACTGACTTTTTAAAACAAAAAATTTGGTGCCTTTTCAGCACAACCCCCCCCCCCCCTCCCGTCCTTGACACAGGTAATTGCAAAGGCTAGGGAGTGTAAACAGCTGTATTGTCATGCAAATTGACTGAGCCGAGTAAATTTTAAGAGAAAAGTACTGTTAATTGTATATACAGATGTGTATTAACTATCATTTTCGCTTTTGTAGAAAAAAACAGTTTTTGAAGAATGTTCCAAATGGGTGAAAAATGGTGACGTATAATTTCTTGTAGCCAAATGGGAAATTACTAATGTTTGTTTTTGAGCTGCTCATTTTTTAACCATGGTGAACAATAATAATTTTTTTTTTAAAATGTATGGTATACCATAACAAAAAAAAATAGAAATCCACGTGGTAATAATTAATTTGGCGTCAACAATTTTTGGTATTAGAGAAGTGCTCTGTTAGGAAGGAAAATGTTTGACATGCTTACTGTATGCTAAATTCCTCTAACCGTTGGTTTATTTTTAGGAGGAAAGTATAATGTTTTGTTACTAAATTTTTTCTTGATGCTTATTTCTCAGATAAATTTGATTTGAGACTTTCAGAACGAAGGACGATCACAGCCTTCAACGACAACTCACCAATGGGAGTATTGTTTCCAAATTGGTTTTTTTTCTGGTTTATTAGACTGTTTTTATGGGTGTTAGAAAGTTCTTATTTATTGGGTGTCAGATATTTGATGTGTTCTAATTTGACATATATGAGCTCTGGCATTAATGAGTTTCTATGCCTTAGATAATCAAGCATCTCTTGTCTTATAAAGTTTTTATTATATTGTGAGATGGAAGAATAGGATGGAATTGGATAAACTGTTGCTCTATTATTACACCTATAGTGTGCTAAGAATTATAACGCATATATGTCAGTGTTACTACAAAGTGTTAAAGTTACTTGGTATTGCTAAGATCTAAACTTTAAGACAAGGTAACCTCCTGTTGTTAATTCAATTAGCCGCATGGCCAGCCAAGCCATCTCTTTTCACTCTAAGGTGACTCATTGCCCCAGGCTTTGCATATAAATGGTCCTTGAAGTCAAACCCTGTGTCTCCAAGGCTATTTCAAACCTGTTTGGTTTCAATTTCCTGTTTGGAGTCACTGGACAACTGTCCATTAGGTATCCTTCCTGTCTTAAAATTACCTGCCTTCCTGTAAGCCCTGAACCCCAGTACTGCAAGTGGTTCTTACTAGCATTTATTTTGCTGCCTGCCTGTAAGACCAGAAGCCCAGTGCCGCACTATACTCCTGCCATTCTTGTAAAACTTGTATTCTGTGCTATCCAAGTTATTGTCTCTGTACTTACCTGCTATTCTTGCTGAAGTCAGAATGACTCCAGACCCAAGTACCAAGCTATCTCCCTCTGAAATTTTGATAGGGAGACCCTTTCCCAACCCCATGAATATGGTGATATTTCGCTCTCGTTTCCTTTGCCAACAGGTGCACCAACCCACCCATTCAAGCCTGGGGACAGAGTCCGGGTGAAGGCCCCCCCATTAAGCTGACGTCACTAGACCCACCCTACGGACCTCCTGCGACAGTTCAAGCAGTGACCAGAACAGCGGTATTGACAGACGATTCCCCGGTTTGGATCCACGCATCACGACTGAAGGAAGCCCCACCACTGGACCCCACGACTGCGGACCGGAGATTGTACCGAGCATCGAGAGGTGGACCAGGACCAGACCGGATGGGATGGAACAGACCAAAAGATGAGAGCCCGAGGAAGATGCAGATCATTTACGATTGGTGGCTTAATTAGAGTGGACTTACATCTGAGCATTTACCAGGAGGAGGACAAGGAACTTTCATAATTTGGGGTTTTCTTTCCACAGACTGCAAAGGACATTGTTTTAGCCCAAAAGCCTAATGCACATGTCAATGCTCTGTCCCGATTTCCAGGTGGAATGCCCAGGGGAAGACGTGGACTCTAATCTGGAGGACATAGAGGTTGCTCCTGTTCTGCCCATACTGGCTGCTTTATTCACCATTGAGGAAAAGTAATCAGACCTACAGATCAAGGCTGCCGAGCCTTACGGTGGAGAGGAATTGATGCTGATTCAGCAAAAGGATACAGACCTGATTCAGGTAGGTGGCTCCCGACCGGATCAACATCACAGTCTGGAGAGGAAGTCAGGGAAAAATGTGGTTTCTCTGTGGTTTCCTGCTTCCTGGGGACAGCGTTCTGGTTGGCTGCGTGCCTTTTTACGCTCCTGCTACCCAAATTTTGCTTTGCATTTGTGAGTGGGTAATGTAAGGACAGGTATTCTGTCTGTCAGGGACAGTACTAGCAATAGGGAAATGTTCCAGACAAGGAGGGAAAGCATAGGAAAGTTCACAAGACGGCCAGGCTGCACTCTGCCCCTCCTAACAGGCGCTGTCAGCTGGGCAGAAACATGCTGTTGGAGTTTGTGAGTGTTCCCGGTTAGACTGTCCTCCCAGTGGGTTTGTTGTTAACTGTCTTTGCTTTACTTCAATACAAGTTCTTTACATTGCAACAGGACTGTCAGGGAAGAAGTCCAAGAAGAACTGGCAAATATGGCAATGCCCAATATCGCTGCGCTAATTTGCGCATGCGCATTAGCGAAAGGCACGCAATGGTGAATCGTTGTACGCAACAGCGCATCGGGTATGCAAAGTGTGCTAATTGCCAGTATTCACTGGCCTATATAAAGACATCAGTGGCTATCATAAACTGCTGGATTATTGTCAGCTTTGTATCCTGTGTTCCTGTGCCTTGTGCTTCTGTTTGATTACTTGTTACCGACCCGGTTTACCCCTGACCTGATCTGGCTTCTCTCTTGAATCTTAACCCAGCTTGCTTCACAGACCTGCTTCTGCCTATTCCAGATTAGCATCCTGTGTTTGACCCCTACTTGATCTCGACTACGCTACCAGCTTCTGCTCGTGACTGACTTGCTATGTTTGACCCTAGGCCTGGCTTTTAACCTTGCTCCTGCTTACCCTTCTGTCAAGATCTGCCAGCACCTCCAGAGAGCCATTGGCTATGACCACCATCTTTACCCGTGGTTTTCCACGCATCTGGTTTCATCAGGCATCTTCACCTGCAGCAACCCATGCATCTTTGGGCATAGCACCCTCTGTCACCATCTTCAGAGGTACTCTGCACTCAGCCGCAGGGGGAGCCCTCCCGTCACCTCAGCCTCCAGTCAGGTACGTGACAAGGACTGTGTGTGTTATTGCGGCATCACACTCTACCCACTCACACACTTTTCCCTTTGGCTTCAAGATACTGAACCATCTTTATTAAATTGCACAAATGGCAGACACAAAATAAGCTGAAATGCTGCTGGAACAATGGAGATCTAATTCATTCCTAGTAATCCACATAATATTGAACAAGTGAGCAATCTACCTGGAGCTGTTCACAACCAGGGGTTTCTTTTACAACTTGAACCTTAAGTATCTCCTTGGTTAGAACTATACCATTCTCCATTTATTAGTGATGAAATTCCCTTTGAGAGCCAGAAAAGCTACCACATTGCGCTTACAATACTCATCTAAACATTTCTGCTTACATTTGATTTGACTGCAATCTAGTCTACCAGTAAATAATGCTTGTTCATTTTCAAGTTATTGTAACTACCAATGGAAGCTGTGCTTTATGCCTGATGCCTTTATATAACGACTGACAATCCCATTGGTTCATAAAAGACAGCTGAACGCTTGTGTGTGTTGCCAGGGCACCCATGCACCATGGCAATAGTGACTAAAAGAATTCTTAAGTACACCAAACAATTTCTGGCTGACAATTATTCTTTCAGTAAAACCTCTGAAGTGTTGCTCATGGCTTTGTTCTGGAAATGACGCTGTGTTCTCCAATGCTGAATGGGGAACCCAGATAAATTAGGGATTGAGTGGTCTGAAGGTGACTTTTCTTGTCATTCAGGAGACAGCAAAACTCTGGCTAAGTGGCCATCGCTAGATCTATAACGTAAACTGAAAGGTTTTGAGAAAAAGATAATATTGTCAAGACAATGGAAAACCAAATCACTATTTCTAACCAGGAAATAAAATAGGAAAGCAGTTCACAAAATGTGACTATGGCTGCACTGCTTTTTTTGCTGCAACCAAACATTTTTACAGACTTTATTAGAATCAAAATACTATTTTTTTATACTTGGAATAGAGTAATATTACAGTGATTACAAAATGGGTACCCATAATGTTTATTTCCTTTACAAAGTGTTTAAACTTAATTTCTTTACAGCGCAAAAAATGATCTCCAGGACTCAAACATATTGACCTTTATTCTATTTTTTAGATACTATAAGATGACCATTGATCTACTGTATCAGACTAGCATTCAGAGGCAAACCATACCTATAACTATGTAGGGCATATTGCATAAAGTACCTCACGCTGCATACAACATACTATGGTGAGCAGTATACAGTACAGATTTTGTTTTTGATGATCATCATCACATTGAGATTGGTAGATATCAAAACATCATCATACATAGTGCACCTTTACTGTGATTGTGCAGAACAATGGCAGCCAGGTACTGAATGCTCTCTTTTTCCAAATGACAATGTTCCTCTTTTATATGTGCCTGATGTAGGCTCTGACTTAAAGATGACCACCACTCCAAAAAAAGAGAAATTTTGACTTTCATGTAAATTCTATATCTTGGAGAACAGTACAGGAGAAATATTCACAGACCCTGGGTTATAGTAATTGACGTAATTCCGGCCTTCACAGCTAACGCTATACGTCATTTCTGGTGTGGTGGAACGCAAGCCGAAGTGCGCTGGAACGCACGCCGCTCGGTATAGCGAGGAAGACGGTAGGATCGCTCTCCACTATACGCCGGAGATAATTGTTTATGATGATGAGCCTGTAATATTTTTGCCTATTGTGAGTGCATTACTTGGAAGTTTTTATTTTATAATAAATTTATCGGAACATACTGCACTATCTGGGGGTTTTTTCTGTTTCATACCTGCATTTAAGGAAAGGAAATCTTAAAGGGCACTAGTCCATACCCACTTGCCAAGCCATTTCAGACCCCTGGACCATAAGGTATCAAGGGGTCTACGTATTCTGGAAAGTGGATTCACGAGAGGGGAAGAGGGCACTTTTGGATCCACAAGAATCACTTGAATTTGATTTGGATCACGTGTGAACACACCATTGCCAGCACTGAATTATTTGGATTTTTTTCACTGGACACTTGCTCAAAATTACCTATATACATTTTTCCACCTATATATAATAATTATTTCACTGGACACTTAAATAATTTAATAGATATATACATATTTATCTGAGTATTTATCAGATGTATATATTTTCACTGGGAACTTGCTTATATATTTTTTCTTTTCACTGGACACTTGGTTTAACACATTTTTTTTCACTTGGCACTTTGAGTAATTTGAACTTGATTGGTTATCACATACGCTCATTTGATTTCTCCTTATATTCTGTGTCACTATATTTTAATTTACACTGTTTTAGCGCTGTGTTATTGGTATACTTATAGTCTCATACCTTCAGGCGATTGAACACTAGCAAAGCTTTCAAGGACACAACCCCTGGGCGCCTCCCAATAATCCCCAAAACCACAATGTTGCAACAAGCAATGCAAAGTAACCAAGGGATAAAAGGGAGTGTAATGTACTGTATTCCATGATATGGAAATTACAGGTAATTCCTTTTATCCTAATCAGAGATGTATAGTAACTAAGTAGAACTACTTCACTACTGTACTGAAGTACGGAAAGGCGGTATCTGTTCTTTCCTAGAGTAGAATTTTTTTCTCCTACTTCCACTTTTACTTCACTACATTTTTTCAATGATTTCAATACTTCTACTCCGATATTTTTTTTTGTGCTGCATAGTTACTCGTTACAATTATAAAAATTACCACTGCCAGAACAGTAGATGGCAGGTTTCATGAAGCTCAAAACATGTGTATTATCAGCACATACGAAAATAAATGCTACTGTATGTATTAATAGAAAAGCTGCATTTGAAATAATAAAAAACAATATGATGTTCAAACTTTTGACTTCTTTCTTTAATAACTACATAACACAGTACTTGTACTTTTACTTTCAGTACTTGAGTAGCAACATTTTTAAAAAAACTACTTGCAATACTTAAGTACAAAAAATGTTGAATACTTTAGTACTTCTACTCAAGTCACTTTTTGATCGAGCACTTCCACTTCTACTCAAGTCACTTTTTGATCGAGCACTTGTACTTTTACTCAAGTATGGGTTTCGAGTACTTTATACAACTCTGATCCTAATCATACAGTGCAGGACACAGGCAAAATGTTTATAGAAACTGGGATGTCCCCAAGCAATGAAGGGAAGGGAAGAGAAGAGAAGGGTGGGTGACAACTAGGGAAACAGAACTGTACCAACAGGCCTAACAACAGTAATATGGGTCAACAGACCCAACTTCAGAGAGCTGCTTCAAGTAGCTTGTGCCTGAAAGTGGCATCCACAGAAGATTGGATGTCCACCTGGCAGAACCTTCAAAAGGTATGAACAGAGGACTAGGGGGCAACCTTACAAAGATGGGCCTGGAGCTGAAATTCCCAGGAAACATTCAAGATCTGGTAGATTGTGCGCATAAAAGTGCAAGAAGAGATTTGTTCTTGAGAGTGTAAACTCTATTGATTAGATTTCTTATCCATCAAGTGATGGTGGACTTAGAAGCAAGGTGTCCCTTGCAAGGTCCTGAGGATGGGACAAATGGGAAATATGTCTTCCTTGCCAAAGCTGTTTCTTTGAGGTAAATTGTTATGGCTCTGACTATGGAAGGATAATGTCTTCATTGAGATAGAAGACTAATACTACCTTAGGAAAAAGAGTGGTTTTGGGTGTAAGACTACCTTGTAATTTTGAAGAATGAGCAACAGCTCCTTACAAGAGAGAGCCAGCAACGGAGACAGACATGATAGCAACCAAAAAGGTAATTTTGCAAGAGAGGTCATCTAAGGGTAAATAGTTACATAGTTGCTAAGATTAAACAAAGACACCAGTCCATCTAGTTCAACCTATGTGGGTGGGTGTAGAGTTGAGCGGACACCTGGATGTCCGTGTTCGGCGGGTTCGGCCGAACTTAAAAAAAAAGTCCGGGTCAGTGTCCCGGACTTTTTCCGAACTTTACCCGGACACCGAAGCCCATTGAAGTCAATGGGGACCCGAACTTTCAGGCACTAAAATGTCTCTAAAACACCAATGGAAAGGGCTAGAGTGCTGCAAATGGCAGCAAAACGTAGGTAAGAGCATGGCAAGTGCTCTGCAAACAAATGTGGATAGGGAAATAACTTAAAACAACAAAAAAAAAACAGAAAAATAAAACAATGTTCTTCATCTGTGAAGGACGAGGCCCATATGGAGTAGGAGGGAGGTTGAGGTGGTGGTGGATGTGGCAGTGTCATAAGCATGCGCACAGGGTGTGCCGGGTGTGCCTGGGCACACCCTTATCACCTAGGGCACATTAGCATTATCGCTCTGTTTGCAAGTGAGGAGATGGGAAAGATCTCCCTCGGACCTGCTCTGCCATAAGAGAAGTGCCACACACTTCTATTTCACTTTGCCAGAAGGGAGAGTAATGTACCGGGGCCATATACATGTAGGCAAACACATGCATGTGTATTTAAACTTTGGGGTGCACACCCTAATGCAATAGGCTGCGCACACCTATGGGCGGTGTAGGTGGAAGCGGCAGTGGAGGAGGACGAGGTAGCCAACACTGCTTTTTTTCAGTCATTTTAAATGAGGGTACACCCCAAAAGAGTGAGAAAGATCAAAAATAGAACAATGGATGGGTAAGGTCGGTATCCATCTCTATTCTGCACAAGGTACGGAAAAGTCCTGTGGGATCCATGCCTGGTTCATTTTTAATGAACGTGAGCTTGTCCACATTGTCTCTGGACAGGCGGCTGCGCTTGTCTGTGATAACGCCCCCAGCCGTGCTAAATACACGTTCAAATAATACACTGGCTGCAGGGCACGCCAGCACCTCCAAGGCGTAAAGGGCAAGCTCAGGCCATGTGCCCAATTTGGAGACCCAGAAGTTGAAGGGGGCAGACCCGTCATTCACTACATGTAGGCGTGTGCACACATACTGCTCCACCATGTTGGTGAAATGCTGCCTCCTGCTAAGACGTTCCATAGGAGCTGCTGGTGCTGCTGTTTGTTGTGGCGTGCTGACAAAGCTTTTCCACATTTCGGTCATGCTAACCCTGCCTTCTGAGGTGCTGGCGGTGCCCTGGTTGCGTTGGCGACCTCTTCCTCCTCCTCCTCTGCCTTGGCCTTGTGCTTCCACTGTGGCCCCGCTGTCAGGTGGGAATGCCAGCAGCATCGTGTCTACCAGCGTGCGCTTGTACTCACGCATCTTGCGATCGCGCTCCAGTGAGTAAATTAAGGACGGTACGTTGTCCTTGTAACGGGGATCCAGCAGCGTGCCTACCCAGTAATCAGCACAAGTTAGAATGTGGGCAACTCGGCGGTCGTTGTGGAGACACTGCAGCATGTAATCGCTCATGTGTGCCAGGCTGCCCAGAGGCAACGAAAGGCTGTCCTCTGTGGGAGGTGTATAGTCTGTGTCCTCTGTATCCCCCCAGCCACGCACCAGTGATGGCCATGAGCTGGCCTGGGTGCCACCGTGCTGTGAACATGGTTCCATCTCCTCCTCCATCTCCTCCTCCTCATCCTCCAGAACTGTGCCCCTGCTGGACAATTGTGTCCCTGGCGTTTGTGTGTGCAGGAACCCACCCTCGGAGCCCCTTGCGAATGACTGCCCTGAAAGCCTTGGAAATGTTACCTCTTCATCCTCCTCCTCATCCTGTGCCACATCCTCTTCCATCATCGCCCGAATCGTTTTTTGAAGGAGGCATAGAAGTGGAAAACTCCACTTTGGCCTGCTGCTGCTCGCACAGTCTTTCCAGCATGTGCAAGGTGGAGTTCCACCTTGTGGGCACGTCACATATGAGGCGGTGAGCGGGAAGTCCGAAGTTACGCTGCAGCGCTGACAGGCGAGCAGCAGCAGGGTGAGAACGCCGAAAGTGCGCACAGACGGCCCGCACTTTCTGCAGAAGCTCTGACATATCGGGGTCATTTTTAAGGAACCTCTGCACCACCAAATTCAGCACATGCGCCAGGCAAGGGATGTGCGTCAAACCGGCTAGGCCCAGAGCTGCTATGAGTTTTCGCCCGTTATCACACACAACCAGGCCGGGCTTGAGGCTCGGTGGCAGCAACCACTCATTTGTCTGCTGTTCCATGCTCCTCCAACTCCTGCGCGGTGTGTGGTTTTTCCTCCAAACAGGCAAGTTTTAAAACTGCCTGCTGTCGTTTACCCCTGGCTGTGCTGGAGTTGGTGGTGAAGGTGTTACGCTGAGCGGATGAGGAGGCGGTAGAGGATGAGGAAGCGGAGTAGGAGGAGTTAGGAACAGGAGGCAAACTGAAGCGCCCTGCAATCCTCGGTGGTGGAAGGACATGCGCCAAATTGCTATCCGCCTTAGGCCCATCCGCCACTGCATTTACCCAGTGTGCCGTTAGGGAGATATAACGCCCCTGACCGTGCTTACTGGTCCACGTATCGGTAGTTAGGTGGACCTTGCCACAGATGGCGTTGCGCAGTGCACACCTGATTTTTTTCCCCCACTTGGTTGTGCAGGGAAGGGATGGCTTGCCTGGAAAAGTAGTGGGCACGACGTACTGTGGGACAGCCACCGACATAAGGCTTTTAAAACTGTGCGTCTCCACCAGACGGAATGACAGCATTTCAAAGGCCAAGAATTTTGAAATGCTGGCATTCAGGGCCAGGGATCGCGGGTGGGTAGGGGGGTACTTCCTCTTCCTCTGAAGTGTTTGGGAGATGGAAAGCTGAACGCTTCCACGGGACATTGTGGAGATGGTTGGTGACCCAGGTGGTGGTGTTGCTGACAGATCGTCTGTTTGCGGGTGGCAGGTGCCGGTATCACTACAGATGTGGATGGAGAGGCCGAGACTGCAGCAGAAGAGGAAGCAGGAGGAGCCAGAGACCTTTCTTGGTTTTGACGGTGTCTACTCCACTGCAGCTCGTGCTTTGCACTTAGATGCCTGATCATGCAGGTTGTGCTCAGGTTGAGAAGGTTTATGCCTCGCTTCAGGCTCTGATTTCACAGGGTGCAAACCACTCGTGTCCTGTCATCAGCACATTTTCTGAAGAACTTCCACGCTAGAGAACTCCTTTGAGCTCGCTTTGGTGCACTCGTTCCCTTGCTGCATTGGGCAGTAGCAGGCTTAGTGTCTAGGGCACGCTGCTCCGCTTCTGCACCCTGCTCCCTCTTCTGCTGTGCTGGTGGCTCTGTGCGACCACCGCCTCTTCCTCCAAACTACTCAGGTCAACTGCATGACCTTCATTCCATGTGGGATCGAGGACCTCATCGTCCTCCACATCATCTTCCACCCAGTCTTCACCCCTGCCCTCCTTGTCGGTCTCCACAATTCTGAATGCCGCAGCAGTTGGCACCTGCGTTTCGTCATCATTGGAGACGTGCTGCGATGGTCCTTCCATGTACTCATCTTGAGAAATAAGTGGTTGGGCATCGCTGCACTCAATCTCTTCCACTTCTGGGGCAGGGCTAGGTGTATGGCCCTGGGAAACCCTGCTGACTGAGTCATCAAAAAGAAGAAGAGACTGCTGCATGACTTGGGGCTCAGACTGCTTGCCTGATTTGCAAGGGGGTGAGGTGAAAGACGGTTGGACATTGGCTGCCGGTGCCAACTCTGACCTTTCTGCAGTAGACTGGGTGGGAGACAATGTGAAGGAACTGGAGGCACTGTCAGCAACCCAATCTACTATCACCTGTACTTCTTCTGGCCTCATCACTTCTAGAGGTGCATGATGCCCTACCAAATACTGCTGCAGGTTCTGTCGCCTACTCACACTTGAGGAAGGTGTTTCACTTGTGCGTGTAGCTGGCACAGATCTACCACGTCCTCTCCTTGCAACAGGAGCTCTACCAGCAGCACCACGACCCAGGCCACGGCCCCTATTTGACGGTCTCCTCATATTTCTGTAATTTATGATCTTGCCCTAGAAAGGTGTTTATTGAATAGCGGAACAAAACAACAACAGTATCGCACGGGTGTATCTCACAGTCAAATATGCAAACTATGCCGCAATTAAATTTTTTTAACCCCAAAAGGGTGTATATTGAATAGCGGAATAGAAAAAAGGATAAAAAACGGTGTATCTCACACGTACAAACACAGACTAGGCCCCGATTAAAATTTTTTGTACCCTAAAGGGAGGATGAGGAAGAGGAGTAGGAGGAGTTCGGAACAGGAGGCAAACTGAAGCGCCCTGCAATCCTTGGCGGTGGAAGGAGATGCGCCAAACAAATTTAAAAGGTGTATCTCACACGTACCGATACAGACTATGCCGTAATTAAATTTTTTACACTCCAAAAGGGTGTATATTGAATAGCGGAATAGGAAAAATTTTATAATACGGTGTATCTCACACGTACAAACAAAGACTAGGCCCCGATTACAATTTTTTGTACCCTAAAGGCAGGATGAGGAAGAAGAGTAGGAGGAGTTGGGAACAGGAGGCAAACTGAAGCGCCCTGCAATCCTCAGCGGTGGAAGGAGATGCGCCAAACAAATTTAAAAAGGTGTATCTCACATGTACCGATACAGGCTATGCCGTAGTTTAATTTTTTACACTCAAACAGGGTGTATATTGAATAGCGGAATAGGAAAAATTTTACAAAACGGTGGTGTATCTCACACGTACAAACACAGACTAGGCCCCGATTACAATTTTTTGTACCCTAAAGGCAGGATGAGGATGAGGAGTAGGAGGAGGTCCGAACAGGAGGCAAAATGAAGCACCCTGCAATCCTCGGCGGTATGAGATGCGCCCCAAAAATTGGAAAGGTGTATCTCACGTGTACCGATACAGACTATCCCGCAATTTAATTGTTTTTACCCCAAGGGTGTAGATTGAATAGCGGAATAGAAAATATGATATCAAAAGGTGTATGTATCTCACACGTACAGACCCAGAATAGGCCCAAATTACTATTTTTTGTACCCCCAAAGGCAGGATGAGGAGTAGGAGTTCGGAACAGGCAGGAGGCACACTGAAGCACCCTGCAATCCTCAGCGGTATGAGATGCGCCCCAAAAATTTAAAAAAGGTGCATCTCACACGTACCGATAAAGACTATCCCGCAATTTAATTGTTTTTACCCCAAAGGTGTAGATTGAATAGCGGAATAGAAAATATGATATCAAAAGGTGTATGTATCTCACACGTACAAACCCAGACTAGGCCCAAATTACTATTTTTTGTACCCCCAAAGGCAGGATGAGGAGTAGGAGTTCGGAACAGGCAGGAGGCACACTGAAGCACCCTGAAATCCTCGGCGGTATGAGATGCGCCCCAAAAATTGGAAAGGTGTATCTCACACGTACCGATACAGACTATCCCGCAATTTAATTGTTTTTACCCCAAAGGTGTAGATTGAATAGCAGAATAGAAAATATGATATCAAAAGGTGTATGTATCTCAAACGTACAGACCCAGACTAGGCCCAAATTACTATTTTTTGTACCCCCAAAGGCAGGATGAGGAGTAGGAGGAGTTCGGAACAGGCAGGAGGCAGACTGAAGCACCCTGCAATCCTCGGCAGTATGAGATGCACCCCAAAAATTGGAAAGGTGTATCTCACACGTACCGATACAGACTATCCCACAATTTAATTGTTTTTACCCCAAAGGTGTAGATTGAATAGCGGAATAGAAAATATGATATCAAAAGGTGTATGTATCTCACACGTACAGACCCAGACTAGGCCCAAATTACTATTTTTTGTACCCCCAAAGGCAGGACGAGGAGTAGGAGGAGTTCGGAACAGGCAGGAGGCACACTGAAGCACCCTGCAATCCTCGGCAGTATGAGATGCGCCCCAAAAATTGGAAAGGTGTATCTCACACGTACCGATACAGACTATCCCGCAATTTAATTGTTTTTACCCCAAGGGTGTAGATTGAATAGCGGAATAGAAAATGATGATATAAAATTGGTGATTTTTCAATAGCACATGTGAACAGCAGTGTCTTATATCAGTCAGCTCTGCTGCAGGCTATGGAGGGAAAAAAAAAAGAAAATTCCCCTTTTAAGTTTGTAATTTTTAAATAGATTAGTACAGACTATGCCACGATTTAATTTTTTTAACCCAAAAGGGTGTATATTGAATAGTGGAATAGAAAAAAGTGTATAAATTTTGAAATCACTCAATAATAGCACATGTGAACACAGCAGTGTATTATCACAGTCAGCAGCACTGAAGGAAAAACGCTGCACACAATTGACTGATAAAAAATACTTTTTTCTCCCTCCTCCTCAGCGGGCAAAAAGATTGTGTTCACACCACCCCACACACAGCAAAATCGATGTGGACCACTGACCCTGCCTATCTCCGGCCTCGCCCTAAAATGATCGATAAGATCGATCACTGCCGGCACTGCAAACCCCCCACACAGCAAAATCGATTGTAGAACACTGACCCTGCCTATCTCCAGCCTGGCCCTAAAATGATCAATAAGATCGGTCACTGCCGGCACTGCAAACCCCCCCCACACAGCAAAATCGATTGTAGAACACTGACCCTGCCTATCTCCAGCCTCGCCCTAAAATGCCCTAACAACTCGCCCTGCCTGCAGCACTCCGACCTGTCCCTGATTCTGAATTATTTTCGGACACAATATAATTTATGACTGTCTGTCCCTAATCTGCAGCCAGCACGTATGATGTGTGCGCTGTCCCTGTACTACAGCAGAATGACGCAGCGGCGCTCGGTCTCGAACTTATAAAGACTTGGTCACATGCTTCAGATGGCCAATCACAGCTACTAATACATTTGTAGGCATGGCTGGGATGGCTTAAGGCACACCAGTTAAACGCTTGTTGATTGGCTGTTGAAAGCCTGCCATTAAAAGCGCGCCAATACATACAAACCCGGAAATAAAATGACCGAACACGGATTTTAAACCCGAACATACAGTAAAGTTTTCGGGTCCGTGTTCGGGTAACAAAAATCCAATTATTCGGTACGAATACGAATAATACAGTCCGTGTTTGCTCAACACTAGGTGGGTGTGTTTATGTATCTATGTCTCTACCATTTCCCAAATCCCTGTACAATGCGTTCTCTAAGATGCCCAGATATAGAAGAAACCAGAGTACCTGGAGGAAACCCATGCAAGCACAGAACATAGAATAAGAACATACAATGCAGATTGTGTCTTGGTTAGGATTCAAACCAGTTACCCTACTGCTGCAATGTAGAAGTGCTAACCACTAAGCTAACTAACCACCTGTTAGCTAATTAACAACCATATCCCTGATGGGTTCAAGAGGTAGGTCATACAGGTTAGGAGAACCAAGTTGATGTCCCAAGGAAGTACAGGGTGCTTCAAGGGGGCTTAATGCAAGATACACCTTAAATAAAGTTATTGGAAAGGGAGAGCAAAGCTAGAGGCTTTTGAAAAAGAATGGACAAGGCTAAAAACTTTCCTGTCAGAGTGCTGAAGGCCAAGTTCTGACCAAAATGTGAGGCACTGAAGAGGAAAGCTTCATTGAGGTGAAGGACTGATACCACCTTGGAAAGAAAAGGTGGTCTTTCGTGTAATATATGGGTGTGATGAGCGCTATGGAGGATAAACTGCAGGTAAGTGGCATAAGGCTATTGAAACATAAATAAATCTGATAACCAGCACACAGCTTTGAATAAGTACATATAATGTATGTACAAGCTAATGACTCCAAGATAAGAGTCTATATATTATGTATGTTGGCAATATGAAGCACTTTTGCAGATAGGCAGACAGCTGTCAGAGTAAGAAGTGGCTCTGTAGGTATATAAGGGCAAAAGAATCTAAGTGCAGTATGTGGGTAAAAGCACTGCTGTATTTTGGCCTAGGCCAACAAAGGGGTGTGGTCTTGACAGGAAGGGGCGGGTCGTAGTTACATTAGGGGGTGCACGAATTTAGTCCGGCCTAGGGCAGCACAAAACCTAAATACACCACTGGGTAAAAGTATCACATTTAATAAACGGATGCACTCACAAGATATACAAAGCAATACAGCATATAGTATCAGCCACACTGTGTAGGTCCACAGTGTAGAGCTGGAGTCTGCAGTGTCTCACATTGCCAACAGCGCTGGTGGAGTCCAGGGCTCTGGGGCAGTGGGCGGGGGAGCATGCTTCTTTCTTAGGCCTCCCGGGCAGCCAACTTAGCTGCGGTTAAATAGGGGTGGCAGTGCGGGCAGATAGCAAGGCTCAGCTTACGCATGTATTTGCAAATGTGTGCAACTAAAATCCTGTTTTTAACGCATACTGTTAGACAGGTCAATTTGGTTGGTTGCTGGCTGGTTGGTAAGTTGTGACTGGAAATCCCCTTGCTTTTTTGATCTGCGTTTGCCCTTCCAGTGTTCCTTACCATTAAGACCAGTTATAGGTGGTGGTAGTGACCACTTTTTGTATTATCGTTCATATTTTTATTGGCCATGCAACGCACTTTCAAAGAGCTTCGTTTAAAGGAAACCATCAATGCATAATTCGCATTGTGGTTTACTTACTGTTATGGTATTCTAAGTTCCTTCAGGGTTGGTGTCTTGCAGAGCGGCAGGGTCCTGGCGTCCTATCGTTCCCTCGGCTGGAGGGAAGTGGCGCCTTGTTGCAATTCCCGGCCTTTTTATTATGCCCGCGCATGCGCAGTGATGTGCATGACGTAGCTTCGGCTGACTTCCGGGTATCGGGTGCGGTGCGCGTGCACCCTGTCAGCTCACTGGGGATAAAGAATTTGCGGCCGCCGACAGTATTCGAGCGGAGATCCTGCTGATGGATCATTGGAGACGGTTCTTATCCTCCATCCGTTCGTTCAGTCCCTGGATTCATTAGAAGTCAGGGACCCCTGTGCCGGGTGTGGAAATTAAAGGGACCCAGCTTTTGGTTTGCCAGGCAGATTATTTAAGGTTGCAATAGATTATGTCAAATTAATCCCGACATGGAGGAATTTAGAATTGATCCATCAGCAGGATCTCCGCTCGAATACTGTGTCAGCGGCCGCAAATTCTTTATCCCCAGTGAGCACCGCACCCGATACCCGGAAGTCAGCTGAAGCTACGTCATGCGCATCACTGCGCATGCGCGGGCATAATAAAAAGGCCGGGAATTGCAACAAAGCGCCACTTCCCTCCAGCCGAGGGAACGATAGGACGCCAGGACCCTACCGCTCTGCAAGACACCAACCCTGAAGGAACTCAGAATACTATAACAGTAAGTAAACCACAATGCGAATTATGCATTGATGGTTTCCTTCAAACTAAGCTCTTTGAAAGTAAAAGCACCTTTTGTATGTTTCATTACCAAACAGAAAACAAGATCTAAGAGAACAACACCCGGTGGCCAAAACGAGTACTACATTTAACTTATTTTTCAAATGTAAGTTACGACCAGGTATCCTTTATATGGTACAGACATATACTAGGAACTTGATCCTTTTCTAACGGACTTTCTCTGTCCTATTAAAAAAAAAAACGGATCAAGATGGAGGATCACCCCACCACTGGCACTACCAAGTACTACATTGGTTGTAAGTACTTTCAAACCTGATTTCCTTCCTTTTACATTTTATACACACAATTATGACTACTTATTCTACTTATATCCTATATCCCAGAGACCAGAGCCCACCCCCAATTTCTGTGTGGAAACACAAGGACCAGAGGCAGGGTCCAATGGCAGAATGTATGTATATTATTGGCAACCAATGATAATTCTCCATTGGCAGCACAATATTCTATTAATCAACTAATATATTTACAGATACGGTGAAAAATTTCCTTGACAAAGGCGTAAAGCCGAAACGCGTAGGAATTTAAGGATATCTCTCCCTACAGATTTCACGCCATCCAAGCGTGAATAATAGAGAGACATACCATTTGTCACCTATCACAAATGTCACCACTTCTTTCTTATCTTCACCAATCACTAATGGGTCTATAACCCTCACCTCATGCGATTATTGTATCCATGTATTATATTTTTTTCTTTGAATAAAAACACTACTTCTCAAATCAATCTATTTTATACTAGCCCATAAAGTCCCAAACCATTGGCCTGAGGTACCAAAAATACCCTCCACACCTGTCCTCCATCTATCCATTAGAATACATGTGCTCTCATTGTGGAGACTCTTTAAATTGTAGAGTTAGGGGCTGCAGATATCAGGGTGCCTTGCCATGGCCTGCAGCTTACGCATGTATTTGCAAATGTGTGCAACTAAACCCCTGATTTTAACGCATACTTTTAGACAGGTCAATTCGGTTGGTCGCTGGCTGGTTGGTAAGTTGTGACTGGAAATCCCCTTGCTTTTTTGATCTGAGATAGAAAGGCACAGCGCGCCGGCTCCACCCATCATCCTAGCAAATACAGCACAGCGGGTGGCGGCCACAGGAATGCAAATCATACAATACTCTCAATATATATATGTATATATATATATATATATATATATACGAATAGATAGCAGTTTACAACATAAACATGAAAAGGAACTAAGATAAAACAAACCGCAATATTGCCAGTAAAACAATAAATATAGCAATAAGTTTTATACTAAGCAATGTGTATAATAATAAAACAATAAACGTGCATGAAGTATATGTCATATAGGATTATCTCTATATCTCTGCTGTTATTATTCTCACTACTGGTGGTTCTGTGGATACAGTTGACCTTAAGGGTCCTGTGGGTGGAAAATAGATGAAAGATGATTAATTCTCTTTGTCATAATTTTATTCACTTTAAATATAGAAATATATCATTTAGTATGAGAGCATAAGAGCTTAGAAGCTTTCAAAGGATATCGGTATCTGAGAGGTAATTGAATTAGTTGAAATTGTGTGTCTGTATAGAACCTTGGAGTATTGAGTTACTTAGTATAAGTGATGATGGTATCTGCATGTGAGAATGAGGATAGGAATGTATATGCATATATATGATGGGTGTAATGAGTACGCATGGAATATGAGGGGTGCAGTTAAATGGATGATGCTGGACAGGTGGACGTGGCTAGTATCTGGATTAAAAGGGGGGGGGGGGAGAAGTTGTTCTTTTAAACGATGGACTGGATTTATAGATCTTCGTACAAGCCCCCTGGCAACATAGTATCAAGGGAGAATATCCAATAGGTCTCCCTCATGCAGAGACGTAAGGAAGGAGATCCTTAGATATGGATTCCAAAACCCAGACTCAGGGTGCTGCAGTGGATTGCTGGTGAAATTCCTTGAAATGTCTGGGGATATTGAATTTGTCCCTCCTTTCCTCCACTGCACGCCTGTGTTCTCCAAATCTTTTCTGTAAAATCCAGATGGTACATAAAGGAGGACCAGACAGGATAAATACTAGATAAATTCTGTAGAACAGGTGTAGAAATCCACACGTTTATGGGTTTTGCTTTTTGTGGTGAATTGTTTTGACTCATGTTGTACAAGTGAGATATTTTATTTTTTTCGGCATCGAAACATACCCTTTAAATTGGAGAACGTCAGATGAGGACTGATAGTACCTTTTTCCTGTTCGATTTAGCTGGAAGCTTATCATACGCTTGATGTTTTTTGCTCTTCTATATGTGATTTTGGGAGCATCTGTAATGGATCTTTTTAGATGCGGATCCACCAGAAGTATTCCCCTATGTCCCTGGAAGATTTATTCCATCTTCTTAAATTAGGTGTGGAACTGGGTAATGAATATAACTGATTGAGATGGTGTGTGGTTTTGGTTTCTGGAGGTGGACTGATCTGGCAAAAAGGTGGAAAATGTGTCCTGTACCAGAGAGGATGGATATCATTTTTGATGGAATTTTTTCTGTGGCAGGTGACCCTGTTACACGTAATCCTCCCTGCGTGTGCAATTGTGTCAGAGGCGACAGAATTTACTTTTTGGGATGTTTGAGATCCATCTGGGATGGTGGCAGGTGTGGAAATGGAGGAAGGAGTTTCCAGCGGTTGGCTTGACAATTTTTTACAAATATGTTGGTTTCAGTGTGGCATAATTCTAGATCCAGGAAAACCAGGTTATTTGGATCACAAACTGATGTGAAGGATAAACCAAGGGTATTAGAGTTGCAATAAGTCATCTATAAGTGTACGTTGGCCATCTCAGATGATATTGTCAATATATTGTAAGAATATTTAATAATAAATATCTTGCGCTCGTACAGTACTTATGTCAGAATATTTATACTGCTCTGAATATAGCAGTGTATTTATTTATGGTTAATAAGCAAAGATCTGTGAAAAAGGAGAGTCTTCACCTATTGCCATAAATCAATGTCGTGAATTCTTTTTAATTGATTAATTTCTTTTTAAAAGCATATACCAATCTTAGTGAGTACAGTCTACAGCGTGGAATATATATAAAAATATTTATTCTCAAGACATGCAAACACGATATATGATCAAACAAGAAGTGACACAAAAAGATAACTCTGCATAAAATATACTAACTTCAAATAATTAATGCAATGTGATGTTTAGCTCAATAATGAAAGTGAAACTAAAACAAAGTGAAACAAAGTGAAACTAAAACAAAGTGAAAGTGAAACCAAAGTAAAAGCAAGATTACCATTTCTTCCCAGGTATAGTATAAGCCATAAATTAATGTTCTATATAAACAGACTACAATGGTCTGCGAATCACAGGGCCCAAAGTCATTCCACTGCAGAAGGAATGAGAATAAGCCATGCAAAACGGAAGACTTAAAATTGCAAATAATGCACTTAATCTGATATTAATAAAAATGTATAAAAACAAAAATCAGCTTTTTAGAGAAAAATATACCATGGCTTATACGGCTGGGATTGTAATCTCATTACCCTTAAATATGCAATATAAAACATATAAGGAAGGAATAAACAATTGTTGAATAAAATCAAATAACATAGCAAGGCATAATTACCACACTTAAGATGGCCGCTAGAGTCCTAAGATGGATGCCAGTGAGGGAGGAGTTTCCTCCAAGTTTCAGATGAATGATGTGGATCAGGGAGTATGTCTGGATGAGTCTTTTGAAAAATGTAATAGCGTGTGTGGTGTCAGTGTGAGGTGTGTTGTCAGTAGTGTAAAGTCTGTCTCTCTCTCATCTGGGTTGGTCTTTTATATGGTAAGAACAAAGAGCTATAAAAATTACCATAAGTAAAACCCAGAGGGATGAAACATTATCCCAATTGGTTGGGATATTCTATACCTAAACTGGTGAGGTCAGAGACACACCCCTTTTGATAATTAACCCCATACTTGGTCTAATAAAATTAAGGATGATTCCTCTATATGTAAGATTAATCATATAACACAACATAAAACTTTGTCCAGACTACCAGTACATACATAAATGTCAACCTGTATCTTGGCAAGTAATGCCATTTCAATAATTATATTATTTAACACAATATAATATTTTTATATTGGAATATCTCAAATTATCTCAAGACTGCACCTGGTATTTCGCCTCCAGAGGGCAGTATCGTATCGTTCATTAGATTTTGTATTTAACATAATTTGAAACAATTACCCATCATGTTCTTATCTGATGACCTCTCTGACCTCTGGCTAGTGAATAGCCATTACTTATTTGGATTCTGACATAACTGTCAGGCATCCAGACTAGGATAGGAAGATCTATAGTGTCATAAAAACTTACACCAGACCTACACACAAACTTCTCTGAAATGAGGTAATTAGTAACGAGATACACATGTCTTTACACTTATTAGAAAAGTATACTTATATATATATATGTATATTATATATCTAATATTATATAAGTATCAAGTTCACACTTCTATATTAATAAGAATACAATGTATTATCGTTAATATACATCTTATATATGATGATGTTTTCTATAAAAACTTATATGGTTCATCTTTAAATGTCTGCTAGAAAATACTGGGGTATTGTCCATTGTTATATACTTATAGACAGACTGAGATATCCCCCCTTAACATAGCGTCAGACTGACTAAGTTTTATCTGATCGAGATGTCAAAAGGGATCTTATTTACGATTACATAGAAATACAAATATCTCTGTTGAGACCATAGACCCTTTGTAAGCCTGTGAGAGACATTTTGTTTAACAAGTATATATGAACTTTGTTTCACCTTAAAAACAAGATGGACGCCATCCTGTTCAGAATCTCTTATATGCATAATATGAAATATACATGGCTTTTAAAATCATTTTTCTTTTTACCTATTATTCTTTTAATCAACCCCCAATAACCCCGACATATCCCCCCCTTTTCTTCCCAGTAGACAAGTGAGCAACTTAGGCCTATCTGGAAAGAAAGCTTTTTAAGGAGTAGCAAAAGAAAAAAAAATGTCTTGTTCTCTTTTTTTTTAAGAGAATAGTTCATATTGGGAATTGTTCATAACTCTTAAGTACAGCGGTAAAAAAAAAATTTGAGAAAAAAAAAATCAGTTCAAAATGTCAGTTCGTAGCGACTTTGCTGGTGTTAGCTATGTCACAACTGTTCCTTGTTAGTCTCTTTGAATTCTGATCTCCTGGTAAAGAAACTCAAATGTTCCTTGAAATTTGCAACATCAGCTTGTAAAGTGTTAATGGAGACAGAAATTAACTGCTGCAATGGCATTGGCAACTACCATTCAAAGCGCAGTAAAACAATGTTGGCAATCAGGGATCAGAGAAATCTGTTCGAACGTTCAACCTTGGATATTGGTTGGATAATGAATGGTTTCAGCATGGTCTAGAGTGTCATACACCTAGACTGAGGTTTGCTCACATGTGCAATGCACCATTCTCACATCTCCTTCAACTGAAAACAGGAGGTAGTGCGATTCCTCTTAATGGATTTCCTCGGATCAAATGCACAAAGATCTGTTGAAACAAATCTTCCTTTCCGTCAACAAGAATCTGGGGCGTCTCGCAGCTTGATTCCTGAAGAGGGACCTGATGCAATGAGGGGTTCAGTCCAGAACTGGACTCTAAGGAGAGATGACCCATCCAATCGCTGTGTCTTTGGCAAACATCATCGTCTGTACCAATCAACGACCTGGCATGGAAGGTTAATCTCTTCCTATTGGATGAAACATACAGCATGAATATACATTCTTATCAATTGACATTTCAATGCGATGTTGGTACCCTAAGCTTTCTCAGAGTTCTCCTTTAGACCACCATGTGATCAGCCCTTTTATATGACACCAGGGAAGGTGAGACTATATATGCGACCTTTCCTAGGACGACTGACTTCTGGGGCTTATTAACATGGGGATGTATTTATCACCATGGATACTATGCATTGGACAATAATAAAATGATACAATATTTTGTTAAAATTTTACCTACTACTTGGGAGAAAAAAAAATATATATATATATCTCCCCCTATGGGGCATCAATGCAATTTATTGTAGGCAATAAAACTACCTGGCATTGAGGATTCCTTCTTGGTTACCGTATACAACCTTTAACCTCTTGACTGCATTACGTCATTAGGGTTTGATCCTCCTTGGTATCACCGTCATTGGCGATTTTTCAAAATGTGCCCGCTTTAAGCGACCTGTTTGAGTCAGAGGGATGAAGTGACCACTGAAAAATAGGAGGGTAGTTATTATCTAACAACCAAGATTCCCATGGCAGGAAATTCAGGATCCTCAATGCTGTGACCTGGGATAAAAGGGTGTTAGAACCTCTGCATCCTATACCTCTATTCAGTGTATCCCTTTGATTCTTGCCATTTGGGCATTTAAGGATTTTGTGGCCTTTGGCTGGCCATTGGATTTGTTCCTAAAGAGGAATTATTTTAATTCTGGGCTGCAGTGCCCTGAGTGAACCAAGTGATCAGCTGATCAATTTGGCATCTGCTATGTTGAAAACTTTTACAAAATTGGATTATTGGCTCCGCCTCCTGCGGTGCCTTTGTCTCTCGGGTTTAGACAGATGGGACAGATCCCCATCAGAACCAGTTACTCGGTTCTGGCATGAGGTCTGGGCCTTAATGTCACTCTAACTTCCCGAGGATTTTGGGGAACCCTAGGATGGGGCAAATCCCTATTTATTTGTGGGTGTCCCCCCCCTTGTTGATGGGATGTCCGGTGTCCTGTTGGGGCCTAGGTGGCATATCTTGCTCCTTTGCCAAATGTATTATTATGTACATGGGCAATGCCTCAAAGCATAGGGATTTAAATTACAGGTGGTTGTACTCAGCTCCTTCATTGAAGGGTGTTAGGCACTTTTGAGTACAGCAAAAAAAAATTCAATGGGGCTTTGGTGCTGTGTACATTTTAAATTGTAGATAACAGCTCTAGCAGCAGTGAAGTTTTGTATGGGCTGACGTTTAAATGACATCCTGCAGGCACAACACAGACAGTTGTTTTCATAGGCCTCAGGGTAATCAATAATGTTTAAGGACCTTTTCATGACAAAATCAGGACAGTACTCTTTTTAAAAACGTATTTCAATTCTGGAGGTGTATGGTGTCTTTTTAGGGGGCTAGTCTCTTTGCAGTGACCTGATATGACTCATACCTATTTATGCATGGCTGCCCAATTTCTGCCCTCCTATTTTTAGAAGATGGCTGGGGTAGGAAGTGGACTCTTTGCCTGACTCCCCCCCTTGTCTGGGTCATAACCAACAGACTGCGAGTCATATCTGGGTCTGTGAATAATTACATCATATTTAAAGCAGGACTAATAAAGCATTGCCCTTTTGTATGGACACCATGACCTTATGGAACTCTGCTATGTATTTACTTATGAGTTCCTGTCATGACATGAACTGTTACATTTTTATTTATTATTTTTTTTTTTTTTCAAAATTTTCCACTGCTGATTACTCGGCAACTGTTTGCTAGAAAAACATTTTTCCTCGCTCAAAACTTCCTAATTATTGCATTAATCATTTACATTTCACTTTCAAATGGTTACTTTTATTACAGTTTCCTTGATAAAACTTCTGCCACAATTCTACTTTATTTTGCAGTTTCACGCTACATTCTCTTAACTTATGTGTCCCAATAGAGGTTACTTTCACCTGCTCAAGGAGGTTCCTAATCTCATTCTCTCATTTATTTGGAGTTGAGATTGAAACTTTACTAAACTCCTTTTTGCTGAGCCTTCTGGTGCAGTTCCTCATAAAGATACAGTAAGATTAGCCATGACCAAAAAGTATGTGATCACACTTCCCGATATCTTTTGGTGTTAGATAAGCTATTGGTGAGTTCATACATACAGGTTGTCCTCTACCCATGTCAGATGCCCTTTATTGGCCTGACTTTCTGAGGATTTTGATATATGACTCTAACCAGCATTTACATATTACACCATTTCAGACTCAGAGAGGTGTTTCCACACATTTATGATCTGTGCCAAATCTACTGGAGTTGTGGCATTACCACTAGGGACTGACACCTTGCCAGAGTTGGCAGCGTGAACATTACATGCTATAAACATTTTTAATTAAGGCATTTCTATCACATTCACAATTAATAAAAAAAATTTCCAAAAAAAAAAAAAATTTTTTTTTTTAAAGTTATTGATTATGTCACCTGATCAATATTTATGATTGGCATATGTAAGAAATCAATAATTATCTCACTGGGGCCTCCATTATATGTAAGAATATTTAATAATAAATATCTTGCGCTCGTACAGTACTTATGTCAGAATATTTATACTGCTCTGAATATAGCAGTGTATTTATTTATGGTTAATAAGCAAAGATCTGTGAAAAAGGAGAGTCTTCACCTATTGCCATAAATCAATGTCGTGAATTCTTTTTAATTGATTAATTTCTTTTTAAAAGCATATACCAATCTTAGTGAGTACAGTCTACAGCGTGGAATATATATAAAAATATTTATTCTCAAGACATGCAAACACGATATATGATCAAACAAGAAGTGACACAAAAAGATAACTCTGCATAAAATATACTAACTTCAAATAATTAATGCAATGTGATGTTTAGCTCAATAATGAAAGTGAAACTAAAACAAAGTGAAACAAAGTGAAACTAAAACAAAGTGAAAGTGAAACCAAAGTAAAAGCAAGATTACCATTTCTTCCCAGGTATAGTATAAGCCATAAATTAATGTTCTATATAAACAGACTACAATGGTCTGCGAATCACAGGGCCCAAAGTCATTCCACTGCAGAAGGAATGAGAATAAGCCATGCAAAACGGAAGACTTAAAATTGCAAATAATGCACTTAATCTGATATTAATAAAAATGTATAAAAACAAAAATCAGCTTTTTAGAGAAAAATATACCATGGCTTATACGGCTGGGATTGTAATCTCATTACCCTTAAATATGCAATATAAAACATATAAGGAAGGAATAAACAATTGTTGAATAAAATCAAATAACATAGCAAGGCATAATTACCACACTTAAGATGGCCGCTAGAGTCCTAAGATGGATGCCAGTGAGGGAGGAGTTTCCTCCAAGTTTCAGATGAATGATGTGGATCAGGGAGTATGTCTGGATGAGTCTTTTGAAAAATGTAATAGCGTGTGTGGTGTCAGTGTGAGGTGTGTTGTCAGTAGTGTAAAGTCTGTCTCTCTCTCATCTGGGTTGGTCTTTTATATGGTAAGAACAAAGAGCTATAAAAATTACCATAAGTAAAACCCAGAGGGATGAAACATTATCCCAATTGGTTGGGATATTCTATACCTAAACTGGTGAGGTCAGAGACACACCCCTTTTGATAATTAACCCCATACTTGGTCTAATAAAATTAAGGATGATTCCTCTATATGTAAGATTAATCATATAACACAACATAAAACTTTGTCCAGACTACCAGTACATACATAAATGTCAACCTGTATCTTGGCAAGTAATGCCATTTCAATAATTATATTATTTAACACAATATAATATTTTTATATTGGAATATCTCAAATTATCTCAAGACTGCACCTGGTATTTCGCCTCCAGAGGGCAGTATCGTATCGTTCATTAGATTTTGTATTTAACATAATTTGAAACAATTACCCATCATGTTCTTATCTGATGACCTCTCTGACCTCTGGCTAGTGAATAGCCATTACTTATTTGGATTCTGACATAACTGTCAGGCATCCAGACTAGGATAGGAAGATCTATAGTGTCATAAAAACTTACACCAGACCTACACACAAACTTCTCTGAAATGAGGTAATTAGTAACGAGATACACATGTCTTTACACTTATTAGAAAAGTATACTTATATATATATATGTATATTATATATCTAATATTATATAAGTATCAAGTTCACACTTCTATATTAATAAGAATACAATGTATTATCGTTAATATACATCTTATATATGATGATGTTTTCTATAAAAACTTATATGGTTCATCTTTAAATGTCTGCTAGAAAATACTGGGGTATTGTCCATTGTTATATACTTATAGACAGACTGAGATATCCCCCCTTAACATAGCGTCAGACTGACTAAGTTTTATCTGATCGAGATGTCAAAAGGGATCTTATTTACGATTACATAGAAATACAAATATCTCTGTTGAGACCATAGACCCTTTGTAAGCCTGTGAGAGACATTTTGTTTAACAAGTATATATGAACTTTGTTTCACCTTAAAAACAAGATGGACGCCATCCTGTTCAGAATCTCTTATATGCATAATATGAAATATACATGGCTTTTAAAATCATTTTTCTTTTTACCTATTATTCTTTTAATCAACCCCCAATAACCCCGACAATATCTACCAAAGAAAATAATATTCCTGGAAAACCGATTGGTATTACAAATGGATTAGTGCTCCCATAGTCCCATGGCCAAGTTGGCATAGCTTTGCCCTGTACTTGTTAGTAATAATAACCAAACAAAAAATAATTATAGGTAAGGCAAAAATGTGTGGCATCTAGTATGAACTGAGCCTGTCTGAGGTTTATGAGCAGATCCTGGATGAGGAAATAATGTACTGCCTGAAGTCCAACTTCATGGGTAATTGAAGTATACAACGAGTTGATATCTAGGGATACCCAGAAGTATATGGTTTCCAGGTGTAAGATTTGAATGTATCCAAGAGATGTAATCTATCTGGTATATATGCTGGTAAAAAGACTTACAGCTGTAACTGCAACGAAAGGTGGTTCTACAAAGTATTGACTCAGGGAGCTGAATACAAATGCACGCCAAACTTCCAGATATTTATTTGTAAGAAATTTTGAAAACCACCTATCATTTTTATTATACTTCACAAATGTTTGCCACTTTGTTGTTGGGCTATCACATAAAATGCCAGTAAGGTACATTTACATTTTTGGTGGTTATATGAAAAAATTTGAAAAATTTCAAGGGGTATACCGTTGTGCTCATAAGTTTACATACCCTGGCAGAATTTATGATTTCTTGGCCATTTTTCCGAGAATATGAATAATAACACACAAACTTTTCTGTCACTCATGGTTAGTGTTTGGCTGAAGCCATTTATTATCAATCAACTGTGTTTACTCTTTTTAAATCATAATGACAACAGAAACTACCCAAATTACCCTGATGAAAAGTTTACATACCCTGGCGATTTTCAGCCACAACAGCCAATAAAATTGTTCGGGATGCAAAGAAAAACCCACAAATAACTTCAGGTGAAATACAGGACTCTCTGAAAACATGTGGTGTGGCTGTTTTAAGATGCACAATAACGAGACACTTGAAGAAAGATGGGCTGCATGGTTGAGTCGCCAGAAGAAAGCCATTACTACGCAAATGCCACAAAGGTTTCTGCTTACAATACGCCAAACAGTACAGGGACAAGCCTCAAACCTTCTGGCACAAAGTCATTTGGAGTGATGAGACCAAAATTGAGCTTTTTGGCCACAACCATGAATTTGGAGAGGAGTATGAAAGGTACACCATTCCTACTGTGAAACATGGAGGTGGATTGCTGATGTTTTGGGGATGTGTGAGCTACAAAGGCACAGGAAATTTGGTCAGAATTGATGGCAAGATCAATGCAATATGTTATCAAAAAATACTGGGGGAAAATTTGCATTCATCAGCCCAGAAGCTGCGCAGGGGACTTGCTTGGATATTCCAACATGACAATGATTTTAAACCCAAGGTCAAGTCGACCTGTCATTGGCTACAGCAGAATAAAGTGGAGGTTCTGAAGTGACCATCTCAGTCTCCTGACCTCAATATCATTGAGCCGCTCTGGGGAGATCTCAAACGTGCAGTTCATGCAAGAAAGCCCAAGAATTTACAGGAACTGGAGGCTTTTTGCCAGGAAGGATGGGCATCTTTACCATCTGAGAAGATAAAAAGCCTCAATGACAAATACCACAAAAGACTTTAAGCTGTCATTGATGTTAAAAGGGGTAATACACGGTATGAAGAACTGGGGTATATAAACTTTTGATCAGGGTCATTTGGGTAGTTTCATTTGTCATTATGATTTAAAAAGAGTAAACACAATTGACTGATAATAAATGGCTTCAGCCAAACACTAACCATGAGTGAAAGAAAAGTTTTTGTGTTATCATTCATATTCTCTGAAAAATGCCCAAGAAATCAAATTCTGCCAGGGTATGTAAACGTATGAGCACAACTGTAAATACTTTTTCAAGGAACTGTATATTTTACCAGAAATTGGCTAAAAAAATGCATTGATGTTCCCAAAAGTGTATTTTTTAACTATATGTTGCACTTCATAAACTGTTGCGCTAATATTGTGTAACATAAAGAAAATGGAACCTACCAACATTTTAGTCTGTAGGGAGTCTTCTTTGTTTTGGGAGTTAGGGAGTAAGGCCTAAAATGATTTTAAAACATGTAAATACAAACATTTAAAAATCGCTCCTGTACTCAAGTAATTTAAATACCTGTCTTCCATTCTCTAACACTGCACCCTGTCTCCTACTGGGTGCAGCGTCGAAGTTTTAGTTTGCCTCACCTGCCAGTAGCCAGTGAAGGGAAGGGGGAAATGCATACCCCCCATTACACACTGCCATTGTGGAGAGGAGGGGGGTGGTGAGAGGACTATTGGGGTGTGGCAAAATGTACCTTCCCCTGAGTGGACAAAAATCCTTGAATCAGCCTTGCCCAAAAGTTTCAAGTACTATCTTATAAAATATCAAAATACCCATACATTTTTCCCCTGAAACTAAAACACTTTCAAAAAGATTCTAGAATGTTGACTTTTTGGTTGATGGTTTAGGATTTCTCAAGAAGGAACAATAAACGTTGCTGTCATGAAAATAAGTATACAAGAATGTTGACTCTCAATCACCTGGGTAAAGAGATTGGTTCTTTTTCACAATAGGACACTTGTGAGTTTCTGAAGGCCTTGTAATGTGTAATGATGTAATGAGTGTTTTTCCAGTGGCTAATTACCCATTGAGAAATTATACGTTTTAAAATTTTATTCAGAAAGACTCTGACAGTGCATACATGGGGTATATGTGTAGCTGCTGGGTGGGGAATGCCTTGGCCCTTTATAATTGCCTGTCCATTGTTATCCACGAGATTCTGTGCACGTGATTAAACCCCACATCCAATCGCTGTTCAAATCTTGCCGCCTCAGCCTCCGCAACATCTCCAAAATACGCCCTTTTCTAACCAAAGACACAACAAAACTCCTAGTTCACTCCCTGGTTCTCTCGCGCCTCGACTACTGCCGCCAGACTCATCCACCTTACCAATCGCTCAGTGTCTGCTGCTCCTCTGTCAAGCCCTCCACTGGCTCCTGCTCACCCAACTAATTAAATTCAAAATACTTACAACATCTTACAAAGTAATCCACAGCTTAGCCCCAAGCTACATCACCAGCCTCGTCTCAAAATACCAACCTAATCGCTCTCTTCGTTCCTCTCAAAACCTCCTGCTCTCTAGCCCCCTCGTCACCTCCTCTCATGCTCGCATCCAGGACTTTTCCAGAGCCTCTCCAATCCTATGGAACTCCTTACCCTTATCTGTGCGAATATCTCCCACTCTATTAGCTTTTAGGCAATCTCTGAAAACCCTCCTTTTCAAATAAGCCTATCCTACCAACCCCTAACAAATGTACCTCCATTTTCTCCATCAACCCATCCATCACGGTTATTGCCTTTTGTTTCACTTGACCCTCCCTTCTAGATTGTAAGCTCTAACGAGCAGGGCCCTCTAGTTCCTCCTGTTTTGAACTGTATTGTACTCCCTCACATTGTAAAACACTGTGCAAACTGTTGGCGCTATATAAATCCTGTATAATAATAATAATAATTAGGTCCATTCTGGAAATTTGTCTCATCACATGTTCTAGGGCATCCACATTAAAAGGCAGATCAGTAGGTAACTGCTCCATTAAAGCCACGTTCTGTAATACAGGATCATCTTGGTTGTTTTATTGCCCTAGTCTTTTGCTGCAGTTTGATATACAGAAATTGCAGCCATAGCTGGTTGCAGGGTTGGCCCTGCAAGAGCAAAGGGAGGCTTTAGGAGCATCTCAAACGTTCTATCTGCAGAATGAAGGAACATCTTTAATTAGTACAGTGAGATGTTTATTTAAGACAAATGATTAACTACAGGATCATACCACTTTTTAGTGCTTTAGTGATCTTTTTCAACTAGATAGAGTTTCGACAAAGATTTTGAAAGATTTTGGAAAATCTTTCCAGGAGGGATCCAATCATCATAGATTTTGCATTCTATTTGTCGATGAACAGGGAATGTTTATAGATGTTGCAGGTCTCTTTGTACCCAAAGGTGCATGGTAAGATATAGGAGAATCAAGTTCTATGATTCTGAGGCTTTTGAGCACAGTATTAATGAGTGTATCCCAATTAGCAAGCATGTTGTGTGAAGCTCAAGCTTCAGTTGTAAAATAGTTTGAGGGAGAAAAATCTTCTGCAGCCTCCTCTAACACTGCATTTATATTCTCATTTTCTTCTGTGTCTGCCTAGTCAAGGGCAGGCATATTGAGATCCAACTCAGTGACAGAGGGCTAGAGAACGGGCTTAAAATTTCATAGCCCTGGACTGAGATGGTTGTATTAAAGCCGTTAGTTGTCAGGGGCATTGTGGTAGGTCACTTGTTATGTACCTGAAATAGAACTAGAATCAGGTGTAGAGACCCGTGTTAAAATTGGCTCCTGCTCCAGCGTAAGGGAAGTATTGTCACTCTGAAACTGCGTGTTGTGTGGAACTTGGGCAAAAAAAAATTTCAGCTGACTTTATGCCTGGCTCGTGCTATAGCTAGTAAAGATTTTCCCCTCTGGGGTGCTCAAAGAGAAGGGAGAGTAATATAGGGTAAGCATGCATGAAGGACTACACAACTCCTGTCCAGAAGGAGTACGCAGCAACCTGTATGTAGACCATCTTGTAGGGAAGGCCTTGCGGCAGAGGGAGTGAGGTAGCACTTGAGTATCTTATAAGAGATCTAGATGGAAGTGGTAGTAAAATGTGCGACCAGTGGTGGGATCTAACACCTGGTCATCCACCTATCACCAAGGTCTGAATTGTTGAGTTTTGGCACCAAGTTTGAAAAGTTTACACTTCCAAACATAACCCTGGTTTTTACAGCAGTAAGGGTCAGAGATACAGGGTAACCCCCGTCTTACCTGTTCATGACATTGAGGTGTATATAGTGCCGAGGCTTCACCTATTACATCCTCCTGAAGAGGTCTTCAGGGTCTGGGTTCTTTGGGGATGGACCACTGCCCTTACCTATACAGCACCCTGAGCTAACTACATGTGAAGAAGATATGAACCTACATACTACAAAGCCTATAATCCAACATATATGAATACTTTTGCCTGAGTCCTCTATGGTACTCCAAGATATTACAGGCAAGTTAAAATTCCTCTTTTTTTTTAATTTTTTTATGAATCTAAACACATTGCTCCTTTACTGATTTTTATGCATCTGTGTGTACAGGTTCATTGAAAGCATGTATTTCGTTGGGTAAAAAGAAAAAAATTGAATTATTGTCCTCATTGCAACCCTCCCCACTCTTTCTAAAAAAAAAAAAAAAAAAGTTGATTTTTTTTTATGTTTGCTTGAATTTGTAAAAAATGTTTTTACTTTGGTCTGCTCCCTGCTCCCGTTGTGGCCTAGAAAAGAACAATGTGTTCCCTTGCTCATGTAGCTTCTTGGGTAGCCTAGCCATATATCCCGGGAGGCTCCAGGAGCAGAGTCACACAGTCACTGGTTAGTGTACCTGTGGTGCATCATTGGAGATCAGCTGCAAGAACCGGGAAGAGACAGCCAGCTCCTGGTGACAAAGAAAGGGAAGATGGCAGTGTGGGACCTGGTGGTGGCAGCATGTAGGCAAGTTGCCTACGGTCTTAATGGTAGTTAGATTAGCGTGGCTGGCCAGGTTGAGGAGAGGAAGGGTCCAACCTCCTGTCCTGTGATATATAGAAGGCAGAGGTTCCAATCTCAAGGATCGGGTCAGGTTGGGTCAGCGAGATTGGGACTGTGCTGAGACCTACATTACTTGTATGAAGCACTGTTTTTTGTAATTCAGCCAAGCTTGAACATCTCGCATTGAGAAATGCCAGTTATGGATTTCACCTGTAAGGACTTTACCTACGCAAGTACTCTAGAGCAGCCACTATTAGCGTTAAATAGGGAAAGAACATTCTGCCATGATGTGTTTATCATGTTGTATTTTTTGTAAA
The DNA here is from genome assembly GCF_965119305.1 of Pelophylax lessonae. NCBI lineage: Eukaryota > Metazoa > Chordata > Amphibia > Anura > Ranidae > Pelophylax > Pelophylax lessonae. The sequence goes on from NC_138772.1 coordinate 380,115,920, forward strand.
AGTTGTTAACCGCACAAAGCCTTTCCTGAAGTTATGCAAGGGGTTTACATGGGGTCCTGGCACACACACACACACAAGGGTCTGAGTCTACAACAGCCTGTAACAGCACACAAAGCAAAATTTCAGCAACAAAAGGTAAACTGAAACCAGTCATTGGCATGGTACCTGATAAGGTGACAGCTTCTCCAGTAGCAATGGGGTCCAGTATTATGGCTCGCTCCCTAGCTGTCTATCTCCATTGGTCCCCAGGAACAGATTAGCATCATGGAGAGTCATGGCCTAAGCTCTGGGTACCGAATTTGAAGGGTTAAGTGAGCTTGCATGAGGTCCACACTATGTGCTTGGCGGGACCCCATTCTGCTGGTAGTGAGATGGCAGAGTAGGTTGACTGGCGGAGTGAGGCATAGGCTCTGCATGTCCCTCCTAGTGCAACACATACACCTGTACAAGTGTGTCGTATATGGGACCACTTCCTCAGTCTTTGAGTGAGAGGATTGCCTTAATGTTTGATTCTTCACATTCTCACAGCCCTGGCTATGACAAGTGTGCCCACTGGAAAAGTGTAAATCCAATGTTACAACAAATGATCCTTCTGGTCACCTGGTGTAGCCCAGAAGAACCCACCCTGGGGTTGGCCTCCTTTGTGACCTACACTTGGCTTCCAACGAGTTAATGGGGATTACATGGAGGAGAGGTCACCTATCACAAGACATGCATCCTACCCTTACAAGCAGATTGCAGGGCAATGCTAGTTTTACTAGGTGTAAGTATTGTTTTTTTTTTAAGGTAACTTTGCAAAAGAGGCGCAATAAGAGCAAAGCAAAAGAGGAGACAGAAAAAAAAGCATGGGGGTGAATGAATTATTCTTTATGTGTAATATATTTTTATTGAACACACACTTATTCGGGTTACAGAAGAGTAAAAAAGAAAGAAGAGATTAGATTACACATGGCATATTGCACAGCACAAGGTATAAAAACAAATATACATGTAGCAGCTTGGTAATTGTATTGGGTCCTTTTTGACTGTGATGAGCCGCCCCTTTCCTGGACCCGAGAACACTTACAAACCTTAAAGCTTTAAATTGGATTTGTTTAATGGCATAGCTCTAGAAAGGAATGGGTTAATTAAAAAATAATTATATAGCAATGTAGGCACACTTCTCCTGGCTGAACAGGTTCTCTGGCAACAGCATGTGGTCAGCAGCTCACATCAGTCCTTTAGCTTCTTGCAGGTCCTCAGGGCCCACTAACAGGCCAGGTTTGCAAGATAACTGAAATACATCCCAGGTGATATAATTTGCTGTTCAGTGATTGCAGTACTCTAGTCTGCATCTCCCCAAGGTAATCCTTAAAATCTGGCCTGTTAGTGGGCCCTGAGGACCAGAGTTGAGGACCACTGCTCTAAATGACTCCCAGAGCTCTCTAATCAGATCCCACATGGATCTCCTGCTTCTCCCAGTTGTTATGGGGCCAGTCAGGAACCAGCCTGGTTCAGAAGTCCTCCTTCCCCAGGGTTGCTAGGGGCAGGGTCTCATAAGCTGTTGCAATAACCAGTCAGGGCACAGTCCAGCCCCCTCTCTCCCTGCAGCTGTTCATCACAGTGGAGAAGAGAAAAAAAAAGTCCAATAATAGGCTAGTTGTGATACAATCTGAAATTTGTGGTATGTGCACTGTATATGGTAAAAGAGAAAACCATTTCTTTATTTTATAAAAAAAGGACAACCAACATGCAACTAATGTTACAAAATGATGGAAATCAGTAGCGCAATCTAGAATGTCAACAACTACATAAATTCATAAAATCAGTCCATAAAAAAAAGTCTGTCAACAATTGAAGTACCGTGTGAGTGGTTTCAATTGTAATGAATAGTTCAACTGGTAAAGAACCGTGGTATCCGAATGAGAAATTAAGAAGAAGTCACCTAAAGATCCACCACCGATGTGTGTTCACACTCCCACTACCATGGCCACTCACCGGAAAAAATTGCCTTCCACTCTCATGGAAAAGGCAAAAAACACTTCACATTATCCACCTGGACAGATGGTGTACGTTCCTCCTTCAACCTCGTCCACACCAGGATATGATAGAGTGGATAGATTCAAAAAGCCTCTACTAGTGTGATATCGTTTTTAACACTCAACACATTTTATTAACACAATCGTTATTACACTCACATATTGCATTCTTAAAAATACATAAAGTGACCAAGCCGAGTTTATCCTGCCGATCTCACTCTCTCCACACTGGTGAATCGATCTGCTGGAGACACTACCCGGTCAAAATCAGCTGTTTCTGGATGCCGTGCAGTCACGCGTTTCGTTGTTTCCGACTTCGTCACAGGTGGGCATTTCTTTATTTTATCTCAATGCAATATAGTATTTATTTTAACTAGTCCTCCCTAATAAAGACTTTCAGGTAATATTCCGCTAGCACTGAAAACAATTATAAAGTCACCAACACGATAAGTGTTGGCATGTTCACGTGAGACTGGAATAGTGATATGTCAAGGCACATGAAACAACTTGTTTCCTTCCATTCTTTTGCTAGAACACTAACTTTGTAAGGCAATTCAGGACTGTTAGCAGGATGAATCTATCAGAGACTCACATAGGTCTAATTTATTTAACTACTAGAAATTAGACCTATTGGGTTTCCTTTACAATCCTTTACAGAGGTTCAGCCACAATATACATGTGAGTTAAGGTTTTTTTTAGGTACTTAGCCTTATACAGTCTTTACTTTTGTAGGAGTCCATTAGCTTGGCACATTCATGCAGGAAGGCTTTTGTCTTTGCCAAAACCTCACTATGAGTTGCAGGCCTCTTTCTTCCCACAAAAGTATAAAAAACTCTTCAAAAGTAAAAAGAAACAAAACCAGTAGTTAATACTATGTAGCACCACTCCCTAAGGAGCCACTCAACCCCAAGAACAGTAGCAGCCCCTCTGGCACACCTGGGAAACAAATGTTATTGTAAACACAACAGCAGATGGACGCAAGCTGTAGTAAACCAGAAAGTATTTTTACTGGAAAGACCTTCTCAAAAGAAAGACAATAATAAATCAACCAAGTAGTTAAATATAAAAACTCTGGTATTGAGCAGTATGACACTGAGTTACATGCAAAAATATAAACAGCACAATCCCAAACAACTTAACTGACTCAAGTGTGACCCATGCGTTCAGGCATGAAGGAAAATCAGAATGACTTGTTGCAGGTCAGTCTATTTCCCTAAAACCCTGAAATAACAGGTCCTGAACTATAATGTGTGGTACAACATACAACAATATGCAATATCAACTTTATGCTTAAAGTTCTTCCTTTTTATTTTTTAACAAATACTTTTTATTGAAATTTTTTAAAATTAAAAAAGATATACAATTAAAAAAAAAAAAGAAAAGAAAAAATGTAGGTAAAGATGAACACGACTCTTACATCTAAGTGGGTAGTGTGCATACACAACCATTGATCAGTAGGCTTATGAAACACCCATCCATATGAGAATCACATAATAAGCACAGTGACATCATCAACAGTGTTATCAAGGTATTCATACAAGAAACAAAAGGGGGGGGGGGGGAATGTGGTTTAAACAGAGCACCACTTCTAATAACCGTATCATCATAATGCCAGTAGTACAAACCCAACGAAAATAAAAGACATTAAAGGAAAGCAGTAACAAACTGTGTCGCATCTCATCAAGTACCCAAAGTAAATATTAAATAGAGCACCGCTCATTAAGTTCCTCATGCCATGGTGTTCAAACAGTAAAGGACCCATTTGGAAATGACCTGGTTCCCCAGGAATAATACTTTCAATAGTGAACTAACTAGTACTGGAATAATTTTAAGGAGACCAAGGAAAAAGGTACTAAGCCTGGCATCGCTATCCAAGGTTCCCAGAACTTAGAGAACCGATTGGGAGTACTTCTCAATAGGTAAAAGGAGGAAGGGGGGTGAGGGAATATGGCACTGCCTGTGAAGGGGTGCTCCCAGGGGGGTGAGGGAATATGGCGTTCCCCTTCCCAGGCAGCGCCATATTCCCTCACCAACCCCTCCTCCTTTTATCTACTGATATAACCTTTGGTTATATTTGAGGGAGGCTGCAGCCACTTCCCTTTACCTTAGCACGGAATCCACTCTGTTCAGATACTTCTTAATGAGTAGATTTGTTGTTCTCTCAATAGGGTGGTAGTAAAATGCTGTCTCCAATCTTTAAATGTAGGTGAATTAGAAGACATCCATTTTATGGCTATAGTCCTACGAGCTGGAGTTCCTCCTTTATAAGTATAAATGTGGTCATGGAATTTCTGCAGGCATGAATAAAGACTGAAGTTCTTATCCCTTGTGATGGAGAATATTCAGTAGCCCTTTGAGTTGAAGCCTTAAGTCTTCAGCTAGCCCTTTGAAAAGGGCCCAGTATATCCTGACAAGTGTGTTAAATGTACTATTTCAGCAGGGTGAAACAACTGGTGCAAAGGGTCTCCTCACAGGGCTTGATAGAGTAAGTGATGGTGTCTGCATGCAGTGTCCTCTTTAAAAAGGGGTTTGCACAAGATAGGCTAATGCCCGCTCACCAATCCTACGACACCAAGGCCTAAGGGAAAAATATATTCTAGAACAGGCTCTTGCAAGGTGCCCGAATAGCCACCTGGGGACCGGAGAACCCAGTAACACCTGTTCGAGCATCCACACAGCCGGTCTCTCTTGCCTCATCGTCTCTCCCCCTGCTCCCAGGCAATCTTGTGGTGTCTCTCTCAGTCTCCTCCTCTGGGCATTCTGGGGTATGTAGTCTGGGAGGGAGGAAATCCCCTGCAGCTGTAACAGTCTCTGTGTCCGTCAGCGCCGCTGCCTGTGTGTTTGGTGGCAGCAGCGGCTGATTGAATGAGCGGGGAATTCGACACTCACTACAATTTTTTTTAAACATTTCAGTGACTCGAACTGCAATACAAAATCTGATAGAAAAGGTTAAATTATTCTTATATTACTACCAAATGTAAACCTGTGAAAACTATACAAAGTTTGCCATTTGTGACCTTTTCTTCTGAAAATGTCGCCTGGCTGAGATCCTTTTCTGCCTTACTATACAGATCAGGAGCTCCATCTTCACAATTCACATACATGTTTTGGGCAGCAACTCAAAGTATTGACACTTGAGGAGACCATGCAATTATTTTTAGAAAGTTAGCAATGGCAGCACACATATTTAACCCCTTTTTCCTTTAAAAGAAATCAAACAGAATTACGTTTGTGTCAGTGTAGATACTACACATGCAGAATATCTAACAACTGAAAATTATATAGCTATTCCAAATCTTTTAAAGATAAATGACTTCCACTGTGTATTTTAGCAGAATGTGAAGCATGTATCAGCATTCTTTTATTGTATAAAAATGGAAGTCTTTCCATTGAAACATTGTTGACCCAAGCTTTAAACTGCTTGTTTTTGGCAGACATGGCATAAATTAAGCATTAGAAAAGAAAAACACACAAAGATCTCTTTTTCACAATAACCATGTTCTAAACCTAAAATATTAGCTGTCACTTATTTAATAGACACGAGCAGAAAAGAAAGTTTTGTTAACACTTCTTGTCCTGAGTGCATTTCAGAGACATATTCAGAGCTCTTTATATTCACGTAATCTCTGATTGTGTTGTTGACACCTCAACAATGCAACTCAGCTGACGTACCTGACAGCTCCCACTAGTGACATGGCTCACACAATAAGGAACAAGCCTTTGTGGGATGAGTATTACCTACCGCCAGGCGTAAAATAAAAAAATAAAAAAAGAGAACTACCAAAGCTTTGAGAAAGGTAAAAAAAGAGCATGGCATATTCCTTTCAGCACCCATCCTAAGCCCTGCTGTTTTCTTTTCTCTTCCAATGTAAGGCTACGAAATGTAACATCAAGTAAAGCCTACAATGTACATAGCTACCTAATGAACACATTGTTCATAGAACATAAAACCATCTCATTAAGCATTTAGGTTTTTAATTAATCCAGACTAAAATGTATATTGCGAAGCTGCACTTCACACTAAAGGCACTGCTTTATTAAACAATTGCTTTTCTTTTGTTCTGCATTACCAATTAGATTTAATTTATTTAGCATGGCAGCCTAATTACTCAGGAGGTTTAAACCATTTGAAAAAAAAAAAACACTGAATTTGCAGATAATTTGTATTTAAATCAAACCTGGAGGGCTTGGTCTATTTTTATATATTCAGATAATCATTCCAATCCAAAACTGACGATTCAGCTTTAGGTGAAGTCTGGTGCCCCGATTCTTTCACTGGCTTCCTATATTCTTTGGAATCATTTGGCACCTGCATTGGGGCTCTTACACAAAAAAAAAAATACACATTTTTAGGTGTTCAGGCATTTTTTTTCAATCGATCTGAATGCATACTGTCAATGGACTTGGATACACAGGCATTTACATTTCAGTAAACCAGCGCTACAATTAGATCAGTAAAAAAAATACAAAAAAGCACATTACCTGTAATATCTTGGAGTATAGTATAGGACACAGGCAAAGTATTCACAGACCTTGGGTTATAGGCTTGTACCTTAGCGTAATTGCAATGCAGCCATGCAGAGTAGCCAAAGAATGGAAAGGAGGATGTCCTGTACCTTACTCCACATTTTAATTGTACAGTAAATGACACAGGCAAAGTATTAATAGACCCTGGGATGTCCCCAAGCAATTAATGAGGGTGGGTAACAACTAAGCAAACGGAACTCTACCAATAGGCCCAGCAATAGGGGTCAACAGACAACTTCAGAACCTTGTGGCCAGAAGCTATGCCTACAGAAGATTGGACATCCCCTGGTAGAGTTTTCAAAAAGTATGAACAGAGGACCAGTTGGCAGCTTTACAAAATTGAGCTATAGAAACCTGCCACTCAAATGTTCAGGAAACTACCACCAACCTGAAAGAAATGGCATCCAAGCACAGGAAAAGATTTGTCCTTGAGTGTGTAAATTCTAACGTTCAGATTTCTTATCCATTGAGCAATGGTGGAAGCATGGCGAGGTCCTGAGGACAGGACAAACAGGGAATCTATCTTCCTGGTCAAAGCTGTTGTTTTTAGGTGGACTCATGTCTCTGACTATATCTAAGCAGTGAAAAGAAGTTTCTTCAGGATGCTTTGCAGCAGGTGGAAGACTGATAACATCATAAGAAGAAAGCATGATCTTTGGTGTAAGACTACCTTGTCATTGTGAAGAATAGGATAAGGAGTGGCTCCTTACAAGAGAGAGCTGCCAACTCAAACACATTTGACAGACATGATAGTGACCAAAAAGGCCACCTTGCAAAAAAGGTAATCTAGAGAGATATCAATGGTGGGTTCAAAGGGTGGTTTCTGCAGGACAGAGAACCTAGTTGATATCCTAGAGGGGCACAGGCTTGATGCAAGATACATTTTGATTACAGGTTTTGACAGGGGAGAGCAAAGCCAGAGGCTTTTGAAAGAATGGAAAAGGCCAAAATCTGTCCTGCTTAAGCAGACAAAAGGATTTCCAGGTACAATAGTAGATCTTTTTGGAAGTGGCTTTTCATACCTTAAGCAAAGTAGGAATGAGAACTCATAGACCCCTCTGTCTCTTAAGACCTGAGCTTTAACAGCAGTGCCATTAAAGCCAGGGACTGAGTAGCAGGAATGGACAGAGGGACCTGGGACAGCAGGTCTGCTCTTTTAGGAAGAGGTCAGGGGTCCTCTCCTAGCAGTCTGTGTGCCAGTTTCTTCTGGGCAAATTTGCTGCAATAAGAACCACTGGTTTATTCTCCCGTTTTATCTTGTGGAGCAGATGGGGTAGAATTAGCATGAGGGAAGGTATAAATTTGCCTGAATTGAGGCCAGGGGATTATCAAGGCAGTGGATGCCAGTGCTAAAGGGTCCATGGTCCTGGTCACCAACCGAGGTCGTTTATTGTTGAATCTGGAGGCATGTACACATCCCAGGTCCTTCTTCTTTGACATATCAGGGTGAAAATGACTGGGTAAAGGGTCCATGCCCCTTAATCCAGGCAGCAATCCACTTTCCAGTTGTCAACTCCAGGGATGACAATATCCCCCTGGACAACATCCCCCCGGACAATATCCTCTAACCCTATGTCCCAGGGGATATTGCCCGGGGGATGTTGTCCCAGGGGGATATTATCCAGGGGGATGTTGTCCCGGGGGGATGTCCAGGGGGATGTTTTCCGGGGGGATATTGTCCTGATACCGGTTTCCATAGAGGGGACTTAGAAGAAAAAATAGCATTATATGCAGATGATGCTTTTATATTCTTGGGAGATACAGATAGGTCTTTGACGTCACTGATGACACTTATACAAATCTTTGGATCCTATTCTGGATTCAAAATTAATTGGGATAAATCTGTATTATTACCCTTAGATCCCCTCACTGCCGCAAATGGCATCTCAGATCCCAGTAGTACCCCACACCCCACCCACTTCAATATGTGGCATTGGGGGGGGGGGGGGCACAGGTTTATTACACCAGTTCTACAAATAATTGGCCAGTAACTGTTGTCACTGTGTGTACCACTGTTTACACAGCGAGAAGCCAATTTTTTGCAGGGCTAAAATACACTCTTAGAAAATTATACTGTTAAATAACACCCCACTTCAATATGTGGCATTGGTATAGCACACCAGTTCAAAAAATTGGCCAGTGAGTTTGGTGCTGTGTGTACCAGACTTCACTCAGCAAACTAGGCAATATTTTTGCATGACATAAATACACTTGAAAAAGTTTACTCGGATAACACCCCACTTCAATATGTGGCATGGGGGGGGGGGGGGGCAATTGGTCTATCACTCCAGTTATAATACATTAGAAGTGCTTTTGTCACTTGTGTGTAGTGTTGCTGCAGAAACGCTCAGTCTCACCACCACACCTGTCACAATGCTGCACAGTGCAAAATAATAGTACTAATCAACTATAATATGCTTTATATGTGTATAGCAAACTCTCCCTAATGAGCACAGCAGACCTCTCCCTACACTGGCAGAAAGAGGAATGTGAAATGGCCGCCAGGTCAGGTCCTTATTGGCTACCGCCTTCTGGCCCTTGTCTCTACTAAGACATAGGCTTTGTCTAACCTGTTTACAGCAACATCATTCATCAGAACTACCTCAGCAGATCTTCCACCGTATACGTTCGAGATATCTTGTCTACCTCTTGTTTAAAATCCTGGTCACTGTGAATACATATTTGCCTTTACAGGGAACTTGTGCACCAGTAGTTCCGGAAGAAGCTTGGAATTTTGAGTGAAACATGTAGGGCACCCTGGCTACATGAACCTTTCCCTATGTGCTAAGTTGTACCCTACCACACCAGAGGACGCTCTGCGTTAACCTTGACATCGTTCTCGAGTCATTTAGGACGTAACGTATAGCATCCTCCATTATTTTGTTCATATATGCAATTATTGTAAACCACTTTTATGCTTATGCCCCATTGGCAAGGTGTACTTTGTTGTGCTTTTTATGAAATGTGTTTCATTATTATCTCCCTTTACAGGGGGTCTTTCTTTTTGATTTTATGTCAATCAATAATAAAAGTTTTTATTCTAATTCTATTGTGCCTATAAAGTCCATTTCCATTTTCTCCTATTCTTGACAATTTCCAGGATGTGGCACATTGGTCTCTTACTCTGTTGCGCCCCTATTTTTGCTGTACTAGTGTTAGCGCATTCGATTTGTTTATAGAAAATGCAATGTCTTTACTTTTCATACGTATTGCTTGCTAGTTCTGTTTCTATACACAGGGAATTCAGTTATAGGAGTGTGTCCTAAAGGTCTCTTTCTTCTACCTACATGTATATAAAAGGAGATAGTCAAATTTTACAATAAATCAAAAACCATCAGCACTCTCAACAGGTTGATTCTCAGAATTTGCTTACGACCTAATTCGCAAACGCTCTGATGAGAGCATTTAGACTACCTGCTATTAGTTTATTAGAAGGTATAGAATTTATTTGAGGAAGCCAAGCCTTAGTGAATTATTAGCATCTGCTTGTTTTAATGTTCTCTTTTTAGACCCATTCGCCTGTGTTTCATTAAAACTAGCATTGTTTCCCTATTTGGTATGCCCCATCTAGTCTCAACATAGAAGAGCTTTCTTTGTTTGCATAGACAGAATTCTTTTTTTTTTTTCTTCTCACAATTAGACACACCCATTTCTGTTTTTTTTTTTTTTTTGAAGGGTTCAATTCTCCTTAGTTGAGGGCCCCTAATCTCCCCCCTCCCTTTTGTTTCTCTCTCTCTCATCCTTAACTCCAGGACTAGACCTGAGCGAACCATCCTCTGTTTAGGAGACCTGTGGCGAGTCAAATCTCCTAGTGCATACCTCCAGGAGACATTTGAAAACCAACAAACCATCCAAAGCCACATATAGCTTGTTTCCCAGTAGCATATCATAGCAAATAACTATAGCACATAACCATAATCAAGAAGGGTGAGCACTGTATTCTTTTGCCTGGTGAATTGGGCCTTTAAAGATCAGTTCTCTGATGACCAGGTCATGATCTTTCTTGAACAGAGGTTTAGAAAGAATTGGTGACCGTAGTCCATCTCTATGCTTCAAATTCTGATTGGATCTTCTTCCTTGAATGATGCCTTGAGGATTTGTCTTCCTTTGCTGAAGGAATATTGATTATTGGAGGAGACACAAGTGTGGTATTAGATCCATTAATGGCAGTATCACATAATGCTTCCCACCTCTCCTATTTTATTCTGCGTAGTAAAGAAAAAAAAAACCTGCACGGGGAGCAGCTGGTAGACCTATGGCGTATCTTACATAATACTGAACATGACTATTCTTTATTCTCGGCAGCACATAATTCTTATTCCAGAATAATTGGATTTTTGTTTTAACATAAAATCCTTTTCTCTGAAGTTCATTGACGAACACAGTCTCTATTCATAACAGTAGGGTTATACTGCCCCCTACAGGAGTAGGACACTAGGCAGAAAAAAGTTCTGGCTATGCCTAAGGGCAATCCTAGGGGGTATACCCCCTCTGCCTGCTATAGGATGTCAGTTTTGTATCAAAGCAGTGTCAGAGAAAACAATACCAACCCTACTCAAAATAGAGGGGCAGGTACTGCGACAGTCAATGAACTTCAGAGAAAAGGATTTTACGGTAAGACAAAAATCTAATTTTCTCTATCGTTCATTGACTGACACAGTCTCTGTTCTTAATAACAGTAGGGACGTCCCAAAGCAGTGCCTTAAAAATGAGGGGTGGGAAAAGCAGAAAATAATTCCCCAAGGCTGAAACATAGCAAACAGGCAACATAGGGCTCAGAACAACAAGGTGAGACCCACCTGAAAAAAAACATTTACCACCCTCAAGGGAGACTAAAAACACCCTTAACCACCTCCCACCCAGGCCATTGTAAATATATGGCCGGGTGGGAGTCTCCTCCTTCTGATCGGACGTTCCGGAACGTCCTTGAGAAGGAGACAGGTCGAGCTGCCGCGGGCACGCGCAGCGGCGCAATCTCGATGTGTCTGTGTCCCTCGGACACAGAGCAACATCATTCGGCAGGAGGGCCCTGTGATTGGCCCTTCTGATCACATGACGGCTGTGTCCAATCACAGCCATCATGTAATGTAAATAGAGCCATTGTAACGGCTTCGATCTCTTCTCCTCCTGACAGATCTGTGCTGCAGCGGGGGTGATCAGTATTTCTAATTACTCACTGATCACAGGGGGGGTCTGTGCTGGTAATCAGAACATTGATTACCAGTGCAGCCCTGGGGGGGGAGGGGTGCCACTAGAGCCACCAGGGATGCCCACCCATGACCACCAGGGATGGCAAACAGGGCTCAGAGAGCCCCCCAGTGCCCTCCCTATCAGTGCTGCCCACCAATGCCATCTATCAGTGCCGCCCACCAGTGCCCATTACTGCCCACCAGTGCTGCCTATCAGTGCCCATCAGTGCCGATCATTGCCGCCCAACAGTGCCACCTATCAGTGCCCATCAGTGCCGCCAATCAGTGCCCATTAGCGCTGCCTATCAGTGCCCATCAGCGCTGCCTATCAGTGCCCATCAGCGCTGCCTATCAGTGCCCATCAGCGCTGCCTATCAGTGCCCATCAGCGCTGCCTATCAGTGCCCATCAGCGCTGCCTATCAGTGCCCACCAATGCTGCATATCAGTGCTATCAGTGCCACATATCATTGCCCATCAGTGCTGCATATCAGTGCTACCTATCAGTGCCCATCAGTGCTGCATATCAGTGCCACCCCATCAGTGTCTCCTCATCAGTGCCTGTCAGTGCGGCATCATCAGTGCAGGAAAAAACATATTTACAAAATTTTATAACCTAAACAAAAAAACTTTTTTTTTTTCTTCAAAAACTTTTCAGGCTTTTTTATTTGTGCACCAAAAAAGAAAAAACCTGACGGTGATCAAATACCACCAAAAGAAAGCTCTATTTGTGGGGAAAAAATGACACAAATTTGGTTTAGGTACAATGTTGCATGACCGCGCAATTGTCATTCAAATTGCAACAGCGCTAAAAGCTGAAAATTGGTCTGGGAAGGAAGGGGGTTTAAGTGCCCAGTATTGAGGTGGTTAAACAGCAGCCTGCAAAACTTTGCGGCCAAAGGAGGCATCTGCAGATGCCAGCACATCCACCTTATAAACATTTGTAAAGGAATGAACAGACGATCAGGTAGATGTTTTGCAAACCTGAACCACAGATGCCTGATGGCGAAAGGCCCAGGAAGCACTAAGCGCCCGAGTAGAATGGTAGAATGCGCCTTAACAGGGAAAGGTGGAACCCGACCCTTAATTGAAAAAGCCTGCACAACCGTCTGTCTGATCCATCTGGAAATAGTCGCAGCAGACGCAGGTAGCCCTTTCCTTGGTCTATCCATGAGTACAAAGAGCGAATCCGACTTTAGAAAAAAATTCAGTAGTCGCCAAGTACACCCTGATTGCCCGAACCACATCCAAAGTATGTAGTGCAAATTCCTTGGGATGTTGAGGCTTAGGACACAAGGAGGGCAACACAATGTCCACATTTAAGTGGAAACTACCTTCGGTAGGAAGGACGGATCCGGACGAAGCACCACTTTATCCCTTGTGAACCACCAGATAGGGAGAACAGGACAATACCGCCAGTTCCGACACCCTGCGCGCAGAAGTAATAGCCACCAAGAAAGCCACCTTCTGGGATGAGGTAAGCAGGGGAATCTCCTGAATATTTTTAAAGGGAGGCTTCTGGAGAACTGACAGCACCAAATTAAGGTCCCAAGGTGGCAACGGCAGTACAAAGTGTGCAAAGTGTCGCATCCCCTGGATAAAATTACGCACCAGGGAATGGGTTGTTAGTGGCCTCTGGAAGAAAATTGCCAAGGCCTAGACCTGACCCTTGATAGTACTTAAGGCCAATTTTTGATCAACTCCCCGTTGAAGGAAGGCCAAGATCCGAGCCACCGAGTAAGAGCGAGTGGAACCCCAATAGACTCACACCATGCAAAATATGACTTCCACGTACGATGATGATGATGATGATGAGTGGGAATCACTGAAGCAGACAATCCCCTGTCCTTCAGCACCTGGCTTTCAACAGCCAAGCCATCAAAGCCAGCGACTGTAAAGTAGGATGGAAGATGAGACAGTAGATGCTCCCTGAAAGGAAGTCTCCAAGGAACGTCTGCGACTAGCCTGACCAGGTCAGCGTACCAAGCTCGGCGAGGCCAGTCCAGAGCCACAAGGATGACCGGAATCCCTTCCACCTCGATCCTGCATAGAAGTCTAGGCAGCAACTTGAGAGGGGGGGGGGGGGAAGCATAAATCAGCTGATGCTGACCACACTGAGCCACCAGCGCATCTGTGGCATCTGTCAGAGGGTCTCGAGATCAGCCCACAAACCTCTGCACTTTCCTGTTGATCCGAAATGCCAATAGATCTACTTCTAGAGTGCCCCAATGGAGGCACAACTGCTGTAACACCTCCGGGTGGAGAGACCATTCCCCTGGTCCAAGGTATGCCTACTGAGATAAATTAACCCCTCCTGGAATGCCAATTAACCCCTCCTGGAATGTGAACTGCAGAACGAGCTGGAACAGAGCGTTCCGCCCATCGAAGGATGCTCGCTACCTCTAAGGCCGCAAGGACACTCTTGGTACCCCCTTGGTGATTGACATAAGCCACAGCCGTGGCATTGTCTGATTGTATGCCCACTGGACAACCTTGAAGGTACTCCGTCCAGTGGACTAGGCAAAGCCTGATTGCTCTCAGCTCCAGAACATTGATCGTAACCTGGATTCCTCCAGAGACCAGACTAGCATCCGTGGTGATCACTGTCCAATATAGGGGGGAGGAAGGATTTTCCTAGATTGAGCGTCGGGGACCGAAACCACCATATCAGGGATCCCCTAGTCCCCCAGCTCAGTTGGATCTGGTTGTCTGGTTGGGAGACTCTGCATGGAGAACTAGATAGTCCAGGTAACCCAAGACCGATGTCCCCCGCTGGCTTAACAACGCCAGGACCAGAACCAACACCTTTGTGAAGACCTGAGGAGCAGAGGCGAGACCAAAGGGTAACGCTACAAACTGATAGTGATCCTCTCCCACGAAAAAACTGAGAAACCGTTGATGTCCTGCACATATCCGAATGTGAAGGTAGGCACCTTTTATGTCTATGGAGGCCAGGAAATCCCCCTGATGTAGGGAAGCCACCACTGTGCGAATGGATTCCATCTTGAATTTCTGAACTCGCACGAAGCAATTCAGTGCCTTTAGGTCCAGGATTGGACGAACCTTGCCTCCCTTCCTGGGGACCATAAACCGGTTTGAGTAAAAGCTCTGGAAACGTCCCGAAGACGGAATCGGAACTATTACTCCATGTTGTAACAGGTCCTGTACCGCCCCAAAGAGAGCCTGTAGGCGATCAGGGGACAGTCGTACATTGGAAGGAAGAACCTTACCGGCGGGACAGATCGAAACTCGATCTTGTAACCAGACCGTATCACCTTGTGAACCCACTTGTCTTATATAAGGGATAGCCACAGGTCCGGGAACCGGCAAAGACGTCCCCCCCCCCACCCAAGATACGGGTGAGGGCGCACCTTCTTGCCGAAACGGTCTTATCCGCAGGTCTGGAGAAACCAGATTTTGGTTTGCCAGACCAGGGTCGCTTGGAGCCCCCAGAGGAGGCCTTGAAGGACTTTGATGCTTTATCACTTGTCCGTGAGGGACGAAAAAACGTTTTGTGTGCTGAAAAGGAGGGACCATGTCTACGACGAGAGTCCTTACCCTTGTTAGCCTGCGGGAGAAAGGTACTCTTACCCCCTGTAAGACCTTTGATAATGTCATCAAGGGTAACGCCAAACAGGCTATCACCTTGAAAACGTAGATCAGTCAAGGCCTTCTTTGAGGTCTGATCCACAGACCAGCATTTTAGCCAAAGTATACGCCGGAGGACCTCTGCCAAAACCAAGTCGGGCCAATATCGGAGCCGCCTCCAGCAAGGCCTCACAAACAAGTTGCAGCCCCTGCACCAACGGGTCCTTCAGCTCCGCAAAGGCAGGGGGGAGTTGTACCCCCTCCAGGTCACAGCGTAGTAACTTAGCCCATTCAGTCAAGGTTTGTGACACAAGGGCAATAGTAAACACCGGTCTTAGTGCAGACCCCACCAGGGAGTACATATTGCGGGCCACAGACTCCGCCTTTCTATCCGCTGGATCCTTAAAGGACGGGGAATCCTTCACTGAGATCATGATAGCTTTATTCAGTCTGGAGACCGGAGGGTCCCCCATAGGTGCATAGTCCACGTTTTAATAAAGGACTCCTCAAAGGGGTAGCGTCTAGCAATCTGCATAGGCACCCCAGGGGGACGCTTTTGGCGGTCCCATTCTTTTTTGACCATGTTGTCAAAATACGCAGGAAGGGGGAAAACCTTTGCCACTCTGGATGGTTAGTGAGTACCAAACGTAACTTAGCTCCATTTTTAGGGTCTCACGCACAGAAACAACCAGCACCTTTTCTTAAATGGTGGTGGAGGGAGAGGTGTCATCCTCACTATCAGAGGAGACAGGGCGCGAGGTAGTAGACCCGGCAGGGAGACTCATGTCTGTGGTGGCTGAATCAGATTCAGAATCTGATACAGCAGATGAGGCAGGGGAGCGTTTCTTGGCACCTCGCCCCTTACAGGCCACCTCCACCCGGGACACAAAGAATTTCAAAACCGCTGACAGTGCATCTATGGATATCTAGATGGGATCAGGTGGGAAAGAAAGTTCAGCATGTTGCACTACTTTTTTTTTTTAAGAACGTCCCACCGTGCTAAAAATCCCCCAAGAGGTCAGGCAGAACGCACTAAAGACCCCCAGCAGAGAGAGAGACCCCAGACTCATCACCCGCACCAGGGATGCACCAGGAAGGCCCAGAATGTCTGTACAGCACGTGTCTGCAGCAATCTCGATCGGAATAAGCCAGCTAGCAAAAGCACTTTAAGATGCTTGAACTAGATCTTTTATTCCTCATATCGGCTAAGGAAAAGAGAAGAGAAATTGGTCCATTCCACTGAGGAGATTGCAAATTGTTCGATATTTCTTCAGAGATATCCATAACTCCCCTCCATACCTATAGACTCCAAAAGGAAGAAAAGATGACTCACAAGGTGCTAATTTTAGATACATTTCCTAACTGAATGCAGACTTCAAACACTTCACTAAAATATTGGTCCTGATGGGGTTTTTTTTTTTTGTATAAATGGGAGAAGTCTAGTGGCCAAGGGGGTTTTGTTCCACAAAACTATGTGCCACTGGGCATATAAGTAAGGTGGCCCCTACGCTTCTTCTAGCTACAGATGCAGAAAACGTCTTTGACCGGGTAGATTGCCCTTTAAGGCGGCAGTTTTGCAGTATATAGGTTTTGGAAGTTCCCAAAATAGATAGATACAATATATTTCTACCCAACAGTGAAACTCAATGATGCATTATCAGAATCGCTCAAGCTTTGTAATGGAACCAGGTAGGGTGGTCCATGGTCTCCCCTCATTTTTATACTGACCCTTGAGCCATTACTGTGCAGGATCAGGGCTAACTCCAATATAGGACTAGAAACTAAACTTCGATAACAGAAACTTGCAGGATATGCAGACAACCTACTTTTTTCGTAACTCAGCTTCTGGTCTCCTTGCCTAATCTCTGAACAGAATCCTAATGTTACAGTGTTCTGAAGGTTTATTTGGAAATTTCATAGAGGTTGGAGACCCCGAATATCAATGTTAGCAAGACAACACAACAGAATCCTATAGCCTACTTTCAGTAGCTCACTTTCAGGCCCATAAATACTGTATCTGGATATTTTTATTATCTCTCTTTAGGGGACATCTTAGCACCCAATTCTTCTCTATTCTTAAAGATTCAAAAAGACTTTGCTAACTGGTCATCAGTTCTCTTGTGGTTCAGGAGGGATAGTGTACTCAAAATGAATGTGCTTCCATGACTCCTGTACCTTTTCTAGATGCCAGTATGGATCCCAAAGTCTTTTCTTAATCAGGTCAAATGTGAATTTAGGAAGTTTTTGTGGCCAATAAAAAACAAACACAAAACAAAAACAGACTTGGCCAGTCCTTAACGCAGAGCAAAGCCAGAGGAGGCACATGCCTTCCAGACAGAGTCAAATACCATAAAGCCACCAATATGAACCAAATACTAGACTTGTGCAAAGTCAATATTGGAAAACATTGGGCACAACTGGAACAGACCTTCACAGAGATAGCACTTGGGGACCTCCACTGGTTGTGCCAGAACATTTACAGTTTGCTTTACCATCATCCAGTGATTGGTTCAATCCTAAAATTGTTTGCGAATGACAGAAGGTAAATTCTGACTGAGCAGATGGCCCCCCCATATGACCCGTAATAGGTCACCCACTTTTCCAACAAGGAATGCGATAAGGAATACTCCATACACCACCTGGTAAATGATCCCTTTCATCGCTTTCTTGCAAATGGATATCTGCAGCCCCTGTCAGAAATCCTCTCCCCTATGGCAAGCGTTGCTATTACATAATTTCGTTTCACAACTCTGGCGCAAATCTCATTCTTTTCCTCCACTGATAAAGCTTGAGACGCTTGTTGGGAGACGGAACAAATCCAACACAGCTTATCCCAGTCCCATCATATTCTGTCTCATCCGACTGAATTAACCTTCTTAAAATATGCAGTACACTAAGAAAAAGACCTAGATACCCCATTTACAGCCCAACAGAAAGATAGGATTATTCAGATGACCCACAAAGCATACATATCTTGTGCTACAGGTAACAGGATATACAATTTTTCACAGTAGTACAGGGTTCCCCAAACACTGAATAACTGTTTTCACAATGCTCCCCAATGTGCTGGAGATGACAGAGAGGAAGAATCCATACTAAGACATATCTTTTCTGGTTTTGCCCAGGAATCAAAGGCTTCTGAGAACAGGAGTTGATATGCCAGATGACCTGGTGGCATTCCTCCTTCATTTGACTCCAATGTCCGTGAAAGTGATAAGAGCACAACAAAATCATGGCAAAATTTGGCATTTATTATCTGACAATCCAAAAAATCTTAACTTAGCTCCTCAAAGCTGGACATTTTACATACCAAAAAAAACAAAATCAAAAATTATAAATAACTTTATTGCTCATTTAATTTACCTTAGTCCACCAAATGTTATTAAACAGGAAAGATTACTTCTTCAAACTGAGAACACAGCAGAAGTCTAAGGCACATTGATGGAGTCTTTGGACAAGTATTACACTCACATTAAATACATGCAAAAGAACACAAATTACATTTCAATTTACAAATCTGGATATCAATTAGGACATTTTCTCAACTGGAAAAAAGAACACTACTGGAGGAATAAATATATTTATATCAAATGGAGAGAGATGAAAAAGACAGAGCATGTTCTCGTCAAACTTAGAGATGTATATATAAATGAAAAGTGCTGATGCTTTTTAATGCACATTTAAATATTCCAACACACAATTTTATTTAATAGGCCCAGATTAAAAAAAAAAAAAATAATAACTTTTGTGTTTTTTTAAGTCAATGCATCTCAAAAAGCTAAATGAGCACGATTCAAAGCATGACGCACTGCTTATGGCATGTTATGCTTTTAAATGGAGAGGTGTGAACAGGCCAATATTGTTTCTGCTACAGTATCTCGCACTGAGAGAAATCTCATTTCTAACCAGTGGGCCAGGGAGACTAAAAACCCTCTGACAGAGGCAGACTGAATGGCAAGTCGTCTAGGTCAGTGCAGGGAGACCACATTAGTGGGTTTCACATGTCACTAAATGCAAGTCTACGATAACACAGTATACTTTGGCACCACTGCCTCCAACAAAAAATTGTTAGTGGAAATAAAACTACCTTTAAAATAATTCCACTGTACATGGACATACAACACTAAAACTTGTTTTCAATTACATTTACATTCTCTACAGAATAGCTTAGAAACAATGGGGCTGATTTACTACAACTGGAGTGCACAAAATCTGTTGCAGCTCTACATAAAAACCAATCGTTTTTTTATTTTTTTGTCAAAGCCTTATTGAACAAGCTGAAGTTAGAAGCTGACTGGCTACTATGCACAGCTGCACCAGATTTTGCACTCTGGCTTTAGTAAATCAACCCCATTGTATATTCAAGGAAAGATGGGCATAGACACCTATCTTAAAGGGTATGGTATATATATATATATATATATATATATATATATATATATATATATATATATATATATATATATATATATATATATATATATATATATATATATATATATATATAGTACTACCAAAAGTGCATCACTAGTTTACAGCAGGAAAATCCATATGGGTTTAATCAATAAAGCTGTGCAAAATGTTAATGTGCAAAGTGCAGTAAACCGCTTCCAATTTACTGTAGTCAGGTTAGCTAAAGAGGATTTGATTGGCTGGAATAGGTTACAGCACATTGCATTTTGCCCTACTGATCCCAATGAAGTGGACATTAGATTGTTCAGGAAACATCATCTCTTGGTCAGTGCTTCACCAACAAGTTGAATACAAATATCTTCGGCGTCTGTCTGAACAACAAGGCAACCTTCGAACCTGCCCATGGTGGATGGTTTGAATTTCACTGGTATGTTGATATAGTGGTGAGGTCTATAAAAGTAAAAAAATAAATAAAAATATAAGCCGCATATTGAGGGGATTTCCACAAGATAAACAGAAAAAAAAACTCATTATGAATTTAATAGATATAGTAAGCAGATAAAACTACATTGCAGTATGCGTTTCGCTTTAGTAAGGAGTTGCACTTAGAGGGTATTGACACAATGACATGGCTGCAGTGTTTGCTTAAGGCAAACGTTTGCTTTGCCTGTGCAGGTCAAAGCAACAGGTTTCCTCTACTGAACCCTTTCCCCAGCAGTAAAGGCTCATCTTTCCTTCATTGTCTCATCAATCTGTTCAACTGATTGCAACGAGTATAGAAGTTCTAGGTTAGTGCCAAGCTTGTCTAGTAGAAGCCTACACAGGCGTGGGGACCTGTTCCCCATTCTCATGTGGCAGCTCTGAAGCCATCACCAAACTGTCACAAATGACAAAATGAAGCAAGTTGCACGTCTCTCTATATCCAAATTACCATGTATTTTTTTTTCACTCCTGATAGCAAAGCAAAGAGAGAAAAAAGTATTTTCACCTTACCTAGTTGGTAAGGTTGAATAAAGATACAGATTCATCCAGTTCAACGTGTGTTTATGCTGCTACAAAATAACCTTATCCCTCTATATGTTTGCTGTGAAACCCTTCTGATAGTTTTTACAGTTACACTCTCCACTGATATCACTGAGAAAGGGAGTTCCACGACTTTACCTCTCTAAAAAAAAAAAAAAAAAAAAACCCGAATGCGGTATAAAAAGAAGATCGGGGGGCGTGGCCGCACGGCATGGGAGAGGGACTGTCTCACAGAGTGCCCTCTTGTGATCCTGACATTTAACCCTTTCCCTGGCCGGATTACTTACTTTAAAAGCAGATTCTGCTGTAGGAGATCCCCCTGATCGCAGCGATACCAGACGTGCAGCCGTGGCAGTAAGGGGAAAGAAGACCGTGTAGCTGCATCTACAGGCCGGCTCGGCAACCCGGCAGCATGCCACATGAGGCACTGAGAAATCTTAGGACGCTGAGCCCTCTTTACCTGTGGGTCCTGGGGATATTCTGTTGTATGCCAAAAAGCTATCTGAGCTGCAGGGACAGAAGGATGTGGACAGTGTGCACTCTGCTGCTGTATATGCCTCTGATGCAGCAGTGCAAGGCCCAGGGGCTTACAGTCTCTCATTGCAGCCTGAATCGGAGATGGAGGAGGGAATGCTTGAGGATGACCAACCTACACTTAGCCAGATTTTACAAGCAGTTGATAAATGTACAGCCTCTGTGAACTTTGCCAAGGCTAGGCTGGGGGGCCTCACTGAGGAGGTTGCTCTCCTTAGACAAGATCTGCAGAAGATCCGCAAGAGAACCCTGGCGGCAGAGAGTCGCATTAGCAACTTAGAGGATCAACTTCCTACTTTGCTCAATGATTCCCGTTCCACTGCTAGATTGGCACAGGCCAACAGGGATAAGACTGACGATATAGAAAACAGTTTGAGACGCAACAACGTGCGTATAGTGGGGCTGCCGGAGAGTGGAGGGCAGGGACCCCACTGATTTTGTGGAAACGTGGCTGTGTGAAATTTTTGGTAAGGAAGCTTTCTCCCCCGTTTGCTGTGGAAAGGGCTCACCGAGTACCCACTAGAGCACTGCCGGGCAACGCACCCAGGCCAGTGCTGGCCAGAATCCTTCATTACAGAGACAGGGAGAAGATCTTGCGCTTGGCGAGGAAGAAAGCGGATATCAGATATAATGGCAATCGGGTGTCCTTTTATCCAGATTTTTCGTCAGAGGTGCAAAAACAATGTGCTACATTTCTGGAGTTGCGATAGTGTCCTGGAACTTACAGGGTCTTGGCTACCCCCTAAAGAGGACAATGGTGGCTACCCTGCTACGAAAGTATCATCCCGCCATCAATGGCTTACAGGAGACATCTTTTGCAGCACTCTGTACGGTGCCTGCGGTATCCTTGGGTGGGCTGGGCGTACCACTCCACTCCTCATTTTCAGGGGGGTGAGTGTCCTGGTGCACAGATCCCTTGCCTTTCAGGGCGCTATGTGTTTTTATATTGCACGATTTTTCAGGTGACTTGTATTTTGGTGGTTGTGTATGTTCCTCCTCCGTTATCCTCGGGGATACTCCGAAAGCTATTGACATTTACATTAGATAAACCTGCTGTGCCTCTGTTTGTGATTGGGGACTTCAATGGAGTCTTGGACCCTGCCAAGGAAAGGCATCCCCCAGCCCAGGCCCCTGGCCTCGGGGAGGGGGAACGGCTCTCTCCCGCTCTTTGGGGGAGGTGGGCTGGTCAGATGTCTGGCGTTTGAAGCATCCTGGCGTGGTCCAGTTCTCTTGTTTCTCCAAGACGCATTCCTCATTGTCACATATTGATTTGTGCGTGGGCACGGAGGGTGCACTCCCATTGGTGGAAAAGGTGGAATATGCACAGAGGGGGGTATCGGATCATTCTCCGCTGGTGATATGGCTTACTGTGAGGCCCCAGGTTTGAACGCCTTCTGATTGAACCTTTTCCAGTGGATAATGATATTCAGGCCAGTATAATTTCTTATTTCTCTGTTAATGAACATTATGGGAGTGTGCTTTTGAGATGGGACGCCTTTAAAAGCTTCCTTAGGGGTATTTTAATTGCTCATATTCGGTGTGTGCAGAATAATACTAAACGTTATGAGGAACAACTGGGTCACTATGCCGGCGAGTTGGAGGAAAAATATATAGCCAACTCCACAGATGAGACACGAGACGCCTGGCTGTCGGCACAGGCGCTCAGGGTTCAGGCACTTAACTCTAAGGCTGATAGGAAACATTTCTTTAACAAAACTACTTTTTATGAGGAGAGGGAGCAGACGGGTTGCCTTCTCTCACGCATTGTCGGGGTGTGCCCCTCGGCCCCCCCTATTGGGGCCCTACAGCTTTCGAGTGCCCAGGTGGTAAACACTCAAGAGAGCATTATGGCAGAGTTAGTTACCTTCTAAACGGACTTGTACTCCTCCCGAGTGGCGTACACTTCGGAGGACTTACAGCACTACTTGCAATTGATCCCCCTCCGAGTTGAGGGTGAGTCAGCGGAATGGATTGGAGACTCCCATAACTGTAGAGGAACTGCAGGAGGCCGTGGCTATGTTCCCCTGCTCCAAGGCCCCTGGGGATAAGGGCTTGCCCATAGAGATATATCGCCAGTACTCCGAGATCCTTCTCCCCAAATTGCTAGAGTTCTTCAACGCAGCTAGGGAGTCGGGTACTTTGCCTGACTACGACCAGAGCTAGTATTGTACTACTTTTTAAGCCAGATAAACTAGCGACTGATCCAGGATCCTATAGACCTATTTCACTCCTTCAGGCTGATGTGAAAATTCTAGCAAAAGTTTTGGTGCGGAGGGTGAATACAATTTTTACACATCTCATACACGAAGATCAAGCAGGATTTATGCCTAATAGGTTCACATCTGTCAATCTTAGGCGCCTTTTTGTGGCTATACAAACACTGGTGGACAATGGGGGAGGTCGAGCGTTTTTGTCCTTAGACGCTAATAAAAGTGTTTTGATAGTGTGGAATGGGGCGATTTGTGGGCGGTGATGGAGAAATTTGGCTTTGGCCCTGTTTTTATGTCATGGGTGTGCTTGCTCTTTTGTTTTCCGCAGGCCTCCATTAGGGAGGGGGGTAGAATTTCTTCCGCCTTTAGCTTGGGGAGGGGTAGGAGACAGGGGTGCCCCCTGTCCCCGCTATTGTCCACCTTGGCTATCGAACCCCTTGCGGCTAGCATCAGGGCTCAGGAAACTATAGTTGGCTTCCAATTTGGCCCCCTCCAGGAGAAAATCCTGCTTTATGCAGACAACTTACATCTACTGTTGGGTGATACGGGTGCTTCCCTGGGTGCCGCTATAGCCACCATTACTGAGTTTGGACGCTTTTCGGGACTTACCATTAACTGGTCCAAGTCACCACTTCTTCCGCTAGACGGGATGTTGGACCCTTTACTGGGGTTGCCAGAGACAAAATTAAAATATGGAATAAACTTTGGCTGTCGGTAGCAGGACGGGTGAATCTAATTAAAATGATCTTAATGCCACAATTGCATTTTCTCCACAACTCCCCCGTTGTGATTACACTTAAAATATTTTGCATCGTTGACTCGCTCTTTACTCTTTAGGTCTCTCATCTGGAAGGGCCGGGCTGCCAGGATTAGGATTGAACAGCTGCAGAAACCACGGCATGCGGGAGGTCTCTCTCCCTAACCTGTGGATATACTACTTAGCTTCGCAGCTGCAGCATATGATGGGGGCCATGTCAGGTGCACAAGGTGGTTCGGCGCTGGCGATCATGAGGCACTTTACAGGTGCCTGTGGCAAGCCGGAGGGTCTCGAGGCACAACTTTTCTCAAAATCCAATAAGCAATATCCTACCTATAGACTTCTTCAGAAGGTGTGGGACAAATCCAAACAGCTACAAAGGGTCACTACTGGCTACACTGTATACAGTCCCATATGGAACAACCATACATACCCTGAACTTCTCAAGCTAGATCAGGCGGGTAGGTGGCGTTCCTTTGGGGTGACTCACCTTAAACGGAAGATCTGGGAGCCATATGGGAAGCTACAACAAAAACCTCACATAATATCTTGGCTATAAAAAATGTGCACAAAGTGCTCTATAGCTGGTTTCTTACTCCAGTTTTAATTGCTGCATTTGCCCCCCCCCCCCCCAATACCCTCTGGATGGTTTCCAGGCTTTTGGTCGAGAAGGCACTATTCTTCATATTTGGTGTGCTTGCACAAATGTACGAAAGCTATGGATCGGTACACAGGGCAGTCTTTAATATTGTTTGGACCCTGGGCAAGGGCCCCCCCTCCCCATGCAATTTCACCTTCTAGCCCAAAATACCAAAAAACAAACACGTACTCTGTACCCACCTGTGAACCAGCCCCCCCCCCCATCCACAACTACCTCTGTGCCCCCCCCATCCACAGCCACCTCGGTATCCCCCCCCCGACCACAGCCACCTGTGTCCCCTTCCCCCTTTATCCACAGCCACCTCTGTACCCCCCCCCTTTGTCCACAGCCACCTCTGTACCACCCCCCCCCTTTGTCCACAGCCACCTCTGTACCACCCCCCCTTTGTCCACAGCCACCTCTGTACCCCCCCCTTTGTCCACAGCCACCTCTGTACCCCCCCCCTTGTCCACAGCCACCTCTGTACCCCCCCCTTTGTCCACAGCCACCTCTGTACCCCCCCCTTTGTCCACAGCCACCTCTGTACCCCCCCCCTTTGTCCACAGCCACCTCTGTACCCCCCCCCCCTTGTCCACAGCCACCTCTGTACCCCCCCCCTTTGTCCACAGCCACCTCTGTACCCCCCCTTTGTCCACAGCCACCTCTGTACCCCCCCTTTGTCCACAGCCACCTCTGTACCCCCTCTTTGTCCACAGCCACCTCTGTACCCCCCTTTGTCCACAGTCACCTCTGTACCCCCCTTTGTCCACAGTCACCTCTGTACCCCCCCTTTTGTCCACAGCCACCTCTGAATACCCCCCCTTGTTCACACCCACCCCCCTTTTACAGTTCTCACCTCTTTTCACAAATGCACCCCCCTTCTTCTCACAGTTCTCATCCACACAGGGATGCTGCACCATTCTGTTATGTGTGTGCGCACGCTTTTTCCAACAAACACACACTGGTCACCGCCTATCAGATCTGTAGCATACAGCCAGAACACTTCACTCTGTTCTGTGCTATAAAAGTCTGAGAGGCAGGATTTGGGGGGTGGAGCACGGAAATCTGCTCTGCCTCACTCCGTCAGGACGAGCAGGCTCTTACACATACAGACTGCAACTGTGTTTCTCCTGTCAGTGTCCCCTGTCTTGTCTTAACCGCCCGGGAGAGCAAACAAGGGGAGGACGGGCAGCTGTATTCGTGACCACTACACTGGGAGCACGGTCTCCAGGTGTAGGGCTGCTTTGGGCCCCCCCACATTGACAGGGCCCTGGGCAGCTGCCCCTTTTGCCCCGCGTTAAAGACGGCTCTGTCCGTACATATACTTTAATCTATACTGTTTGACTGTTACGTAAAGACTCGATAAGAGTGCAACTGAGCCAACCCCTTAAGGGAGTTTTACTTCCATCCACAAAATGATCTTTTACATTGTTGCTGCCACAAAGCAGATGATCGTTCATCCTTGGAGGTCCCCGGCACTAAATTTTTCTGGAGCACAATCAAAGTTGAACAGGACCATGAATAAAAAGAAGCTATCAGCCATTTCTTTGGAGATCTATGAGAGGTTACGGAAAACATGGTCACCTTTGGATTTTGTATACCCAACCAAATTCAGAGGCTCTAAACTCTCGATCACTGGTCACTCCCTCGAGACCCATGGGTGGAGGGGTACCCCCCCCCAACCCCTATTTCCCTTACCTCACCTATCCTCTGACCCCTCTTTCTCCTACTCTTGTTCCTTACTTCCCTTTGCATTGGCATGAGTCTCGCCCTCTCCACAATCTGGGTTCACTGTTATATGCAGTTCACTTATGAGGGGGGGAACCTCAAGTTTTAGGGGTGTCTTTATGGGTTACTATTTGCGATGTGCAATATCGTTCATTGATTTTAGGGGAAAGGTCATTCCCCAACTTTTGAATTTTTTAACCAATATTGATTGTATTTGAATAAAGTATTCTTTCCTTTTACCTATGTATGTATCTATAATTAAACTGAAGGGGAGTTCAACACTTATAAAGTCCTGTTGATCAATTCTGGTGTAATGATTGCCCCATTGAATCTCATTTTTTGAGGACCTAAAATGCCAGCACAGTACAAACAACACCCCCCAAATGACCGCTTTTTGGACAAAGGAAATTAGTAAGAGGCCTGGCGAGTATTTTTAAATTATAATTGTTGGTCATCATTTTTTGGAAAATTAGGAAATTAAATAATTACTCACACTTTTTTTTTTACATACCGTCACTGCAGTACAGCATCGTCAAATGACTGGTGTGGCGTTCATACTGGTGACCGTACAAAAAAATGTTTTTAACTAAAATTTATTTTTTTTTTTTTTAACACATACTGTAATTAGTAGTACAGTGTCATTATAACACTGTACTACCCTGGGGTGGTGGTCAGGGATTTTTTTTCATCTTTTTTTATTTTTTTACACTGATTGCTTGGTATAGTGATAAAAGCAATCGTTTGTGACTCATTGTTTACTATTGTGATGCTGTGATTGGACCACAGCTATCACATGGTACAAGGTGCTCTGATCGGCCCAGGTACCATGTGATCACTGGTGACCAATCACAAACCTTGCAATTGTAAATTGTGCTGCTGAGTGCCCAAGGGGGCACGCACAGTGCACATGTGCACCACGATGAAAGGGGAATGTCTCGGTGCCTGGGGGGAGCTGCCCACCAGCAGTAAAAATACTGCTGGCGGTCAGCAAGTGGTTAATTTTGCCTACTAAATTAACTTTTTTTTTTAAGGTAGAAAAGTTATACATGTTGTATAGGTGTCAAAGCACAATAAACTGCAGAACTTTAACAAAGGATTAAAACAGTGCAAATTATTCAAACTATCATTCAGTTAAAAGGTTAACTTCAAGCAGTTGGTAAAAGCACAATGATAAATGTTAAAAGAAAAAACCCAAAATGGGTATGCAGCACAACAAATGCAGACTTCATACACATGCTAATAAGCTAATGGAACATAACCCAATCATATGAAAGTACAATTTTCAATATCAAAACAAGTAGTATGAACTTACCTCAAGGAATATTTGGAATGCTTCATGTGAAATGGCTCTTTAGGACTAACAAATTTCAGCTGTAAATCAATACAAGATGCATAAAACACCCACATGCATATTACGGTCTTAGTATTAATAAAACATGCACAGAGAAAATCATTGCACACCCATGTCATGTGTTACTTTTAAACAAGTCCAGTCAATATTATTAATAAGCTTCCTACAGTCAGTGCCGGTTCACATATGTGCAATGCGGGAAGGCTGTGAATTTGCAGCCTGTTCCCGCATCGCATCCGCACAAGAAGCAGTTCACACTGCCATATGCGATATGCAGGGGGTGTCAATTAAATGTTAACGACACCCTTAGTTTGATCGCATATCGCAGTGCGATCTGACAGTTCACACAGGATCGGATCGCACAAGTGTTAACCACTGTGCGATCCGATCCTGATGCGGCTGAAAAAATGCCTCTTGTGCATCTTTGCTGCGGGTGCAGTGCGAATTTCAGCCATACAAAGTGTATGGCTGAATTCGCATCCGCACATGAGATCGCATGTAATGAAGGAGCAGTGCGCTCCGAATTACATGCGATCTCCGCAGCCGCACATATGTGAACCGGCACTCACAGCTTTGGAAGCTCTTGACCACATACAGGTTTTGATTACAATATATTAACCCCTTCCCACCACGGGCACACATATGAGGCCTCACAGTAAGGGGATCTTCTTCCGTTGGGGTACATAAACGCGGAGGTGTTTGTGGTGGGAGAAGGTCCTGTACCAACGATCAGGAACCAGGAAGCCCAGTTCCATCACCTGATCGCTGTGATAGCCTCTGATTGGCTATCACAGTGGTCAGTCACACTATTTTAGGTAGGATTAAAAAAACAAAAACAAACCCAAAGCATTTTTTAGATTAGTATTAGGGTCATTGGGTTTTAAGTAGGATAAAAAGTAGCAAAATGAGCACTCTTGTTTCTGGGCCTTGCTACAGGTACAAACACACACATATGTGGTATTGCTGCGATCGTCAGGAGCAGGAGAATTTATTTTGGGTAGTTCTTTGGTGGTAGGTTATGGTAATATTAAGAAATATACAGCTACATTTTAAAAATGTACATCTTTTTTACTATTTTGTACCACTATTCCTTTGCTAAAAACAAATAAATAAACCAGGAGATATCCATTACCATTTACCAAATGGAAGCCAATTTGTCCTGCAAAGTACAAGGTATAATCCACCTGGATACACTAAGTAGTTGCAATGATATGTATAGTTTGGCTAACACAGGTCAAAGTTGCAAAACTGTTCTGGCATTAGGAATTATTTTACGCTTTGTCACAAAGAGATAAAGCACCTTTTAAAAGGATACTGCATTAAAGATCAGGATATCCATTTTAAAACCATACAACTGAACACTAGGAACAAACCTGAATATTTCTATAAAGCAGTAGTAAAGGCTTTTTTTTTTGTTACTAAAATGATAAACATGTTATAATAACTTGCTCTAATAATACTGCACAGAGTAACACCGAACATCCTCTTATGGGGCCCTCCGCCAGTGCTCTCAGCTCAACCTCTCCTGCTTGTGCCCCCACCGCAAGAGCAATCCTGAGCTGGACTGTGTGTGTCCATAGACACACAACGCGGCTTGCCCCAGCCCTTCCTCACATGTTTTGATAGAGGTAAGGCCCAGGTAAGTATAGGGGGGTGGGCAATAGAGTTACAGGGACATTTTTTACTTTAATGCAGGGAATGCACAAAAAGTAAAACACGTGTTGCCTTTAGAACCATTTTAAAGCATTTTTTTCCTTCCTACTGTGTCCCTAAACACTTACCTGGATCATTCACTGATCCAGCTTGTTCCTGTCTGCAGCATGGCTCTTCCTCTTCTCACAGTAGACTTTGGCTGTGTGGCTCCTGCTGTTGTCAGTCAAATCTTGCAGGGAGGGAGGGAGGGAGGGAGGGAGGGGAGGAGGGGGGATATGGCTGAGCCGCAATGTGTGTCTACAGACGCACACTGCCCAGCACTGGAGCATGCCCACACAGGTGCCCTCAAAGCACAAAGCTTGCAAAGAGGGCACGCACAAGGAGTAGAGAACATGGGCAGGGAAATCTAGAAAAGGTAGGCAAGGGACTGAGCAATACGATTGTACAGAGCAGATAACATCCATTTTATTTTAAAATAAAAAAAGCTTTTACAATCACTTTAAAATTTCCAGTGTAGCTCTGGCTTAAGAATACACATGAACAGAAGGTTAATTAAAGTGATTGTAAAGTCTTATTTCTAATAACATAATAAACATGTTATACTTACCTGCCCTGTGCAGTGGTTTCACACAGGGCAGCCCAGATCCTCCTCTTCTCCCGTCCCTGGCTGGAGCTCCTTGCCCCTACCTCCTGTTGAGTGCCCCCACAGCAAGCAGCTTGCTAGAGGAGCACCCGAGCCAAGCTACAGTTCAGTGTATCCATTCAGACACGGAGCTGCCGTTCGGCCCCGCCCACTCGCTCTCCCGATTGGCTGAGTTTGATAGACAGGAGCGGGAGCCAATGGCGCCAATCAGGAGACAGAGTCCCGGGTAGCTGAGGCACCTGTTTACATAGCTAGATAGATAAGGGGCTCGGGTGAGTATTAGAGAGGCTGCTGCATACAGAAGGATTTTTATCCTAATGCATAGAATGCATTAGGATAAAAATCCTTCTGACTCTACCAAACCCTTTAAGCAAACACTGCTTTTAAATGTATCAGTTCTCCTTAAATCTCAATATTTAGGAGCAAGTTGTCCATCTACAGTTATGTTACCCAGGTTACTTTAGGCTTTCCAAAAGTTATTTTGAAAGAAAAAAGAAAAAAGAAAATCTTACCATGTAGGTTGTAAAAGAGTTGTTTCGTAGGTTTACTTTTAATGTACTGGATTCACCAACTGGTGTAGGATGAAAAGTGTATAACTGGTCTGAAGCAAAAACTCCCTTGGCGGTCATATCTTGCCTGGGAATCAAAATGCAGAGTTTAAGTAGAACTATGAGCAAAACCTTTTTTCCCCCCATTTTGGATCGAGTGAGGGTTAGAACCACTAACAGTTTTAAACAATACAGGAAGTGAGAGAAAATATATACAAAGTGGGGGAAATCTGGTGTGCCAGAACTAGTGTCCCCATTGGAAGATTTCTCTTCTATTGGTGTTGATGTCGACCCATAATCACAAAAACACAAACAAAATGTTCTAATTCCGCTCCACTCTAGCCAAATCAAAATTAAACCAGCATGATAGGGATGCAACTGTGCCTTAATAAACCTTTAAAAATTAAAATGGTTACATGGGATTAAGAACATCTATGTTACAAATAAAGTGATTACTACATACACAGTTCTCAATGAAGAAGCTTCAGAGCCAGATCTTCTTCTTGGATGGACTGGAGCTTCTGCATTTACTAAAGCATCAGTAGAAGCTCCCAACAACACATTTTCAGCCATGGTTCCCTTTGGAAGAAGAAAACAGTCAGCCACGCTTTTAATTATTTCAAATACAAGAGAATGAACACCCACCTGCATAAAATTATACTTTGTCTGCAGTTTTCCTAAACTGCAGGGGAAAAAAAACTTTTCTTGTTTCAATACCAAGGAGACTCCCAATCAGGAATATTGATTTGTCTTGAAAATTCTTCATCTTGGAGTACAGCAAAGGACCTTTTTTCATAGACCATGGGATGTACCCAAGCAACAAACTGAGGAGTAGGCAACAATTGCCAACATGCCCACAAGAAAACAAGTTAAAGAACCTGAACATAAAAAACCCCAAAAAAACACTCAGATAACAGCTTGAAGCACATTTTGACCGAAGCTTGCATGAACATCTGCCTGGCAGAACTTTTAAAATGTGTAAACAGAGTACTGGGTGGCGTTCAAGTCCTTAATGAGTATACGGACAAAGCCTCAAAAAATCCCTAAACTGATATGGTCCAAAGGCATTTAGACAAAAAGGTGAATAAAGTACCTGGACTTACATCAGGGGTGTCCAAACTTTCTAAACAAAGGGCCACTTTACTTTCCTTCAGACTGTGTCCATTGGGAGTAGAAATGTTCCTGGTGTCAGTGGGAAGAAACAATGGATCTTTGGTATTAGGGGGGAGGAATATTACACCATCGATGGTGTCAGTGGGAAGAATAGTGCCCATCTTTGGCATCATTGGGAGAAATAGTGCCCCACTGCTGAAGCAAGTAGCAAGAATTATTCCTCATTGTTGGTGTCAGTGGGAGGAATAGTGCTCCAAGGGCCTGAAAAAGGTAAGAAAAGGGCCACATCTGGCTCCCAGGCCACAGTGTGGAGACCACTGGCTTACATTCATGTGTCCTCAAAGAGTTGAGCTCTGTTATTTCAAAGCCATTGTTTCTGATAGTTGGACATTGTTTAATGACAGGCTCATACCCACAAGATTGGTGCAAGGCCAATGTTATGCCTATATTTAAAAAAAAAGTTGAAGTCTTTACCAATAAACTACAGAATAGTTATTTTTCTTCTATAGTCATAAAAATAAAAAAAATGGAAAAAAGCCTTTCCTAAATTCCTGTGCATCAAACATTAATATGCCAATATAATATTTGCCAATAAACATTACTATAAGAAAAAAAAAAAAAACTTTGCATCATTAAAGTATTATCCACATAAAAGCATTTATACGTTGTTCATTGGCATCCACTTGTGATCCCCAGATCTAGTGATTCAAACAATGTCAACAGTGTCACCTTCTAATGACAACCTATACCAGTGATGGCAAACCTTGACAATCCAGATGTTTTGAAACTACATTTCCCATGATGCTCAACTACACTGTAGAGTGCATGATTATAGGAAATGTAGTTTCAAAACATCTGGGGTGCCAAAGTTGACCATCACTGACCTATACCAATGTACATCAAATGTGAAGATGTGATGAAATGCGTAGGGCAGAGTGTTGGCCTGGGACATCATTTGTGCGCTAATTGTAATGCAAGCTGGCTCCTTGTGTAGCAGTGGGCTTTCCATAAAATATGGCAAGCTGGTCATTCGAAGTGCCAGATAGGCACTTTTAATGTGAGTGCAAACTTCTTGTATTTATAGGCTTTTAAAAAAAAAAAAAACACACTTTTGGAAGAAATGAGGTTCACTCATGGGCTGTGTTTTTCCCATGAGTACTATGGAGTAAAAATAAGATTTTTGTAAGATCTTACTTTAAAATCTTTTTCTCTGATGTCCATCGACAGACGCAGCCTCATCTCAATGAGCTGAGTGGTGTTATGCTCCTCCCATCAGGAGTAGTCTAGGCAGGAAAATTTGAATACACATGCCCAGGGGGCTGTCCCTACAGACATAAACCCCTACTGCACAACCCAGCACATCAGTTTAGTTTAAAAGCAGTGAAGACAACAGAACCAACCCCAAACAGAGGAGCGGGTGCTGAGAATGTCGATGGACATCAGAGAAAAAGATTTTATGTTAAGATCTTACAAAAATCTTATTTTGTCTATCGTCCAACAGACGCAGCCTCATCTCAATGAGCTGAGTGAGGCGTCCCAAAGCAGTATAGGCATGAGGGGTGGAAAAACGCAACCAGACGGTAACGTCCACTCTAAAGCCAACAAATCCACCTTGTAAGATTTGGTAAAGGTGTGCACAGACGACCAAGTCGCTGCCTTACAAACTTGTACAACAGAGGCCTGATGGGGAAAAGCCCAAGAGGCACTCAGCGCTCTAGTAGAATGTGCCTTCACAGGGAAAGGAGAAACCTGACCCTTGATCAAATAAGCCTGAACAACCGTCTGCCTGATCCATCTCGAAATGGTAGCAGCAGATGCAGCCAAACCTTTGCGAGGACCGTCCGGAAGGACAAAGAGTCCAACTTCCTGAAGGACTCGGTAACCATCAGATAAACCCTCATTGCCCAAACCACAACCAGAGAGTGCAAAGCAACTTCCTTGTGATGTTTAGGCTTAGGCCATAAGGAAGGCAACACAATGTCTGCATTCAGGTGAAAATCCGACACCACCTTAGGAAGAAAAGAAGGATTAGGTCGGAGGACCACTTTATCCCTGTGGACCACCAAATAAGGCGAACGACAGAACAATGCCGCCAGCCAACAGGCGTTGGAAGTGAATAGCCATGGCCGAAACCTGGCCTTTGATAGTACCCAGCGCTGCTCAACCCCTTTTTTTAATAAGGCCAAAACCCTAGCTACAGAAAACAAGAGAGGTTGCAGCTGCAGCGATTCACACCAAGAAATGTACGATTTCCATGGACGATGTTAGATCTTCCTAGATGTCAACTTCCTGGCCTTCAAAAGGGTAGGAATCACCAAACCAGAGAGACCTCTATTCCTCAACACCTTGCTTTCAACAGCCAAGCCGTTAAAGGCAGCGACCGTAAAGCAGGATGGAAGATCGGCCCTTTAGATAGTAGATCTTCCCGCAAAGGAAAACGCCATGGAGGATCCATGACCATTTTTACCAGCTCTGTGTACCAAGACCGCCGAGGCCAGTCTGGTGCCACCAGAACGCCTTCCATCGCCATCCTGCGAAGAAAGCTTGGCAGGAGAACGAGTGGAGGGAAGGCATAGATCAGGCGATACTGACTCCAAGGAGCCACCAAAGCGTCTGTGGCGTCGGCCAGAGGATCCCAAGACCTGGCCACAAACCTCTGAACTTTCCTGTTGAGGCGAGTTGCAAACAGATCCACGTCCGGGGTCCCCCACCAGAAAAACAGGAGATGAAACACCTCCAGAAGCAGGGACCACTCCCCCTGATCCAACACCTGATGACTCCGCTTGGTAATCCGCTTGCCAATTCTCCACACCCGGGATGTGGACTGCGGAAAGAGCCGGAACATTGTGTTTCGCCAATACCAGAATCTCTGCCACCTCCTTGGCCGCCAGGGCACTCCTCGTGCCCCCTTGATGATTGATGTAAGCCACGGCCGACTGGGCCAAAACCGGAGAGCTGTGTAGCCGATTCGTCCAGAGAAGCAGGCAGAGCTTGATCGCTCTCAGCTCCAGAATATTGATTGGCAATGAGGACTCTTCCGACGCCCTAGTCCCCTGAGCACAGAGCTTCCCCAGCACTCCACCCCAGCCTGATAGGCTGGCATCCGTAGTGACCACCGTCCAAAACTCCGGCAGGAAGGACTTGCCATGGCACAGGAAAGATGACGGGATCCACCAAGAGAGCCGACTTCGTGAGATGGCTCAACAGAATCTTCTGGTCCAATGACCGAGGATCTCTGTTCCATTGTGACAATCTCTTTCTGCAGCTGTCTCGTGTGAGACTGAGCAAACGGGACTGCTTCGAAGGTTGAGACCATCAGACCCAGGGCCACCATCAGCAAATGGACTGCCCTTTGCAACTTCTGAAGCTTGTCCAAGGGAAGGAAGACCCTCGCCAGAGCAGAGTCGGGGATCAGCCCCAGATAGGTGACCTGCACAGATGCAGTCAGGGCAAATTTGGTGACATTGATCGTCCACCCAATGTCCTGAAGGGTCCGAATTGTGATGGAGATGTTTTCCAGCAGATTAGAATGGGAAACTGCTCACAACAGTAGATCGTCTAGATACCCCACAATGGAGATACCTCATCGACACAACAAGGCCAGCCCAGGGGCTAGGACCTTGGTAAAAACTCTGGGAGCCGAGGCGAGACAAAAGAGTAACGCCACAAATTGAAAGTGCTCCTCTGCCACTGCGATGCGGAGCAATCGCTGATGTCCCTTGACTATGGGGACGTGGAGATACGCATCTTTGAGATCGATGGAAGCCAGAAAATCCCCCTGATTCAAAGATGCCACCACCAACCGAATGGACTCCATTCGGAATTTCTGCACCTCCTTTCTGGGCACGGTGAACAGCTTTGAATAGAAACCTTGAGAGCGTTCCTGTTGGGAAAATGGCACAATCACCCCTTGAGCCAGGAGATCTCGCACAGCCTCCTGCAGATCCTTCAAACGGTCCAGAGACAGGGGAAAATTTGACTGAAAAAACCTGCCCCCTGCCGGGACCAGAATTCGATCTTGTACCCGGAACAAACCAGTTTGTGAACCCATTCGTCCTGAATGAAGGAAGTCCAGGGTTCCGGAAAGCAGCGCAGATGTCCCCCCACCCCAAAAAAGGGTGAGGGCACCCCTTCATGCTGAAGAGGACTTGTCTGCAGCACTGGACTGACCGGCCTTGGACTTTCCCCAGGGTTTCTTAGCACCTCCAGAAGTTCTGAATGGCATACCTTTTTCTTGCGCCCCAGAGGCACGAAAAAAAACCTTTTATGAGCAGAAAAGGAGGGACCCCGCTTAGTATGGGTGTCTTACCCTTGGAGAATTAAGGAAGAAGAGTACTCTTACCACCAGTCAGGCCTCTGATCAACTCATCCAATGAATCGCCAAACAACCTGTCTCCTAGAAAGGGGAGATCAGCTAAGGCTGATAATACATTCCGTCACCGTCTGTGTGACTAGCACAGACAAAAAACGGTTTCAAAATGAAACCCGCCAGCACGTGAAGATGGCGGGAAAGGAATTCCACCCGCCTGTCCACTGGATCCGTAAAAACTGGGGAATCCTCCACGAGTAGATTTGTTTAATCTGGAAACAGGATGGTCCACTTTAGGTGTCACCGTCCAACAGTCGGAAACCTTTTCAGCAAAAGGATACCAGCGCTTAAAGCGTTTTGGCACCACTAACACGCGCTTAATGCACCGCCATTGGTCGTTCACAATATCGTGAAAAGTGTCGGTACAAGGGAAAACCCGGTCAGTTTTTGGAGACTTCTGGGAGCCAAAAGCCACCCGCGTCCCTGCCGGCGTGGGCTCATTAGCCAATTTTAAAATATCCCGCACTGAAATAATCAGGGCTTCCACCACAGCACGTTCCCACGCTGCAGCTGAAGACGACAGGTCCTCTTCAACATCTAACTGCGAGGACATCGACCCCTCAGGAAGGGGAGCATCAACCTTTTCCATGACTAAATCAACTTTAGGTCGCCAGGCTTTCCAGGGCAGCTGAAATCATGGCCAGCGACTGCGATCCGGAATGTCCAGGAGTCGCACAGAGTGGGTCTTAGGGTGAAATTCCAGTTTGGGACTCCATAGTGCATTTTGCAAAAAACAAAGTACTGTAGCTTTAGGAACGCCGATCGGGGTATCTACCAACGATCGCAGTGGTCTGCAGGGAGCCCCTTTAAACCAAACCATAGCAGAAAATGCAAGAATATGCCCGCAGGGACCCCCCAATACTTTACCACCTCAGACACACAGCCTCCTGAATCTTCCACAGCATGGAGAGAGAAGCAGAAGTGACCTTGGCTCAGCAGCAGGAAATGACAACACATGAAGTGATGTCACCTTATAGGGATACACTGCCAAGTATAGCACCAGGGCTACACAAAGATGGATGCCCATACAAAACAATAGGAAGCTAAAGGGAAAAATGGCTGCCCCATTCAACTCTATAGGGAAAAAAGTTCCATAGCCCACACCTAAGATGGCGGCGCCCATGGCGCACTATGTGGCTAGGGACCGATACATGAAGGCTTTAGGAACTACAACAGGGACCAGCAAAGCTAAGGTACCATGTCATCCCCCCCCCCTCCCACCCTGAGTGCCAGAGCGCTCCAGACACACAGACCGAGCAGGGACAGGGAGAGGGAAGGACACAGACCCGGCAGACCAGGGGGATCTCTTGGGAGGCACAATCCTATTATCCCCAGTGGAGGGCCCACATCCCCCAAAGGCCAGAGGGGCAAGGGGGGCACAGTTACTCACCATACCATGGACCGGGTGGGTTCCGCTCCGGGCACACTGCCTCCCACCCGAAGTGGGGGTGCTGCCAGCCAAGGGGTACGCTGCGACTCAGGGCGTTCCAGAATGTTGCCTACTGGCGAGGCATCCGCTCGCAGGCTCGTCCCCCTCTGGACAAGGGGGCACCATCATGGCTAGGCATAGGACGGAATTATAACCTGCTTGCGCTCGTAGGCCAGACTGGGGGGGGCCATAAGGATCTAGATTATCCAGCACAAAGCTCCAGCCGGCATCGTTGCTTGTAGATCACCAGGAAATTCTTCCCTGAACACTAGCTAGCAAGTGAGTAAAGAGAAATAAAATATTCTGAAAAGAATAAAAAAACTGCGACCGGAGTCCCAGCAAGAAACCTAGGTCTACTCCTTCTCTAGGCAGAAAAACTGATGTGCTGGGTTGTGCAGTGGGGGGTTTATGCCTGGAGGGACAGCCCCCTGGGTGTGTGTATTCAAATTTTCCTGCCTAGACTACTCCTGATGGGAGGAGCATAAACCCACTCAGCTCATTGAGATGAGGGTGTGTCTGTCGACTGACGATAGAGAAACAGGGATTTTGGTGGTCTTAAGTTCAGATGGTGTTATTCTCTCTTATCTGATGTTGGAGAGGATAAATTAGATATTACGGGAATGATAAAAGAATCCACTGTTTAGACCTTATTAGAGGTCTCTTTTGGTTGGGTGAGTTAACATTCTGTACCATGCGATTAGCTGTGGCCAATCACAATAGTAAACACTGAATATATTCTATTCAGTAAAAACAGTTGCTTATAAAAGTGAGATTCACTGAAATAGGCAATCAGTGTGTGAAAAAACAAAAATCCTGATCACTTCCCAGGGTGGGAACTATGGTAACACTATATTGCTCTGGATAGGAGCAATCGTTCTGGTCCTTTTAAAGGGTTAAAAAAGAAGGTACTATAAAGAAGACTTGTATAACAAAGATCAATTAAAGTTCCAATACGAATTTTAATTTTGGTCACTTTTGATTTTTTAATATAAATTAGGTCTTCTATCCTGGCTTTCCCTCCTCTATGATTGGTATCACCAGGGGTGGTGGGTTTCCTTGGTCTTGCCCACTTCTGGGAGGTTTTGTTACAGTCTTCTCTTTATGGAATGTGCAGTCCACCACTTTTTGAGGTACGCCTCAATAATTTTGTAATTAACAAATATAAAGTGTAGTTGTGATTTATGTAATTTGTGTATTTTCATCTTGTAATTGATTGTTTTTTGTTACATACAGAACTTCACTTGTAAAGATGTCCAAGTCTCCTGAAGAAGCCATTTACTTATGGCGAAACATGTTGAGCTGACACCAAGTGTTTCTTTATCCTTTCTTTTATGGTTTTTAAAATGATATGTGTCTATTTGTAATCAATAAAATGATATACATTTTTATGAAAAGAAAATTATTTTTCTCCATTATTATATTTAAATATAGTTCTAGTGTGCACCTTCCAAGTCCCATAATTCCCATTTCTTGCCTAACTTTAACTTGAGGGATGTAGTGCATTATTAACATTCTCCGGCAAAACGAATAAAACTTGAAAAACTATATTGCTCTGGTTACAGTGTGTAAGAAAAAAAAAAAATAGAAAAAAAGAGTTAATTTTTTGTGTTTGTTTTTTTCACATACTGTCACCATTCAGTGTCTCTGATCACTACCACACCAGTTATATGATGGCATTGTACTGCACTGGTCATAGTCAAATTTTTTTTTTCTCATTTTCAAAACCATTACAACTTAAACTCGCCATGCCTCCTAATACCTTGGACTGTCCACTTTCCAAAAATGGGTAATTTGGGGGATAATTGTACTATTCTGGCATTTGCGTGTCTCAAGAAATGAGATAGGCAGTCAGTACATCAGGACTGATCAATTTTCAAACCTTTATGCCATAGTTTGTGAATTGTGCAACTTTCCTACAGATTAAATAACACTAATTTGGGTTATTTTCATCAAAGAAATTTAAAATACAGTTTGGCCTAAATTTATGAAGATTTGTAAAATTTTATACTACACAATGAAAATGTGTTTTGTTTCCCCGAGATTGTTGGTATTTTTTAGTTTATATAGCAAAGAATTTAAAACCCAGTGGTGATTAAATGCCATCAAAAAGAAAGCTCTATTTGTGTGTAAAACATTTATAAAAATGTAATATGGGTGTATGACTGTCTAACTGTCAAAGTGCAACATTGCTGAAAGCGGAAAATTGGCCTGGACAGGAAGGGGGCGAAAGTGCCTGGTATAGAAGTGGATAAAATAATTTGAACTATAACAGACTTACTGCACCACTCTGAAAAGTGGGCTTCTCGGCAGGCTTGGTGGTCATAGAAATCTGGAGCTTACGATAAACGGAGGTGTTAAGTCTTGATTTGGACTTAATTTGGAATTTATCAAGGGATTCCCCAAACAGTCCCTATCAAAAGGCATGCGTGGAAGATGCTTTTTAGAAGCAGGTTTTATAAGCAGGTTTAAGTTACCAAGCTTTTAGTCACAAAATTCTGTGCATATGCATAGTTAAAGTAGTTGTAAAGTCACATTCATAAATTAGTTGTATCCTTTCTGTTTTAGGAATATATAAAGTACAGTGTATTTATTAATTTTAAATGCTAAACAACTTCTTGCAAAGCACTGCTATGCGGGCCCGTGTCCTCCCTCCGCTTTCCTTCCCGATCCAAGGGAGTACAGTGGGAGGGGGCAGACTCCCCTCTGAGGTATGCAAGCTAGCAGAGGGAGGTTACATGACAGCACAGCAGTGCTGTTCAAGAAGGTATTTAGCAACACATAAAAAAAAAAAAAAAAAAAAAAAAAAAATCACACTGTACTTCTACTTATATCTTCATATCCGACTGTGGAAATGGCAGGCATGGAGGGAGGGGGCAGATGCAGAGAGGCCGAGAAGAGAGCAGGAGGGACGTAATCTGACCATGCTATAATGGATCAGCAGCCATGATTAGCATGGTAAGAACACATTGGGGAAAACGGGAACAGGCAGGATCAACCAGGTATTTTAGAACATTTATTGGGACAAATGACACTGCAAAAAGCACTATGCTATTTATCATGCTTTAACCAGTTGCCGACCACC
This sequence comes from Pelophylax lessonae, assembly GCF_965119305.1. Classification (NCBI taxonomy): domain Eukaryota; kingdom Metazoa; phylum Chordata; class Amphibia; order Anura; family Ranidae; genus Pelophylax; species Pelophylax lessonae. Next base: position 380,156,733 of record NC_138772.1, read on the forward strand.
TTATAGCACATCTAGTGCTACAGGGTGGCGGTGCTGCGCAGGATCAAGTATATATATATATATATATATATATATATATATATATATATATATATATATATATACACACACACACACACACACACACATACATATATATATATATATATATATATATATATATATATATATACATACACACACACATATATACACATACATACACAAGTGATCTGCGCTCCCTGCACAATCCCGAGGCGGGGGGCGCGTGCACCCTCACCAGGCCGGCAGAATTGTGATTCATTTAAGAACCAATCAATTAACAAAAATAACCAAAAATCATTGGCCTAGACCTGCTGATCGGTTCTGGTGAATTAGAAAACACAGGCACATGCATAGACCCGCATCAATTAGTGTGTCCACATTAGAAAGTATTTGGCATGAAGCCATGAGTTTTGCCTCATAAAACACAGGGGAAAAAAAAAAATATATCTTTTCTGACCTCTGCTACAAAACCAATACCAATACATTTCTCAAACATACCTTCAAGGAAAGTAGGTTCCCTCTTCTGAATCCTAAACAGGACCGGGGGAATAGCAGGTGTAGCGTTTCTGGTCCATGGAAACTGAAGGTTGTAGAAGTACCGAACGTTTTCCATAGAATTCAGACACTGTGGCGGAGAAATCCACTTTTGTTGGACAGGCCATATGGTGCATGCCCCAAAGGGAGCTTGAGTCCACTAAGGGGAGCAGTGTCATAATAGGACATTATTCTAGGACAAGAGAACAGCTATCACACTGAGCTGTAGTTTGAGTTTTCTGTAGGCCACCTACAAAATTCATGCTCTGTGGTCCTTCTGTCCCGGTTTTTTTGTACCCGTGATCCCTCATTGCTAAAAGAATGGTACTCACAGAATTGAGGCTGGAATGGATAGAGTTTTGCATTTCCAGACACAGGAGCCATAATAACCCAGGACCTGATGGCGTTTCTGGGGATGTACATTTCAGGTAGAAAAGGTAGGTGGGATTTTTTTTTTTTTTCAAACAACATTTTTGCTTGGATTACAGACCTTGTAGGAAATATAGGGCTGATAATTACAAACATATTTTTGTTATACTAAAGAGTATATTAATCTATATAATTGAAATGTCAACTTTTAAGCAGGCAAAGTAGCCTAAGTATGTTAATTGCAAAGGAAATTACACTAAGCCCTCTTCAAAGTTTTAAAGCCAATTCTTTGTACTTACTTCTCCACACATTTGAAATCTCACTTTATTCTTGAAATGTGGTTCTGATATTGGATGGCATTCAAGGTCCCAAAATTGGGTATAGTCACCCTGATCTTTGGGAAAGAAAGTAACTGGTAGCTTGGAAAAAAATAAATAAAAAGTAGTTATGCATGTACCATGATCAGAGACTGGAAATAAAAAACATGACACTTTTGTTACCTTTAATCTGTCAAGTGCTGCAATCACACCCGACACTTGAGAACATCTGAAAACGGTGTAGGTGGCCCGATAAATATCACTGCAGTCAAGTCCCTGAAACACATTTTTTAAATGTGTAACATTGTAAAATGAATAAAATAGCGGGTTTTGTTAAATTGTATGTATATAACCACCTTACAGCATTAGAACATACCTGTACATCCTCAGGTGTAAGTGGTTATACCAGGATCAGGGCTGCAGATCCTGGTATCAAAAGTTTCAGCTAGTGATTAGCTTTCCTGTAGAAGTGATTGAGTGACTCTAAAGACATGCAATCACTTCAACAGGGCGTGGAAGGGGGCCACCCCTTCCGCCACCAATCTTCGGCTCTCCGGTTTGATTGGGGAGCCCAGGATTGCTGTAACCTCTCGGGTGTGGTAAATACAGGGGAGAAACTTAAATCCCCACCAGTCCCCTCTGTGATGTAAGGAACCAGGAGCAACAAGGATTTTGTCACTTACAGTCTAGGTTTACTGTTAACAAGCCACTACCGGCTTGTAAACCAGCTGATCAAACCCATCTCGATTTGAACAGATGTTTTTGATGACAGTAGAAGAGATCTGGGGTCTAATAGAGTAAAAAGTACTTGTCACTGCCCATGTTACTACAAGGGATGCTGTTCATCCCTTGTGATAGCAATAAAGTTGATGCTAAAACTAAAAATTTAAAGAGCCAGTATTAAAAAAAAAAAAACGTATATACAATTTTTTAAAGTGCATACTTACAAAAGCCTGTGATATGTGGGCATATTCTCGGTTCTATATATTTTGAAAAAACTTGAAGGGTTTCACCAGAGACTGACCATTATCTATATTAATTGTCCATGTGAGATTTGTACATGTAAACACTTAATACATAGGCTATAAGCCTGTATTATCGCACAATATTTTGTCTATGGTGCGATGGCTTATGACTTTTTTGTATCCCTATTGTTTATTTGCTGAAATGGTGAACCCTTCTGAAATAATAGAAATGTCAGAAAAATGGCAGTCCGAATATGGTGCGACACAAAAAAATGCAACAACCACCATGTTCTTCTTCAGGGTCTCTGCTTTCAAAAAATATACACTGCTTAAAAAAAAAAAATTCAAGTAACACTTTTTAATCAGGGTATAGCACCAAGTCAATTAAACTCCTTGGATATTGATCTGGTCAGTTAAGTAGCAGAAGGGGTTGTTAATCAGTTTCAGCTGCAATTAACAGGTGCATTAGATGGGCAACAATGAGACGACCTCCAAAACAGTAAACAGTTTTACTGGTAGAGCCAATAACATTTTTTCCCCTACTCCTCTTTTCTGACTGTTTTCCACTAGTTTTGCATTTGGCTAGGGTCAATGTCACTACCCTATAAAGGTTGCACAGACTTTCCAACTCCTCCAGGATGGCACATCAATATGTGCCATTGCCAGGTTTGCTGCGTCTCCCACCAGTCTCAAGAGCATGGAGGAGATTCCAAGAGACAGGCAGTTACTCTAGGAGAGCTGGAAGGGGCCATAGGTCCTTAACCCATCAGCAGGACTGGTATCTGCTCCTTTGTGCAAGGAGGAACAGGATAAGCACTGCCAAAGCCATACAAAACGACCTCCAGCAGGCGACTGGTGTGAATGTCTCTGACCAATCAGAAACAGACTTCATGAGGGTGGCCTGAGGGCCCAACGTCCTCTAGTAGGCCCTGTGCTCACTGCACAACATCGTGGAGCTCGATTGGCATTTGCCATTGAACACCAGAATTAGCAGGTCCTCCACTGGCGCACTGTGCTTTTCACAGATGAGAGCAAGTTCACTCTAAGCACATGTGACAGATGTGAAAGGGTCTGGATAATCCATGGAAAAGGTTATGCTGCCTGTAACAATGTTCAGCATGACCGGCTTGGTAGTGGGTGGTCTGGGGAGGCATGGAGTGATGCACAGACCTCTACATGCTAGACCAGCCTTTTCCCAACCAGTGTGCCATGGCACACTGGTGTGCCGCCAGAGGTCCTCAGGTGTGCCGTGGGATCATAGGAGAGGAGGGCTGTCAGATGAGCTTGTTCTTCCGACCAACTGTATATCGGCACTGCGAGGGAACCGTCAGCCTCAAAATAGAAAGTAAAGGGGGAGAGTGCTGTGCTCTCTGCTTCCCCCTAAAGTGCAGTACCCATCTGAATGCGAAAAAGGTACTGTGCAAGAATGTTTTAAAGAGCTTTATACGTGTGTGTGTGTGTGTACATGTGTACTTTGCGTGTGTGTATGTGTGTGTCTGTATGTGTGTACATGTGTATGTGTGCATATATACATGTGTCTGTATGTGAACATGTATTTGTGTGTGTGCGTGCGCGTGTGCGTGTTTGTATGTATGTTACTTTTAATCCTGACCCCCCTCTATTCCTGTACCATCAGAACTGCTTTTTTAGGGGCTTGTTTGTGATAGCAGCAAGAACTGCTGCTGCTCTGAAAAGCAATGCATGCTCAGATCACTTTTCAGAGGCATTTGGCAGGTGGTAAAGAGGCAATAAGTTGCCTCCTCACGACCTTCTTTAAGTCCGTAAATGCAGCATCGCTACACACAACTGTGCAATGCACACAGTTGCGGGGTAGTTGCAGTGCAGCCCCATTCACCCTGGTAAACAGAAATAGATATTAGATAATAGACCAGCGCTATTCAACCTACAGTGTAAGAAGAGCACTCTTAAAAACAAATATTTAAAAATTAACTAAAAAAAAATAATAGATGTTTTGGTTGTGATGATGGGATAAGTCCATGGGATAAAGTCTTTGTGGAGGTGGATGGTTAGGTGGCCACCGGCTCTACCAAAGCTAGGAGGGGACTCTGAATGGTAGACAAGTAAAAAGAGAAAAAACAGAGTGGCGCCACCTGAGTGTAGTATTAAAAACAATCCTTTATTGGCATAAAAGTTAATGCACTCACATGAGTAAGTGGAAAGAAGGCTTTACAGTAATATCATCCGATCCGCTGCAGGGGAGGCAGAAGAGGTGGAGATATCCCTGGGTCCCAGCTGTGTCAGTGGCTTCTGGCACTTCCTGGTACCCTGGCAGTGTCACAACTTCTCCGTCATAAGATCCGGCGGAAGCAGGGCGTTGCCTGACGAAGGGGCACGCATGCCCTTCAAGCTAGCACCACCCCGCTTCCGCCGGATCTGATGAGGGAGAAGTTGTGACACCGCCAGGATACCAGGAAGTGCCAGAAGCCACTGACACATCCGGGAACCAGGGCTATCTCCACCTCTCCTGCCTCCCCTTCAGTGAATCTTATGATTTTACTGTAAAGCCTGCTTTTCACTTAATCATGTGAGTGCATTACCTTTTATGCCAATAAAGGATTGTTTTTAATACTACACACAGGTGGCGCCGCTCTGTTTTTTCTCTTTTTACTTGTCTACCATTCACCCTGGTATACCTCCAGCTGCAGCCACAGCATGTGTACACTGCCAGCTGCTGCCTCTGCAGCTAAAGGGTGAGAAGTTGGGGTTGGTAAAAACAGCTCAACTATGTGGTTTTACCGCTCCTGCAACCTGACATGCGAACAAGCCCTTGGTTCAAATCTGTGTGGCTGCGTGTAGGGCAGCCCATTCATTTCAATGGGTTTCCCTACTCACAGAAATGCAGGCAAAGAGGTTCCTGCCCTTTTTTTAAAATTACGCCACACACAAAGCCCCGTATGTTTTCCAATGTGTGGGGTACCATTAAGAATTAATGGCACTTCTAAAGAGCAGAGCAATTGTCTGTGTGTCATGAACGAGTGTGATTTTGCGCATGTTCCAGGACATACAGTAACGTGAACCGAACCTTGGACAGGGGTGCCTCAAGACTGAAAATACTTTGTAAGGGAGCCCCGACTGCAAAACGGTTGAGAAACACCGGGCTAGACAATGGCACCCTGACTTCCATTCGGTATCAGAATTAAATCCTTGGACTCATTGTCAGACTCCATGCTGGTGCAGTGGGTCCTGAGTTCCTCCTGGTGCACAACAATGCCCAGCCTCATGTGGCGAGAGTATGCAACTAGTTACAGGAGAATGAAGGGCCCACATGCTCGTCTGCCCCAAATCCAATAGAACACCTCTGGGACATTATGTTACGGTCCATCAGATGACACCAGGTTGCCCCTTCAGACTGTTTAGGAGCTTAATAATGTCCTGGTCCAGATCTGGGAGGAAATACTCAAGGACACCATCTGTCAGATCTCAATGAGGAAAAATATCATGCTGGATTTCTTTACTGATAAGGACTGGGTAATGTGTTAGAAACAAAAGGATGGCACATCCTTTGATGGAAGTGAAAGTTCTCAACCTACCTAAAGACACCCTGAAAGTCAAAGTGAAAAAAATGAGGCAGCAGGCTATTTTGCTGAAATTTTATTGCAGCAACTCAAAATAGTACTCAGTTTGTATGACCCCCCACGTGCTTTCATGTTTTCAAAGTGTTCCTTTAAATATTTTGAGCAGTGTACAATGTTTGGAAGTTCTAAGTAAAATTCTGGCAAAAAAAAAAAATGCAGATTTAATGTATGTGAGAAATGTCAAAATTGGCCAGATTTTAAAGTGGTTAAATAAAGATTATGCTGTATTCACTTACATACCTTTACGTAGGGAGGTGCAAAAGATGAGAGATGCCATTTAACATTTTCATTACCCGGGTTTTCTATATCCAAAAAAGTTTCTAAAGAAATAAAAGAAACAGGGTTTATTCAGTGGCTGTGCTTTAAAAAAAACCAAAAAAACAAACAACTGAAGGACTGTGAACTTCAGTGCCGGTTCACATTTCTGCGATGCGGGAACGCTGTGAATATACAGCGTGTTCCCGCATCACATCTGCACCCCTGGCAGTTCACACTGCCATATGCGATATGCTGGGGGTGTCAATTAAAAGTTAACGACACCCCCAGATCAGATCGCATATCGCAGTGCGCTCTGATAGTTCGCACAGAATCGGATCGCACTAGTGTGAACCACCATGCGATCCGATTCTGCTGCGGACCAAAAAAGGGTCCTGTGCGTGTTTTAGTGTGATTGCAGATTACAGAGATCGCATGTAATTTTAGGAGCAGTACGCTCCGAATTACATGCAATCTCTGTGATTGCACAAATGTGAACCGGCACTCACTGAGTAAAGAAAAAAAGCAAAACAAGTTGAAAATGCTTTTAAGACGTCCTGGCGAACCCAAAATAACTGAGGAAACAGTGCAGGTACTTTTAGTGCCGGTTCACATTCGTGCGATCACAGATCGCATGTAATTCGGAGCGCACTGCTCCTAAAATTACATGTGATCTCTGTGCGGTGCAAATTCAGCCAAACAGTTTGTATGGCTGAATTTGCACCGCAATCGCACCCAACTCACACAGGACCCTTTTTTTGGTCCGCAGCAGAATTGGATTGCATGGTGATTCACACTAGTGCGATCCGATTCTGTGCGAACTGTAAGATCGCACTGCGATATGCGATCTGATCTGGGGGTGTCGTTAACTTTTAATTGACACCCTCAGCGTATCGCATTCTGCGGATGCGATGCGGAAACACGCTGTATATTCGCAGCGTTCCCGCATCACAGAAATGTGAATCGGCACTCAGGCATGCCACAGAAACAAAAAATGTACTCCGAAGCAAGAAAGGAAAAAATGCTACTCGGGCATCCTGGTAAATGAAAAACTACATATAGTGATCTGGTACACAAAATTATGTACCTCCATCCCTAATAATGTTTCAACAAAATGCTCCTAACGCCAATGGGATTTTTCAGAGGTACATCAGGGTAAATGAAAATAGTAAAAGGATATTCACAAATATGGAAACTAAGAAGTAAACATGGCTTCTTATCCAGTGTTCAAAAGCAGATGGGTGACTTCCAATGATCTATATAATGTAGGGTTGAAACAGTCAGGGGGAACCATTAAGGCCCCGTTCACACTGGGGCGATCAGACTTCCCGGGGCGACTTCACAGGTCGCGGCGCGCTGCTCACACATCGACCTCGGAGCGGCCGGCACGGACTTCATAACATTTTAGTCAATGCAGGACGCTCCAGGTCGCCCCAAAGAAGCTCCGGACCCTTTTTCTAAGTCGGAGCGACTTGTGTCGCTCCTATTAGAACGGGTCCACAGCTTCTTTATGCCAGGCGACCTACGGCGACCTGTCAGGCGGCCAGGTCGCCTGACAGGTCGCCCCAGTGTGAACGGGGCTTACTGCAGGATATATAATTTCACTAAAAAACAAAAACAAAACAAAAAAAAATATCAAACAAGCTAAGCTGTTTTGAACATCTCAAAAGCTTTGCTTACCATATAAACTGAACAAGTCTGTATGACAAAGTGCCAAAATCATAATGTGCGAGTGATTTCTGTGGATATCTGTCTGATAAAGTTACCTGAGCTTTGGCCTGCTGCTGTTTTAGGAAATACAAGGGTAGGATTCTTTATTTCAAGTACAGCTGAAGTTTTAGGTAGAGGTTTTGCTACGTGAACAGGGGTCTCCATACGAGGTGAATGCATTGGAAGGGATTTTCGACCTCCATCTCTAGGCCTGCTCATTGTAGTGTCGTCATTAATTTGGACTTTAACAATCTGAAGCAGTAAAGAAAACCAGAAGTCAGAGTTAGACGTCAGAGTGAAAGGAAGGAAAATAAATAGCTTAGCAGGTAAAAAGTTTAAGAATGGTTAAGGTGTACGGAAAAGACAGAGCATTGTTTTCTAGTTTTGGAGGAAATGATGAGAATTCCTTTTTTTTTTTTTTTTTTTGTTGTCCTTGTCCCACTGGTACAACTACCCTGCATTTCCTAGCATAAGAGTGTCAACAGGAAGTGAGGAATGGTTTCCCCAAAGGGAGGTGGAAATCATCCTAGCTCTTAACTGAACCAATAGACATCTTAGATTTCTAAGCACATGCCTTCTCTCAAAAGGTTACTGGCACAATTAGAGAGCATGGCATACATAAGCATCAGTTATAGTGCCCATTTCACAGCATTTCAATTAGGGATAGATGGATATGTTTTTTTCAGGGCCGATACCGATATTTTGGTCACAACGTATCAGTATAGGCCGATATGGGCCGATATTTTGTACATTTAAAGTTTTGAAAAATAAAGACAATTTGACACAAATCTGGTACTGAACATGTTCATTTTTGTTTAATGCTTGATGGCTGGCAACCCTGTGATGGGCGGCTGGCTGGCTGGAAGGCACAGGGCCTGTGGGCGGCTGGCTGGCTGGAAGGCACAGGGCCTGTGGGCGGCTGGCTGGCTGGAAGGCACAGGGCCTGTGGGCGGCTGGCTGGCTGGAAGGCACAGGGCCTGTGGGCGGCTGGCTGGCTGGAAGGCACAGGGCCTGCGGCTGGCTGGAAGGCACAGGGCCTGCGGCTGGCTGGAAGGCACAGGGCCTGCGGCTGGCTGGAAGGCACAGGGCCTGCGGCTGGCTGGAAGGCACAGGGCCTGCGGCTGGCTGGAAGGCACAGGGCCTGCGGCTGGCTGGAAGGCACAGGGCCTGCGGCTGGCTGGAAGGCACAGGGCCTGCGGCTGGCTGGAAGGCACAGGGCCTGCGGCTGGCTGGAAGGCACAGGGCCTGCGGCTGGCTGGAAGGCACAGGGCCTGCGGCTGGCTGGAAGGCACAGGGCCTGCGGCTGGCTGGAAGGCACAGGGCCTGCGGCTGGCTGGCTGGTACAGGGCCTGCGGCTGGCTGGTACAGGGCCTGCGGCTGGCTGGTACAGGGCCTGCGGCTGGCTGGTACAGGGCCTGCGGCTGGCTGGTACAGGGCCTGCGGCTGGCTGGTACAGGGCCTGCGGATGTGGGTGGCTGGCTGGCACCGGGCTGCTGTGGGTGGGTGTATGGCTGTGATACACTACCGCAAGACTAATCCCGACTCCAGACGAGGCTGTCCAAGGCGAGGGAGGGATTAGGATTGGGCTCACATTATACTATATCCAAAAGGCAAAGTGCAAAGTATAAAATGGCCGCTGTGTAGGTTAGATTCAAATAATGGATAACAGCAAGATGCTATATTTTGCCCATTTCAACAGCATTTAAACAGCTCTCCACAGCTGTCAGTCAATGGGCTTACAAGCGGTTGTCTCTAATAGTGCAATGTATCACAAGAAAGAGAAGCAGAAGTAAATAGGTCACTACAATCTATGGAGAGAGATGCACAGACCGTGACAGTGCTCTTTGATCAGATTGCATGACCCATACTCTTTCTGGTTTTATTAATACCAGTATACTTTAGTGTTTCCAAGGGTGGCTAATGTTTAGAAGCTAAATATAATTTTCTATCGCAGAGAAGTCGCATATTCCCCAACCCCTTAATTTTACAGGTTAAAAGTGTAAATTTAAAATCGATCACATCAATTTTAACCAGGTTAACCTCAAATGGCTGCAAAATAACTAACAGAACAATTAAAGTAATTTTATGGCAAGTGTACTATGAGACAGGCAACAGCCCCCTCTTTAAGATACAATTTGGGTTAAACAGTTGTACCTTTTGTCCATTATCACAATGCACATAAATCTGACCCATCCATGGCAGCACAGTCTTCTTTTTAGATAGAGATGGATTTGGACTTACAAGTATTAGTGTGCGATTCCTTTAAAAAAAAAAAAAGGCATATATGTTAATGTATATTTTGACAATAAAATATTAAATAAAATTCTAAAGGCAGCAGGGCTTACTGTGGCTCAATGTTCCCATGCTGTGGTGTTATAGTAAGCCAGTGAGCTGGCCAGGATAAATCAAACTCTAATAATCGTGAAGAGTTGTTGTGAATCTGTACTTGACCGGTTCCAGCCACTCCATCTGGGACAGAATTGAAGAAAAAAAAAAAAAAAGCATATTATGAACGTTATGACCTCAACATACAAAACAACGAAATAATTGATATTAGCAATATTGATTTCTTGCCTTTGCCTGAAGTGTGTGTGTGTGTAAGTAAAAGAAAACCAAAAGAGCAAATGGTTCTTTTTTAAAATGGTAAATTATTTTAAACACAAATTGGTAAGTTCAGGTACACTGTTGCTTATTAGCCACTTCAAGACCGCCTGCCGCATATTTGCTATGGCAGGGTGGCCCTGCTGCGCAAAATCACATATGTATGTGGTTTTGTGCAGGAGATGTTGGGGGTGCGCCGCTCCCGCTGTGATTGGACACAGCAGGAGCCAATCAGCGGGTCCGACGACTGTTCCCGGGACCCGCTGACCATTCGGCGGAATGACAGAACAGCAGTCTGCCTATGCAAACAAGGCAGACCACCGTTCTGTCACAGAGGAAAAGCGAGATCTTGTGTTTCAGCTAAGCTGAAACACAGATTTCTTTTTTCCTCTAGTGCATTCACTCCCCCCTACAGTTAAAAAGCACTCTCTGGGAGCACACTTAACTCATTGATCCCCTATGGTGTTAACCCCTTCCCTGCCAGTGTACAGTAACAGTGCATTTTTTTTTTTTAGCACTGATCACTGTATTGGTGTCACTGGTCCCCAAAAAGTGTTACTTAGTGTCAGATTTGTCAGCCGCAATGTCACAGTCTCGCTAAAAATCGCTGATTGCCGCCATTTCTAGTAAAAAAAAAAAGTCCATAAATCTATCCCGTAGTGTGCAGACGCTATAATTTTTGCGCAAACCAATCAATATACACTTATTAGGACATATTGGCCTAAATTGATGAAAAAAATAGATTTTTAATATTTTTTTATTGGGTATGTTTTATAGCAGAAAGTAAAAAATATATTTTTTTTCCAAAAATTGTGTTTTTTTTATTATAGCGCAAAAAATAAAAACTGCAGAGGTGATAAAATACCACCAAAAGAAAGCTTTATTTGTGGGGAAAAAAGGACATCAAGTTTATTTGGGTACAGTGATGCACGACTGCGCAATTGTCAGTTAAAGCAATGCAGTACCGTATCACAAAAAATGGCCTGGTCATTAAGGGGGTAAAACCTTCCGGAGCTGAAGTGGTTAAAGCAGATATCGCCATCAATGACGTGACTGAGGCTCACAGAAGGATCTTGAGGAAAAAGCTCAGGCCCCAATTTTCACAAGACTGTACAGAAGAGTGTTCTCAAGGGATATGGGATCCTTAACTTTCCAAAATCCTGCCAAAAAACCCAGGGACAGCACCTTGTCTAAGGGAGCTTAGGAAGAAACCGGGGGGGGGGGGGGGGGTAATATGCATTTTTATTCAATTATTTTGTTAGTGTTTTTATTATTTACATAACAGGGTTTTGACAGCAGGGTAGGAAACTGCCGAATAAGTAGATCTTCTATTGTGGTTCAAGGTCCATATCAAACAGAAAGGACACATTTTTAATTCGATTTTTCTGTAATTACTGCAATTTCTAAAACTGAACATCACGAAAACTCCTAAACAGAAAGTGAATATACAAACATGGGAGCTATTCTATCTGTCAAAGGAATCTTGAGATAGATACAGCCCTGCCCTGTAGTTAAATTGGATCAAATGCTCCAAAATAAAAATAGCAAGGGTTTTTTGGTAGAAGAGACATACAAAAACATCTTTCCCCTAACATTTTATTCACTTTGTCTATACTGTTCAGTGCATTAGCCATGCAGTGTACATCACCAACTCAAGAACAGAACTGGGTGTCAGGAACAATACAACTCCTGTGACAATGAGCAGGAGTTACATCATCAGTGGCCAACCCAAGTCCAGAGGATGATAGTGGACTCGGAAGTAGTACGGTGGTTGAGTTAGTGCTGTAAAACAAAGGAGGAATTCCCAAAACCAGTGTTGACCTTTAGGGTTATTATACATTCGTGCACATGGCGAAATCATGCAATGGTAAGTTTAATTTCTGTCAAGTAGTCTATGAATATTTCAGGGCTGAAGACTATTCAGGAATGAAAATAAAAATGAATAGATAAAATTATCAATTATCTTACAAAATGAAATGCTTTAGGATTGCGGAAGGTTGGAGAAAAAAAAAAAGGTACTCTGACCATAGATAGTGGCATTGATTAACCTATAAAAATGAAATGTTTTATGGCAACACAAAGTAAAAACTGCCATAGCATATATCATGTAGTTACAACAAACCTTTAGTTGAAAGTTTTAACTGGAGACACTCTGGTTGCACAGTGAAAGAATTTTCAGTTCTGTTGCCACTTCTTAAAGGTATACCAGCATTTGACAAATGAGGTCCCTGAGGACCTTTGACAGGCAGATCATCCAATGATGTGTTTCTAATGCTTCTTTGTGTATTTTCAGCAGTTCTAAAATAAGACAAAAATGAGCTTCTACTACAATGGTTACAATACTTTCAGAATGTTAAAGTAGTAATAAAGCTTCATCAGTTTTAAAACCCCTCTATATACAGTAGATTAACCACCTCAATACTAGGCACTTTCATCCCCTTCCTGCCCAGGGCAATTTTTAGCTTTCAGTGCAGTCACACTTTGAATAATTACTCAGTCATGCAACACTGTACCCATATGAAATTGTTATCACTTTTTTTTCCACACAAATAGAGCTCTCTTTTAGTGGTATTTAAGCACCACTGAGTTTTTTATTTTTGCTATACAGGCAAAAAAATTCCAAACATTTTGCTAAAAAAAAAAAATAATAATTTTCTTAGTTTATTTTTTGCGCAATAAATGAAAAAAAAAAATTTGAAAACAAAATGTGTTTTCTCAGTTTCGGTTATATAATTTTGCAGTTTTTTTTATTCTACATACATTTTGACCAAAGTTTATACTACTAAATTTCTTTGGTAAAAATAACATAAATCAGTGTACGACAAGGGGACTTTTTTAGGGGGGTACCGTCATAAGACTAATAGACATGAGTAAACACTAAATATAAAAGAATAGCTTTTACCTGTATTGAATTTAACATATATTTAAAAATATACTGTATTTCTGATATCACAGACGACAGTATTAACATCCATAAAAAAAAGGGAGAAAAGCAAGGAGTAGCAAAAACACATAAAAGGCAAAGACGTTTTCTACATAAAGGGATGATTAAACAACCCCCACAAAACCTATGCTGATCAGAAAGAAAAAGCAAACTGGTAGGTTTACATGTAGTGAACGTGGATGCCCATGAACTTGCCCAACATGTTTCGCGGAACACCGCTTCTTCAGGGGCAGTTGGAGGGGTATATGATCACAAATGCTACTAAAGGATACAAGAGAAAAAAAGGTGTATATATCAAAATACAATACAATAAGATATTCAATAATTATAGATGCATACATAGTTAATAATTTAAAATGTGAAGGTCACAAAAGGACCTTCACATTTTAAATGATTAACTATGTATGCATCTATAATTATTGATTATCTTATTGTATTGTATTTTGATATATATACCTTTTTTCTCTTTTATCCTTTAGTAGCATTTGTGATTTTCATATACCCCTCCAACTGCCCCTGAAGAAGCGGTGTTCCACAAACATGTTGGGCAAGTTCATGGGCATCCACGTTCACTACATGTAAACCTACCAGTTTGCTTTTTCTTTCTGGTCAACATAGGTTTTGTGGGGGTTGTTTAATCATCCCTTTATGTAGAAAACGACTTTGCCTTTTATGTGTTTTTGCTACTCCTTGCTTTTCTCCCTTTTTTTTGGATGTTAATACCGTTGTCTGTGATATCAGAAATACGGTATATTTTTAAATATAAGTTAAATTCAATAAAAGCTATTTTACATTTAGTGTTTACTCATGTCTATTAGTCTTATGACGGTACCCCCTTAAAAAAGTCCCCTTGTCGCCCCCTTCCTTTTCTTTTATTTTCAAAATACTTGGGACGTGGGTACCCATACTCTTAGTATCCCATATATACACCCACTTTGAGTCTGTTTTTCATTAATATAAATCAGTGTATGTTATTTAGTCTGCATGAAAGTTATAAAGTCTACAAGCTATGGTGCCAATCATTGAAAATGGATTACACCTGACGGCCTAGCTCAATTCTTGAGGCACTAACATGCCAAGACATTACAAACACCCCCCACATGACCCCTTTTTGGAAAGAAGACCGTCCAAGGTACTTCGTAAGAGGCAATGCAAATTTTTTTAAAATTTTGATTTTTTTCCCCCCCACAATTCTTTGTAAAATGAAGAAATTATTATTTTTTTTCACGTCAATGTCATATTAGCAAGTTATTTCTCACACACAGTATAGGCATACTTGCAGCTACATCCCAAAACACATTCTGCTACTCCTTCCAAGTATGGGGATACCACAGGAGACTTTTTCACAGCCTAGCCACAGAGAAGAGCAACATCCAAGGAGCACCTTCACAAAAATCCAGTTTTCTATATCGTTCGACAGACACAGCTTATTCATCGATTATAGGGATGTCCCAAAGCAGTAAAAACGAGGGGTGGGAACAAGACAGGAACAAAAAACATGAATGCCCCAATGGCCAAATGTAGCCAACCAGGTGAAATAGAGCTCAACCAGAAACAACAGGAGCTCCCCCGAAACAAAAAAAGCTCAAAGAGAAACCAAAAAAAGGGGGGGGGGGGGTTCTCTTTTAAACTGCAGCCTGCAAAACCTTAAGGCGAAAAAAAGCATCCGCTGATGCCAGCACATCTACCTTGTAGAAGTTTGTAAAGGTATGCACAGATGACTAAACTGTCGCCTTGCCAGCTTGTGGCACCGACGCCTGATGGCGAAAAGCCCAGGAGGCACTCAGCACTCTAGTAGAATGCGCCTTCACTGGAAAAGGAGGAATCTGACCCTTCAGTGAATAGGCTTGTACCAACGTCCATCTGATCCATCTGGAAATGGTTACAGCAGACGCAGCCAGTCCCTTACGAGGTCCATCCCTAAGGACAAAAAGAGCGTCCGATTTTTTGAAGAACGCAGTGGTGTCTTAGTAAACCCTGATAGCCCGGACCACATCTAAAGAATGTAAAGCATACTCCTTAGGATGCTGAGGTTTAGGGCAAAGGGAAGGCAGTACAAGGTTTTCATTTAAATGAAAATCAGAAACCACCTTAGGAAGGAATGCGGGCAGAAGTGATCGCCACCAAGAAGGCAACCTTTTGAGACAAAGCAAGCAGCAAAATCTCCCAAATTTTCTCAAAAGGGGGCTTTTGAAGAACAGATAGCACCAAATTGAGATCCCATGGCTGTAACGGGGATCACCGTGGAGGCGTCAAATGGCGCACACTTTGAATAAATGTCCTGAAAAGGGCGTGTGTGGCTAATGGGTGTTGAAAATAGATAGCCAAAGCCGAAACTTGGCCTTTGATAGTACCCAAGGACAACCTCTGTTCAACCCCTTTCCGTAGAAAAACCAAAACCCTGTCGATAGAAAATAAGCGAGGGTGCACTTTCTGTGATTCGCACCATGAAATGTACGATTTCCACGTGCAATGATAGATCTTTCAAGAAGTCGACTCCCTAGCCTTCAAGAGAGTGGGGATTACAGACTCAGAGACCCCTTTCTCTTGACACCTGACTTTCAACAACCATGCCGTTAAAGCCAGTGACTATAAAGCAGGATGGAAGATTGGACCTTGAAACAACAGATCTTCCCTGGGAGGAAGCCTCCAAGGGATACTGGTGGCCAATCTTATGAGGTCTGTGTATCAAGACCGACGAGGCCAGTCTGGAGCCACCAGAATGACCGGAATGTTTTCCACCTCTATCCTGCGCAGAAGACGCGGCAGAAGTTTCAACAGAGGAAATGCAAATATCAGCCGATACTGACCACCAGGGCGTCTGTGGCGTCGGCCAGAGGGTCTCAAGATCTGGCTATGAATCTTTGCGCCTTCTTGTTGAGGCGGAGGCAAACAAGATCAACCTCGGGGGTCCCCCAAACACACAAAAGGTGAAACACCTCCGGGTGTAAGGACCACTCCCCTTGATCCAACACCTTACAACTCCGCCTACCAGTATTCCACACCTGGGATGTGTACAGCAGAGAGGGCTGGAACAAATCTTTCTGCCCAAGTCAGAATCACGGCCAGGACACTCCTGGCACCCCCCTGGTGATTGATGTAAGCCACAGCTGTGGCGTTGTCTGATTGAACCCGAACCGGACAATGGCGTAAGCGAGTCGTCCAATGACTCAGACAAAGTTTGTCCGAGGGGAGGAAAACCCTCACTAAGGCTGAATCCAGAGTCAGGCCTAGGTACTCCAGTCTCAGGACCGGAGTCAATGCAGATTTTTTGAAATTTATGTTCCAACATCCAGATTCTCCAAAAGAACCGAATGAGAAACCCCTCTCAACAGGAGATCATCCAGGTATCCCAGTACCACAATCACCCTCCGGCGCAGCAATGCGAACACCGGAGCCAGAACCTTGGTAAACACCCTGGGAGCAGAGGCGAGACTTAAGGGTAATGCCACAAATTGCAGTAGCAGAGCAGCAGCATCAAAGCGAAGAAACCACTGGTGTCCAGCGTAGATAGCGATGTCCACTACCGTAAGGATGGACTCCATCTGAAACTTCTGTAGCAGCAAAAAAACGGTTCAGGGCTTTGTGATCTAGGATGGGGCGCACCTTGCCTTCTTTTCTGGGCACGGTGAACAGGTTTGAATAATACCCCTGAAAGTGTTCCGAAGCTGGAACCGGCATAATCACCCCTTGCGTCAGCAAGTCGCATCCAGAGAGGCTCCAAATAGCTTCTCCCCCTTAAAAGGGAGGAGATCAGCAACAGCTTTTTTAGAAGCCTGGTCAGCCGACCAGCATTTCAGCCATATTAGGCGTCTAATAGCAACCCCCACTGCTGACGTCCTGGCCACCAATAAGGCCAAGTCCAGGAATGTATCACACATGAAAACTAGGGCTTGGACCAACTGGTCTAACAGTTCCAGAACCGCAGGGGGAAGCGGTGTCATTTTCAAGTTACTTTTCAGCAACTTTACCCATTCAGTAGCAGTCTGTGCTACGAGAACGTTCATAAAGTTAGCTTTTAACATGTGACCCATCACCACATGCAAATGGCAGGATAAGGATTCCACCCATCTATCCATAGGATCTGAAAAGGTCGGCAACTCTTCCACCGGCATCAGAGTCGCTTTATGCAACCTGGCCACCGGGGAATCCACTTTCGGTGGGACAGCCCACCTGGTATCCACTGCCTACGCAAAGGGATAACAGCGTGCAAAAAGCTTAGGCACCACCAGTAAAAGTGCTTAATGCGCCGCCATTGTTCATCCACAATAGAGTTAAACAAGTCAGGACAAGGGAATACTTTACCTGATTTGCAATATTTGTGGGAGCCAAAAGACACCGGCATACTTGACGCTGTGGGTTCATCACCGCACAGAAACGATCACATTTTCCACCAAGGCACGTTCTCATGTGACAGCGGAGGACAGATCCTCTTCACCGTCAGAATGTGAAGACACCGACCCCTCAGGGTGGTCTGCGTCTGCGGAAACCATATCCGTGTCAGAATCCGAAGATCCTGCAGATGGAGGGGAGGACGTTTGCGGCTAGCAGCACCAGAACAAACCGACTACACTTTTGACATCAGGCTTTGCAGAAAAAAAAAAAACACAATCTCTGGCTGCAATTGCAAGCCGGAGGGTCCCGCAGTCATTTTCAGGGGGTCTGCAGTGGATATTTTATCCTGGGACTCCATTTGCAGACAAAAAAAAATAAAAAAATTTCGTGCACTGTCTCCTCGTTATTACTGCGGACCCCAAAAACCTGAGCAATGTCTAAATATAGCAGAGCAGGAGAGGGAAACCTACAGGGGACCCCCAGAAAGTTTCCTGGTCAGTGTCAAATGAAAGTAACACAGAAGAAACAGGAAGAGGAAGCAAAACTCTGCCTCAAGCATAGAAAAAAAAAAAATGCGCTGCATGCCAGTCCTGCCTCCGGACCACAAGAAAATGCTATACATTCTCAATGGGGAATTTCATAAAATGGCTGCCCATACAAACTAATGGGAACACAGAGGCCATGAACCCCAGCAAAATGGTGGCCCCCATGCGTGCCATGAAGTCTGCGGGACCCCCCCAAAATGCATCCCAGAACAAAAGGCAACTAAGGGTCCCCATTCAAGGACCCCCATCCGGATAATCCACCCCCCGCAAATATATGCCAAAAACCGGCCACATTATTACCGCCCCCCACAAAGAAAACCTACCATACTGCGGTACCAGGCGGGCGCCACTCCGAAACAGATCACCTCCCACCTGGGAAGGGGGTGCTGTTAGCAAAGGGGAGGCTGTGACTCAGAGCTTTCCAAGTCGTCTGCTTCTGGGCGAGATGATCCACTCGCAGGCTCGTCCCCATCCATCGGGGAACTGTCGTGGCGAGGCCTAGTAATGGACTATAATCTGCTCACGCTTGATAGCCAGACTGGGAGACCTTAAGGATCTATAATATCCAGTGCGAAAACCACAGCCGGCTGTTGCTTGTAGTTCCTCTGGATCTTGGTCCTCAGGAAAGAACTAGAAAAATAAAAAAAAATCACAAACTTTCCCTGTTACAGCTAAAACCGAAGTCCCAGCAGGGAACTAGGTCATATCCCTGTCACTAGGCAGAACAAACTGTTTGACTATAGCAGAACCTGAGGGGTTATGCTTGCTGGGACAGCCCCTATAGGCGTGGACAGGCCTTTTTTCTGCCTAGTGCCTATCCCTAGTGGGAGGAGCATAACCCTATAGTCTATGATTAAGCAGAGCTGCGTCTGTTGATGAACGATAAAGAAAACGGAATTTTTGTAAAATCTTACCTGTAAAATTCCTTTCTCTGAGCCCTCCGACAGTCGCCGCCTCTTCATATTTGTCACTAATGGGGTTATTGACCTTTGCTCCGTAGGAGTAGCTAGGCAATAGAATATATTAATATCAAAGCTTTTAGCATATCCCACCCCCAGGGGGTGGTCCCCTCAGTCAATACCTCCCTGCTTCCTGCATTTCCAACTCAGTTTCAGTAGCATAGCAGTAGAGTACATAAACAAACCCCAAAAGAGGGGCGGGGGCGGCGACTGTCGGAGGACTCAGAGAATTTTACAGGTAAGATTTTACAAAAATTCTGTTTTCTCTTACGTCCTCCGACAGTCGCCGGCTCTTCATATTCGTCACTAATGGGGACGTCCCATAGCAGTGTAGACATGAGGGGTGGGAAAAAAGCAGCCGCGCCTAAAGCAACGCAGTACCCACATCAGAGAAAGGAACCTTACCAAAAGTAAGAGAACCAACTTGGCAACAGGAAAACGTGCACAACAGGAGCAACAACCCAGGAAAGAACAAGTAACCTAGGGGTAAAAACACCCCAACAGCCAAGGGCCCAAACAAGGGACCCTAAGGCACCGCCGCACTAAGAACTTTACGGCCAAAGGAAGCATCTGCCGATGCCTGAACATCCACTTTGTAAAATTTCGAGAAGGTGTGAACGGACGACCAAGTCGCCGCCTTACACACCTGGGCCACAGAAGCCTGATGACGATAAGCCCAAGACGTACTCAGAGACCTGGTAGAGTGCGCCTTCACAGGAAAAGGAGGAACCTTCCCCCTCAAAGCATAGGCTTGCACAATCGTCTGTCTGATCCATTTGGCGATGGTCGCCGCCGACGCCGCCATGCCCTTCCGAGGTCCCTCAGGAAGGACAAAGAGAATCCGACTTGCGAAAGGATTCAGTCGAGGACAGGTAAACCCTGATCGCCCTAACAACATCCAAGGAATGCAAAGCCACCTCCTTCGGATGCTTAGGCTTCGCGCAAAGCGAAGGCAGAACAATATCCTCATTAAGGTGAAATCCCGAGATCCTCTTCGGAAGAAAAGACGGGTTAGGTCGCAAGACCACCTTATCAAAGTGAAGCACCAAATACGGAGATTTGCAGGACAAGGCCGCCAGCTCCGACACCCTGCGAGCCGAAGTGATCGCCACCAAGAAGGCAACCTTCTTGGACAACAGAGACAACGAGATCTCCCTGATCTTTTCAAAAGGAGCGTGTTGCAACACGGACAGAACCAGGTTCAAATCCCACGGAGGCAAAGGCTCCCTCCTAGGAGGGACCAAATGTCGCACCCCTTGAACAAAGGTGATAACCAAAGAGTTAGACGCCACAGGGCGTTGAAAGAGAACGGCCAGCGCAGAAATCTGACCCTTAATCGTGGACAACCCCAAACGCTGGTCCACGCCCGTTTGAAGGAAAGCCAACACTCTCGATACCGAGTACGAGCGAGGGGAATACCCCCTGGACTCACACCAGGCAAAGTAAGCCTTCCAAGTACGGTAGTAAATATTCCCCGAAGAGGCCTTCCTAGCCTTGATCAAAGTGGGAATGACCTCAGAGGAGAGACCCCTATCCTTCAGGACCTGGCTTTCAACAGCCAGGCCGTTAAAGCCAGCGACTAAAGCAGGATGGAATATTGGTCCTTGAGACAGGAGATCCTCTCGAAGTGGCAGACGCCACGGAGCGTCGACCGCCAGATTCACGAGGTCTGCGTACCAAGACCGGCGAGGCCAGTCCGGTGCCACCAGAATCACTGTGTGCGGTTCCGAGGCCAACCTGCGAAGGAGCCTGGACAGCAGTTAAATCGGTGGAAAGGCATACATCAGGCGATAGTGATGCCAGGGCGCCACTAACGTGTCTGCCCGAGGATCGCGCGTCCGTGCCACGAACCTTTCCACCTTGTTGTTTAGACGAGACGCGAACAGGTCCACATCTGGAGACCCCCACTTCGCGCACAACATCTGGAAGACATCCGGGTGAAGGGACCACTCTCCCTGGTCCAGGGTCTGGCGGCTCAGATAATCCGCCTGCCAGTTTTCCACCCCTGGAATGTGAACTGCCGATATCGCCTAGACGTGCGTCTCGGCCCAAGACAGAATGTCGGCTACTTCCCGAGCCGCTCGGGCACTCCTGGTGCCCCCCTGGTGGTTGATGTAGGCCACCGCTGTGGCATTGTCCGTCTGCACCCGAACCGGACGGCCCTGAAGCCTGTCCGTCCAACGCAGAAGACAGATTTATCGCTCGCAATTCCAGAATGTTGATCGGAAGGGAGGATTCCTCCTCCGACCAAGTTCTCTGGGCGGACAGAACGCCCAGAACACCACCCCAGCCCGACAGGCTGGCATCCGTGGTGATCACCGTAAATAACAAGGGACGAAAGGACTTGCCCCCCGACACGGCCGGGGACTGGAGCCACCACAAAAGACTCCTGCGGGTGAGATGGCTCAACGACAGCCGCAGATCCAGAGACTGCGGATGCCCGTCCCACTTGGCCAGGACCTCCGCCTGAAGCTCCCTTGTGTGAAACTGGGTGAAGGGAATCACCTCGAAGGGCGAAACCATCAAACCCAGACACCTCATACACGTCCGGAGGGACGAGCACTGATTGTCCCTGAGGGACCTGACTTCGCACTGAAGCGTCCGAAGCTCGTCTTCCGGCAGGAAGACCTTCGCTTGAACAGAGTCCAGAAACATCCCCAGGTAGGGAAGACGAACCGACGGACACAACGTTGACTTTGGGAAATTTATCGTCCAACCGAATTCCTGCAGAGTCTGCATCGTGATGGACAGGTCGTTCACCAGGCCCTGACCGGTCGCGGACCGAATCAGGATATCGTCCAGATACCCCAGGACAGAAATGCCCTGGGCCCTCAATAAGGCCAGAACCGGTGCAAGCACCATGGTGATAACCCGCGGAGCCGAAGCGAGACCAAAGGGCAACGCCACGAACTGATAATGATCCTCCGCAATGGCAAATCGAAGGTACCTCTGGTGACCCTCGAAAATGGGGATGTGAAGGTATGCATCCTTCAAGTCGATGGAGGCCATGAATTCCCCCGGAACCAGGGCAGCCACCACCGAGCGCAGGGATTCCATGCGGAACTTGCGAACCCGCACAAAGCGGTTCAGAGCTTTTAAGTCCAGAATCGGACGTACCTTGCCCTCCTTTCTGGGCACAGTGAACAGATTGGAATAGAACCCCCGAAATCTGTCCCGATGAGGCACCGGAACCACCACTCCCTGGGCCCGCAGGTCCCGCACCGCCAGGTGCAGATCCTGCAAGCGCTCCGGAGTCAGCTGAAGGTTTGAAGGGAAAAATCTGCCCGCCAGCCGAGAGAGAAACTCGATCTTGTATCCAGATCGAACGATTTCCTGAACCCATTTGTCCCGAATGCGGTCCAGCCAGGGTTGAAGAAAACCAAGCAAACGTCCCCCCACCCCAGAACCGGGTGAGGGCGTCCCTTCAGGCCGCATTGTTATGGGCAGCGGATCCGGACTGGCCGGACTTCTGCCTACCCGTCCACGGCTTCTTCTGGGAGCCTTGGCCCTTGAAGGGCTTGCCCTTATAGTGCGACCGAAAGGCACGAAAGGACCCCTGAGAGGGCCTAAACGAGGCATTCTTCTTACCACGAACAAACTTATTCTTGTGAGATTGGGGCAAGAGAGTGCTCTTACCCCCAGAAATACCCTTTATCAGAGCATCCAAAGATTTGCCAAAAAGGCGAGATCCCGCGTAGGGCAAATTAGCCAAAGTCTTGCGGGAAGACTGGTCAACCGACCAACATTTCAGCCATATCAGGCGACGGTTCAAGACCGCCACACTAGAAAGGCGCGCAGCCAAAGGAACCAAATCTAAGTCCGCATCACACAAATACATGACACCCTGATGAATCTGATCCACCATAGCCAAAGTTGTCGGCGGGGCAGAGTCAGCCACCAGAGTGCGCCTGAGCACCTGCGTCCAATCCGCAATAGCCTGGGCTGCCATAATGGAAGCAAAAACAGGCTTCAGCATAGAACCAGCAACCGTATAGGCAAGACGGGCCAGAGATTCCAATCTCCTGTCCGTCGGGTCCCGGAACACCGGGGTATCCTCAGCAGGGATCGCAGATGATTTATTCAAAATCACCACCGCGTGATCCACCTGAGGCGGCACACACCAACGCTCATCAGTAGCTGGTGTAAAGGGATAACGCAGCTTGATCCTACTTGGAACAGCAAAAGGCTTTTTTAAATTACGCCATTGCTCATCAACAGCGCGCTGAAATTCCGTAGAGCAAGGAAAAACCTGCAATGTTTTGCGTTTACTTTACGTCCCATAAGAGGACATCAAAGCAGGAGGACATGGTTCATCCTGCAAATGCAGCATTTGCTTGATAGAAGCAACTAACTCATCCATGAGTGCAAGCTCTTCAGATGAGCCAGGGGGAGAATTATCAACCCCTTCCACCTCAGCCTCCCCGTCAGACCCCACAAGGTCTAGGGATGAGTGAGACCCTGAGAAGGGCACTCCAGCCATAGCAGCCCCATCGCCCTGCGAATCAGAGGAAATAGACACCCTGGGCCGTTTTGTGGATCGATCAGCCACCAGCATCTGCACTTGAGCAGCTAAGTTTGCCCACAATAGTGGCCAGATCAGCCCCCTCGGGGGAAGCAGCAGCCCCTTGGCCCCCCACCAAGGTGGGAGGAAACTTGCATTCCTGAGAATCCATGCCCCAGCAACATAAGGAAGAAAAGGGTACTGCCCCTTTAAGATCGCGGCGAGCGTAGCCCACCGCACCCACTGAATACACCGACCCCCACAGGGACAAGAAACTGGGCAAGGAATACAGGAAAAAAGGGAAGATAAAAACCTGGAGAGATCACACAGGCTGCTGCACCGATCGCTGTCCCAGAGCAAAAGGAAGTGATGCAAGACTGACCGCCCCTATGAAGCCTATGCAAGGCTACACAAACATGGCCGCCCGGCTGAGGATTCCTTGGGCAAATAGAACATGGCGCCGACATGTGGCCTGATCGATCGCCGCCAAAATGGCGGCGTTTGGCGCCAAAACGCCGTGCATTACCACACAGGACCGGCCAGCATGATTTTGCCTCAAAAAAATAGCGGGTCGCCGCAGCGATCGCCGCACAGCATGCCTCAAATCTGACTGCTTCATGCTTACATCCAGCAGAGCGGGAGAGCCCCCCCCCCCTTCACAGCCCACACACAGGCAGCAAGTCCACACAGGAACTGACAGGGAGCACAGCAGCCACACAGACATGCAGGGTCACACAGTCTCAGACTGACACCCAAATAGACAGGTCCCCACATAGAGTTACACTTACCAGTTCAGATGGCGTGGGAAGCCTGCTCCAGCGACCAAACCGCTGCACTGAGGACAGGGAGTGTCGCAAGCATGACGCAGCGGAACTGCGGTGCGAAACCGCAATGGCGTCCAGTGAGGTAGCCACCTCACCGATAGCATCCCTGCAGCGAAGAGGGATGGGTCGTTCAATGTGCCAGGGCAAAACCTAGGCTGAACGCTCGATGGCAGGCTGGGAAGCCCCTGGCCCTGAGCCCTGGGATCCAGGGTGGCCAGACTGAGACCCAGCTCCGCACGATCATCTTCATCAGAAGAAGCTAACCAACGCTGAAAATAAACAGCTAAGTAAAAGAAAGAGAAAAAACTCCAAATAAAATCAAAAAGAGAAAAGAAGCTGAGACTAAGAGCCCCAGCACAGGAACAGCCCAACCTACTCCTGAGCTAGGCATTAGAAACTGAGTTGGAAATGCAGGAAGCAGGGAGGTATTGACTGAGGGGACCACCCCCTGGGGGTGGGATATGCTAAAAGCTTTGATAATATATTCTGTTGCCTAGCTACTCCTACGGAGCAAAGGTCAATAACCCCATTAGTGACGAATATGAAGAGGCGGCGACTGTCGGAGGACGTAAGAGAAAGTACTTTTCCTCCTGTGACAATTTTGTTGAATTTGTCACCAAATAGATGTCCTCTTTCAAAGGGAATGTGTGCGAGATGCTGTTTGGAAGAAGCTTCAGCTATATAGGCTTTTAGCCAAAAGATTCTGCACACATGGATTGAAATGAGAGCCATTTTGCAGATCCATGTAATGATGATCTAGGACACAGGTGTCAAACACAAGGCCCGCGGGCCGAATGCGGCCCCCCATGCCATTTCATGTGGCCCTCGGACCTCTTTTGCCACTCCGGCACCCACTCCACTTGTCTGTGCCTCCACCTTGGCTCTGTAGTCGGCAGCAGAGAGGACAGAGCTCCTTTGCCAGATCCTGCAATCCTCTGTGCAGCGGAAGAAAGGCTCTTCTTTGCCCACCCCCTCCTTCTCAGCAGTCTGCAGCAGAGAGGAGGGCAGAACTCCTCCTACAGATCCTGCGCCCCTCTACGCAGCCGCAACACCACCTTGCCTTTGCCTCCCCTAGTCTCAGCATTCAGCAAACTCTGGAAGCGGACTCCAATCCTCCTCTGGTTCTCCTCCAGACCCTGCCCTTCTCCCCAGATCCACCCGCATCTTCTTCCTGGCAGCATCACAAGGTAAGGGGGTGCATTGTAATGTAAGGAAGGGTGGGTGATTCTTGACTTCTGATGGTCGGGGGGGATTTTGACATCTTGTGTAAGGGGGCGTGGGATGCTCTGGACATCTAAGCCTACAAATATAACCGGCCCTTTGAGGGCGACCATAATGCTGATGCGGCCCCACGGTGAAATTGAGTTTGACACCCCTGATCTAGGACATCAACACATGACTAAGGCAGTGAGCAGAGCCTGCAAGTGCTCCACCAGGGTTCAATCCTGGAAGTGTGCACCAGCCTTCTTCCCGCCGAGGGGCGTAGCCTTGGCGGGAAGAAGGCTGGTGCGCCCTTTTCTTTGCTTTGTATTTTCAGTGTTTGGTCGACCGCCCTGGTCGTAAAGGGCAGCAAAGCCTAGCCATCATGGATGCCTAATATTAGCACGAGTTCCGGGATTGAGGCAGCCTGAGGACCAGGTTCCGAGCGCAGGAAAAAAGGGGGTGCTATATAGCACTTATCTTCTTTTTCAATCCTGGAAGACAGGATCCAGCGGGTGGTTTATTGGCCTAGTCAAATTTGCTGCGGAATGGTCCACAGAAATTACAAAATTTTTAAACAAAGGAATATCTTCTATAGGCACTGTAGTAAGAATGAAATGGCAGGGTCTACTATTACCACTTTAGTGAACTCTTTTTCCACTGGAAAGAGTTTGGCAATGATCAGGTGTGAAAATCTTTTCAGGATTAACTCAAATCATCATAAATTGCCCATTCTGTTCATTCATGGGGAATGTCTTTTTTGAACTTGGCAAGTCTGTTAGTACGCAAGGGGGCATGGCGAGACAGAGGAGTGTAGTAATTGAATGTAACAATTTTGAGGCTTTTGCATACAGCAGTAAGCATATCTACATTGGTAACCATATTGCGTGAAGCCACAACATCAGGTGTATGAGAGAGCCTGGAGGTGAGACATCTTCCATGACCTTCTACACCCCCCCCCCTCTCAAGGTCTTGCGTTTTTTAGCAGAGGCATTTTACCGTTGGACTCTGGCACAGACAGCAGAGTTGGAGAAGGAGTTTGGTACTTTTGCTCTCTGGACAGTGATGGCTATATTAGGGGATTAAAGCCCATCTCCAGACGAAAATTGGATTTTTGGCTTACCGTAAAATCCTTTTCTCTGAAGTTCATTGACGGACGCAGTCTCTGTTCTTCATAACAATAGGGTTATGCTGCCCCCCCCAACAGGAGTAGGACACTAGGCAGAAAAAAAGTTCTGGCTACGCCTATGGACAGTCCAAGGGGGTATACTCGCTCTCCCTGCTATAGCATGTCAGTTTTGTATCAAAAACGTGTCAGAGAAAACAATACCAACCCAACTCCCTACTGTTATGACGAACAGACTGCGTTCGTCAATGAACGTCAGAGAAAAGGATTTTAAGTTAAGACAAAAATCCAATTTCTCTATCGTTCATTGACGGACGCAGTCCGATGTTCTTCATAACGGTAGGCACGTCCCAAAGCAGTGCCTTAAAGATGAGGGGTGGGAACAGCAGAAAATAATTCCCCAAGGCTGAAACATAGCCAAACAGGCAACATAGGACTCATCAGAACAAGATGAGACCCACTTGAAAAAAATATTAATCACCCTCAAACAGCAGCCTGCAAAACTTTGCGGCCAAAGGAGGCATCTGCAGATGCCAGAACATCCACCCTATAAAACTTTTTAAAGGTATGAACAGACGACCAGTTAGGCGCCTTGCAAACATGAACCACAGATGCCTGATGGCGAAAAGCCCAGGAAACACTAAGCGCCCGAGTAGAATGCGCCTTAACAGGGAAAGGTGGAACCTGACCCTTAATTGAATAAGCCTGCACAACTGTCTGATCCATCTGGAAAAAGTCGCAGCAGACGCAGGCAGCCCTTTCATTGATCCATCTGTGAGTACAAAGAGCGAATCAGACTTCCAAAAGGACTCAGTGGTCGCCAAGTACACCCTGTTTGCCGGAACCACATCCAAAGTATGCAGTGCAAATTCCTTTGGATGTTGAGGCTTAGGACACAAAAAAGGGCAAGACAGGAACAGGCTAACATCATTGGACAAAGATTTATTGAGAAAGAATACGACACCACCTTTATTACAAACAAGATAAAAAAAGTTTAAAAGATTAAAAACTATAATCCTTCCACTTTACAAAACTCTGGTCCGACCACATCTGGAGTATTCTGTCCAGTTCTGGTCACCAGTCCTCAGGAGGGATGTGTTGGAGCTGGAGAGAGTCCAGAGAAGGGCAACTAAACTAATTATGGGATTGGAGGACCTTAAATATGAAGAGTGTCTGCAATCGCTTGATTTATTCTCCCTGGAGAAGAGACGCCTTAGAGGGGACATGATAGCAATTTATAAATATCTCAATGGTGATCTCCGCATAGAAAAAAAGCTATTCAGTCGAAAGGATTGCATGAGGACTCGAGGGCATACAATGCGATTAGAGGAGAAGCGTTTTAACCTGGGGGGTTCTTTATTGTTAGGGCTACAAGATTGTGAAATTCTCTACCACAAGAGGTGGTTTCTGCGGGAAGTATGGTGGCTTTCAAAAGACTCTTAGACGCACATCTCAGGAAGAACAACATTCAGGGGTATGAGAGATGATTATGGCAACACACACCTACACAGGTTGAACTGGATGGACTATTGTCTTTATTCAACCTCACCTACTATGTAACTATTAGGTTAAGCAGACTCAAAGAGAGGCCTTAATAAAGGATAAGAAAAATCTGGACAACAAATATATGGATAAACTTACGATTATTTTGGACTACAATATGCAACACAAAAAAGTAGAAAAAATAATCCGGAAACATTGGGAAATGTTAAAAATGTATAAACATTAAAAAACAAACAATCTACCAGAGAAACCAATTTTTATATACAGAAGAGCCCCTACAATAAGAAATAGGATTGTAAAAATGGTAATAGATCCGCCTAAAAACAATTTTACATTTTTTACAGGTAAAGGCTTTTTTCCATGCAAGAGATGCTATTAATTAATGTTTAAAAACTAAATACCCAAAAGAAAAAGTTTTTGAATTCAGATCAAATAGCAACAATTCAACACAAGATTAAAGACTTTATCAGCTGCAACACTGAAGGAGTCGCGTATGGTCTAGAATGTAATTGTGGATTACAATATATCAGTAGGACAAAAAGACTTTTAAGGATCAGAATTAAAGAACATATAAAGAATAAAAAAAAAGGCTATGATATAAACAGCGTGTCAAGACATTTTGATCAATGCCATCAGAGAGACCCCTCCCAGTTAAAGTTATGGGCCATTGAACCATATAAAAGACACTGGAGGGGTAGCCACAAAATCCGTACTCTGAGCCAACATGAATCATACTGGATCCACAAAATGAATTCCCTCACGCCAAATGGATTAAACATTGAGCTTGATCTCAATTGTTTTATAAGTAATTTTTAATTAATTTTAATGGATGAATCTTATATCTCATATATTCCTGGTTAAATGTATCTTAATCTCCCAGCCCCGTCAATCATCTTAGTATTTTTAATAATATTAAACATTTTTTATTATTAATAATTGGTTAATTTTAGTATTAATTTTAAGATCTCAATCATGTATAAATTATCTGTACACTTTTACCCCTATTTAGAAGCATGTATGCATTAATTATAATAATAATAGAATGGTTATTTATTCCCTTTTGGAAAGTGTATCTACAGTAAATTAATTTATCTAGTCCGATAACCCCTAAATACGCACCTTTTAAGTAATTATAGAATTCATAGTATCATCTTCTAATTAGTTATCTAGAATAATCATCAAGATATAGGTATCATATGGATCCATATTATGAAAGAAATAGATCATAATGTATTTAACCACTTAAGCCCTGGAAGATTTTACCCCTTCCTGACTAGGGGGTATTTTAAGATTCGGCACTGCGTGACTTTAACGGACAATTGTGCGGTCGTGCGACGCTGTACCTAAACGAATTTGACGTCTTTTTTTCCCACAAACAGAGCTTTCTTTTGGTGGTATTTGATCACCTGTGCGATTTTTTGATCACGCGCTATAAACAAAAAAAGAGCGTCAATTTTGCAAAAATAACAATATTTTTCAAATTTTTTTACATGAAATTCCCCAAAAACAAAATGCAAAAATCAAAATTTAACATTTTCGGCCAATTTGTTTTATGCTACATATATTTGGTAACAAAAAAAAAAAAAAAAAATCGCAAAAAGCGTATTTTGATTGGTTTGCGCAAAAGTTATCGCGTTTACTAACAAAGGGAAAGATTTTTGTCATTTTTGTTTTTTTTTTTAACGCGTAATTTTTTTTGCAGTACTGCGACATTGCGGCGGACAGATCGGACCCTTGACTGACATTTTTGACACACTTGGGGTTACCAGTGACATTTCTACAGTAATCAGTGCTATACATTTGCACTGTTACTGTAAAATTACACTGGCAGTGAAGGGGTTAACTTTATTTGAGAGGGAGGGGCTGTGTGTGTCCCTAGGGGCGTGATTCTAACTGTGATTGGCTGTGGCTTGAGCTGTAGGAACAATGATCAACGGTCCTACATAGTAGAACCGTATGATCATTGTTTCTACACAGGAGAGAATGACAGGCGGCTTATTTACACTAGCCGCCTGCCTTTCTCCCTCTCCACCGACAATCGCCGAGTGACCGGAGGACATCGGGTCCGCCGGTCACACGCGCGTGGGGGGGTCCGTGACCGCGCGGCAGCGCGCCTCCGGCGGTGCTCGCTCCCCAGAGGCAAAGTGACGTATGGGTACATCACTAGCCTGTGAGGGGCTGACCGCTGCAGTATATGTACTTGCAGCGGTCGGCAAGTGGTTAATATGTCATATATGAGTTTCATTTATTAGGAATTTATTTAAATAAATATATTATTGAAGCTATTTTATACATATACAAGTATTTTAATGGATAAATAATCTGGGTTCTGTAATCTGAGTGCTATAATTATGTTTTAATTTGTCCGAAACCTCACTTCCGGTGTAGAATGAACATAATTATATTTAATATTAATTTAAATTTTATTTTAAAACAAATTTTATTCACCATTTATCTCTGATAATACATATAAACTAGTGATTTCTAGTCTAAATATATTTATTTTCATAGTGTGATATTAAAATATGCCGTTTTCGGCATATCCGGAATATCGTTTTATTTTAATTAATTACATTAGACCCCACACTAAGATACCTAAAAATGGCAATTTCGGCACATCCGGATAGAGAAAGACGTTCTCTATTCACATAATCCTTTGAAAATGGTGTCAGATGTATTTCCGGCTCCAACACTATAAGAGTACGTCACTACGGTATGCAAATTATTCCCTGAAGAAGTCACGTGATAACGTGACGTAACGCGTAGGGCAGACCGAGCACCGGAAATGACGTTACGGGACAAGGAGGAGAAAGTTCCGCGGCTTACAAGCCGAAAACATTTTAAACTGAGTTACTACTTGTTTTTTTCTATAAAATTTTGTGAAATACTACACTATGCGAGCCCTTATTACTTTGAGATACGAGGAAGCATTGGACCACTAGCCTGAGGCAGACCACGGGAGAGAGGGATATACCAGTATATACCACCCCAAACTGGATCCATAGACTCCTAGGAGAAGAAAGGCTAAAGGAGTGGATCTATTAATGGTCTTAAGGCGCATTGCAATAAGCATTTGGGTGAGCGGTTAGCACACCTAGAAGTGATAAGCACTGAAGATCACGTATTATCAGGTGTAAGGCTCGGTTCACACTGATGCGATGCGGGAAGGCTGCGAATTCGCAGCCTGTTCCCGCATCGCACACGCACCCCCGGCAGTTCACACTGCCATATGCGATCCGCTGGGGGTGTCAATGTAATCTTAACGACACCCCCAGTTTGATCGCATATCGCAGTGCGATCGTGCAGTTCGCACAGGATCGGATCGCACAAGTGTGAACCGTTGTGCGATCCGATCCTGATGCGGCAGCAAAAATGCCTCCTGTGCGTGTTTGCTGCGGGTGCGATGCGAATTTAGCCATACAAACTGTATGGCTAAACTCGCACCGCACAGCTGATCGCATGTAATGTCGGAGCAGTGCGCTCCGACATTACATGCGAACCCCGCACACGCAGAAGTGTGAACCGGGGCTAAAGGTGGAAGGAAGTTCAATTTAACCCACAGAAGAGGAAGCTTTTATGTATTTTTGTTGAGACACTTGAACACTTTATATGAAATTTATGATAATATTTATTTATGGATTCATATTGGTATTAGATTGTGACACTTTAATGATTGGCACAGAGCACTTTAGTGTATCACATTTATCACGGAATTTTAATAATATCACCATAAGCACCCATTACTGATCAGAATTTTTTTGGATTATTAGTATTACAACTAAATATTTATGATCTGGCACTATTTATATTTAAATTTTTGGACCTATAATTCACACACTAGTTTGCTGATTTTGTAATCTGTTTACACACCATCTGAATATTGATTTATTTAATAATTATCCCTGAAGCGCGGTACCCCCCCCCCCCCCCCCCATTTTAACACAATGTCCTCATTTAAGTGGAAACTGGAAACCACCTTCAGAAGGAAGGACGGATCTGGGCGAAGCACCACTTTATCCCTGTGAACCACCAGATAGGGAGAACGACAGGCAACGCAGCCACCAAAAAAGCCCCCTTCTGGGATAAGGTAAGCAGGGTAATTTCCCGAAATATTTTAGTGGGGGAATATCAAAGAATACCGTGACTAGACAATCATATGGTTGATTTGTGCTGTAAACCACTATACAAGGAATTACAAAGACTACAAATAATGGACTCTCTAAGTATTTATCAAGCACTGGACTTCACACTGATTTTTAAGGTCCCAAGGTGACAACGGGGGTCGCACCGCAGGTGCCAAGTGTCGCACCCCCCTGGATAAAGTTACGCACCAGCGAATGGGTGGCTAGCGGCCTCTGGAAGAAAATTGCCAAGGCCGAGACCCTTGATAGTACTCGAGGCCAATTTTTGATCAACTCCCCATTGAAGGAAGGCCAAGATCCGAGCAACCAATTAAGAACGAGGGGGGGACCCCAATGGACTTGCACCACGCAATATACAATGATGATAAATCTTTCTAGAAGTCGCTTCACTTGCTTTAAGCAGAGTGGGAATCACTGAAGCAGACAATCCCCTGTCCCTCAGCACCTGGCTTTCAACAGCCAAGCCGTCAAAGCCAGCGACTGTAAAGCAGGATGGAAGATCAGCCCTTGAGACAGTAGATCCTCCCTGAGAGAAAGTCTCCAAGGAATGTCTGCGAGTAGCCTGACCAGGTCGGTATACCAAGCTTGGCGAGGCCAGTCCAGAGCCACAAGGATGACTGGTATCCCTTCCGCCTCGATCCTGCGAAGAAGTCTTGGAAGCAACTTGAGAGGGGGAAAAGCATACATTAGCCGATACTGACCCCATGGAGCCACCAGCGCATCTGTGGTGTCTTCCAGAGGGTCCGGAGATCGAGCCACAAACCTCTGACCCTTCCTGTTGATCCGAGACGCCAATAGATCTACTTCTGGAGTGCCCCAACGAAGGCACAACTGCTGGAACACCTCGGGATGGAAAGACCATTCTCCTTTATCCAAGGGTCTGCCGACTGAGGTAATCTGCCTGCCTATTTTCCACTACTGGAATGCTTGCCACCTCTAAGACCGCAAGGACACTCCTGGTGCCCCCTTGGTGACTGACATAAGACGCAGCCGTGGCATTGTCTGATTGGATGCACACTGGACAGCCTTGAAGATACTCCGTCCAGTGGACTTAGGCAAAGCCTGATCGCTCTCAGCTCCATAACACTGATCGGTAACCTGGATTCCTCCAGGGAACAGACCCCTTGAGAAGAAAGTTTGCCTAGAACACCTCCCCACCCAGAAAGACTGGCATCCGTGGTGATCATTGTCCAATATAGGGGGGAGGAAGGATTTTTCTTGTTTGAGCACTGGGGACCGAAGCCACCATATCAGGGACCCCTTGGTCCCCTTGCTCAGCTGGATCTGGTTGTCCAGGGAATTTGGATCTTTGTTCCATTTGAGAAAGGTTTCCTTCTGGAGGATTCTCGTGTGGAATTGAGTGAAAGGGACCGCCTTGAAGGACGACACCATCAGTCCCAGAACTCTCAAACAAGTCCGAAGGGACGACCATTTGCTGGACAACAATAGCTTAATCGCAATCTGGAGCTTTTGACGTTTTTCTGGCGCTTTTGAAGTTTTTCTGGAGCAAGATACACCCTGGCTGAGGATGAAACCAAATTCAGGCCCAGATAGTCCAGTCTAATGGAAGGAACCAGGGATGACTTCTGAAGGTTCAGAATCCACCTGAACTCCTCCAGAGTTCTCATGGTGATCTCCAAGTTTGTCACCAGCACCTTGGGAGACTCTACATGGAGAAGCAGATCATCCAGGAAACCCAAGACCGATATCCCCTGCTAGTGTAACAACGCTAGGACTGGAGCAAACAGTTTTGTGAAGACCCGAGGAGCAGAGGAGAGACCAAAAGTTAACGCCACAAACTGATAGTGATCCTCTCCCACGGCAAAGTGGAGAAACCGTTGATGTCCTTCAGATATCAGGATGTGAAGGTAGGCATCTTTGATGTCTATGGAGGCCAAGAAATCCCCCTGGTGTAGGGATGCCACCACCGTGTGAACGGATTCCATCTTGAATTTTCGAACTCGCACTAAGCAATTCAGTGCCTTCAGGTCCAGGATTGGACTCACCTTGCCTTCCTTCCTGGGGACCATAAACCGGTTTTAATAAAACCCCTGAAAACGTTCCGCACACGGAACCGGAACTATTGCTCCCTGTTGTACCAGGTCCTGAACTGCCCCAGAAAGCCTGTAAGCGATCCAGGACAGTCGCACATTGGAAGGGAAGAACCTCACCAGCAAAGACGTCCCCCCACCCCAGATACGGGTGAGGGCGCACCTTCAGGACCAAGTGGCCTTGTCCTCAGGTCTGGAGAAACTAGATTTTTGTTTGCCAGACCAGGGTCGCTTGGAACCCTTGAAGGACTTTGCCTTCTCGACCGACCCTGAGGGACGAAAAAACTGTGCTGAAAAGGAGGGACCCCGTCTGCGACGAGGGTCCTTACCCTGGTTAGTCTGAGGGAGAGAGGTACTCTTTCCCCCACATGTGAGACCTTTGATAATGTCATCAAGGGTAGCCCCAAAGAGGCGATCTCCTTGAAAAGGTACATCAGTTAAGGCCTTCTTTGACGTCTGATCTGCAGAACCAGCGCTTTAGCCAAAGTATACGCCGGAAGACCACTGCCGAAACCGACAGCCCAAAATGGAAGCACTATCTAGCATGGCAAACAAATTGCAGCCCCTGTACCAATTGGTCCAACAGCTTCGCAAAGGCAGGGGGAACTTGTCTCCCCTCCAGGTCAGGGCCTAGTAAATTAGCCCATTCAGTCAATGCTTGCGAGACAAGGGCAACCGTAAACACCAGTCTTAGTGCAGATTCCACCAGGGAGTACATATTGCGGGTCACAGACTCAGTCTTTCTATCTGCCGGATCCTTGAAGGCCGGAGAATCCTCCACTGGAATCATGGTAGCTTTATTCAATCTTGAGACCGGAGGGTCCATTGTAGGTGGCACAGTCCACTTCTTAATCAGGGACTCCTCAAAAGGGTAGCATCTAGCAATCTGCTTAGGCACCCCAGGGGAACACTTTGGGCAGTCCCATTCTTTTTTGAGCATGCTGTCAAAATACGCAGGAAAAGGAAAAACCTTTGCCGCTCTGGATGGCTTGTGAGTGCCAAACGTAACCTGCACAGCTGCGGCCTCCATTTTTAGGGTGTCACGCACAGATACAACCAGTGCGTCCATTAACGCCTTATCTTGCGCCGCAGTGGAGGTAGAAATGTAATCCTCACTATCGGAGGAAACAGGGCGCGAGGTAGAAGGCCCAGCAGGGAGACCCGCGTCTGCGGTGGCTGAGTCAGACTCAGAATCTGAGACATCAGATGAGGCAGGGGTAGGCGGAGGGTGTTCTTAGCCTTCAGCCGTCACCCTTTAAAGGCCACCTCCACCCGGGACACAAACTATTCCAAGACTGCAGAAAGTGCATCTATAGACAGCTGGGATCCAGAGGGCCCTGTGGCCTCCGAGAGGGGGGTCAGGTGGGGACACCTGTTTTGCAGGGTCCATGTTGCACCAGGGGAACCCGTCAGCAAAAAATTGAAAAAAGTAAAAAAAAAAAAAAAAAAAATCATCACGGCTACAGCGCCCTTAAGAGGACAGGCAGCGCACACTGAAGACCCCCAGCAGAGAGAGAGACCCCCCCAGACTCACCACCCTACAGTAAAGATGCACCAGGAGGCCCATAACATTTGCACACACGAGTCAGCAGCAATCACGATCCCAAAAGAAAGATCTGGGAGATCAGTACCAGGGTATAGGGACCACCCACAAAAACGCCTCCAGGAAGTCCCATTCAGTGATTCCTAGGAGAAATCCACCTAAAAATGGTGCCGGGTGAACCAAAATGGCTGCCTCTGCATGCAGAGCACATGTGGCTACAAGAAAATGGCGGCCCCGTGCGGCATGCGGAGCTACTGGCGACCCTCAGGGGGGCGCCCCCAGCCTACTGAACGGATTCATTGGTAGGTGGGCCCTGGAGTGACAGGTAGAAACCCCCACACATTAGTTCGTCAGTCACTGGCGGCGCACCCCCCCGTGGCCTGAAGCTCAGACTCAGCCACCGTGTAGTAGTTATTAATGTCCCAACATCCCCAGTAGTGAATGGGGGGGGGGGCAGGTAGGCAGGGGTGCATGACTGGACAGAGGGGAACCCGGGATTGTGAGGGTCCAACCGCCCCAGGGAGGGGCCCGCGTCCACCCCAAAATCCGCCAAGGTAAGAGGGAGGAACATTTACTCACCATACCGGAACAGGCGGCGCCATCTCCTGACTAAAAACCCTCTCTGTCGAATTGGGGGGGGGGGCTGTCGGCCAAATAGGAACGTTGCGACTCGAGCTTAGAACCAGTCATATGCGACCTGGCGAGACGTTTAACTCGCAGGTCCAGTCCCCGTCCAGAGGGACTATGTTGCGGCCAACCCAGCACGGAGCCAAGGTCTGCGCGCACTCGTTGGCCGGCTGGGGTGATCATTGGATCTATACATCCAGCCCGTCGCCCAGATCCAGCATATTTGCTTGTAGATCTCACAGGAAAAAAAATCAGGAGAAAAGGCTAACTAAAAAAAAAAAAAACCTATGTAGAAAAAAAGCTTTGCCAGGACCAGAGATGCCTGCAAGGAACTAGGTCCTTACTCCTGACTAGGCAGAAAAAAAAAAAGACATCCAGTAGCAGGGAGAGAGATGGTATACCCTCTGGGACTGCCCATAAGCATTGCCAGAACGTTTTTCTGCCTAGTGTCCTACTGCTGTAGGTGGCAGCATAACCCTACTAATATTACGATAAGAAGACTGTGTCCGTCAATGAATAGAGAAGACTATTTGCTTAAAATTTAACTAAAAAAAAAAAAAAAAACTTGCCAAAAACCCAGAGAAGGCAACTCTCTATTGCAGAAGATACTAGCATGTATCTTCTGCAATAGACACTTGCATGCCTGCTCACAGTTTTCTACTGAATGTACATGGAGGTGTGCATGCGTAGCTCAGCATGAAGTCCTGGCACACACGGACTATGCCAGAATGACTGACTCCCGCGCACATGCATGGGATAACATCATCCGCCACTGCCATTCAAGAGGCAGAAAACCTAGCACCCGGAAAGAAGATAACAGCAGCAAGTGAGGGATGTAACTGCCGCACAGCTGAAAAGTGGAAGGGTGTATATTTGGAAATGTAGTTCCTCTTCAATTTCTCACAACCCTGTTAAACAGAAAGGTACCCTCTTGATTTTTAGACCAAACTCTTGATATAAGGTACTGGATTAGATGTTACATTATGGCAACAAATCTTCACAGATCATCTGAGCCTGCAAATTGTTTACACATACAATAATTGGCACAAAACATGGAAAATGTATATCTAGTATATAAGATTGACCGCGCTCATAAATAACCAATAATCGTGAAAAACAGTTTAACGATAAAGAAGAAAATCTACTTACAATAAAGGAACTTGCTCTATAGCCTTTTAAAAGCAGAGGACGCCGTTCCGTGCTCCACCTGTGTCCCAAACAGCGGAAGTGATGTGTTGCGTATCCGTATCCCTACGCGTATCGTCAGCCAACGTCTGACGTCATCAGTGGTCCTTTATTGTAAGTGTATTTTCGTCTTTATCATTAAACCGTTTTGATATACTGGGCAATGAGAGGCCTATCAGTTTCATATACACATTCCCACTCTGAGAAATAGTACCTCATCTGACAGACCCGGGACCTATATGGATTATATCACCATGCTGTTTTGGACTGCCTGTAATGGGGGTCAAATGTATCTGGTGAGTGGCTCTGAACTCTCCGGTGATTTTCTGGAGTGGAGTGTCTTATAGAAGATGGTCTACCATTTTACTGTCTGGGAATAAGGAGATATCTTAGTGGGACTTTACAAGCACTGTTTTTCACAATTGGTGATTTAAGAGCGCGGTCAATCTGATATACACATTTTCCATGTTTTGGCAAGGCATTTGATTTATGACGGGCTGCTTGTATATTAAGGTATTTTTAATTAATTCACAGTATTATATCAGTCCCTGTTAGCTCACACTTCACAGATTTTATTCATCACATTTAACAGGCTGGCGGCATAGGACATTTCTTACCTGTCTAAGCCAGTTCCTATAGAGGGTTGAACAGATGTTTCGGCTACGTTAAAATCTGTGCATCCAACAACAGATAGCACGACTTTGCGCATATTTCCATAGAAAAGCTGGATGTCATTTGGCCTTTGAGGCAAATCATAAACTGGTAATAAAAAACAAACCTTGTGTTAAGGCAAAATCAAGAATACATGCTGCTAGTGATGAGAATAAAAAAAAAAAAAAAGCAGAGATTTGTTAGCATGAACATATTTTTGAGTTTCTTAACGTAAAAACGTTTTAATGTGGCTTTCACAATTTAACATGCATTTCATACCCTGGGTTATTGTATTAGCGATATGTAAATTTGACAATAGAAACAGCTCTGTATATTACTGCAATCAGCTTACTAAAAGTTGAGGGCAAGTCTTCACAAAGTCTCCTAAACTAAAGCACCACTAAGATCATTATTAGTGCTATTCAGAATCTCATGATTTATTTACAAAACACCTTTATTTTCATTTCATTTACTTTAAGTCCTTATGCACACAGGGCATTTTTACAGCCGCTTCTATGAGCATCAGGCTTTTTTTTTTTTCAGCCTAAAAATGCCCCACTATGTTATTCTATGGCCTCATACCCACACACGGGCGTTTTAAAGCTGTAAGCTGCAAAAAAAAAAAAAAAAAAAAACAGGGCCAGCGCGTTCTGAAGACCGCCGTAACAGCTATAAAAATATCTGAAGCTGTTAAACACGGCTTAACGCCACATACGGCGTTAAGTGTTTTTTTTTACATGACATTCCCCCCAAAGTTCCATACCAGGCCCTTTGAGTCTGGTATAAATCTTGTAAGGGAGCCCCATTGCAAAATGAAAAACAAAAAACAGGTGGGTTTCTCCCCTCCCCCAAGACCAGAACATTCAGTCTGGTATGGATTTTAAGGGGAACCCCCCCCAAAAAAAAAAAAAAAACGCCGTGGGGTTCCCATCCAAAAGCCATGCCAAACCCTTATCCGAGCATGCAGCCCGGCAGGTCAGGAGAGGGGAGGAGCTAGCACACCCAGACCATACGCCTTCAACATGGGGGTACTTTGGGGCAGGGGGGTGCTTTGGGGCAGGGGGGGCTCTGAACCCTCCACCCCAAAGCACCTTGTCCCCATGTTGATGGGGGCAAGGGCCTCTTCCCAACAACCCTGAGCGGTGGTTCTGGGGCTCTGCGGGCAGGGGGCTTACCAGAATCTGGAAGCGTCCTTTAACAAGGGGACCCCCAAATTGACCCCAAACAAAGGCAGTGTAGTGTAAATAATGACAAGAGATGGTTTTGAGAAGTCCTTTATTAAAAAATCTTCCTCCAGTCTTCTGTACCTTAGGGTCTTCTCTGCCACCATCTCCCTCCTCCTCCTCTGATTATACCAGATATGCTCTTTGCAGCTTCTTATATAGTCATGGAGGGCGGCCACCCCGTGATGTCACCCGGAGACCCCTTGTGTCATTACACGGAGCTGGCATAATCATGGGAGACAGCATTGAAGGAGAACCGGGTCAGCAGCGGCGAAGATCGGAGGGAGAAGCCCCCTGCCCGCAGACCCCCACAACCACCACCCAGGGTTGTTGGGAAGAGGCCCTTATCCCCATTGACATGGGGACAAAGTGCTTTGGGGTGGGGTACAGAGACCCCCCCGCCCCAAAGCACTTAACCCGCCATGTTGAGGGTGTGTGGTATGGTCCAGGAGGGGGGGGGGCGCTCGCTCGTCCCCTCCCCTGACCTGCATACTCTGATAAGGGTCTGGTATGGATTTTGGGGGGATTTTTTCATTTCGCTGTGGGGTTCCTTTTCAAGCACCATTACCAGACATAAAGGGCCTGGTATGAAATTTGGAGGTACCCCACGCCAGTTTTTTTCCCATTTTCCTGTTCAAGATCCCTCAGAGCACAAGTTGCACCACAAGTCGGATCATCATGATCCAACTTGGATGCAAATTCCATTTAAATCAATGGGCTGAAAGTTGCATCAAAGACAGCTCTCATAGGCAACCATTGATTTTGAGTAGAGGCAAAGAAACGCTACTAAAAGCTAAACGTGCATTAACACCAATGGAAAAAAAGCTACTAAAAAGCACATTTTTACAGCTGCTTTTTCCTAGTGTTGGTAGTGGCTTTGCAGTTCGTTTTTTCTAACGCCTTGTGTACATGAGGCCTAAAATCAAGGTCAGTGACTTTCTTCTTCCTGTCAAATCAGTGGGCAGGAGCTTAGGTTGGGAGGAGGGGTGGAGAAGTTAGCAAATAGTGAGCTGGCTGATGCCTTTATTTACAATAGATAAGGGGACATAATGTTGTCATTGCATTGCTGAATGGTAAGAAAAAATAAATCCAAAACTGATAATGCTGCAAATTTAGAAGCCGTAAGGCTGGGTTCACACAGGTTTAAAATAGACGGAACCTATTTTCGGCCTGTGTGTACAGCTTTTGACTAGAGTTGAGCGGACACCTGGATGTCCGTGTTCGGCGGGTTCGGCCGAACTTGAAAAAAAAGTCCGGGTCCGTGTCCCGGACTTTTTCCGAACTTTACCCGGACACCGAACCCCATTGAAGTCAATGGGGACCCGAACTTTCAGGCATTAAAATGGCACTAAAACACCAATGGAAAGGGCTAGAGTGCTGCAAATGGCAGCAAAACGTAGGTAAGAGCATGGCAAGTGCTCTGCAAACAAATGTGGATAGGGAAATAACTTAAAACAACCAAAAATAAAACAATGTTCTTCATCTGTGAAGAACAAGGCCCATATGGAGGAGGAGGGAGGTTGAGGTGGTGGTGGATGTGGCGGTGTCATAGGCGTGCGCACAGGGTGTGCCGGGTGTGCCTGGGCACACCCTAATCACCTAGGGCACATTAGCATTATCGCTCTGTTTGCCAGTGAGGAGATGGGAAAAATCTCCCTCGGACCTGCTCTGCCATAAGAGAAGTGCCACATACTTCTATTTCACTTTGCCAGCAGGGAGAGTAATGTACCGGGGCCATATACATGTAGGCAAACACATGCATGTGTATTTAAACTTTGGGGTGCACACCCTAATGCAATAGGCTGCGCACACCTATGGGCGGTGTAGGTGGAAGCGGCGGTGGAGGACGACGAGGTTGCCAACACTGCTTTTTTTCAGTCATTTTAAATGAGGGTACACCCCAAAAGAGTGAGAAAGAGCAAAAATAGAACAATGGCTGGGTAAGGTCGGTATCCATCTCTATTCTGCACAAGGTACGGAAAAAATGGATTTTTGTAAGATCTTACCATAAAATCCTTTTCTCTTAAGCTCATTGACAGACGTAGTCTTCTTGATTCTCAAGAGCTGGGTTATGTTGTCTCCGCAGGAGTAGGACTAGGCAGAAAGACAAAACGTTCTGGCCCCACCTTAGGGGCAGTCCCTGAGGGTATATCCTCCCTCTCTCTGCTACAGGGAATCAGTTCTGTTCTAAAGCAGTAACAGAGAATTTAACCCAACCCAACTCAATGATAGAGGGGCGGGTACTACGTCTGTCAATGAGCTTAAGAGAAAAGGATTTTACGGTAAGATCTTACAAAAATCCATTTTTCTCTATCGCTCATTGACAGACGTAGTCTTCTTGATTCTCAAGAGCTGGGACATCCAGAAGCAGTGCCACAAAATGAGGGGTGGGATTGACAGAATCAAAATCCAATCTAGAAGGCCCAACCGGAGCCAACCAGAAGTATCAAAGGACTCATCGAGTAAACAGATGAGACCTACCCCACAAATCCTCGAGGTAGACCAACAGTCTCCTCAAACAGTGGCCTGCAGGAACCTTGCAGCCAGAAGAGGCATCTGACGATGCCATCACATAAACCTTATACAATATTGTAAAGGTATGAACCGACTACTAAACAGTCGCCTTGAAAACCTGAACCACTGACGCCTGATGGCGGAAGGTCCAGGAAACTCTAAGCGCCCGAGTAGAATGCGCCTTAACAGGGAACGGGGGATCCCGACCCTTAGATAAAATAAGCCTATACCACCGTCTGTCTGATCCATCTAAAGATGGTCGCAGCAGAACAGGCAACCCCTTCTTAGGGCCATCCGTGATCACAAACAGTGAATCCGTCTTACAAATTGAATCCGTAGTATTCAAGTATATCCTGATCGCCCGAACTACATCCAAGGAATGCCATGCAAATTCTCGAGGATGATTGGGCTAAGGACATAGGAAGGACAATACACTGTCCTTATTCAATGAAACTTTGAAACCACCTTAGAAGGAAGGATGGATTCGGATGAAGAACAACCTTATCCCTATGAACCACCAGATCTGGGGAACAACAGGATAATGCAGCCAGTTCTGACACCCTGCGTGCAGAAGTGATAGCCACCAAGAAGACCACCTTCTGGGATAAAGTAAGCAAGGGAATCTCCCTGATATTTTCAAAGGGAGGCGTCTGAAGAACCGACAGCACCAAATTAAGATCCCAGGATGGTAACGGCGCGTGCACTGGCAGAGCCAGGTGTCGCACCCCCTGGATGAAATTCCGCACCAAGGAATGAGTAGACAAAGCTTCTGAAAGAAGATAGCAAATGCTGAAACCAGACCCTTGATAACACTCAAAGCCAGCTTCTGCTCAACTCCCTGTTGCAGAAAGCCAATATTCGGACTACCGAATAAAGATGTAGATGGAACCCAAGGGATTCACACCACACAATATAAGACTTCCATGTACGATGATAATCTTTCTGGAAGTCGCTTTCCTTGTTTTAACTAGAGTAGGAATAACTGAAGCTGACAATCCCTTGTCCTTCAGCACCTGGGTCTCAATAACCAGGCCGTTTAAAACCAGCGATCGTAAAGCAGGATGGAAGATCGGTCCCTGAGACAGTAGATCCTCCCTGAGAGGAAGTCTCCACGGGACGTCCGCCACCAGTCTGACCACGTCGGCGTAACAAGCTCGACGAGGCCAGTCCGGAGCTGCCAGGATCACTGGAATTCCTTCCTCCTCTATCCTGCGAAGAAGTCTTGGCAGTAACCCAAGAGGAGGGAAGGCATACATTAGCTGGTATTGCCCCCACGGGGCGATCATTGCGTCTGCGGTTTCTGCTAGAGGATCGCGGGAGCGAGCCACGAATCTCTGAACTTTCCTGTTGAATCGAGATGCCAACAGATCCATATCCGGGGTGCCCCATCGTAGGCACAACTGGTGGAAAACGTCTGGATGGAGGGACCATTCCCCCTGATCCAGAGTCTGACGGCTGAGATAATCTGCCTGCCAATTCTCCACCCCCGGAATGAACACCGCAGAGATTGCTGGAACAAATCGTTCCGCCCAGCGAAGAATGCAAGCCACTTCTTTGGCCGCTCGGACACTCTTGGTGCCCCCCTGGTGATTGACATAAGCCACGGCCGTGGCGTTGTCCGACTGGATCCGAACCGGGCTGCCCTGGAGCTGCTCGGTCCAGTGAATCAGACAAAGTCTGATCGCTCTCAGTTCCAATACATTAATCGGTAACCTGGATTCTTCCGGGGACCAAAGTCCCTGGACAGATAACTGACCGAGAATTCCTCCCCATCCGGATAGACTGGCATCCGTGGTCACTGTCGTCCAATATATTGGCAGAAATGACTTTCCCTGGCTGAGCATCGGAGACCGAAGCCACCAGACCAGAGACTCTCTGGTCTGTTTGCTCAATCGGATCTGATTGTCCAGGGATTCCGGATTCCGATTCCATCTGAGAAGAATCTCTTGCTGAAGAATTCGGGTATGGGACTGGGCAAATGGGACTGCTTCGAAGGAAGCCACCATCAACCCCAGAACCCTCATGCAAGTCCGAAGGGAAGACCAGCTGTTGGATAGTAACAACTGGACTGCTGATTGAATCTTTCGGAGTTTCCCTACCGGAAGAAAAAACTCTTGTCCTGACTGTGTCTAAAATTAGACCCAGATATTCGAGCCTCTGGGTGGGAACCAGAAATGACTTTTGCTGGTTCACCAGCCACCCGAATTCCTGTAAAGAAATCATAGTAATTTCTATGTTTTGTAGCAATGTCTGAGGAGACTCTGCATGAAGCAGAAGATCGTCTAGGTAACCAAGGATCGATATGCCTCTTTGGCGCAGAAGTGCCAACATTGGGGCCAACACCTTCGTGAAGACCCGCGGAGCCGTGGCGAGACCGAAAGCTAACGCCACAAACTGATAGTGGTTCTCTTCTACGGAAAAGCGTAGAAACCGCTGATGTCCTGCGAAAATGGGAATGTGAAGATATGCGTCCTTGATGTCTATGGACGCTAGGACATCCCCTGGATGCAGAAAGGCTGCTACTGTGCGAATGGACTCCATTCTGAATCTTCTTATGTTGACAAAAGAATTGAGTGCCCTTAAGTCCAGAATTGGACGCACT
Organism: Pelophylax lessonae; assembly: GCF_965119305.1. Classification (NCBI taxonomy): domain Eukaryota; kingdom Metazoa; phylum Chordata; class Amphibia; order Anura; family Ranidae; genus Pelophylax; species Pelophylax lessonae. Next base: position 380,201,579 of record NC_138772.1, read on the forward strand.
TTGCCCTCTTTCCTGGGTATTGTAAATAGGTTTGAATAAAACCCTTGAAACCGTTCTGTCCAAGGAACGTGGACTACCACTCCTTGTTGTAGTAAATCTGTGACTGCTCTCCGCAGATCGTCTAAACGATCCGGGGATAGTCGGCTATTGGAAGGGAAGAATCGCGCCGGTGGAAGAGATCGAAACTCGATCTTGTACCCTGACCTTATGACTTCGCAAACCCATCTGTCCGGGATTCTGGAAAGCCATGGATCCGGGAACCGGCGAAGACGTCCCCCCACCCCAGTTATGGGTGGGGGCGCACCTTCAGGCTTTGGACGGTTTATCTTCAGGTCTAGAGGGGGCGGGCTTTTGCTTGCCCGACCAACGACCCCTGACGCCTCCTGCAGGAGCTTTGGAGGACTTAATTTTTTCACCCGCGGGACGAAAAAAACCTCTTGTGAGCAGAAAAAGAAGGCCCTCGTCTTTGACGAGTTCCTTTACCTTTAAAATTTTGCGGTAAAAAGGTGCTCTTTCCACCCGTGAGATCCTAATGATCTCATCTAAGTTGGCTCCAAATAGACGCTCTCCTAAAAAGGGGATATTAGCCAATGCTTTTTTGGAACCTTGGTCGGCTAACCAACCTTTTAGCCACAGTGTACGCCTGAGAACCACCGCTGAGACAGATGCTCGCGCCAATAATGAAGTGGCGTCTAACGCCGCATCACACACAAACTGTAACCCCTGTATCATTTGTTCCAACTAATCTGATACCGCCTGAGGGACCTCTTCTAGGTCCCGGCGTAACCACTTGGTCCATACAGTTACAGCCTGCGAAACCAGACCAATAGCAATTATTGGTCTGAAAGCTGATCCAATCAAGGTAAACATGGTGCGAGACATAGCTTCTATCTTGCGATCCACTGGATCTTTAAAAGACGGAGCGTCTTCTAGAGGAATAACCGTGGCTTTATTCAATCTAGCAATTGGTGAATCCTCAAACGGATAACGCCTGTTAATGCGTTTAGAAATAGTAGAAATGCGTTTTGGCAGACTCCATTCTTCTTTGATTGGATTGCCAAAACATTTGGGCAATGGAAAAACCTTCGCCACTTTGATGCGTTTTTTAGTCCCAAAAGGGATTTCAGTTTCAGCTATTTCTGACGGAATACCCTGTAATCTTAAGGTTTCTTGAACAGATACAATGAGTGCGTTTACCAACGCTTCCTCTCGGGCTATGGCTGATGCCGAAACATCCTCCTCACTGTCTGAAGAGACAGTACCCGAGACACCAATCCCAGATGAAGTACCTGCAACTGCAGAAATAGGCTCAGAGTCTGAATCCGAGGTTTCAGATAATAAGGGGTTAGGCGGGGTCGCTTACTTGCGCCCTGTCCCTGACAAGCCACTTCCACCCGGGACACAAAAGTTTCCATAATAGCGGACAATGATTCAATCGTCAGTGGGGTGCTGGAGGATCCCGCAGACCCCTCGAGGGGATCCGGAGGAGATACATGAGTGGCAGGATCCATGTTAATACAGGACACCTTTGCCAGAAAACACAAAAAAACTTTTTTTTTTTTCAAATAAAAAATACCTCTTTTTTTTTTTTTTTTATGTGTCTCCCCCTAGCGCAATAGCGCCCCTCAGAGTACCTGCTTCTCGATCCCACAGAGAGAGAGAGGGACCCCCAAGGCTCACCAACCGATGCAGTGAAGTTTCCAACCAACTGCAGTCAGCGTCTGTCTTTTACAGACTGGAAGGAGCTGTTGCTTTTTCCCGGGTAGAAGGACGTGGCTCCGCCCCCTGTGTACGCCTTCCGGCGTTCCCAGCTCTCCACGAGGTAGCTGGGCTCATGAAACATGGCCGCCCCCATACAGGAGACATTAGACTCCAAAAACATGGCGGCCGGCGTGACCTGAGGACATGCATGCACCTGGTCTACGGCAAAATGGCGGCGGACCGCCGAAATAGTTTTTCCCAGCACATCCACCTGCATCTCTGCTGAGTGGCGATTGATTGATCTACAGGAGATACACTACAAATAAGGTAGGATTATACCTCCTATGTCTGCTGTAATGCTACAGTCTGCTGGGTAGAGTGTTAGCTCTCAAACCAAGTCCACTTCCCACAAACACATGCTGTATTTACAAGGGGGACTTTTTAGTATCAGATATATACTGACCATGTATGGAGGGGCCCATAATTCATACTGCCTCATAACGAGGAAAGAAAAAAGGGAACGTTTACTCACCATACCAAACCGACAGGCACCCTCTCTTCACAATACCCTCTCCACCGGGGTGGGGGGTTGTGGACCACTCCGGACGCCTCGACTCTCAGGTTCCTGGCGTCCAAGCGAGACTTTTAACTCGCAAGGTCAGTCCCTCCAATGGGACTCCGTCGTGGCCGACCCAGCGCGGAGCTCTGGTCTGCACGCGCTCGTAGGCAGAAACCACTGGATCTCAACATCCAGCCCGTCGCCCGGCCCCGCATACTTACTTGAATGTGTCGCGGCCGACCAAGCGCAATGCAATGGTCTGCGCGCGCTCGTAGGCCGGCTGGGGTGACCACTAGTGTCGCCCAGTCCGGCGTTTTTGCTTGAAGATCTCACAGGAAAAACACTGGAGAAAAAACTACCTAAAAAAATATTTCTTCTAAAGAAAAAATCTTGCCAGGACCAAAAAGATCCCAGCAAGGAACTTAGGTCCTTACTCCTGACTAGACAGAAAAAAACTGATTCCCTGTAGCAGAGAGAGGGAGGATATACCCTCAGGGACTGCCCCTAAGGTGGAGCCAGAACGTTTTGTCTTTCTGCCTAGTCCTACTCCTGCGGAGACAACATAACCCAGTTCTTGAGAATCAAGAAGACTACGTCTGTCAATGAGCGATAGAGAAAGTCCTGTGGGACCCATGCCTGGTTCATTTTAATGAACGTGAGCTTGTCCACATTGTCTCTGGACAGGCGGCTGCGCTTGTCTGTGATAACGCCCCCAGCCGTGCTAAATACACGTTCAGATAATACACTGGCTGCAGGGCACGCCAGCACCTCCAAGGTGTAAAGGGCAAGCTCAGGCCATGTGCCCAATTTGGAGACCCAGAAAATGAAGGGGGCAGACCCGTCATCCACTACATGTAGGCGTGTGCACACATACTGCTCCACCATGTTGCTGAAATGCTGCCTCCTGCTAAGACGTTCCATATGAGCTGCTGGTGCTGCTGTTTGTTGTGGCGTGCTGACAAAGCTTTTCCACATTTCGGCCATGCTAACCCTGCCTTCTGAGGTGCTGGCGGTGCCCTGGTTGCGTTGGCGACCTCTTCCTCCTCCTCTGCCTTGGCCTTGTGCTTCCACTGTGGCCCCGCTGTCAGGTGGGAATGCCAGCAGCATCGCGTCTACCAGCGTGCGCTTGTACTCGCGCATCTTGCGATCGCGCTCCAGTGAGGGAATTAAGGACGGTACGTTGTCCTTGTAACGGGGATCCAGCAGCGTGGCCACCCAGTAATCAGCACAAGTTAGAATGTGGGCAACTCGGCGGTCGTTGTGGAGACACTGCAGCATGTAATCGCTCATGTGTGCCAGGCTGCCCAGAGGCAACGAAAGGCTGTCCTCTGTGGGAGGTGTATCGTATGTGTCCTCTGTATCCCCCCAGCCACGCACCAGTGATGGCCATGAGCTGGCCTGGGTGCCACCCTGCTGTGAACATGGTTCCATCTCCTCCTCCAGAATTGTGCCCCTGCTGGACAATTGTGTCCCTGGCGTTTGTGGGTGCAGGAACCCACCCTCGGAGCCACTTGCGAATGACTGCCCTGAAAGCCTTGGAAATGTTACCTCTTCATCCTCCTCCTCCTCCTGTGCCACATCCTCTTCCATCATCGCCCGAATCGTTTTTTGAAGGAGGCATAGAAGTGGGATAGTTAAGCTGACAACGGCGTCATCGCCACTGGCCATGTTGGTGGAGTACTCAAAACAGCGCAACAAGGCACACAGGTCTCGCATGGAGGCCCAGTTATTGGTGGTGAAGTGGTGCTGTTCCGCAGAGCGACTCACGTGTGCGTGCTGCAGCTGAAACTTCACTATGGCCTGCTGCTGCTCGCACAGTCTTTCCAGCATGTGCAAGGTGGAGTTCCACCTTGTGGGCACGTCACATATGAGGCGGTGAGCGGGAAGGCCGAAGTTACGCTGCAGCGCTGACAGGCGAGCAGCAGCAGGGTGAGAACGCCGAAAGTGCGCACAGACGGCCCGCACTTTCTGCAGCAGCTCTGACATATCGGGGTAATTTTTAAGGAACCTCTGCACCACCAAATTCAGCACATGCGCCAGGCAAGGGATGTGCGTCAAACCGGCTAGGCCCAGAGCTGCTATGAGTTTTCGCCCGTTCTCGCACACCACCAGGCCAGGCTTGAGGCTCGCTGGCAGCAACCACTCATTTGTCTGCTGTTCCATGCTCCTCCACAACTCCTGCGCGATGTGTGGTTTTTCCCCCAAACAGGCAAGTTTTAAAACTGCCTGCTGTCGTTTACCCCTGGCCATGCTGAAGTTGGTGGTGAAGGTGTTACGCTGACCGGATGAGGCGGCGGTAGAGGATGAGGAAGCGGAGTAGGAGGAGTTAGGAACAGGAGGTAAACTGAAGCGCCCTGCAATCCTCGGTGGTGGAAGGACATGCGCCAAATTGCTATCCGCCTCAGGCCCATCCGCCACTGCATTTACCCAGTGTGCCATTAGGGAGATATAACGCCCCTGACCATGCTTACTGGTTAGGTGGACCTTGGCACAGATGGCGTTGCGCAGTGCACACCTGATTTTTTCCCCCACTTGGTTGTGCAGGGAAGGGATGGCTTGCCTGGAAAAGTAGTGGCGGCTGGGCATGACGTACTGTGGGACAGCTACCGACATAAGGCTTTTAAAACTCTGCGTCTCCACCAGACGGAATGACAGCATTTCAAAGGCCAAGAATTTTGAAATGCTGGCATTCAGGGCCAGGGATCGTGGGTGGGTAGGGGGGTACTTCCTCTTCCTCTGATGTGTTTGGGAGATGGAAAGCTGAACGCTTCCACGGGACATTGTGGAGATGGTTGGTGACCCAGGTGGTGGTGTTGCTGACAGATCGTCTGTTTGCGGGGTGGCAGGTGCCGGTATCACTACAGATGTGGATGGAGAGGCCGAGACTGCAGCAGAAGAGGAAGCAGGAGGAGCCAGAGACCTTTCTTGGTTTTGAAGGTGTCTACTCCACTGCAGCTCGGGCTTTGCACTTAAGATGCCTGATCATGCAGGTTGTGCTCAGGTTGAGAAGGTCTATGCCTCGCTTCAGGCTCTGATTGCACAGGGTGCAAACCACTCGTGTCCTGTCATCAGCACATTTTCTGAAGAACTTCCACGCTAGAGAACTCCTTTGAGCTCGCTTTGGTGCGCTCGTTCCCTTGCTGCGTTGGGCAGTAGCAGGCGTAGTGTCTAGGGTACGGCCACTCCGCTTCTGCACCCTGCTCCCTCTTCTGCTGTGCTGGTGGCTCTGTGCGACCACCGCCTCTTCCTCCAAACTACTCAGGTCACCTGCATGACCTTCATTTCATGTGGGGTCGAGGACCTCATCGTCCTCCACATCATCTTCCACCCAGTCTTCACCCCTGCCCTCCTTGTCGGTCTCCACAATTCTGAATGCCGCAGCAGTTGGCACCTGCGTTTCGTCATCATCGGAGACGTGCTGCGATGGTCCTTCCATGTACTCATCTTGAGAAATAAGTAGTTGGGCATCGATGCACTCAATCTCTTCCACTTCTGGGGCAGGGCTAGGTGGATGGCCCTGGGAAACCCTGCTGACAGCGTCATCAAAAAGAAGAAGAGACTGCTGCATGACTTGGGGCTCAGACTGCTTGCCTGATTTGCAAGGGGGTGAGGTGAAAGACGGTTGGACATTGGCTGCAGGTGCCAACTCTGACCTTTCTGCAGTAGACTGGGTGGCAGACAATGTGAAGGAACTGGAGGCACTGTCAGCAACCCAATCTACTATCACCTGTACTTATTCTGGCCTCATCACTTCTAGAGGCGCATGATGCCCTACCAAATACTGCTGCAGGTTCTGTCGCCTACTCACACTTGAGGAAGGTGTTTCACTTGTGCGTGTAGCTGACCACGTCCTCTCCTTGCAACGGGAGCTCTACCAGCAGCACCACGACTCAGGCCACGGCCCCTATTTGACGGTCTCCTCATATTTCTGTAATTTATGATCTTGCCCTAGAAAGGTGTTTATTGAATAGCGGAACAAAACAACAACAGTATCGCACGGGTGTATCTCACAGTCAAATATGCGAACTATGCCGCAATTTAATTTTTTTTACCCCAAAAGGGTGTATATTGAATAGCGGAATAGAAAAAAGGATAAAAAACGGTGTATCTCACACGTACAAACACAGACTAGGCCCCGATTAAAATTTTTTGTACCCTAAAGGGAGGATGAGGAGTAGGAGTTCGGAACAGGAGGCAAACTGAAGCGCCCTGCAATCCTTGGCGGTGGAAGGAGATGCGCCAAACAAATTTAAAAGGTGTATCTCACACGTACCGATACAGACTATGCCGTAATTAAATTTTTTACACTCCAAAAGGGTGTATATTGAATAGCGGAATAGGAAAAATTTTATAATACGGTGTATCTCACACGTACAAACACAGACTAGGCCCCGATTACAATTTTTTGTACCCTAAAGGCAGGATGAGGATTAGGAGTAGAAGGAGGTCCGAACAGGAGGCACACTGAAGCACCCTCAAATCCTCGGCAGTATGAGATGCGCCCCAAAAATTGGAAAGGTGTATCTCACACGTACCGACACAGACTATCCCGCAATTTAATTGTTTTTACCCAAAGGTGTAGATTGAATAGCGGAATAGAAAATATGATATCAAAAGGTGTATGTATCTCACACGTAGAGACCCAGACTAGGCCCAAATTACTATTTTTTGTACCCCCAAAGGCAGGATGAGGAGTAGGAGGAGTTCGGAACAGGCAGGAAGCACACTGAAGCACCCTCAAATCCTCGGCAGTATGAGATGCGCCCCAAAAATTGTAAAGGTGTATCTCACACGTACCGACACAGACTATCCCGCAATTTAATTGTTTTTACCCAAAGGTGTAGATTGAATAGCGGAATAGAAAATATGATATAAAATTGGTGATTTATCAATAGCACATGTGAACAGCAGTGTCTTAAATCAGTCAGCTCTGCTGCAGGCTATGGAGGGAAAAAAAAAAGAAAATTCCCCTTTTAAGTTTGTAATTTTTAACTAGATTAGTACAGACTATGCCACGATTTAATTTTCTTAACCCAAGGGTGTATATTGAATAGTGGAATAGAAAAAAGTGTATAACTTTTGAAATCACTCAATAATAGCACATGTAAACACAGCAGTGTATTATCACAGTAAGCACAGCAGCACTGAAGGAAAAACGCTGCACACAACTAACTGATAAAAAATACTTTTTTCTCCCTCCTCCTCAGCGGGCAAAAAGATTGTGTTCACACCACCCCACACACAGCAAAATCAATGTGGACCACTGACCCCTGCCTATCTCCAGATTCTCCCTAAAAGGATCGATAAGATCGGTCACTGCCGGCACTGCAAACCCCCCCCCACACAGCAAAATCGATTGTAGAACACTGACCTTGCCTATCTCCAGCCTCTCCCCTAAAAGGATCGATAAGATCGGTCACTGCAAACCCCCCCCCCCCCCACACAGCAAAATCGATTGTAGAACACTGACCCTAAATATCTCCAGCCTCTCCCTAAAATGCCCCAATATCTCGCCCTGCCTGCAGCACTCCGACCTGTCCCTCAATTCTTTTCGGACACAATATGATTTTTGCCTGTCTGTCCCTAATCAGCAGCCAGCACGTATGATGTGTGCTCTCTCCCTAATCTACAGCAGAATGACGCAGCGGCGCTCCGTCTCGAACTTATAAAGACTTGGTCACATGCTTCAGATGGCCAATCACAGCTACTAATACATTTGTAGGCATGGCTGGGATGGCTTAAGGCACACCAGTTAAACGCTTGTTGATTGGCTGTTGAAAGCCCGCCATTAAAAGCGCGCCAATACATACAAACCCGGAAATAAAATGACCGAACACGGATTTTTACCCGAACATACAGTAAAGTTTTCGGGTCAGTGTTCGGGTAACAAAAATCCAATTATTCGGTACGAACACGAATAATACAGTCCGTGTTCGCTCAACACTACTTTTGACTTATGTCAACTGGGCATGCTGGAAAAACCAGTATCCGATCAGCACCAATGCTGGTGAGTGCTGGTCAGTGTGTTCTGTCAGTATACAATAGCTCAGTGGGTGAGCTTGTCGCACTAACATCACATGTGTTAGTATGGCGATCTGCAAGTTTTTAACCCGCTGGGTTAAATGAGAGGATAAAAAAAAAAAAAAAAAAAAAAAAAAAAACTTCTATAGTGTGTACCCTGCTTAACATGGCATGGCTTGCCCAATGCAGAAAATGAAGCCACCTCATCAGCACTGGTAAGAACAATAGATACAAACTATTAGAAATTAGGGACTCCAAATAGGTTGCGTTAAGTATGAGAAAGAAAGATTAACCCTTTCACTGTACAGACCTACAGCACTGCTTGCAGCTTGGCCAGGACCTCATTTCTCCTGCTATAAGCTCATGGTCACTTCAAATGAAAATAAACTTATAACAAAATTGTTTAGCAGTAGTTTAGCAGGAAATTTATGTTGCGTTTATGTGCACTACACTATTAATGATTTTAGTGTATTTTTACAGAAAATATTGTTTTAATAAACATTTGCGCAAATATTGTGGTGCCTTAAATATCAGTGGCATCTTTTTTATTGTACTGGCCCATGTGCTTTCAGAAAATAACGGAATTTTTGTAAAATCTTACCTGTAAAATTCCTTTCTCTGAGTCCTCCGACAGTCGCCGCCTCTTCATATTCGTCACATATGGGGTATTAGACTTTGCTCCGAAGGAGTAGCTAGGCAACAGAATATGTTAACATTAAAGCTTTTAACATATCCCACCCTCAAGGGGTGGTCCCCTCAGTCAATACCCTCCTACTTCCTGCAACCATATCTCAGTTTCAGTGGAATAGCAGTAGAGTATACAACCAAACCCCAAAAGAGGGGCGGGGGCGGCGACTGTCGGAGGACTCAGAGAAAGGAATTTTACAGGTAAGATTTTACAAAAATTCCGTTTTCTCTTACGTCCTCCGACAGTCGCCGCCTCTTCATATTTGTCACATATGGGGACGTCCCAAAGCAGTGCAAACATGAGGGGTGGGAAACGCATCCGCGCTGAAAGGCAACGCAGTCTCCGCATCAAAGAAAGGAACCTTACCAAAGGAAGGAAACCAGCTGGGCTACAGGAAAAACAAGTGCTCAACAGGAGCAACAACCCAGGAAAAGACAAATAACCAGGGGATAAAAAACTTATCCCAACAGCCAGAGGTCCCCAACAAGGGACCCTAGGGAATTGCCGCACTAAGAACCTTGCGGCCAAAGGAAGCATCCGCCGATGCCTGAACATCTACTTTGTAGAATTTTGTGAAAGTGTGCATGGTCGACCAAGTCGCCGCCTTACACACCTGGGCTACAGAAGCCCCATGACGACAGGCCCAAGACGTACTCAGAGATCTAGTAGAGTGCGCCTTCACAGGCACAGGGGGAACCTTCCCCTGCAAAGCATAGGCCTGTTCAATGGTCTGCCTGATCCATTTGGCGATGGTAGAGGCCGACGCCGCCATGCCCTTCCGAGGACCCTCTGGAAGAACAAACAAGGAGTCCGTCTTTCGAAAAGACTCAGTCGATTTAGGGGAAAACCTTATCGCCCGAACAACATCCAAAGAATGTAATCTCACCTCCTTTGGATGTTTAGGCTTCGCGCACAGCGAAGGCAAGACAATATCCTCATTAAGATGGAATTCCGAAACTCGCTTCGGAAGAAAAGAAGGATTAGGTCTCAAGACCACCTTATCCAAATGAACAACCAGATACGGAGACTTGCAGGACAAAGCCGCCAGCTCCGACACTCTGCGAGCCGAAGTGATCGCAACCAAAAAGGCGACCTTTTTGGACAACATAGACAACGAGATCTCCCTGATCTGTTCAAAAGGAGCACGTTGTAACACAGATAGAACGAGATTCAAGTCCCAAGGGGGCAGAGGATCCCTCCTAGGAGGAACCAGATGCCGCACTCCCTGAACAAAAGTGCCAACCAAGGAGTTGGAAGCCACGGGACGTTGAAACAGAACGGCCAGCGCAGACACCTGACCCTTTATCGTAGCCAGCGCCAAACGCTGATCGACACCCGTTTGAAGGAAGGACAGCACTCGGGAAACCGAGTACGTGCGGGGTGAAAACCCCCTGGACTTACACCAGGCAAAATAGGCCTTCCAAGTACGGTAATAAACCTTCCCCGAGGAAGACTTCCTCGCGTTGATCAAGGTATGAACGACCTCTGGGGAGAGACCCTTCTCCTTCAGGACCTCGGTCTCAACAGCCAGGCCGTCAAAGCCAGCGACTGTAAAGCAGGATGGTATATCGGTCCTTGAGACAGGAGGTCGTCTCGAAGAGGCAGACGCCACGGGGCGTCGACCGCCAGATTCACGAGGTCTGCGTACCAGGACCGGCGAGGCCAGTCCGGTGCCACAAGAATCACCGTGCTGCGTTCCGAGTGTAACCTGCGAAGGAACCTGGACAGCAACTGAATCGGTGGAAACGCGTACATCAGCCTGTACTGATGCCACGGGGCCACTAACGCGTCCGACGCGTCTGCCCGAGGGTCGCGCGTCCTTGCCACGAACCTTCTCACCTTGTTGTTGAGACGAGACGCGAACAGGTCCACATCTGGAAGACCCCACTTCGCGCACAACATCTGGAAGACAGCCGGGTGGAGAGACCATTCCCCCTGATCCAGGGTCTGGCGACTCAGATAGTCCGCCTGCCAGTTCTCCACCCCCGGAATGTGAACCGCCGTTATCGCCGGGACATGAGTCTCGGCCCAAGACAGAATGTCGGCCACTTCTCGAGCCGCTCGGGCACTCCTGGTGCCCCCTTGGTGGTTGATGTAGGCCACCGCCGTGGCATTGTCCGTCTGCACCCGAACCGGGCAGCCCTGCAGCCGGTCCGTCCAGCGATGAAGACAGATTTATCGCACGCAATTCCAGAATGTTGATCGGAAGGGAGGACTCCCCCTCCGACCAAGTCCCCTGGGCGGACAGAACGCCCAGAACACCACCCCAGCCCGACAGGCTGGCATCCGTGGTGATTACCGTCCTCGAGATAGGACGAAACGACTTGCCCCCGGACACCATCGGGGACTGGAGCCACCACAGAAGGTCTCTTCTGGTGCGATGACTCAACGAGATTTGAAGATCCAGAGATTGAGGTCGCCCGTCCCACATGGACAGGATCTCCGCTTGGAGACCCTGCGTGTGAAACTGGGCGAAGGGAATCGCCTCGAAGGCCGAGACCATCAATCCCAGACATCTCATGCACGTCCGCAGAGACGAGTGCAAAACGTCCCTGAGGGACCTGACTTCCTCCTGAAGAGTTCTGAGTTTGTCTTCCGGCAGGAAGACCTTCGCCTGCACCGAGTCCAGAATCATTCCCAGGTAGGGAAGACGAACCGACGGACTCAGTGTCGACTTTGGAAAATTTATCATCCAACCAAACTACTGCAGAGTTTGCATCGTGACAGACAGGTCCTTCTCCAGACCCTGGCTGGTCGCAGACCGAACCAGAATGTCGTCCAGATACCCCAGGACAGAAATGCCCTGGGCCCTCAATAATGCCAGAACCGGTGCAAGCACCTTGGTGAAGACCCGCGGAGCCGAGGCGAGACCAAAAGGCAACGCCACAAACTGGTAGTGATCCTCCGCAATGGCAAATCGAAGGTACCTCTGGTGACCCTCGAAAATGGGGATGTGAAGATACGCATCCTTCAAATCGATGGAGGCCATGAATTCCCCCGGAACCAGGGCAGCCACCACCGACCGCAGGGATTCCATGCGGAACTTGCGAACCCTCACAGAGCGGTTCAGAGCCTTCAAGTCCAGAATTGGACGAACCTTGCCCTCCTTTCTGGGCACGGTGAACAGATTGGAATAAAACCCCCGAAATCTCTCCCGATGAGGCACCGGAACTACCACTCCCTGAGCCCTCAGGTCCCGCACCGCCAGGTGCAGGTCCCGTAAACGCTCTGGAGACAGTTGAAGATTTGAGGGAAAAAATCTGCTCTCCGGCCGAGAGAGAAACTCGATCTTGTAACCAGATCGAACGATCTCCTGAACCCATCTGTCCCGCACGCGGGCCAACCAGGGCTGAAGAAAACCGAGCAAGCGTCCCCCCACCCCAAAACTGGGTGAGGGCGCCCCTTCAGGCCGCACTGTTATGGGCTGCGGATCCGGATTGACCGGACTTCTGTTTTCCAGACCAGGGCTTCTTCTGAGAGCCTTGACCTTTGAACGGTTTGCCCTTGTGGTGCGACCGAAAGGCACGAAAGGACCCCTGAGGGGGCCGAAAATTAGCATGCTTCTTCCCAGAAGCCCCCTTAGCCTTGGGGAAATGGGGCAAGAGAGTGCTCTTACCTCCGGTGATCCCCTTAATCAACACATCCAAGGACTCCCCAAAAAGGCGAGACCCATCATAAGGCAGATTGGCTAAGGTCTTACGTGAAGACTGGTCCACCGACCAACATTTCAACCAAACCAGGCGGCGAGACAACACCGCCACGCTGTGCACACGTGCAGCCAACGGGACTAGGTCCAAGTTCGCATCACACAGATACATGACACCCTGGTGGATTTGATCCACCATATCCAGGGTCGCCGGCGAGGCCGAATCAGCCACTAGGACGTGCCTAAGCATCTGCGTCCAACTTGCGACCGCCTGGGCCGCCATGAGAGAGGCAAACAGAGCCTTAAGCATAGAACCCGTAACAGAATAAGTATGACGGGCAAGAGACTCCAATCTCCTATCCGTGGCATCACGGAACACAGGGGAATCCTCTGCAGGAATCGCAGTGGATTTGTTTAAAACCGCAATTGCGTGATCCACTGGGGGTGGCACACACCACCTTTCATCAGTGGAAGGCGAGAAAGGATAACGCAGCTTGAACCTACTTGGTACAGCAAAAGGCTTGCGCAGATTGCGCCATTGTTCCTTAACAGCGCGCTGAAAATCATCATTGCAGGGAAAAACCTGCGGCGTCCTGCGTTTTCTCTGCGTCCCATAAGCCGCCAAGGCAGCGGGGGGACACACTTCATCCTGCAAACGCAGCGTTTGTTTTATGGAAGCAATCAATTCATCCATGATTGCAAGCTCTTCAGGCGAGCCAGGGGGAGAATTATCAACCCCTTCAACTTCAGCCTCCACCTCGGACCCCACTAGATCCAGGGAGAAGCGGGACCCCGATAAGGAGGCCCCCGCCATAACAGCCCCATCACCTTCACCCTCAGAATCAGAGGAAAGAGAAACTCTGGGTCTTTTAGTAGATTGAGCAGCCACCAGCATCTGCACCTGAGCAGCAAGGCCAGCCACAATAGTGGCTAAATCCCCCCCTGGGGGGGAAACAGCGGTCCCCTGGCTTTCCACCAAGGCGGTAGGAAATTTGCCCTCCTGAGAATCCATTGCCCCTATTACAAATGCCGGATAATAAAGGGTTAACTGCCCCTTTAACAAGCGCGGCGAGCGCAGCCCACCGCACCACACACAAGCACAATGAGACCCCCACAGGGCCAATAAAACTGACACAGGCAATGGATAAGAAGGATATAACCTGAGGAGACTCTCGCCGCTGCTGCTGCCTCGATCGGTGTTCATGGAGAAGAGGAAGTGATGCTGCCAGGGCGCTCTATGAAAGCCTATGGGAGGCTACAAGAAAATGGCCGCCATGCATGTAGAACATGCGGCCGGAGCGAGTGTAGGCAAAATGGCGCCGTTTGGCGCCGAAACCGCCGCTCCACAGTACAGTAATGCACACATGTCATCCATGTATAAAAAACATGTCAGATCGCCGCAGCGATCGCTGTATAGTGCCCAAACATGCCCAAAACATGCCCCACAGCACACAGCTTCTCACACTGACAAGGCTGACACACACACAGTGTCACACAGCTCCCCCCCCCCCTTGCAGCCCACAGCATGCAGCCGAGTGATAGGGAGACAAACAGTGTGAACAGAGGCAGGTTACACAGTCCCAGACTGACACCCCCCCAGACAGACAGGTCCCCACATAGATACACTTACCTCACAATGGCGTGGGGGACCCGCACAGGCGAACAAGCCGCTGCACATGAGGCAGGGAGAGTCGCATAAAAGACGCACAGAATGGGGGTTAAGAAACCGCACAGCGTCCAGTGAGGTAGCCACCTCACCAATCATCCCTGCACCGAACAGGGATGGGTCGTTCACTGTGCCAGGAGCGTTACCTGGCTGAACGCTCGATGGCAGGCTGGGAAGCCACTGACCCACGACCTGCGACCAGGGGGATCAGCCCGAGACCCAGCCCACATGATCCTCTTCATCCGAAGAACTAACGCTGACAAAAAGAACAGCTAAGTAAAGGTAGAGAGAAAACTCAAACAAAAAATCAAAAAAGAAGAAAGAGTCTGGGGCACAAAGCCCCAGCACAGAGAGAGCCAGCCACTCCTGACAAGCTAGACATTGAAAACTGAGATATGGTTGCAGGAAGTAGGAGGGTACTGACTGAGGGGACCACCCCTTGAGGGTGGGATATGTTAAAAGCTTTAATGTTAACATATTCTGTTGCCTAGCTACTCCTTCGGAGCAAAGTCTAATACCCCATATGTGACGAATATGAAGAGGCGGCGACTGTCGGAGGACGTAAGAGAAATATGGTTTTGGGGGGGTCCTTTACAAACTCTGAAAGATGTAAGTGAAAGGAAAACCTTCAGATGATTAGAGAAATTTGGTTATTTATAGTTCTGTGTACGTTCAGTTTTTACCATTTTCCAAAAAGGTGCAATTTAAAATGTACAAATATTTGTTATTTATTAACTCAATACAGGTTATTCTTTTATATCTAGTTGGAGTTTAGCAGAAAATTTGTAAAATTTGTTGTGTTTGTATCTGCTATGAATGATTTTAGTGTATTTTTAGCCAAAATACTGCTTTGATAACCATTTGCGCAAATAACGTAAACCCTTACAAATTCGTAGCAACTTCCTATTTTTCTATTGGTCCTATGCTTTCAGAAACTATATGCTTTGGGTGGGGGTCTTAAACTCTGAACGCTGTAAAGGGAACAAAAAAAAAGAAAACCTTCCGATTTAGAGAGCAAGTCGTTTGTGTACGTTCAATTTTCATCATTTTGCAAAAATTGTAATTTAAAAAATACAAATATTTGCAATTTTTGAACTCAATACAGGCTAAGTGTTTATATTCAGTAGGAATTTTGTAAAATTTGCTGTGTTTATTTTGATTTTGACCGTTTTGCAAAGAGGCTCAATCTATAATTTACAAATTGTTATTATTTAACTCAATACAGGTTAGCTTTTATATTTAGTAGGAATTTTGTAAAATGTGCTGCGATTTATCTGCCAATATTAAAATCAGTAGCACCTTATTTTTATTCTAATGGTCATGTGCTTTCAGAAAATATATGGTTGGGGGGGGGGGGGGGGGGAGCAAAAGGCCTGGCAGCGAAAGGGTAAAGTATAACTGAAGTCAAAACTAGAACACCTGTCAGGTTTTCACTGGTGTGTGACACTGTTAGAAGAAAAACCTCAGAATGTGCCCTGTATACCATTTTTGAACGTAAAAGAAAATGTCAAATTTTGTGGTGTCACCAGAACAGGGAGAGGGAAACTCTTTCAACGGGGACACTTGTTCTGGTGAAACCCAGGGATTCCCTTCCTATTTTGGCTATGGGACAGAAAGTAAAGGGAAATCTCCCCAATAGGACACAGATAGCCAAAAAAAAACAGGGAGCCTGTACTCCAAAATCAAAAAATGGAAAAACATGGGAAATTTGACTTGCCTATAATTTCCACATCTTAGGGTACAGTACAGAATGCAGATTCTGTAGTCAAACTATGGGTTATATGCTATTAACTTCAGGTGATAAAACACTTGCAAAAATTTACTAGGAATGCTCCCTCATAGAACACTGCTACCACTCTGTTTGACTCCAGTTTTGGAGCAAGCAATAAAGAGAAACAAAACAATGGGGAGGGACCCATGCCCAGTGCTGTACTACCAAGATATGGAATTTATAGATAAAAATTCTCACTCTCCTAATGATACAGCACAAACAGTAGGACGTCCCTAAGCAATAAAGTAAATAAACCCTCAGATGACAACTTTAAGCACCTTGTGCCTGAAGCTCACATAAGCAGAGACCTAGACATCCACTGGGTAAAAGTTTGGAAAGCTATGAACAGAAAACTAGTTGGCAGCTTAGTAGATCTTTGAAATGGATGTTTGATGCTGAAAACCCCAAGAAACAGAGCTGGTAAAGTGGGTCCCGATAGGAAAGGGGGTGGGACATTTCCTTGAGGGCATGAGCCCTTGAAATAAGCTGCCCGAGCCACCTAGCTATGGTGGAAGAGGAAGCAGGATGACCCTTCTTTGAACCTACCAGGAAGATAAAAAGGAAATCAGTTTTTTGGAAGGAAAGTATTGCAGCTAGATAAGCCTTAACTGCTTAGACCACATCCAGACAATTGTGTGATATCTACTGGTGTGCTTCAGGGCAGGAAGGAAAGAATGGAGGATAATACTCATTGAGGTGAAAGAAAGACCACCTTGGGAAGGAAATTCTGGGTCTCAGGACAATCTTCTCTCTATTCAGCGTAAGAAAAGGTTCTTTACAAGAGCGAGCTTCCAACTTGGAAACAAGCCTGAAAGAGGGGTAATAACATGAAAAAAGGCGTCCTCAGGGGAAACAGTGGTCTGAAGTAGGTTAATTGAAAGGCATTGGTAACTAGGTCAACACACATACTGCAATGTTGTATGTGAAAAGGCAGCCAAATGGAAAAAGGTATACCTTACCTTCTGCCAATTTAGGGCTCTTTCACACGGGCGCTCCGTATGTCCACATTTCATCCCATTTTTTTTTTGGTTGAAAAACTGACATAATGCGTGTCAATGGGATTGCGGATGTCAGCGGATGACCATCCGCTGACATCCGATTTTCGTCCTTTCAGTTCTGTTCCGTTTTTTGGAACAGAAAAGAACCCTACTTTTCTTCCGTTTAAAAAACGGAATGGATGCAAAATCGGATGTCAGCGGTGTCATCCGCTGACATCCGCAATCCCCATAGACATACATTATGTCCGTATATCATCCGCAAACGGACGGGATGGAGCGGATGACACAAGTGTCATCCGTGTCCGTGAAAAAAAAAAAAAAGTGCCGCAGCGGAATAAAAAAAAAAAAAAAAAAAAAAAAAAAAAAAAAAAAAAAAATCGGAGCGGCCGTGTGAAAGAGCCCCTAGTAGAGATATTTACAGAGGATAACAACACACTAAACAAGATAACAGACCAGAGACAAGGGGCTCAATTCACAAAACGTTATCCACTGCTTTAAGATTAGCAATAAAATGGCTCATACCATTTTTCAATTTACTAAAATACTGCATGTGCTGCTACTTGAAGCGATGCAGTCATTTATTAGTGAAAACGTATATTTTAATGCTAGCACCTGTCTGCATCCTTAATAACCAGTGGATAGCTGGTCAAAAAAGGGTCAAAACTGTCTGGTGAGTGTAAGTCTGTCGGTGCACTGCAGAACACATTTGGAGATCGAAGTTTTGCATGTGTTTTCAGCCTGGGAATAGAAGCCATTTTTAAATAGTGGCACTAGCAATATGAACACTGTTAAAAGTGTGTGTGTATATATATATATATATATATATATATATATATATATATATATATATATATATATATATATATATATATATATATATATATATACACACACACATACACACACACACATACATATACACACACACATACATTTATACACAGATTACTAGTTTTTAGCATTATTTAGGGCATCGGTGTATGCACTTTAACTGATGCACATTCTATGTTGATGCACTTCATTTAAAATACGGTACATATTTAATTTGTTACATATATTAATTATAGCAGCGCAGTGTATTGGTATGAATGAAATCTACTTGTTGCATATGCATAGCAGGCACTTTTTCAACCACAGCAGCAGTATATTCCCCTTTCTAGTTCATAAGAGTCCCCTTGGGCTTATTCACATAGTTTGATTACATTAAATAATCCATTGAGAACACATTTAAATTAGGGAGGCTGGTGGGTGCTAACAACCAGCTGAAAATTTCATACTTTCCCTAAATATTGAAGCCTGGACTACTACTTAGTTAATGCATGCATTTGTTTATTTGCTTTAGTGAACTGACTTTAAGAATGTTTTATTCGGTATTTACTGAGCATTTTTGCAGAAAAAAAAAACGCATAAAAAGATATTGAATTATCCATGCAGCAGGTTTCCAAAGGGGACCAAACTTCACCTGTCACAGTGAGCATAACCCCAAGGGGTCTTCAGGGTCTGGGTGCCATAGGAATGGACCACAGTCCAGAAACTGTATAGCACCCTGTTGCCATTACTCTTGTTACACCACGCGCTAAGATGAGTGGCAAACACAGGAACCAGTGGCCAATGCAAACCTTACAGGCTGGTCCCACTGACCGCGGGGTCTGGGTACAATTCCCAAGACGTACACTGAGGGCAACTAATCTGAAAACGACTAGTGAGCTCTGAGGCAATAAGCAGTCGATCTTAATAGAAGTGTCAGTTGAATGTATCGCAGAAAAATAGAAAGACTTGGTGTAGAAACTTCCCCCAGAGGAGAAGAGGTCCACCATTGGCAAAAAACTGGAGTCCAACAGAGTGGGTGATGTTATAAGAGAGTGCACTGGGGGAAGAGGGGAGTTTCCAGCAAGGTTTTTGACAGCGTTCAATCACCTGAAGGAAGCAGCATATACAACTCGTGGTCTATGACTACACATCCTGTGTCCGGTACTGATTAAGATAAAAAGGCTAGCATTTAGTCATACTTTAATGTATATTTATGGAACTTTTTTATTTTGTTTTAAAAGTGACCTATGGCCAAAGGTTTTTCTTCCTATGCTTCTCTTCTGTGTCAGAGAAGTGCATTTACTTGCCAAGTAGCCTGCTGTCAGCTGACATCACACAGACATCAGTCTCTGGAATGATCCCAATCATTGTCAGGATGCACCCAGATGCCTGATAGGCGGCATGCAATTTCAGAGCAAGAGCAAGAGCGAGCTGCTCCCCCTCCCTCCCTACTCCGGTAATCCAGTAAGGGCTGGAGTGGCAGAGTGAAAAACGATGACTGACAGTCACCACTTTCTGCTCAGAGTGGGCCTAAAACTGAGTGATTAACTGTCATGTGACTGTTCAATTCTCTGGCTTAGAGCTGGCAGGGGGGAGCTGCATCATCGAAGTATGTATTGCTGTTTTTTTTTACATAACCCAAACTTCTCAACTTGTACTGCAAAAAGGTAGGTGCAATATCAGTCATGGGTCTCCTTTTTGGAATTACAAATATATAGTTACATAGTTTGTGATGTTGAAAAAAGACATCAGTCCATCCATTTCAACCTATGATGTGTGTGTGTGATTTGATGTTAAAACGTACATTGTATACCCCTGTATGTTGTGGTCATTATGGTGCCCATCTAATAGTTTTTTGAAGCTATTGATGCTTCCTGCTGATACCACTGCTTGTGGAAGAGAATTCCACATCCTTACTGCTCTGACAGTAAAGAACCCCTTACGTATTTTTAGGTTAAACCGTTTTTCCTCTAGTTTTAATGAGTGGCCCGTGTCCTATTGTATTCCCTTTCTCTGAAAAGTTTGTTCCTTATGCTAGGGTCCTCACCAGTACAGTATTTGTACATTGATATCATATCCCCCCTCAAGCGTCTCTTCTCCAGAGAGAATAAGCCCAGTGCCCGGAGTCTTTCCTCATAGCTGATGTCCTCCATTCCCCCAATTATTTTTGTTGCCCTTCTCTGGACTCTCTCCAGTTCCAGCACATCCTTTCTGAGGACCTGTGCCCAGAACTGGACAGCATACTCCAGGTGTGGCTGGACCAGGGACTTGTAGAGTGGGAGAATAATCTATTTCTGGAGTGAATCCCCTTTTTTATACATGCTAGTATTTGGTTGGCTTCGCCTGCAGCGGCTTGGCATTGCATGCCACTGCCAAGCCTGTTGTCCACCAGGACCCCCATGTCCTTTTCCATCTTAGATTCACCCAGAGGTTCCCCCCCCCTAGCGAGTAGCTTGCTTTCGTGTTTCTGATGCCCAAGTGCATTACTTTACATTTTTCAACATTAAACCTCATCTGCCATGTAGTTGCCCATCCCATTATTTTGTTCAGGTCCACTTGTAAGGTTTCCACATCCTGTATAGAAGATATTGGCATGCTTAGTTTAGTATCATCTGCAAATACTGAGATTGTACTAGATATCCCCTCCTCTAGATCATTAATGAATAAATTAAACAGGATTGGTCCCAGGACAGAACCTTGGGGGACCTCACTTTCAACACCCGCCCAATCCGAGTACTCCCCATTTATCACCACCCTCTGGACTCTCCCCTGGAGCCAGTTCTCTATCCAGGTACTCACCCTATGGGTCCATACCTACGTACCTTAGTTTGTACAATAAGCTTTTGTGGGGAACTGTGTCAAATGCCTTTGCAAAGTCCAGATACACCACATCCACAGGCCTTCCTTTATCTAGATGGCAACTCACTTCATTGTAGAAGGTTAACCACTTGCCGACCGCCGCAAGTAGATATACTGCGGCGGTCAGCCCTGGCCAGGCAAAGTGACGTACCGGTACGTCACCAGCCTGTCACCGGTTTGTGAGCCAATAGCGGCCCCGGCTCGTTCACTGAAGAGTCCGTGCGTGTGACCGGCGGACCCGATGTCCGCCAGTCACACTGCGTTAGTTGGTAGAGGGGGAGAAAGTCAGGCGGCTTATGTAAACAAGCCGCCTGTCATTCTCCCCTGTGTAAAAATGGAGATCAGACGGTTCTACTATGTAGAACCGTTGATCTCTGTTTTTACAATAGTAGACATGTCCCATCACAGTTAGAATCACGCCCCTAGGACACACTTAACCCCTCCCTCTCCAATACAGTTAACCCCTTCCCTGCCAGTGTCATTTTTACAGTAACAGTGCATATGTATAGCACTGATTACTGCAGTAATGTCACTGGTAACCCCAAAAGTGTCAAAAATGTCAGTCAAGGGTCTGATCTGTCGCAATGTCGCAGTCCCGCAAAAAAAAAAAAAAAAAAAAAAAAAAATCGCAGATCGCCGCCATTACTCCTTAAAAAAAAAAAACACCAAAAATGACAAATCTTTCCCTTTGTTAGTAAACGCGATAACTTTTGCGCAAACCAATCAAAATACGCTTTTTGCGATTTTTTTTACCAAACATATGTAGCATAAAACAAATTGCCCGAAAATGTTAAAACATTTTGATTTTTACATTTTTTTTTTGGGGGGGAATTTCATATAAAAAAAAGCGAAAAATAGTTATTTTTGCAAAATTCACGCTCTTTTTTTGTTTATAGCGCATGATCAAAAAAAAAAAAAAAAAAAAAAAAAAACGCACAGTTGATCAAATACCACCAAAAGAAAGCTCTGTTTGTGGAAAAAAAGGACGTCAAATTCGTTTAGGTACAGCGTCGCACGACCGCAATTGTCCGTAAGTCATGCAGTAAAAATAAAAATAAAAAAAAAAAAAAAACGCAAAAAACCCCCTGGTCAGGAAGGGGGTAAAATCTTAAGTGGTAAATAGATTAGTCTGGCAAGAACAATTTTTGCATGAATCCATGCTGATTACTACTAATACCGTTTTCATTACTAAAGTCTTGTATGTAATCTCTTAACATCCCCTCCAAAATATTGCAGATTACTGATGTTAGGCTGACTGGCCTATAGTTACCTGGGATATATCTTGGCCCTTTTTTATATCTCCAGTGCCACAGGGCCTCCCGCCTAAAATATACTCATAGTATGTCTGTAGAATGCCTTTAGCTAATGTGAGTCACAGACTCCACTGCATTCAACTGAAAATCTATACTTCGTTACCAATTAAACTTTGCAAATAAAGCTGAAAGCGAACTTGACTGGGCTTAAAAAGAACCTTAACAGGTGAGGGTTCCTTGTGCAATGTAATTTCCAATCGAGGCTCTTGTCCAACTTAGTATAAAGACTGAGGCATTATTGTGACATTTACCATACTTTAATACCTTGCAATTGCAACCTTGCAATTTTACAAAAACTGATTTTTTGTAAAATCTTACCGTAAAATTCCTTTCTCTGAGTCCTCCGACATTTGCCGCCCACTCATACAGTCTTCACCAATGGGATATTGACTTCATCTCCACAGGAGTAACTAGGCATAGGACTTGTTAAAAAACAAAGCATCTACATAGACACACCCATGGGGGCTGTCCCACTGGTCCAATACCCCCCCCGCTATCAGCCATCCCAACTCAGTTTGGTAGGAAGCAGTTAAGTCTATAAGAACCCCAATAGAGGGGCGGGGGCGGCGACTGGAGGACTCAGAGAAAGGAATTTTACGGTAAGATTTTACAAAAATTCTGTTTGCTCTTACGTCCTCCGACAGTCGCCGCCCACTCATACAGTCTTCACCAATGGGGATGTCCCAAAGCAGTGTAGACATGAGGGGTGGGAAAACGCAACCATCAGAAAAGGCAACGCAGTACCCACATCAGAGAAAGGAACCTTACATGAACAGAAAGGTAACCCTCTGGGTAACAAAAAAGGCTCAACAGGAGCAACAACCCAGGAAAGCAAATAACCAAGGGGGTGAACAACCCCAACAGCCAGGGACCCGAAATAAAACCAGGGTTCCCTTACGGCACTGCCACACAGAGAACTTTGCGGCCAAAGGAGGCATCCGCCGATGCCAGAACATCAATTTTGTAAAATAGAACACGAGAGACATATAGCGGAGGAGAGCAAAAAGAACCCCAAGAAGTTTTTTAAGTATATAAACAGTAAGAAAGCGAGACCAGAACACATTGGCCCCATAAAAGATGATAAAGGAAATATGGCCACTGAGGACAGAGAAAAGGCGGAAGTGTTAAATCATTTCTTCTCTTCAGTCTTCACAAAAGAATCGGGGGGCTACACAAACCCAGCTTGTAAGGCCGAACTAAATAATACACCTCAGGAAGTGCCACCATGGCTAACAGAAGATAGACTTAGAGCCAAACTAGAGAAACTTAACATAAATAAATCCCCGGGACCGGATGGCTTGCACCCGAGGGTTCTTAATGAGCTCAGCCAGGTGATCGCCAGACCATTATTCTTGATCTTTAAGGATAGTTTACAGACGGGTATGGTGCCAGCTGATTGGAAAAAAGCCAACGTGGTACCAATATTTAAGAAGGGGCCGAGATATATCCCGGGTAACTATAGGCCGGTCAGCCTAACATCTGTAGTCTGCAAAATTTTGGAGGGGATGTTAAGGGACCACATACAAGACTTTAGTAATGAAAACGGTATTATAAGTAGTAATCAGCATGGATTCATGAAAAATCGTTCGTGCCAAACCAATCTATTAACCTTCTACGATGAAGTGAGCAGCCACCTAGATAAAGGTAAGCCTGTGGATGTGGTGTATCTGGACTTTGCAAAGGCCTTTGACACCGTTCCCCACAAACGATTACTGTACAAACTAAGGAAGGTAGGTATGGATCAGAAGGTGAGTAACTGGATAGAGAACTGGCTCCAGGGGAGAGTACAGAGGGTGGTGATTAATGGGGAGTACTCGGATTGGGCGGGTGTGGAAAGTGGGGTCCCCCAGGGTTCTGTCCTGGGACCAATCCTGTTTAATTTGTTCATAAATGATCTAGAGGAGGGGATATCTAGCACAATCTCAGTATTTGCAGATGATACTAAACTAGGCATGCCAATATCTTCTATGCAGGATGTGGAAACCTTGCAAGCAGACCTGAACAAAATAACGGGGTGGGCAACTACATGGCAGATGAGGTTTAATGTTGATAAATGTAAAGTAATGCACTTGGGGGCCAGAAACCAGAAAGCAAGCTACTCACTAGGGGGGGAACCTCTGGGTGAGTCTAGGATGGAAAAGGACTTGGGGGTACTGGTAGACAACAAGCTTGGCAGTGGCATGCAATGCCAAGCCGCCGCAAGCAAAGCCAACAGAATACTGGGATGTATAAAAAAATGGATTTTTGTAAAATCTTACCGTAAAATCCTTTTCTCTTAGCTCATCGACAGACGTAGTCCTCGGTGATACACCACCTTCGGTTATGTTACCTCCGCAGGAGCAGGACTAGACAGGAAATTAAAAAGCTCTGGCCACACCCTAGGGGCAGTCCCAGAGGGTATATCCTCTCTCTCTCTGCCTCAGCAAATCAGTTATGTGAAAAAGCAGTGCTTAGAGAATTTAACCCAACCCAACTCCAAAACAGAGGGGCGGGGACTACGTCTGTCGATGAGCTAAGAGAAAAGGATTTTACGGTAAGATTTTACAAAAATCCATTTTTCTCTAGCGCTCATCGACAGACGTAGTCCTCGGTGATACACCACCTTCGGGACGTCCCAGAGCAGTATCACAACTGAGGGGTGGGAAAATGGAAATCAAATCCCAATCTAGAAGGCCCAACCGGTGCCAACTAGAAGTTTACAATGCTCATCCTTAATGATGAGACTCAACAAAAAACTTTTTCAAACAGAAAAAAACCCTCGAGGTAGACCACCGGTCTCCTCAAATTGCGGCCTGCAAAAACTTGCGGCCAAATGAGGCATCCGCCGATGCCGTCACATCAATTTTATAGAATTTAGTAAAGGTATGTACCGACGACCAAGTGGCCGCCTTACATACCTGGACCACTGACGCCTGATGGCGAAAGGCCCAGGAAGTACTGAGCGCTCGAGTGGAGTGCGCCCTAACAGGGAACGGAGGACTCTGACCCTTAATAGAATAAGCCTGTACCACCGTCTGTCTAATCCATTTGGCAATGGTCGCGGCAGATGCAGGCAAACCCTTTCTGGGGCCATCCGTGATCACAAAAAATGATTCCGTAGCTTTCAGGTATACCCTGATTGCCCGAACCACATCCAAGGAATGCAACGCATGTTCCCGATGATGCTTGGGCTGAGGACACAAGGAAGGTAGTACAATATCTTCATTCAGATGAAAATCTGAAACCACCTTAGGAAGAAAAGATGGCTTAGGATGAAGTACTACCTTATCCCTATGAATCCCTAGGTATGGGGACTGGCATGATAATGCAGCCAGTTCTGACACCCTGCGAGCAGAAGTAATAGCCACCAAGAAGACCACCTTCTGGGATAAAGTAAGCAAGGGAATCTCCCTGATGTTTTCAAAGGGAGGTTTCTGTAGAACCGACAAAACCAAATTAAGATCCCAGGGCGGTAAGGGCGCGCGGACTGGAGGAGCCAGGTGCCGCACCCCCTGGATGAAATTCCGCACCAAGGATTTGGTAGCTAAAGGTTTCTGAAAGAAGATTGCTAATGCTGAAACTTGACCCTTGATGGTGCTCAAGGCTAGCTTCTGCTCAACCCCTTGTTGCAAAAAGGCCAATATTCGAGACACCGAATAGGTACGTGGAGGAAATCCTAAAGATTCGCACCACGCAATATAAGTCTTCCATGTGTGATAATAGACTTTGCTGGAAGTCGCTTTCCTTGCTTTAATAAGGGTAGGAATGACTGAAGTAGACAAACCTCTGTCCTTCAGTACTTGGGTCTCAATGGCCAGGCCATTAAAACCAGCGACTGTAAAGCACGATGGTAAATTGGTCCTTGAGACCACAGACACTCCCTGAGACGAAGTTCCCACGGAACGTCTGCGACTAACCTGTCCAAGTCGGCCAGGCCGGCTTGAAGAGGCCAGCCTAGAATTTCTAGGACCACTGGCGCTGATTGGATCTGAACCAGGCGTCCCTAGAGGTATCTGGCCCCGACCATCCGAGAAAGTCTGGTCGTTTTCTGTTCCCACACATTTATCAGATACCTGATAGTTATCAGGCAAGGTGATCTTTTCTGGTTGAACCTCAGGGACCGAAGTCACCCGACTAGAGGCTACTTGGCCTATCTGGTCAATCAGATCCGATTCCTGTGAGGTATCGGGACTAATCTTAGGAAAAGGTAAAGGAAAAGATCTATACAGGGAACGGTAACTACCGCTTCCTGTACTTAAATGTTGGAAGGGAAGAATCGCACCGGTAGTAGTGGTTGATGCTCGATCTAATGTCCTGAATACCGGTGAAAACGTCCCCCCACCCTGAAATTGGGTGGGGGCGCACCTTCAGGCTGTGTACTCCTTTACTTCGGGTTTGGCTGGGTTGGTCCTCTGCTTGTCCGACCAGCCCTTCTTGAACCCTCCTGGAGGAGTCTTGCCTTTCCCGGAAGTACCAGCCGGGCGTCCTTTATGGGCGGTAAAGAAAGGTCCTCGCTTGTTGCGAGGTTCCTTAGCTTTTGCAGCCTGTGGCAAAAAAGTACTCTTGCCCCCGGTGGCATCCTTAATGATTTCATCTAGGTTGGCTCCAAATAGACGATTCCCCTGGAAAGGGAGATTGGTCAAAGTCTTTTTGGAACCTAGGTCAGCTGACCAGCATTTTAACCACAGCACACGTCTGAGGATCACTGCTAACTTAGATGCATGCCCTAACAAGGGAGTAGTGTCCAAGGCTGCGTCACAGATAAACCGTAGCCCTTGTATGATCTGTTCTATCAAATCAGATGTCTCCTGGGGAATATCTTTTCCCCTAAGATCTTGGCGTACCATCTTCGCCCATTCTGTAAGTGTCTGGGAAACTAGACCAATAACAATTACTGGTCTAAATGCTGACCCTATCAGAGAAAAGATATCTTTCGATCCACCGGATCCTTAAAGGACGAAGTGTCCTCCACTGGAATAACCGTGGCTTTATTCAGCCTGGAAATAGGCGGATCCACGACTGGTGGTACCGTCCATTTCTTAATGATGGATTCCTCAAACGGATAGCGTCTAGCAATACGCTTGGAAATAGTAAAGGTACGTTTAGAATGTTCCCATTCTCCTTTAATCTGATTTCCAAAACATTTAGGTACAGGAAAAGCCTTCGCCGTCTTGATGGGCTTATTAGTCCCAAAAGGCCTCTCTGTTTCAGTTGCCTCTGCCGGTAAAGCCTCAAGTTTTAAGGTTTCTTGCACTGCCACAACTAGTGCGTCCACCAATGCTTCTTCCTGAATTATAGCAGGAGAAGAAGCGTCCTCCTCACTGTCTGAGGGGGCTTTACCTGGGATAGCAGCCCTTGCAGAGGAACCTGCAACTGCAGTGACCATCTCTGAATCAGAGTCAGAGGTGTCAGATAGTATAGGGGTAGGCGGGGGTCGCTTCCTTGACCCCCGTCCCTGACAGGCCGCCTCCACCCGAGCCACCATAGACTCCAAAATTGCTGTAAATGACTCTATACTCTGTACACCGGCGGGTCCCGAGGCCCCCTCGAGGGAAACAGGTGGGGGAATCTGTGTGGCAGGGTCCATAATAACTCCAGTTACTTCCTGGATGATATAATTCAAAGTAAAGAAAAACTTTTTCTTTTTTTTTTTTTTTTGACCCTCAGCGCCACAAAAAACCCCTTAGTGTTACCTGCTAGGGATCCCTATCGATCGAGAGAGAGAGAGATAGACCCCCAGGCTCACCACTTGATGTTCAGAGTTGAACTGCAACAGCTTACAGCGCTGTCTTAGACAAACAGGAAGTCTTTTGGCTGGCTGCCCAGGAAGAAAGGAGGCGGCTCCGCCCTCTGTACGCCTTCCGGCGCCTCCCCCAAGCTCCACGAGGTGTAGAATCACCTAAAACATGGCCGCCCCCATGCTGGAGACACGAGGCTACGCCAAAATGGCGGCTCGTGCGATCCAGCAAAAAAAATGGCGGCGGCCTGTGCTGACTAGCGGTGTGCTGCAGGCACACAACACTCTCTCTGCATGGGGATATGGCGTGTTTGGCGGTACCGGCCCTGGCGGACCGCATGGCCGTTCGGGAGGCCTGCTATTAGCTGGAGATCTGACTTGGAAGGCAGTCTACATGTCCATGGCTTCTGACTGGTAGGTAGCTTATACTTAACCCATAAGATTCCCAGAATGCCACAGATTACATCTTTAAAACATGTATACAATAGATTGTTAGCTCCCAAACCAAGCCTCCTGGCTTTTGCACACATAAAATCACACTCAAAGTAGGAGGATTTGTGACATGTTATAGGATAGAAAGAAACTCTTTCTACCATACAGAGAGGGGCCCGCGTTCACCACAAAACCCGTCAGGGAAAACAGGGGGAACATACTACTCACCATACCGGAACCAGGCGGGCACCAACTCCTGACAGTACCCCTCTCCACCGGGGCGGGAGGGCTGTCGACCGATACAGACGCCGTGACTCATGGTCTTTGGCGTTTCAGCGAGACGTTTAACTCGCGGGTTCAGTCCTTTAACCACTTAAGCCCCGGAGGATTTGGCTGCTAAACGACCAGAGGGCATTTTGCGATTCGGCACTGCGTGACTTTAACGGACAATTGCGCGGTCGTGCGACGCTGTACCGAAACGAATTTGGCGTCCTTTTTTTCCCACAAACAGAGCTTTCTTTTGGTGGTATTTGATCACCTGTGCGATTTTTTGATCACGCGCTATAAACAAAAAAAGAGCGTAAATTTTGCAAAAATAGCAATATTTTTCCCTTTTTTTTATATGAAATTCCCCCAAAAAAAAATGTAAAAATCAAAATTTTTTAATATTTTCGGCCAATTTGTTTTATGCTACCTATGTTTGGTAAAAAAAATCGCAAAAAGCGTATTTTGATTGGTTTGCGCAAAAGTTATTGCGTTTACTAACAAAGGGAAAGATTTTTGTCATTTTTGTTGTTTTTTTTTTTAACGCGTAATGGCGGCGATCTGCGATTTTTTTTGCGGTACTGCGACATTGCGGCGGACAGATCGGACCCTTGACTGACATTTTTGACACTTTTGGGGTTACCAGTGACATTTCTACAGTAATCAGTGCTATACATATGCACTGTTACTGTAAAAATGCACTGGTAGTGAAGGGGTTAACTTTATTTGAGAGGGAGGGGCTGTGTGTGTCCCTAGGGGCGTGATTCTAACTGTGATTGGCTGTGGCTTCAACTGTATGAGGAGTGATCAATGGATCTACATAGTAGATCCATGTGATCAGCTCTCATACAGAGAGGAGAATGACAGGCAGCTTGTTTACACAAGCTGCCTGACTATCTCCCTCTCCCCCGCCGATCGCAGAGTGGCCGGCGGCGATCGGGTCCGCCGGTCACGCGCGCGGGGGGGTCCGTGACCACGCGGGAGCGGGAGCGCGCCTCCGGCGGCGCTCGCTCCCTAAACCCTCACAGGCGAGCGACGTAGACCTACGTCACTTTGCCTGTGAGGGGCTGACCGCCCACGTAGATAGTCGTGCGGCGGTCGGCAAGTGGTTAATGGGACTTTGTCGCGGCCGACTCAGCGCGGAGCTATGGCCTGCACGCGCTCGTAGGCTGAACTGGGGTGACCACCGGATCTCAACATCCAGCCCGTCGCCCAGTTCAGCTTTCTTGCTTGAAGATCTCACAGGAACACTGGAGAAAAAAAGCTGTCCAAAAATCCTTTTAGAAAAAAATTTCTTGCCAGGACCTAAGATCCCAGCAAGGTATCTAGGTCCTTACTCCTAACTAGACAGAAAATAACTGATTTGCTGAGGCAGAGAGAGAGAGGATATACCCTCTGGGACTGCCCCTAGGGTGTGGCCAGAGCTTTTTAATTTCCTGTCTAGTCCTGCTCCTGCGGAGGTAACATAACCGAAGGTGGTGTATCACCGAGGACTACGTCTGTCGATGAGCGCTAGAGAAAAGGGGATTCACTCCAGAAATAAAGAGATTATTCTCCCACTCTACAAGACTCTGGTCCGGCCACATCTGGAGTATGCTGTCCAGTTCTGGGCACCGGTCCTCAGGAAGGATGTGCTGGAACTGGAGAAAGTCCAGAGAAGGGCAACAAAAATAATTAGGGGAATGGAGGACATCAGCTATGAGGAAAGACTACAAGCCCTGAACCTTTTCTCTCTGGAGAAAAGACGATTGAGGGGGGATATGATATCAATGTACAAATACTGTACTGGTGACCCGAGCATAAGGAACAAACTATTCAGAGAAAGGAGATACAATAAGACACGTGGCCACTCACTAAAACTAGAGGAAAGGCGGTTTAACCTTAAAGTGCGTAAGGGGTTCTTCACTGTAAGAACGGTAAGGATGTGGAATTCTCTTCCACAAGCAGTCATATCAGCAGGGAGCATTGATAGTTTCAAAAAACTATTAGATGGACACCTTAAAGACCACAACATACAGGGGTATACAATGTACGGTTAAAAGCAAACACACACACGCATCATAGGTTGAACTGGATGGACTGATGTCTTTTTTCAACCTCACTAACTATGTAACTATGTAACTATGTAAAATTTTGAAAAGGTGTGCACTGACAACCAAGTCGCAGCCTTACACACCTGGGCCACCAAAGCCTGATGCCGGAGAGCCCAGGACGTGCTCACCGCTCTGGTAGAGTGCGCCTTGACAGGGAAGGGCGGAACCCGTTCCTTCAACCAATAGGCCTGAACAATTGTCTGTCTGATCCATTTTGAAATGGTCACCGCATAAGCAGCCATACCCTTCTGAGGTCCCTCAGGAAGGACAAAGAGAATCCGATTTTCGAAAGGATTCAGTCGACAGGTAAACCCTGATCGCCCTGACAATAGCCAAGGAATGCGAAGCAACCTCCTTAGGATGCTTAGGCTTCGCACAGTGCGAAGGTAAAACGATGTCCTCATTAAGGTGAAAATGAGAAACCACCTTTGGAAGAAAGGACGGGTTAGGTCGCAAGACCACCTTATCCCTATGAACCACCAGGTAAGGGGAGCGGCAAGACAAAGCCGCTAACTCCAACCCTCTGCGAGCAGAAGTGATCGCCACAAGAAAGGCAACCTTCTTTGACAGCAGAGACAACGAGATTTCCCTGATGTTTTCAAACGGAGAACGTTGTAACACGGACAGAACCAAGTTCAAGTCCCATGGAGGTAAGGGCTCCCTTCGAGGAGGAGCCAAGTGACGCACACCTTGAATGAAGTTGCGAATCAAAGAATTAGACGCCACTGGGCAATGGAAAAGGACAGCCAGTGCAGATACTTGGCCCTTAATCATGGCCAGCGCAAGGCGCTGGTCCACGCCAGATTGCAGGAAAGCCAGCACTCTCGCCACCGAGTATGAACGAGGAGAGAAGCCCCTGGACTCACACCAGGCAAAATAAGCTTTCCATGTACGGTAATAAATCTTACCAGATGATGCTTTTCTAGCCTTAATTAAGGTAGGAATGACCTCTGAGGAGAGACCCCTGTCCCTCAGGATCTGGCTTTCAACAGCCATGCCGTTAAAGCCAGCGACTGTAAAGCAGGATGGAAGATCGGTCCCTGGAGCCAGTTCTCTATCCAGGTACTCACCCTATGGGTCCATACCTACGTACCTTAGTTTGTACAATAAGCGTTTGTGGGGAACTGTGTCAAATGCCTTTGCAAAGTCCAGATACACCACATCCACAGGCCTTTATCTAGATGGCAACTCACTTCATTGTAGAAGGTTAATAGATAAGTCTGGCATGAACGATTTTTGCATGAATCCATGCTGATTACTACTAATAATACCGTTTTCATTACTAAAGTATTGTATGTAATCTCTTAACATCCCCTCCAAAATATTGCAGATTAGTGATGTTAGGCTGACTGGCCTATAGTTACCGGGGATATATCTTAGCCCTTTTTTATATCTCCAGTGCCACAGGGCCTCCCGCCTAAAATATACTCATAGTATGTCTGTAGAATGCCTCTAGCTAATTTGAGTCACAGACTCCACTGCATTCAACTGAAAATCTATACTTCGTTACCAATTAAGCTTTGCAAATAAAGCTGAAAGCGAACATGACTGGGCTTAAAAGGAACCTTAACAGGTGACGGTTCCTTGTGCAATGTAATTTCCAATCGAGGCTTAGTATAATGACTGATGCATTATTGTGACATTTACCATACTTTAATACCTTGCAATTGCAACCTTGCAATTTTACAAAATATTTTTTTTTTTACCTTCACAGACCAGCTGTTCACCTGGGAACTCTTCATCAAATCTTGTATTTTTCAACTTTGAATACTCTGCAATGACTTTTTGGGCCACTTCTGGCTTGTATAGTACTGCCCTGAAAAAATGTAAAATACATTACAAAAATAAACATGTACTCTTATTCACAATTTCATAACCGTTGCATACACAATACTCAAAAACAAATCGTGATTTTTTGGAAATGCAATTTTCATTGATAAAAGAGCTACTATCACACGTTAAAAAAAAAAAAAAAAAAAAAAAAAAGTCACGCGCTAGCAAACAGTGGTAGAGAAATTGTGAGGAATCTATGGGCTTGTGTTGATGGGCTTTTGTTTACATCAGATTGCATTTTTCTATATGTCTATTGGAAAGCAAAAACCACTTCAGGTAGGTCATACAAAAGGTTAGACGGTCAAATGCATCTGTCAATTCTGAACGAACCTAAAAGCATTTCAAACTTAAGGTACAAGCCCATACATACAAGCCCAAGGCCCTACAACACATACCCCAATATCCATCCAATACATGCAACATGTCCTTTCCATCCCTTCATCCATAGAAGCTTTACTATAGCATTCATGAACGAAAAGTGCTCTATGAATGGAGGAGGTGGACCTTTCATTCATCCGCCCGTACTCCATTTTAAAGACAGAAGATTTCAACAAGGACAGCTGGCAACCGTACAAGGGACACTTTGGATTATCAGCTGTAAACTAATACTACCCTAACAATGGGGTAGTAGCATGCTTTAAGCTGCCCATAGATGGTTCAAATCTTGGCCAGTACAGCAGGGACTGGTCGAGATTTGAACCATCTATAGACAGGCTAATTGTACCCAAATCGATCCATCGATTGACTTGGGTACAACCAGCAGGTCGGGTTTTTACATGCAATTATTGCAGCAGCTATAGCCGTTAGCAATGCTGTAATCACTGTGTTCTCCCCACAGGGATGGCTCCACTCGCCACCCACCAGGAGAACCCAATAGCTCCACAAAAGGGAATACAAAAATAGTTGGGTTTTCTCAAATTTAACTGCAAAAGTGTAAATGCACTTTAAGCAGGTTTTTTTTAGATGTCCAAGAGGAAAGGTCCTTTCTAATGAGAGGAGTGGAATGAAATTAAGAGGATAAAGTTGCAACAAGCTATTTGGCAATTGAATTCCCATATATACAAAGCGCAAAAAAAATTAAAGGAACACTGAAAACACATCAGATCCCAATGGGGAAAAGTTATTCTGGATATCTATACCGATATGTACAGGGTAATGTGTTAAGAACTAAAGGATGCCACATCGTTTGAAGGATATTAAAATCCTCAACCTTCAGAGGGCTGAATTCAATGACCCCCGAAAATCAAAGTGAAATAATGATGCAGAAGGCTAGTCCATTTTGCTGAAATTTCATTGCAGCAACTGAAAACGGAACTTAGTAGTTTTTATAGCCCCCACATGCTTGCATGCATGCCTGACAACGTCGGGGCATGTTCCTAATGAGACAACGGTTGGTATCCTGGGGTATTTCCTCCCAGATCTGGACCAGGGCATCACTGAGCTCCTGAACAGACAGATGCAACAGGGCGGCATCGGATGGACCGAAACAATGTCCCAGAGGTGTTCTATTGGATTTAGGTCAGGAAACGTTGGGGCGATTCAATAGTATCAATTCCTTCATCCTCCAGGAACTAGCTACATACTCTTGCCACATTCTTGTGCACCAGGAGGAACCCAGGACCCACTGAACTAGCATAGGGTCTGCCAATGGGTCCAAGGATTTCAGAAGGATACCTAATGGCAGTCAGGGTGCCATTGTCTAGCCTGCGGAGGCTGTGCATCCATCCATGGATATGCCTCCCCAGACCATCACTGACCAACCACCAAACCGGTCATGCTGAACGATGCAACAGGCTGCATAACATTCGCCACAGCTACTCCAGGCCCTTTCACATCTGTCACATGTGCTCAAGGTGAACCTGCTCTCCTGTAATAAGGCAGTGGTAGACCTACAATTTTTAGTGTTCATTGCCAAATGCCAATCAAGCTCCAAGGTGCCAGGCTCCAAGGAGCAGTTACCGGTCCTGCTGATGGGTTAAGGACCTTCTTCATCCCTGTGCAGCTATCCTAGAGTAACTGGCTGTCCCTTGGAATCTCCTCTATGTTCTTGAAACTGTGCTGGGAGAAACAGCGAAGCTTCTGGCAATGGCATATTTTGATGTGCCATCCTGGAGGAGTTGGACTGCCTGTGAAACCTCTATAGGGTCCTGGTATCACCTCATGTTATCAGTAGTGACACTGACCCTAGCCAAATCTTGATGCTATACTCTGATTAAAAAGTCTTCCTTTAATTTTTTTGAGCAGTGTAGTTTTTTTTGTCCGTCTAAATGGAAAACTAGATTGAAGTTTTTGAAGTGTTGACTTGATGAGGGTTCGACTTTTGATCATTTATATGGAAATTTCAAAGTTCTCCATAAAACCTAAATTCCTGCATTAAGTTTGGAAATTAGACTTGCAGATGGCTCAAAAAAGAAAAGCAGGACATCAACATACGCTGAAGTTTTAGGTTGTTTTTGACCCACCATGATCCACGTGATGTTCCTGTTTGCCTTGATGGACCTTAGTATAGATTCTAAGGTCAGTATGAAAATAAGGGGCGATAAGAGACAACCTTGTCAGGTACCATTATGGCTGTTACAGTAACTGACAGGGACAAGATGCCAATAATTTTAACATGAGCAGAAGAGTGAAGAGCACCCACCCAGGATTGCATGTGTAGGCCAAGGCCTGTAAACTCCAAGGTATGTTGGATGAACTTTCAAATGACCCTATCAAATGCTTTTTCAACACCTATTAAGACGATAAATGCTTGTCCTGGGTTCGACAGGGCCGGGAGGATCAGATTAATTGCCTGGGGTGTACCATTTCAGGCTTCATGGGGAAGGAATAAAGGGATTTTTGTACTTACCATAAAATCCATTCTCTGAGTTAATCGACGGACACAGCACTCCATAAATCATAATTAGTGGGTTATATTGCCTCCTCTAGGAGTAGGACTAGGCAGAACAAAAAACACCTGGCTACGCCAATGGGCCATCCCCAGCTGGTATATAATCCTCCCCTCTGCTCTAGGTAATCCGTTTAGTAGCAAGCAGTATTAGAAGTATCAGAACTCCATAGAGGGATGGGTGCTGTGTCCATCAAACTCAGAGAATTGGATTTTACGTTAAGTATAAAAATCTAAAAAAACGCACGGTCCTTCTGTGAGGTATGCGGTTCGCCGCAGCCACACTCTGATTCAGCCCCCGGATTGGCAGCTTCCACAATGGGTACACGGTGAATTAGGAAGGAAGCCGGGTCATGACGCTCCACTTTTTGCTTTTATGCAAGTCTTGATATGAGGTTAATAAATTTGTTATTACTGCTTCACTGAGTGGCGCCTTCTCTTTACTCTGCAGACCAAGGTTGCTTGGAACCTCCCGGGGAAGATTTAAAAAATCTATTTCCCTTATTCTCCGTCCCTGAAGCCCAAATTAATTTTCTATGGGCTGAGAAGGAGGGTCCCCTTCTGCGACGAGAAACCTTCCCTTTCCTGGAAGGTACTCTTCTCCCCCCGTGATACCCTTAATGATGTCATCCAGGGTAGCCTCAAACAGGCGATCACTTTGAAAGGGCAGATCAATGAGAGCCTTCTTAGAGGCTTGGTATGCGGACAAATTCTTAAGCCACAGCACGCGCCTAATCATCGCTGAATCAGAAAGTTTGGACAACACAGGAGCTGTATCCAAAGCTGAATCACAAAAACTGCAGCCCATGCTAAATCAACATAAGCAACAACAGGTCATGCTCACTCCACAGGTACTGAAGCAAAAGCTTGGCCTATTCAGTTAGGGTCTGAGACACCATGGCTGAGGCAAAGACTGCCCGCAATGCCGAACCAGCCATAGTAAACATGCTGCGTGCCACAGCCTCCACTTCCTTGTCAGCTGGGTCCTTAAAGGATGGGGATTCCTCTACTGGGATCATGGTTGCTTTATTCAATCTGGAAACAGGAGGGTCCATCAATGGTGGACTAGTTAACTTCTTTAAGAGGGACTCCTCAAAAGGGTAACGTATAGCAGAACGTTTGGGGACCACAAACGGCAATTTTAGTTGTTCCCATTTCTTTCAGGAAAACCTGTCAAAATAAGTCACATAAGGAAACACCTTTGGAGTGCAAGGTGACTTATGTGTACCAAACACAGCCACATCTGTGGCTACATCAGCCGAATCCTCCATTTTTAAAGTCTCATGCACTGCAGTAATAAGTGCGTCTACCGGTGACTTTTGATTTGCTGCTGTGACCATGGAGGTATCATCCTCACTATTGGATAGATCTGGGTATGTGATAATAACCCCCCCCCCCTGGACAGGCCGCATCAGGCTCAGAATCAGATGATAGACTGAGCAGGGGGAGGCGGGGACGCTTCCTCCTGGGCCTTTGCCTATACGCCACTTCCACCCAAGACACTAAGGACTGCAGGACCGCCATTAGTGCAACCATGGGAAGCAGGGGTTCAGAGGGACCTGCCACCTCCATGAGGGGGGTCAGTGGGGGAGATATGACCCTGAGGTTCCATAAGGAAAGGAAGACCTTGCAGTACAAAAACAATATTTTTGGCACCACTAAATTAACCCCCCCAAGGCTCAGGGTACCTATCAGCAGAGATTACAGGGACCCCCAAATACTCACCCTACCTACCAGAGTAGAGAACTCGAACCCAGCATCATCATGGATGCTATCCCTGTTCACATGTCCCGGGCACAGGAATAGGAAACTAAGAAGCTTTGGCATCTCCACAAGGCCTCAGTCCTTCAGCATCCCTGTGACATCTGCTACACAAATATGGCCGCCAACCAGGGACCAGCTACACCAGGGATTCCTAAACTACAGCCCTCCAGTTGTTAAGGAACCACAATTCCCATCATGCCTAGTCATATATGTGAATGTCAGTTTTACAATGCCTCATGGGATGTGTAGTTCTGCAAAAGCTGCACAGCCATACTTTGGGAATCCCTGAGCTAGACTAGACTAAAGGAAAATGGCCCCCGTGACATCATTTGGCTACACAGACATGGCCGCCAAAGGGAGACCAGCTAGACTAAGGGAAAATGGCCCACATCAGTTACACTGAAGCATGCTGCCAGGATTTTTTCCGCACCCTCTGCAAGGGGATCCCCCCTGAAGGTAGGACACACATGTTCAGGGGAGACTCTGCTGTGCACTCTGCACTGGGACCCCCCCCCTACTACACCTACACTGCAAACATCAGGGCATGCACCAAAGGGTCTCCTACACTGGGACCCCTCCAGACTACCAAAGCCGGAGACACACTATCCCAGAACCCTTACAAAGTGGTGATAGCGGGGGGAGACCACAGGGGTCTCTGCTGCATTCTCTGCCCTGGGACCCCCACCAGACTCCAGGTCAAGACAGGGAGGAAAGGGAGTGGGGGAACCCAGCTCAGTGAGGGATTTAAAGATGGGAGGAGGTTACCTGCATCCACCCCAAAGGAAAAACCACCAAAAGGGGAGAGGGGGGACTGTACTTACCCTTCCATGGTGTGGGTAACGCTCCAGGAAGAAATCCTCGCCACCGAAGTAGGGGAGCTGTCGGCCAAGGGCCGCTGTGACTCAGACCCAAGCCCAGTCATACGCGACCCTGGGAGATGTTTAACTCGCAGATCAGCCTCTGTCCTTGAGGCTATGTCGCGGCTGACCTAGCGCGTAGCTGTGGTCTGCATGCGTTTGCTGGCTGGTGGGACCACTTTATCTAGATTATTCAGCCCATTGCCCAGCCCGGCAGTTGACTGTAGATCTCACCAGAGGAAAAAAAAATGCAAGGAAGGAGAAAGTTGCTAGGACCAGCGATCCCAGCTGGGAGCCTAGGTCCTTACTCCTGACCAGGGATGAGCTTGGGCATGTTCTAGTTTGTACGTGCCTGATCCCGCCAGGAAACCGACACTGCACTCCACTAAAAACTGGCAGTGAGAAAATTTCCTGATCCGCAGCTGCACAGATCTGGAAATGTCTCACTGCCTGTGATAAGTGGAGTGCAGTGTCAAATTCCTGGCGGGATCAGGCACGAATTAAGTCGAACACGCCCAAGCTCATCTCTACTCCTGACTAGACAGATTAAAACCGATTAGCTAGAGCAGAGAGGGGGGTTATATACCAGCTGGGGATGGCCCATGGGCATAGCCAGATATTTTTTTGTTCTGCCTAGTCCTACTCCTGGAGGAGGCAACATAACCCACTATTTATGATTTATGGAGCGCTGTGTCTGTCGATGAATGAAAGAGAAAAATCCTATTTGATTAAGATGGATTATTTTAGAAAGATAGGGTGGCTAAAATTTTAGCATAAAAATTTAGGAGTGATATGGACCTATAACTTGGGC
Source organism: Pelophylax lessonae (assembly GCF_965119305.1). NCBI lineage: Eukaryota > Metazoa > Chordata > Amphibia > Anura > Ranidae > Pelophylax > Pelophylax lessonae. The sequence goes on from NC_138772.1 coordinate 380,240,268, forward strand.
ACTGTAGCAAATCTTTACCCTCTTTAGGTAGGACAGATATGTGAGGAGCTTGGGACAGAAAATTAAAGGAAGTTGTAAAATGGGGTGCCAGCAATGTTTGAAATGCTTTATAGTATGTAAGGGTGAAGCCCTCTGGCTCCAGAGCTCTGCCTGTACTGGTATCTTTAATTGCATGAAACAATTCTGTCAGGTGATTGGTGCCTCTAAAAGATCTTTGACCTCTTCATCCAGTCACAGGAGGCCAGCTTGTGTTAAGTCTTGATTTTGATACTGTGGAAGTCTAGCTGTGTCTTGAGAACAGTTCAGGGTGTAGTTGTATAGCTTAGCATACAATTCCCTGAATATAGTTTCAATATCTTGTACCATTACAGTTTCTGAGCCATCTGCTTTCAGAAAAGACTGAATAAACGATTTGGCACGTTGGGATCTAAGGGCATTAGCAAACGATTTGCCACACTGGTTGCCATATTCATAAGATGTTTGAATTTAGTAATAGAGGCCTTTGTGTTGGCCAAACACAGACATTGGCAAAAAAAAAAAAAAAAAAAAAAGAAGAGCAGATAAGCCAAAACAGGTGGTGATTGTTTGCATTTAAGGTTTCAAGATGATAAATCTGGGTAAACAGGTTGACCACTAGTTTATGTTTTTACGTTGAGAGCCTAATTGAATTAGTACCCCTCAAGAAAATTTTGCGAGTCTTCCACACAGTGTGGGGAGACATATAAAGTATCATTTTGTGGCAAAATAGATTTCCATTTGTTTTGTGTCCAATATGGCTGAGTCCTTAAGGACACATTAAGACCCCAGTGTGGAGGGGGAAGATGGATTTTTAAGCAGGCCTTTTACCAGAATTCAGAAGGCTTTCAAAAAATTGCAGCATTTGGCCTGTGTTAAATTCTAACCCTTGCAGGTTTCCCACAACTACTCAAAATTCGTAAACAAGGTGAACATTACGCAGGGTTGCAAAAGATTCAACGCAAGTATTCTCAATGACACTTGATCACCACCAAAGATCTCACATCAGGAAATCACAATTCCATAATGTCTGTTCTATATTTTCGTACATTTCAAAACACTTTGTTTTCATTGCTATATGTTATATTAGTCACCTTCCCATACACATGTATGCTTTTGCAATTTTATGCTTTTGCCTCGATTAGGTGTATACCACTGAGTGCTACGCAAGAATATGTGAGTGTCACCCAACCACTGTAAACACTTGCAACTTTGACAGCATAGCCTGATGGGCATGTGTGTGATTTCCCCAAGAAAGGCCTGTTGAATAACAGTGTGTTTGTAACAGCATTACAAGCTCTGAGAACGCAAATATGGCTCTTAAGACAGAGGAATTTTTACATCTGTCAAGAGTGCAACTGGAGGCCTTATTATGATACTTAAACGGTGCATTCTAGTACGTGCAGCTACTGATTGCCTTATCCAGATAAACTACACTGAACATTTACTTGCTTACATTTGTACTACAATCTCCATTTAGCACTCCCAGAATTGAGCTGATAGTCTGCTAGCGGCTCCAAGAATGCTACTTTAAGTTAACTGCTTTGTGAATATTGGATGGAGCGGATGCGTTTCGGTATATACAAGCTACAATCAATGCATGCCCATTTGTACAACTACCTATTTTTTTTTAAACCTCTTAATCAAGTCGAGATATAAAACATGATCAGAGTTTTGAAAGAGGGGTTCTGACTTAATTTCCTACGAGCAATTGAAATGAACTAAAAACATACCTGCGAAACTGCTGCCTTGATACCTCATCACCATAGAAAAAACAAACTGTACATAATTTGTTCATCCGATGACACATCTCCTGATGTCTTGCATTGTAGGATATTGTAACTATCTATTTAAAGGAAATACAAGATATAACACAAAGGGATTATAGAAGAATCTGACAGACCAGCTTTATCTGAATCATTTTATAAAGCTACAAAATCGCTTCCCCCCCCCCCCCCCCCCAGAGGTTTTACTTTTGTTTGTTGTCTTTTTTCACTACTACTGTTATTCAAGTCTAGGAAAGGTTTTTTTTTTTTTTTTTTTTACTGGTTTTTCCCGCCATGTTTTCCAAAAATTATTTTAACAAAATTTCAAAGCTCCCCCACCCCCACATTATTGCAAATTGCACACAAGGAAAAATATAGCAGAGGAAAAAAATCTTGGGAAAAATAAAGTTGCATAGGAAATCCCTTTACTGCACATAATATAGAATAAAGGTTTCCCAAAACAATAAGGGCTAGGTAAAAAGGCAACACTACAAAAGGAAAGACCTATTTGCCGATACCTTTGGTTAACATCTTATACTGAACCCTGTGATAATGGGATGAGTTCCTGCTGTGTGGACTCATTTTGGTTCAACAATTGATGTTTTTTTAGCAGACCTGAAAATAATCCAGTTTTCTCCCTCGCTAATTGAAGGACAGAACTTCATCTCTTCATTAATGGGACGTTCCAAAGTAGCGAAAGAAAGACAGAATAAAGGGGTGGGCCCACAACAAAAATCAGGAACTGACCCCAGGTGGAACTCCTATTACCGCCTGCGAGGATCTCTGGCCAAAGCTGGCATTAGCTAAATAGTTGCGTTAACCTTGTAAATCTTGGTAAACATGTGAACTGACAACCAAGTAGCCACCTTGAAAAACTGAACAAACAGAAGTAGAGAGATTGAAAGCCCAGTGCCAAGTGCCCTGGAAGAATAGGCAAAAATTGTTAATCTAGATATGGTGAAAGTCGAGGCAGCTTGACATTGTCTCAGACCCTCCAGAATGAACAGAGCATCAGGCTTCCAAACAAATGCTGTGGCTGAGAGATAAACTCTAACAGCCCTGACCACATCTAGGCAATGGAGAGCTGCTTCTAACACATGAGATGGATGTGAACACAATAAAAAGGTAAGATTTTATCCTTGTTAAGGTAAATGGCTGATACCACCTTTGGTAGAAATGACAGCCTAAGATGAAGAACGAGCTTGTCCTTATGCAGCATCAAAAAGGGTCCATATAGAAAAGAGCCATGAGCTTGGACATTCAATGGGTATTAGGGATGGCAACCAAGAAAGCCACATTTTGCAATAAGGTCAAGAAGAGAATATTACAGATTTTTCCAAAAGGACTTTTCTGCAAGGCTGACAATACAAGATTCGGGTCCCAAGGTGGTAGAGGGGGGCCTAGAAGGTGGATAGAGGAAAGAATGACCAACGCAGAGACCAATGATCCATGCCCCTTTGAGGAAAGGACAGAATACAGGCAAAATGCGAAGTCTGTTTTATAGGTGGGATAAAAGATAAATTGAGGAAAACCTCAGGGCCCGAAGCATAGGGGAAAAAGCAGGGGACAGGCTTTTATTCAGCACCTGGTTCTCAACAGCAAAGCTGTCCAAGCCAGTGATCATAAAGCAGTGTGGCAAATTGGACCTTGAGAGAAGAGATAAGGGAGAATACGGAGACACCAAGGCGCGTCTCACCAGCTGAATGAGATCAGTGAACCAAGCCCTGCGTGGCCAATCTTCAGCCCCCAGAATGAATGAGATGCTCTCGCAATCTATCCATGGAAACAACCAGGGAAAGCTCTTTTAAAGGTGTGAAAATGAGAGATCACCCATGCCAAGGAGCCAACAGAGCATTCAATGCATCCTCCAAAACAGACCGAGGAACCTTCCGATTGATCCTGCATGCAAAGACCTTCCAAGCTGCCCCAATGCTGACAAATCTGAACAGTTTGGGGCATAGGGACCATTCCACCTGATCCAGACTCCGACAACTGATATAGTCCAGTTGTCAGATGTCTACTCCTGGAATGTGAACTGCAAATAAGGCTGGGACACAATGCTCTGCCCAATCAAGGATTCGTGACCATAGCATGGCCGCAGCAGAGCTCTTGGTGCAAGCCATATTGATGACATTTCCTGATTGCCTCTGCCCCCACCCCCCTCAAAGAAGCTGGCATCCGTGGTGATAACCCACTGAAGGGAAGAAAAAAAATTTGCCAGACAAAAGAGGCAGGGAACAAATCCATCAAGTTAGTGACACCTTGGACTTGTTCTCTACCGACTCTCCCAAGATGGACAAACTATGGGACTCCAGGAAAACAAACTTGCCTGACCTCGACAAGGAGGACTGGGAGAATTGTCTTGAAGACAGTGTTAGATTGCTAATATACTCACGTGATAAGTTAATACAGATTAAATTCTTACATAGGGTAATTACATGCCCCAGAGACTGCAAAGAATATTTCCCCTGACGTTGCCCGAGTGTGCACGTTGTGGAGAAGCAATAGGTACTTATCTCCATATGTTCTGGGGATGTCCAGAAGTGGCCGGCTTCTGGAGAGAGGTGGTTGAACTTATAAATCATTGGCTTCAGCTGGCTCTCTCAGTAACTCCAAAACTGCTGTTGGTAGGTATCCAGGATGACAAGCAGAGGCCTAGAAGCACTAAAGCCCCGTACACACGTACCGATCGTCGGCGAACGATCGGCAGTCTTTTGTCCCCGGGCTGTCGGTGTCTGTTGAAAAGTGCAAAGACAGCACAAGAATTTTGTCCGCCGACTACAGCCGACTGCAGAAGTGATGTCATGTAATGGTTAACTTTCCCTGTGTTTTTTCTTTTCTGAGCATGCCCAGTCTTGCAAATCTGCAGTCTGTCGGCCGAATTCTGTACTGACTGGCGAACAATCGGCTGCTCTGGTGTCGGCATACAAAAATTTTAATGCTTGCATGACAGATTCTTGTCGGCAGAATGTGCGCTGACGGCTGTCGGAGGCATCATACTAACAAGCGTACAATCGGCAGATCGTTCGTCGGCCGACGCTTGTCTGCCGACGATCGGTACGTGTGTATGGGCCTTTAGATACTAATGTCTTGCCTGTCCTTTTATGCTAAAAGAGAAATTATACTCAAGTGGAATTCCCATTCCCCTCCCTCCATAGCTTCCTGGGAAAAATCTATTAACACTGCTCATCCCATGTATAAATTAACTTACATCTGCAGGAACGGTCTTAAAAAGTTTGAGAGGGTGTGGAAGCCATGGACTGCACAGGTGTACTGTACTCCTCCCCACACAACTGTGCACTTTGCAGTGTGGCTGTAATGCCCTCCTATATTATCCCTTTACGTTTCTGTCAACAGACGTTGTGTTAGACTTCTTACTACTTTGTATCTACAGTCATTTCTGTGGAATATGCCTCTATCTTTTCCCATTGTCGAAGTATATCATGCGGCTTTGCTTTTTTCTATGTTATTGAATGTGTACTATGCCTTTGATTCAATATAGGAACATTCTGTTTTGTTAAAAAAAAAAAAATAGTGACACCTTGCTCAGGTGAGATAGATGAATGGGAATGCCCAGACAGTCAAGAACGCGGTTCCACTTGGCCAATATCTCTTGCTGCAGGTCCGGTGTGATGTTGTACAGGACTACTTTGAAGGAAGCCACCACGAGGCTCAGAAACCTTATACAAAACTGAATGCACGCCTTTCTTAAAGAAAGGAGGCAACAAACGTGAAGATGCAACTTCTGAAGTTTCTCTTGAGGGAAAAAAAAAAAAACCTTGGCCACAGATATGGCCAGCAAGAGCCCTGGGTATTCCAGATGCAGGGAGGTAATCAGGACTGATTTGTGCACCATGATGAGTAGGTTGCCCACCAAGTCTGAAGCTAATTGAGCTCACAGGAGCAGGTCAAAATGCCCCACCATCAAAATCCACCGTAAGAGCAAGAGGGCCAAAACAGGGACCAAGACCTTGGTGAAGAGCAGGGGAGCTGAAGTCAGGCTGAAAGAAAGAGCAACAAACTGGAAAAGCAGTTCCCCCACGGTGAACTGACGGTCCCTCTGATTGTAGTGACAAATGGGGATATGAAGATGGTCATCCTTTATGTCTATCGAGGCCAGGAAGTCACCCTAGTGTACGGAGGCTGTGACTAAGCGCACCGACTATGCAGAACTTGTGCACCTAAAGGGAGGAGTTTAAGGACTTTACGTCAAAAATTGGGCAAACCCTTTGCAACAATGAAGAAGTTGATATAGAGCCCTCTGTAGAGTTCGGAGGAAAGAACTGAGGCTATGACGCCCTGATCCAACAGTTTTTAAATCGCCAAGTGCAGGTCAGCTAGACGCTCTGAAGAAAAACAGAAGTTGGAAAGAAACAATCCGATGGCAAAGACTGAAATTCTATCTTGTAGACAGAAGAAAAACCTACAAAAACCCATTTGTCCAAAATGTGAATGAGCCAGTGATCAACAAAAAAAGACGTCCACCCCAACTTTAGGTGGGGGCACAGCTTTTTGTGGAAGTGGGCTTCTCAGCGGGATTGGGGTTCTTAACTGCCAAGGGCATTTGATGGTAGGGGAGGTGGAAAGTTTGGTGGCTGTGTCCTTGGAGGAGCCCTGGCCATGAAAGACATTTGTGAGCAGAAAAAGAATGGTCCTGCCTTGGAACAAGAGTCCTTCGGCTTCCAAGCCTGAGGAAAGAAAGGAGAGATCTTTCTCCAATGATATTCTTGATGATGTCATCCAAGGCCATGCTGAACAGTTGATCAACTGTGAATGGCATTTCCATAAGCACATTCTTGAAATTCTGGTCCACTAACCAGCACTTAAGCTAGAGGTGATGACATTGAACCATTGAGGAGTTGGTCACATGAATACAACCTGACTGGAGTCCAGGGCTGCATTACACAAGTATTGGAGCCCCTGTGCTAGTTGCTCCTCTAGGTCAACCTAAGCAGGGAAGAACTGGCATGGAGCTTGGCTGACTCAGTCAGGGTCTGGGAAACCATAGCCAAAGTCAGGACAGGTTGGATCAAGGCCCCATAAGTCACAAAGCGAGCATGCTGTGCTCTACAACTTCTTGTCAGAGGGGTCTCGAAAGAAGGGGCTTCATCAGAAGGAATAGCGATAGCCTTGTTTAGGTGGAATATGTGGGTGGTCCACCATAGGAGGGTAGCCCACTTTCTGATGAACACTTCCTCAAAGATTGAAAGGGTGTGTCATTCTCGCGCTGTCCTGTAGGTGTATATGTTGTAAAACCTTTAATGCTGCAGGTACTATTATAGGTAACCACACACTACAAGTTATAAGGGGGAGGAGTACCGTGCTTTAAAGTTGCATACGTGCTTAAAGGTGTCTTCGTGTAAAATATAAAAATATTGACTCAAAAAACTATCTAGTGTTCTAAAGTGTCTTCGTGCTGAATCAATAAATAAATCAGCTAAAGTGTAAACCATATAAACAATGTCTTAATATATGTAGGTGTAAAATCCCAAATCTGCTAATATATAAATACTTTCAATTTCTTTATATCTGGTGCTTTAGGTGATATAAACATCAAAAGTGCTCTGTGCTTAAAAAAAGTCTGTAATACTATCTTCAAATAAATAAATCTCCATATGTTTTCATAAATGATCCAATACTGTTAGTATTATTAAAGTGCTTAAGTGTCCAAAAATAGTGATGACAGTGATCAAAATCTTCCTCCTAAATTCAAAACCATGCAAAGTGCTCTTCGGTGCTCGTGACCACTAGGTGTCCTATGCGCTCACCTCCTTTTCTTTAATATTGAGCCTTATGGTATCTCTTAGGGGTGAACTCTTTGCTCTCCTTTTCCTCTGAAGCCCTCTAGAGGGGCTGGATGCCGTTTTCCTTCCTTATACTGTGGCTCGATTTTAAAGGGTCTTAGAAGGGGCCTCCAAGTCTCAAAAGTAAATAGGCCAATATAGTGAAGTATTGCCAAAATAATTTATTAGGATAAAAAGAATAACTCACATAAATTTTGCTTCAAATGCGCTCAATCGCTGCGGAACTGTGTATGTCCGTTCACCGCTACGTCACTTCCGATGCTCTGCCCTATGCGTTACGCCGCGTGCTCACGCAGCTTCTTCAGGGGCTCAATATTAAAGATAAGGAGGTGAGCGCATGGGACACCTAGTGGTCACGAGCACCGAAGAGCACTTTGCATGGTTTTGAATTTAGGAGGAAGATTTTGATCACTGTCATATGTCATATGTTCCTGCCACTAATTTGTAACCTGCTAGCTGCTCGGACATGCTGTCACCTGAGATGCAAATAGGGAGCAGCATTCCTCCCCACACCAGACAGACAGTCACTCCACCAGGAAACCAGGACCTGCTGCTGAAGAGGATGGCTGCTAAAGCAATGTAGAGGAAGAGAGAAATTTGGAGTGGCAGTGGAGGCAAAAGCTTGCTGGAAACACCGCTCCTTTGAGAAATGGCAGTGATCCAGCAGATAGATCAGCAGGGCTTCTTTCCCTGAGCCTGCAGTGATGTTTGTCCAGATGGTTATCTGTGTGTGTGAAGGAGGTCCCCCCCCCCCCCCCCCCAACAGGACCTAAGGATAGGAGAAAAGGGGAAAATGGAGCTCGCACCCCCCTCATGCTGCACACTGGTCCCTGAGAAGGGAGAGTAGAGCCGCTGAAGCTGGAGACACAGACAGGATCTGTGAGGCTGTTTGCTGGGAGACACAGAACTACTGTGTTTCCCCACACTGGGGACAGCATGTGCTCATTGGTGATGCTGGGGGGAGGGGGACAACAACAAATTTATGACACCTGGCATGTCACCCAGAACCACAGTTGAAGAAAAAATAATCTTCTCCAACTGGAACCAAAAAACTCCAAAGAAAAAAAAAAACACGAGCCAGAATGCTCCATGTCTGACTCCTAAGAAGATAGGCAATCATTGAATCCTGTATTGCAGATGGGGTGGGGGGGGGGGGGTGGGGGGAGGTTTGCCACAACCAGTGGGCCTCCGCTTAGCCATGATTTTTGTTTTGGTTGCACCTAGCGTCCTGCTCCTTAAGGTAACCGCATCAAACCATCCTTGAAGCAAAGCTGTGCCCATTGATGGAGTTTCCTTTTTTCAATCCCGACCATAGGCAAAGAAAAAATTTAAGAAAAAAATATAAATTCCTTTTAAATATACCTGAAATTGTCAAAGCACAGCACATTCTCTTTACATACACTAGATCAAAAAATAAATGTGTATAGTATTAGCAAATATTTACATAATAAATGCAGAATAGATAAGGACTAATAATTTTCAAATTCATCCAACACTTTGCTCACCTGTAAAATTACATGCTCATGAACAGATTGCAGTAAAATGTTGATACCCGTGCATACCTTAGCTGACAATTCCCACCTTGAGACTATCACTTTATTTTCTCAAGTAGCAGTTCTAAAGTAGTTTTCTACATCCCCAAAGTATACAGTAGCTTTACCTCTTGTGATCCTTCTTTGAGAACAAATTTGTCTGGAGTAACAAAAACCTCATTTGAATCCATAACGACATTGTTTTCTACGTTAACAAAACAGACTGCTTTAACATAAGCAGCTCTGGAGCCTGTATTCCTGACAGAGAAGCTAGCTTTGCTTATTCTACCAGGCAATACACCATTTATGGTCAACATGCAGCTGTCCGACAACTTTTTCACATCTTCAAGTATTACATTGCTCGTGCCACCATAGCCGGAGAGAGGAATCTAAAGAAAAAAAACCAACATTAACTCAAAGATCACCAAGTCAGATTTAAATGTCCATGTCATTATACAGATAGTATAAAAATGACTTGCTTAGGGATTGCTGTTCCTGAACGAGCTTTAGTAATACAAAAAGCCACCCTTTGCTTAAATAAAAAAACAATAAAAAAAGACCATAGTGCTGTTCAGCTATTTCTCGTAACACATAATTTCCTGAATCATGTTAACATGCTGGTGGCTGGTGTGTATCTCCAAATTCCCTAACTCCTCTTCGTTTAGTTTACTGGTACACTGGAAGTTTCATCAGGATGTTAAATACTTTACCGCTTACAAACTTAACTCTATTCATACCCCTTCTGCAGTTAGCATTTCAGGTGGCCTAGTGATACCTACTGCCATCCCTAAAAATCAGAAAATCATACACGAGCAAACATGAAGACTGCAAATACATAGCTACAGTCAATCCTAATGCCAAATGACATGCCTGATAATTCTGGTCTCAGATGATTATAGGAATCTGAAGTCAATGGACTAGCCTGGAGTTAGGTCAAGGAAGTTCTTAAAGCGGAGTTCCACCCTGGGACATTTTTTTTTAATAAAAATACCCCCGGGACAGTCAGGGCTAGTGCTTTCCACAATGGCTAGCCTCTGATCTGTCCCGGGTTGCACTTACCCGCAAGAAGAAATACTTACCTTGAAAATGTATTGTCCAGCGCTGCCATCTCCGGTGTGGGCAGCTTGAAGGCAGCGCGATCCTCTTCTGTGTCCTCTTCCGTCCCACGATGCACTGCACCCGGCCCCGCCGTCACTTCCGGTGCGGCAACATCATCCCTGCACAGCTTCTGGGCATGCCCAGAAGCTGTTTAGCAAGGTATGACGGCGCCTGCACCGGAACTGACATCGGGGCCGGTGCAGGTGCATTGATTCCTGGGAGCGATGAGGAATCATTGCAATCAGCCAGGAAGTGACGAATCGCCGTGGCCGCCGAGGGGAGGAAGAGGAAGTAAGGTAAGTATATTTTCTTCTAAACCAGGCAAGTAAAAATAAAATTGCGATTATCCATTTGTTTTTCAGGTGACCCGGAGTGAGAAGATGGAGGCAAGTTTAATTTTAGGGTGGAACTCCGCTTTAAGTGATATTTACATCCTATGAAGTATTTGACACTAATAGAGCATTTAGTTCAACTGATGAGCTTAAAATATCAAATCATCGCTATCTTAAAAGCAGGGGTCTCCAAACTTTCTAAAGAGCCAGTTTACTGTTCCTCAAAATTTAGGGGGGGGGGGCAGACTTTGGACATTTGGAAATAGAAAATGACCTGGTGTCAGTGGGTGGAATAGTGCCCCATTGTTTGGTGCCAGTGGGAGGAATAGTGCCACATCGTTGGTCCCAGTGGGAGGAATAGTGCCCTAGTTATTTTGAGAGGGGACAGCAAATTGACACTGTGATACAAGCTGTACACTCACTACTTTACATTGTAGCAAAGTGTCATTTCTTCAGTGTTGTCACATGAAAAGATAGAATACAATATTTACAAAAATGTGAAGGGTGTACTTACTTTTGTGAGATACTGTACATACATTTTATAATATAACATATATATGTTTGGAGATTGAGTCATTTTTTTTACCGTGAAATACCTTTCTCTGAGTTTGACGGACTGCTCTCTTCAGAATCTTGACCACTGAGTTATAGTGCCACCTAGAGGAGTACCCTAATTCTGAAGGAGGATCCTTGATGCCCCCTATCAACTAGAGGGACCCCAGAATCCATCCAAAAGAACCACTTACCTACGCTAGACCCCAAGGGGTCATCTGGTAAGTGGGCTGCATTATAGGTGAAGGATACTCCACACCACGTGTCCCACTGGATTCTCACCAGCCTTTATTTGAGCACTATTCCTCATAATCATTGCACTTTGAAACACCTGCCTTTGGACTGTTATATATTATAAAAAGTTTATTTTTTTGCACACTATCATTTGTGCACAGTCACTTTATAATAATTTAGCACAATTATTTGCATAGGTTGTGCACAGTCACTTTATTTTGCACTAATTGGTGTTTCAAACTACCGTTGATATATATATTTGTATAATTTTAGAGGTTTTTTACTTATGAGGGCTGTCTACCCTTTTGTTTTCACAAAACGAATGGAAGACCTGTGGGTGTAGGGACTACTCACCCTGATCCAGAGTCTGACGGCTGAGATAGTCTACTTGCCAATTTTTGATACCTGGCATGTGCACAACAGAGAACGCCAGAACTGATGCACCAATCACTCTTCTCCCTGATGAATGGCATATGCCACCGCGGTCAGATCCAGATCCGAAGCCTCATCAGGCGACCCATTCAATGTATCAGCAACAACCCGATCGCCTGAAGCTCCTGAACATGGGTGGGTAAGAGAGCTTCCTTCGGAATACAGCGATCCCGAGTCAAGTCAGATCCCAGGACACTTCGCCCCCCCGAGCCAGACAGGCTGCTATCTGTCATGACCAAGCCAAAAGCGGCCGGACCACAGACCATGCAAGGCCACCAGGTAACCGACCACAGTGATCCCACATTTTCTCAGTAAGGCCAGGACCAGGGCCAAGGCCTGGCATACACCTGAGGATCAGAGATCAGACCAAAAGGCATAGCTAAAACTGATAATGTGCATCCCAGATAAAAAAGAAAAAAAATGTAGGGTGCGCTGATGTCCCTTGCAGGAGAAAGTGCAGGTAAACGTCCTTGATGCCTACGAATGCCCAAAAGGAAAAAATCTCCCTGGGAAGGAGGACCACCACTGAACAAAATTAATTTCACTTTAAACTTGTGGACCCGCACAATGGCATGCAAAGGCCCCAACCACACCACAGACCTTGCACAGTCACTTACCTGGCCTGCAGATCATCTGGTAAGAGCCGCAGATTGCAGGGAAGAAACCTATCTGGCGGAAGAAAGGAAATTCCATTTCATAGCGAGAGAGAATGATTTAGTGTATCAAATTGACGTGAAAGAGGGAAATCCCCAAACCCAAAAACCAGCAAAGGCATCTCCCTTCCCCCCCGGGGGCAAAACTAAGGCTTAGGAGGACCAATCCGCGGTTGCAGAGGGCGTCTGCAGTCAGAGGCATTTGGCACCACCCGCAGGTGTCCTAAAAGGTATAGAGACCCTAGTTAAAAACCTAGGGGAAGGAAAAAAATGCTTGTGAGCCAAGAAGCTTGGTACAGCCTTCTAGAGCGGTTCCATTCCCTATTAGAATGAGGGAGAGAGGTACTCACCACCTGGGCTGGTGCAGAAGCCTGGGCAGCCTACCCAAGATTTCAGCCAAGACCCATCTACAACCACCACTGAAATGGAAAGAGTGGGAAGAAGACAATGTGGGCTATGTGGGACTTTAGATGAGACACCGGCAGGTATGCCCAGCGTCTCCATCCCTGTATCGGAAAAAAATTGAAAAGGATTAAAAGAGGTGCATGGAAGCCAACCAGCCCCCAGTCTGATGTACTCACCCTCCAGTCTGCCACCAGCCAAGTAGACCTGTCTCAATATAAATAAAGAACAGGGGTTTAGTTGACACGCATCTACAACCACCACTGAAATGCAAAGAGTGGGAAGTAGTAGAACCTAGTCGAGGGATGCGCCACAATGTACTTCAGCCTCTGGACCAACCCGTCCGCAAGCACCACAAACATAAGGCAATTGTGGCTGGAAAACAATGATTGGTATAAACCTTTTTCCCCATCAGGCAGCATTTTAGACACCAGGGCTGTGGCTAACCCAGGGCCAGGCGCAGATCCCGCACTGACATCGCATCTGTCCTGCGAACCGCAGGGCCCAAAAAGGAGATAAACTTCTCCAATGGGAGTACCATGGCCTAAATGAGCCAGAAGATGGGCTGATCCACCACTGGTGGGATTGCCCATTGCTACCCAAGTGCATTCCACAAGGGATAGCGTGCCATGACACACCTAAGGAGCACAATGGATGCCACAGTTAACCCCTGTCCCGTATACAAACCAGACAAAATATGTAGGGAAAGGAAGACTTCGCAGCCCGAGCCAGCTGATGGACACCAGAAGACTGGCACCCCAGCAGATGCCCTCATGGACCCCCAGAGCTTGCTGGCAGGGGACACACATCCCTGATCACAACGGGTGAGGAGGGGGCGCAATCCCTGCCCAGGAGGTAAATCCTTGTCCAGGGACCAGTGGCAGAACCTGGAAAAGCAAAGTGGGTCTATTAGGGCACATGCCCCAAACAAGCAGTGCGGCACAGCTTGCCCAACACCAACCCCCCTCTAGTTCTTCCAATCAAAAGCCGCAGGGAACAAGGTGCAACTCTGCACCAAATCATTAGGCCTGACCATCTGCCTGGGCACCGGGCCGCTAGGCAGCGATGGCCTAAACAAGTGACCCACATACTTTTTTTTTTTTTAACAAGAAGAAACCCTCAGGAAAAATGGCCACCAAGCCTGCGAAAAATGGATGCTGCAGCAGCTCACCAATAGGATTCACTGCTAGAGGCCAACTCCAGGCAGGGGCGGTTCACCTCAGAGCTCGCGGAGTATGCAGTGGCCTAAACTTTCGGCCAGCCCAGACACAAGGCTGCACAGTGAAGCCCACAGATTAGGTCGCAAGCCACGGCCTAAAGTTTAGGACAGCTCGATCACAAAGCCACTTCTAAAAGCCATTCCAGGAGGGGGTGGATTCACCGTGGAGCCCTCCCAGTAGGTCACAAAGCCAGGGCCTAAATTTTTGGCCGGCCCGACCGTGTGGACACCCCAGGCAAAGACCCAGCTCCAGGATGCAGCCCCTGATGAACCCGCAGAAGAGGGCAGCTTCAGGATGACCACGCTGGGGCCCGCCTAGTAGGCCACAAGCCATGGCCTAAATTTTTGGCCAGCCCAGAGCTCGTGGTGCACTCCCAACCGTGGCCCAGTGGGGGGGGGGGCGGTAACATGACCAGTCCTCAGCTCAAGACAAGCCCCAGCTCACGGCCAGAAGACCTGAAAAAAACCTCCAAGGAGCACGGAAGCACCACACTTCATGGCCATTCCCAGCAGGGAGCCCCCGGCTGACAGCCCAGTCAAGATGTTCCAGGGCAGGCAACACTCACCACCAGACGGCTCGGAGACATGCGCCCATCTCGAGACCCAGGTAGGACAGGCAATCCCCAGCGCCACAGGCAAGAGTGGCGTCCGTCAACGAAAGAAAGAAATGCTGATTTTTACATATTGGAGAGGAATGCCAGAATTTGCCCAGTATGGAAAAGGTTAAAAATCAAAGCTAAGGGGGTAAAGTTCCTCTTTAGAACCCTGGAGTATTTTCTTTCCCTTCTTTTCTCTTTTGGTGAGGTATCCAGCCCTGATAGGCCTACTATGCATTGAGTACAACAGAAGCATAACTGTACTGATGTTCTGCAAAGATCTCATGCATTCTCTTGGACCCAGGTTCATGTTAATAAAGAACACTTGTTTATTCATATACCTAGACCTGCTTTAATCAGAGATCATGAACTCAGCAGGCTCAGCGAGATCTTTCCAAGTCAATGCTGACCGAGAACATTGGTCCTATATAAACCTCCATGTAAGCGATTTTACCAGAGACTTACAGTAAATTTAATCCCAGGTTGCGAAGACTTAACTCCTGACTGTTTAATTTCCAACTTAGCCAACATGCAGCCTACTCGTGTGGGAGAAAACATCATGTGGACAGCTGAATCTTCTTTAGGTCGGATGGTGAGCTCACGATTGCTTGTCAAACGCTGTTCTGAACCGAAGATACTTTGCAACTGGAGGGGACAAAAAAAAAAAAAAAATCACCATCATGAAGTTCATCATCAAGGCTTGTAAAAACTTTCCTGGATTTATTTTAACGGTCTATGTATGTACTTTTCTTTTGTGTCTCCCATATGAGAGAAAAAAAAATACTGATCATAATGACCTTACTTAAGTTGGACTAACCAACTCCAGAGACAGGAATATAAACTTAAAAAAAATTATAGTGTATATTTTTTTTCAGTATACCGTTAGATTAAACTTGTTATGAAAAAAATTGTATCACTGTCAGCACAAGCCAAGAAGGTAAAGAAAATGAAAACATTTCTATGCAGAGCACATACAAATTTTTGCAAATTAAATTAAACAAGTTATGCACAAATGTGCAGTGCTATCCGACCAAATTGTGTTTATCTAGCAGAAATGTCAAATATGTAGGTTTAAAAAAAAAAAAATCAATAAAATAAATATGTCTATGGGATACTTTAACATGAATATCATACAACAAATTAAACTGCGCTTGTGGAACCAGTGCCATAATCAAAAAAGGAAAAAAAAAAGAAAAGGGAATAAAGCTGCTAGCATGCTATGTGATATTAAACTAAGCAACACAAATATATTATATCAGAATTGTTGCGCTAATCCACAATATAAAGCAAAAGTCCCAAAATGTGAAAATGTCCAAAACTCCACTGATCATGTGAATTCCCAAATGTGTATGCAGTTTTCCACTTCAATAATGTGAATCAGCCTCCAAGTGAGTCACCACCAAGCTTCAAGACAAGATGAAAGGCTTACCAGAAGCAAGAGTCATTAAGGAGAAGGCATGCATCATATGATGCAACACCAGCTGCTTGATGCCCAGGAACCACACTTCCAAAACAAGCAGATATAAATACCAATCAGCAGGATTTGCTCTGCTTCATATCTCTCATAAGCATGTCATAAAACAGAAATGCTCCACATAGTGTAAAAATCCAATATAAATGTTTATCAAATAAAAATTTGCATTTACTGCATTTACATCTACAGGACCACAACATCAATGTGTAACAATATCACAAATAGTCAAATTCCACTTCCAGGGACACTTCCATATGCACGACATCACTGTACATAGCTCCGTCCTACATGTACGACCCAGAAAAATTAGCATTTGATGAAATGCGTAGCGTGGAGCTATGTGCGGTGAAGTCATTATCCCTGGGAGTGAGATTTGGCATTTTGAGATAGTTACACAGCACTGTTATAGTCTTATTGATGCAAGTGCAATTTTAACCAGTTCTGGACCGGAAAGGATTTGCCCCCTTAATAACCAGGCCATTTTTTTGCGATTTGGCACAGCATTATTTAACGGAAAATTGCACGGTCGTGCGACACTGTACCGAAATAAAATGAATGCGTGAAACTACTTACCGGTGGATGAGACTGGCACCGAGAATATTACCTTGTACCTTGTCAGCTGACAACAGTTATAAGGAGGGTAGTATGTATCTTGCACTAAGCGATGCTGGAGCCCGCAAACACGGTCCCAAATGAAGATAGGGTGTAGCAGATCCAGGTAAGAAGCCGACCGATAAAAACTTGAAATGTGCTGGGAGGGAATGAAGTAGTCCGAGCATTAACGGTTTACATGCTGCAACTGGCAGACGGAGCCTGCGGAATGGCGATGATCAGCGGGAGTCCAGCCAGTCCCCTGCCACCTCAGAGGGCTCGAAGAAGCAGACACAATGACTCGGAGCATGCTTGGAAAGAGGAGACATAAAGAATGCCTTTTTTGCAAAGAAATCTTCTAACTTCTGTATAGGATCTGCGACGTTGCTGGATCTCCAGGGAGTAGTCTGGGAAGCAGAGGAGCTTGCTGTTTTCATACAGGATTTCCCCTTTAGCACGCGCCTCTGATAGCATGCGATCTCTGTCCCGGTAGCTAAGGAGTCGCAGGAGAAAAGGGCGCGAAGGTGCTCCTGGCACCACGAAAGAGGGCGGCATATCCTCCAAGTTCAGGGCCCTGAGAAACAGCTGCTCTGCAAATTCTGCTGGCCTGTTCCCCTCAGCTTTCTCCGGGAGGCCAATAATGTGGATGTTATTTCTGCGGAGCCGGTTTTCTGTATCAATGGTTTTCTCTTGGAGGGTCTTGACTTTTAGCTGTAAAGCACGGAGATCTAGAGTCAGATTGGACCATATCCTCTAGGCCAGAGATCCTATCCTCCACCTCCAACACCCTGGAGCGAAATGTATCCAGATCATATTGGATAAGGCTTACACCTGTGGCCAAAAAAATGGATTTTTGTAAAATCTTACCGTAAAATCCTTTTCTCTTAAGCTCATTGACAGACGTAGTCCTCCTTGATTAATATCAACTCGGGTTATACTGCCCTCTACAGGAGTAGGACTAGACAGGAAAGAAAACGTTCTGGCCACACCCTAGGGGCAGTCCCAGAGGGTATATCCTCTCACTTCCTGCTACAGCAAATCAGTTATTTCACAAAGCAGTGTTTAGAGAATTTAACCCAACCCAACTCAAAAACAGAGGGGCGGGTACTACGTCTGTCAATGAGCTTAAGAGAAAAGGATTTTACGGTAAGATTTTACAAAAATCAATTTTTCTCTGTCGCTCATTGACAGACGTAGTCCTTGATTAATATCAACTCGGGACATCCCAAAGCAGTGCCACAAATGAGGGGTGGGAAAATGGAAATCAAAATCCAATCTAGAAGGCCCAACTGGTGCCAACTAGAAGTTTTAAAGGCTCATCAATCACACAATGAGACTCAACTGAAATTCCAACGGAAAAAAACCCTCGAGGTAGACCACCGGTCTCCTCAAATTGCGGCCTGCAAAACCTTGCGGCCAAATGAGGCATCCGCCGATGCCATCACATCAACCTTGTAAAATTTTGTAAAGGTATGAACCGACGACCAGGTAGCCGCCTTGCACACCTGGACCACTGAAGCCTGATGGCGGTAGGCCCAGGAAGTACTGAGCGCTCGAGTGGAGTGCGCCTTAACAGGGAACGGAGGATTCCGACCCCTAATCGAATAAGCCTGTACCACCGTCTGTCTGATCCATTTGGAGATAGTCGCGGCAGATGCAGGCAACCCCTTTCTGGGGCCATCCGTGATCACAAAAAGTGAATCCGTCTTACGGAACGATTCCGTAGTCTTCAGGTATACCCTGATTGCCCGAACCACATCCAAGGAATGCAACGCATATTCCCGAGGATGATTGGGCTGAGGACACAAGGAAGGTAGCACAATATCTTCATTCAGATGAAAGTCTGAAACCACCTTAGGAAGAAAGGATGGCTTCGGAAGAAGAACTACCTTATCCCTATGAACCACAAGATATGGGGAATGGCATGATAATGCAGCCAGTTCTGACACCCTGCGTGCAGAAGTGATAGCCACCAAGAAGGCCACCTTCTGGGATAATGTAAGCAAGGGAATCTCCCTGTTATTTTAAAAGGGAGGTTTCTGCAGAACCGACAAAACCAAATTAAGATCCCAGGGCGGTAAGGGCGCGCGCACTGGCGGAGCCAATTGCCGCACCCCCTGGATGAAATTCCGCACCAAGGAATGAGTAGCCAGTGGCTTCTGAAAGAAGATTGCTAACACTGAAAACCTGACCCTTGATAGTGCTCAAGGATAGTTTCTGCTCAACCCCCTTTTGCGGAAAAGCCAAAATTCGGGTCACCAAATAGGTACGTGGGGGAAATCCCAACGATTCACACCACGCAATATAAGTCTTCCATGTGCGATAATAGACTTTGCTAGAAGTCGCTTTCCTTGCTTTAATTAGAGTAGGAATAACTGAAGCTGACAATCCCCTGTCCTTCAGTACCTGGGTCTCAATGGCCAGGCCGTTAAAACCAGCGACTGTAAAGCACGATGGAAGATCGGTCCTTGAGACCGCAGATCCTCCCTGAGAAGAAGTCTCCAAGGAGCGTCTGCGACTAGCCTGCCCAAGTCGGCGTACCCGGCTTGACGAGGCCAGCCCGGAATTACCAGGATAACTGGAGTTCCCTCCACCTCTATCCTGCGGAGAAATCTCAGCAGTAACTTGAGAGGGGGGAAGACATACAGTAGTTGATACTTCCCCTACGGGGCGCTCAGCGCGTCTGCTGCGACCGCTAGAGGATCGCGGGCGCGAGCCCTGTTGAGCCAACCTGCCAACAGATCCATATCCGGGGGGCCCCAATGAAGGGACAGCTGGTGAAATACCTCTGGATGAAGAGACTATTCCTCTTGATCCAGAATCTGACGGCTGAAATAATCTGCCTGTCCACCACCGTGATAAATATCGGAGAGAACTGGAACAACTGTTCCCCCAATAAAGAATGTTGGCCACTTCTATGGCCGCCAGGGCACTCTTGGTGCCCCTTGGTGATTGACATAAGTCATGACCGTGGCATAGTCCGATTGGATCCGAACCGGACTGCCCTGGAGCTGCTCGGTCCAGTAAATCAGACAAAGTCTGATCGCTCTCAGTTCCAACACCTTTATCGGTAACCTGGAATTTATCAGAAGAAATGACTTCCCCTGGCTGAGCATCGGAGACCGAAGCCACCAGACCAGAGCCTCCCTGGTCTGCTCGCTCAATCGGATCCGATTGTCCAGGGAATCGTGATTCCGATTCCATATGAGAAGAATCTCCTCTTTGGAGAATTCGGGTAGGAGACTGGGCAAACGGTACTGCCTCTAAGGAGGCGACCATCAATCCCAGCCAGTTGACGGACAGCAACATCCGAATCATTGACTGAATCTTCTGGAGTTTCTCCGCCTGGAGAAACACTCTTGCCAAGGATGTATCCAAAATTAGGCCCAGATAGTTCAGTCTCCTGGTGGGAACCAGGGATGATCTTTGGGAAAAGCAACGAAAACGCTGATGTCCTGCGAAGATGGGGATATGAAGATAGGCATCCTAAATGTCTATGGACGCCAGGAAATCCCCCTGATGCAGGGAGGCCACCACTGTATGGATGGACTCCATCTCTTCCAAGACCAGAATTGGACGCACCTAGCCCTTTTTCCTGGGCATTGTCAACAGGTTCGACTAGAACTCCTCCAAGGAATGGGAACTACCACTGCTTGTTGCATCAAGCTGTTTCCCGCAAAGCTTTTTAAGCGACCCGGGGATGTCGAATATTGGAAGGGAAGAATCGCACCGGTGGAAGTGATTGAAACTCGATCTTGTATCCCGACCATTTGACCTTGCGAACCCCTTTATCCGGGATTCTGGAAAGCCCTGGATCCGGAAACCGGTGAAGACGTCCCCCCACCCTAGAGATGGGTGGGGCCCATTCTGTCAATCCAACGAGATAACAGTGGCTTTATTTAGTCCGGAAATCGGTGAGTCCACTATTGGTGGTACCGCCCATCTTTGTAATGAGGGATTCCTCAAAATGATAGCGCCTAGCAATGCGTTTGGAAATAGCCGGGGCTCGTTTACGGAAGACCCCATTTGGGCAAGGGAAACCCTTCACCATTTTGGTAGGCTTGCTAGTACCAAAAAAAGGAATATGAGTCTCAGCTACCTTTGCCGGTGTAACCTCAAGATTTAAGGTTTCCCGGCAATGATAAGCTCAGAATCCGTATCTGAAGTATCAGATGACATAGGGGTAGGCGGGGGTCGCTCTTCTTGACCCCCGTCCCTGACAGGCTACCTCCACCCGGGATACCAAAGACTCCAAAACTGCTGATAATTTATCATCACAAATGGGGTACTGGAGGGTCCTGCGGCCACCCCAAGGGGATCAGGTGGGGATACATGAGTGGCAGGGTTCATGTAACACTTGCCAGCAAACACAAAAAAATTAATTGCAAGAAAAAAACTTTTTTTTTTTTAACTTAGTCCCCCAGCGCAGTAGCGCCCCTCAGTCTACCTGCTTGGACCCCTCAGAAAGAGAGAGAGAGAGAGACCCCAAGGCTCACCTGATGCACAGAAGTTTCTCATCAACCTGCTTCCAGCACTGGCTGTTACAGACCGGAAGTCTATGGCTTGCTTTCCCTGGGCCAAGGAGGCGGCTCCGCCCCTTTACACGCCTTCCGGCGCCTCCCAATTACTCCACGAAGTGTTTGGTCACCTCAAACATGGCCGCCCCCATGCTGGAGACACGAGGCTACGCCAATATGGCGGCCTCGCGCAATCTGCAGGAAAATGGCGGCGGCCTGTGTAGGATAGCGGCGGCTTGCAAGCTAGCAGCGGCCTGCGGGATGTGTGCATTCGGCCTGTGCGGCCTGCGGAAGTGCCTCGGCCTGCGGGAGGTGTCCTCGGCTTGCGGAAGTGACCGGCTTTCTGGAGGGATGGCGATCTGTGGCTGCAGTAACTCAGGCATAGGCATCGGCCTGTGTACACACTAGACAGGTAGGATACCTCTATACCTCAATAGTAATGCCTTTTAGTAGTCTGCCACTGACTTCAGTCACCCTTACAGTCATATAGTGACTTTAGATAGTCAGCTCCCAAACCAAGCCTCCTGGTTTCTATTCACAAAAATCACACTCAAATTGGGGGATCTGTGACCTGTTATAGGATAGAGGGGAGACCCAGAAAACCGAGTGTCCGACCATCCCAGAGAGGGGCCCGCGTCCACCAACAAACCCGACAGGGGGAGAGGGGGAACATTCTACTCACCATACCGGAACCAGGCGGGCGCCAACTCCTGACAGAACCCCTCTCCACCGGGGTGGGGGGGCTGTCGACCAATACGGACGCCGTGACTCTGTTGGTCATTGGCGTCCAGGCGAGACGTTTAACTCGCAGGGTCAGTCCCCGTCCAGTGGGACTATGTCGCGGCCGACCCAGCGCGGAGCTATGGCCTGCACGCGCTCGTAGGCTGAACTGGGGTGACCACTGGATCTCAACATCCAGCCCGTCGCCCAGTTTCAGCGTACTTGCTTGAAGATCTCACAGGAACACTGGAGAAAAAAAGCTGTCTAAAAAAGTATTTCTAAAAAATCTTGCCAGGACCGAAGATCCTAGCAAGGAATCTAGGTCCTTACTCCTAACTAGACAGAAAAAAACTGATTTGCTGTAGCAGGAAGTGAGAGGATATACCCTCTGGGACTGCCCCTAGGGTGTGGCCAGAACGTTTTCTTTCCTGTCTAGTCCTACTCCTGTAGAGGGCAGTATAACCCGAGTTGATATTAATCAAGGAGGACTACGTCTGTCAATGAGCGACAGAGAAAGTCTATTTTCTTTATCAGGGCATCTCTGCTAGCTGTAATTGCGGCCATGAGATCTGCTGTTGATGGGGAAGAAGCAGCGCTGTCTCCATTCAGATGTCTGAGTGCTGGCAGACAGTGTGTGCCGGGGAGGCCTTTCCCAATATGGCCACTGCAGAGGAAGGAGGGGCGGGGAGTGCTGGGTTGTGATCTAGTAGAGCGGGGCTTCAGTGGGGCCATGAAATCACAGGAGTGAATCGACTGTCTTCCCTGTAACGGGGGAACCAGCCACCTGAAGACCTGGAAGCCGATACGGTAGGCAGAAAGGGTTGAAGGATAGAAGACCGGATAGGAGCTCCAGCACCATGCGACCGCTCCATCTCACATGGCGGCCACGCCCCCTGATTTATGTCATTTTTTTTTTTTTTTACTAGTAATAGCGGTGATCTTCGATTTTTAGCAGGACTGCAACATTGCGGTGGACAGATCGGAACCCTGAAATTTTTGACACTTTGGGGGGGGGGGGGGCGGGGGGACCAGTCACATTACTACATCAGTGCTAAAAATATGCACTGTTACTGTAATGACATTGGCAGGGAAGGAGTTAACAGTGGTGATCAAAGGGTTGTGTGAGCCTAGGGGAGTGTTTTCTAACTGTATGGGGGAGGGACTATTGAACTGACCACAGAGACCTGTGATCCGATATAGAAGGATTACAGGCGCTCTGTTATCATTTCAGAGACAAGAACGGTCAGCTGTGTTTACAACAGCTGACTTGTCCTCTCTCAGCGGGGAGTGATCGCAGTTGCCCGGCGGCAATCGCGGATCGGCATCCCCGCTGCCTAGTGGGGGCGGGAGAACGCTCGCCCACCTGGGCCACACGCGCGACTGACGTAGGGCTAGGTCGTTTTGCGCAGCCGAGCCAGCCTGCCGCAGTAAATCTACGGCAGGACGTCGGCAAGTGGTTAATTATATGTTATGTTTTTACATTGTTATGTGGAGCATCACTGTTTTATGACATGATTATGAGGGATATGGAACAGAGAAAATACTGCTGATTGGTATCATATCCTGGCGGTCCCCCATTTCTCCCCAAACCGTTAGGAACTGTAAAAATATGTTGCATTTTTTTTTTTAATCAAGGTGGCAAAGTCTGGAGGAAGAGTGGAGAGGCACAGAATCCAAGTTGCCAAGTGATGATTTGGGGAGCTACGTCATCTGCTGGTGTTGGTCCACTGTGTTTTATCAAGTCCAAAGTCAGTGCAGCCCTCTACCAGGAAATTCTAGAGCACTTCATATTTCCCGCTGCTGACCAGCTTTATGCAGAAGCGGATTTCCTTTTCCAGCATAACTTGGCACATGCCCACAATGCCAAATGTACGAATACTTGGTTTAATGAACATGATAAACTTGGGCTCAATTGGCTAGCAAACTCGTCTGATCTAAACCCCATAGAGAATCGGAGGGGTATTGTCAAGAGGGAGATGAGAGACACCAGACCCAACAATGCAGAGCAGCCGAAGGCTGCTGTCAAAGCAACCTGGGCTTCCATAACACCTCAGCAGTGCCACAGGCTGATCGCCTCGATTCCACTCCGCATTGATACAGTAAGTCATGTAAAAGGAGCCCCGACCAGGTACTGAGTGCATACTATACTGTAGATGCACATACTTTTCAGTAAGCCAACATTTGTGTATTAAAGCGGAGTTACGGCCACAACATTTTTTTTTCAATAAAAATACCCCCCCGGACAGTCAGGGCTAGTACATTCCACAATGGATAGCCTCTGTACGGTCCCGGGTCGCACTTACCTTTTAGAAGAAATACTAACCTTGAAAATGTCTTCTCCAGCGCTGCCATCTTGGATGTGGGCAGCTGAAGCCAGCGCGTCCTCTTCTCCCATAATGCGCCTGCATCGGCCCCGCTTGTCACTTCTGGTGCGGGCGCGTCATCCATCTACAGCTTCTGGGCATGCCCAGAAGCTGTTTAGCAAGGAATGAGGCGCCGCACCGGAAGTGACGAGCGGGGCCGGTGCATTGATTCCTGGGAGTGATGATGTTCAGCTCTCAGGAATCAATGCAAAGAGGAAGTGACGGCGCGGGCCGCGGCCACAGTGGGAGGAAGTGGAAGAAAGGTGAGTATATTTTTCTTCAATAACAAGGTAAGTAAACAAAAAAAAAAAAAAATCATAACTATCCATTTCTTTTTCAGGTGACCAAAAGCAAGCGGATGGATGGCACAAAATCGATTATGTTGATATTGTGGCCGGAACTCCGCTTTAAAAATCTTTTTTTTTTTTTTTTATTGGTCTTATGTAATGATCTCATTTTCGGAGATACTGAATTTTGGGTTTTTACTAGCTGTTCTGTCTCAGCATCGATTGTACCTGTGACCCTCTTGTAGACCTCCAGTCTGTAAGTGTGTGCAGCAGGTTGAATGATGGCTTTAACAGATAGTTTACTCAATGAATAAAGACTCCAGAGGTGTTCTCCAATGCTTCTTTATGCTTCAAGTTAGCAAAGACATAAACATAGAGACTTTTCCATAGGTAAATTTACAATGAAGTTACACAGCTTCCACACTCTGCAGTCTCCTCATAACAACTAAACAAAATGGTAGATACAGCAGGAAAATGGAGATGGGAGAAACCATCTAGCCAGAAACAGCAGGGGTGCAAGGAAGATACCAATAACATAGCATAACATAACATGTAATAACAACTGCTAGACAGTTAAAGCTGCGTGGCAGCACACTAGCTGTACACAAAAATCATGAAAATTAAAAAACAAATGTTTGAAATATATCACCCTGTGTGTAATAAATATATACAATATACGAGTTTCACTTTTTAAATTGAATTACTTTAATAAAATTAACTTTTTGATGATATTCTAATTTTATGAGATGCACCTGTATAGTGGGTTAGTGCAGAACTTCTGATATATTTTAACATGAATACTGAGGATAAAGAGGTTAATCTGAATGCAACAAGAACATCAACATTCTCAAACTGACAGCTTTCCACTCACAACCATTTCTGCATTTTGGTGAATTGTCTCAAAAATAAACACAAAACGAAAAAAAAATAAATAAAAAAAAACACAAATAATGGATTAAAAAGGCTTCAGTGCTGACCTCATTCAACAACCCCATTAAGACCTAAATATCAGTGCGGTGTGGTATGATCTACATTGACAAAACACAGTACAATGTATCCCCTCTTTGCAATCCATATGCTAGTCTGATGTTTACAAACCATATACAGTGACTGTTAACAGCATACTGCGTCACAAAATACATTAAGGCTGCTTTCATAGTGCTCCATTTTCGCCAAGTTCAGGGTGCATTTTCTGGGTGCCTATTACTCACAGCATGCACCTGTGAAACTTGGACATGCAACTCAAAAACACCATGCAGGTGCATTATTTATGTTTTTTTTTTAATTTGAATTTATTTAATTAAAGATGCAGAATGCAGGACTTTTAAAACACACTGCACCCACAGCAGTGTGAAGAGACCCATTGGATTAAAAAGGATTCTGTTTTTAATGCATTTTTAGCACAGTAAAAATGTAGCAAAAAAGCATCAGTGTGAAAAGCAGCCTAAAGCAGAATTTTAGTTTAAAAAATAAAAACTACCCTTTATTACTAAATATCATATGCAAAACGTTTGCATTATTGTAATTGCTGAATGTCTGATTATAAACAATCTAATTCAGACACTTATCAATTATCCTGTGCTTCACTGACAGCAATGAGCCTGAGCAGCTGAATATGGCTGCTCACAGGAACTTTCTGGTACCGTTGTCAGTGTCTCTGCAAGTAACAAAGCCCTACCCCATCTATGAAGTCATATGTTTTCTCATGAATGAGGATACACAAGCTCTGAGAAGAGGAAAGACATGCCCAACTGCTGTAGCTGTATGAGCAGTGACACATTACAGTCATACATTAAAGTGGAGTTCCACCCATTTTAGTAACTTTACATGTATGTAATCCCCTTTAAAACTACTTTTACCAATGGAAACTTTTTTTTTTTTAGCTAGTAAATACCTAATATTGTTGTTTATTCCTCCTCCCCTCACTTCTGGGT
Organism: Pelophylax lessonae; assembly: GCF_965119305.1. NCBI lineage: Eukaryota > Metazoa > Chordata > Amphibia > Anura > Ranidae > Pelophylax > Pelophylax lessonae. Next base: position 380,266,789 of record NC_138772.1, read on the forward strand.
CCGATCTGCGATGACGTCATTCGGCGATTCGCAGGGGGTACTGGGATGTTTTGCATGGCATGAAATCTCAGTATTACACAGGAGCTGAGCTGTACTGTATGTATTGAGGCCGTGACCTGCCCCGCCTCCTCTCAGTGAGCTGTACTGTATGTATTGTATTCAGGCCGTTCTCTGCCCCGCCTCCGCCCCCTCTCAGTGAGCGAGGACTGAAAGCATATCCTCACTGAGCTCACTGAGAGGAGGCGGGGCAGAGCACGGCCTAAATACAATACATACAGTACAGCTCACAGAGGAGGCGGGGCGGAGGCGGGGCAGGTCATGGCCTCAATACAAACAGTACAGCTCAGCTCCTGTGTAATACTGCAAAATTTCATGCCATGGAATACATCCCAGCACCCCCTGAGAATCGCCGAATGACGTCATCGCCGATAGGACCCGGAAGTGAGGAGAGGAGGAATAAACAAACAATAAGGTATTTACTAGCAAAAAAAAAAAAGTTTCCATTGGTAAAAGTCGTTTTAAAGGGGATTACATACATCTATGTAATCCAAGTTATTAAAAATGGGTGGAACTCCACTTTAAAATGAAAAAAGGTACAAACCCAGATTTAAAAAAAAATGTACACACAACAATGGGCTCATATTGTTTAACTGACTGTGGGAAGTTAAATAAATACTCTCCTTCCTTCCTTTAGATTTATATAAAGAACACATAAAAGATATATAATGCAAATATCTGAGAAGTAGGGGACTTTTAAGGAAGCGTTATTGTCAAAGAGGTGAGCAAAATATAACCATAGTTAAGAAAATATATCATTTTAATTCAAATTCCATTTCATAAAAACATCACTGAAATATTAAAACTTCAACTAAAGTATTGCAGCTAAACGTAGACAAAACAGGGTATGTAGATGTGGTCGTACATGTTTTGCAGGATACTTCAGGAACCTGAAATTTTTCATCTACGACAAAGGAGTCATTATTATGTTCATACTGCCTTCCAGTAACACGATGCACTTACGGCATGGTGGTGAGCCGTTGACAACCAGGAAACACCGGAGTCAAGAGTTGAGGAGTATCAGACTGCATTTGGCTCGCCGCTCTACTGAACCACATGAGGGGTCAGGATATACATTATTGGACCAAGTGCAGTCCTATATCCCTCAACTGACTCCGGTATCTACTGGTTGTCAATGGCTAACCACCACGCCGTAAGTGCATCGTGCTACTGACAGTCAGTATCAACACAATAGGACTCATTTGTCGTAGGTGAAAAATGTCAGGTTCCTGAAGAAGCAGTATCCTGTGAAATAGGTTTGACCACATCTACATACCATATTATGTCTACCCTTAGCTGCAACACCTCAGTTTAATTTTTAATATTTCAATGATCTTTTTATGAAATAGAATTTGAATAAAACTGATATACTTTAATTATGGTTGTATTTTGCTCACCTTTTTGACAACACCACTTCCTTAAAAGTCCCCTACTTCTTAGATATATGCATTATAAATCTGATCTATTTGGGATGTGGAAGTGTTAATTGTTTCTAGCACCCAAGAATACTAATAGGAAATAGAGAAAAAACACCTGAAAGCAGTCTTGGTCCTGTCCCCTTATTATAAGACGAAGCTGCTGGCTTGCAGTTGCAGACGTGTTCCTTAGTATCAATTTTTGTTGTCTGTAAAGAAAAATAAAAAATATTAATTGCAGATGTCTTGATAAAAAAATAAATAAATCTTAGGCAAAATCTTAAGAATAGCTATATCGAAATAAAAATTTAGGGGCAACTTAAAATATTTTGTGATGTGTTAATGAAAGTTATGCTGCATGTTAAAGTGCACTCTGCTAATGCATCCTGGGCCATTGCACCAAAACATCCCAAAAATTGGAAGCTTTACAACATTTCTAATGCAACACTATGGTGTGGAAGTGGGTGGCAACGCATGTGCATTGCCTTCATTTGTTGGGTTGCTATTCAAAATGAATGGCACTAAAACACATGCAATATAAAGTTATAAATGAGTCCCTTGGGACTCTCATTTGCAACTGTTAGTTTCATGGTGGTCATATTTTTCTTCTGACCTAATTATACTCAGTTACTGACCTGGAACTCATAGGCAGCTAGTAAACTACCAATTCCTTTTACACATTCAGGTTTTGGACCAGTTAAGAAAGTATTGAAGACAGTGGCTGGAAATTACAGCAAGGCCAAAAGTATTTCTAAACAGTTGGCGATGACAATCTATGCATTTTAGCATGTTTCTTTAAAAAAAACAAAAAAAAAAAAAAAAAAACAGCTCCATGTGAATGTCAATTATTGCCCTAAAAATGCTTAACATGTTACTGAAGCCACAACAGTAAAATCAGTCTGTCTATGCTGCAAGGCATGCTTTTTAAACTCACTGAGGAACCTAAAGGGTTAATCCTCCGCATTGTGTAAAAAGGCTGTTTGATCCTCCCCTTTTACTGGCCCCAATCTAGCCATTAATAGAACAGATCCTAGGAGGCACTCAGCACATGCTCAGTTTGGTGTGTATTGCTAGAGTTTTTTTTTTTTTTTTTTGCGAGGGTGCAAACTATAAGTACAGGGCCAAATCAAAACTGTCCAGAAAGAGGGTCAGTGGTCACACAGCTTCATAGGGCAGTCATACCAGAATGAAAACCTCTCCTACAAGTTTTACCAGTGCTCATCCAGACACTGATATAAGTCACAAGAATGCTATATACTGCTGATGAGAAAATATATTTAGCGTTTTCAATTTAATTTAAAAAAAAAATTTTTTTTGTCTTGCCGTAAAATCCTTTTCTCTGATGTTCATTGACGGACACAGTCTCTGATTGTCATATCAGTAGGGTTATACTAACCCCTACAGGAGTAGGACACTAAGCAGAAAAAAGTTCTGGCTACGCCTATGGGCAGTCCCAGGGGATATACCCTCTCTCCCTGCTATAGGATGTCAGCTTTGTATTAAAGCAGTGTCAGAAAATAATACCAACCCAACTCAATAGAGGGGCGAGTACTGCGTCTGTCAATGAACATCAGAGAAAAGGATTTTAGGTTAAGACAAAAATCCAATTTTTTCTATCATTCATTGACAGACGCAGTCTCTGATCTTTTTATCAGTAGGGACATCCCAAAACAGTGCCATAAAAAGTGAGGGGTGGGAACAGCAGAAAAATAATTCCCCAAGGCTTAACCATAGCCAACCAGGCAACATAGGACTCATCAGAATAACAAGATGAGACCCACCTGAGAAACATCAAACGCCCTCAAGGGAGACTAAAACACCCTTAAACGGCAGCCTGCAAAACTTTGCGGCCAAAAGAGACATCTGCAGATGCCAGCACATCCACCGTGTAAAACTTAGTGAAAAAGTGTGAACAGACGACTAGGTAGTCGCCTTGCAAACCTGAAGCACAGATGCCCGATGCCAAAAAGCCCAGGAAGCACTAAGCGCCCGAGTAGTGATTCACACCAGGCAATGTACGCCTTCCAGGTATGGTGATAAATCTTCCTGGAGGTAGCCTTCCGAGCTCTCAGCAAGGTAGGAATAACAGCATCAGAGAGGCCCCTGTCTCTCAACACCTGGCCTTCAACTGCCATGCCGTTAAAGCCAGAGACAATAAAGCAGGATGGAAGATCGGCCCTTGAGACAGCAGATCTTCTCTCAGAGGTAGCCGCCAGGGATGCTCGACGACCATCTTGACGAGGTATGCGTACCAAGACCGACAAGGCCAGTCTGGGGCCACTAGAATCACTTGCACCTGTTCCAACGCCAACCTGCAGAGGAACCTGGACAACAGCTGAATCGGGGGAAAGGCATAAATCAGCTGATACTGGTGCCAAGGCACCACCAACGCATCTGTGGTGTCTGCCAGAGGATCTCTAGCTCTGGCCACTAACCTTTTCCAAGGACAGGGAATTGCTGTTACATTTGGACAAGAGTCCTTGAGTGAAACTGGGCAAATGGGATCGCCTCAAAGGCTGAAACCATCAGCCACAGGGACCTCATGCAGGTCCGCAGGAAGGATAGATCTCACCCTGCAACGTCTGGAGTTTTTCCACCGGGAGAAAAGCCTTCGCCTGAGCAGAGTCCAGGACCAATCCCAGATACTGCAGACGTAATGACAGAGTCAGTGCCGACTTCTGGAAGTTTGATGGTCCACCCGAACTACTGCAGCGCCTGAACCGTGACCGTCATATCGCCCGACAGAGTGGCACACAAACTCGCCCTCAACAAGAGATCATCCAGATAACAGAGGACCACAATACCCTTCTTGCACAGAGCCAGCACCGGAGCCAAAACCTTAGTGAAGACCCTGGGAGCCGAAGCTAGACCAAAGGGTAATGCCACAAATTGAAAGTGCACCTCTGCCACCGCGAAGCAGAGATACTACTGATGACCTCCGTAGATAGGGATGTGCAGATACGCATCCTTTAAATCGATAGAGGCCAGAAAATCCCCTCGACTTAAAGATGCCACCACCGACCGGATGGATTCCATCTGGAACTTCTGCACCTGCACAAAGCTGTTTTGTGACTTGAGGTCCAGAATCGGACAAACCTTGCCCTCCTTCCTGGGCACTGTGAACAGGTTTGAATAAAACCCACAAAACCGCTCCCGCTCTGGAACTGGGACAATAACGCCATGAGCAAGAAGATTTTGCACTGCCCCCTTGAGAGCCGTCAGGTGCTCGGGAGACGGACAGAGATTTGATGGAAAGAACCTGTATCCTGAACAATTCAGTTCGTGAACCCATTTGTCCTAAATTAGAGACAACGAGGGTTGCTTAAAGTAACGCAGACGTCCCCCCACCCCTGAGACGGGTGAGGGTGTCCCTTCATGCGGAAGAGGACTGGGCCGCAGCACCAGACTGACCGGACCTGGACTTCTTGTTACCGCTGGAGGCCTTGAAGGATTTTCCCTTTTCCTGAGCACCTGAGGCACGAAAGGGCCACCAATGAGCCTTGAAAGAAGGACCCCGCCACATGCGGGGCGATTTACCCTTTGCGGATTGGGGCAGGAGTGTACTCTTACCCTGTGAGACCCTTGACAATCTCATCCAAGGTGTCCCCAAAAAGGCGTTCTCCCTAATAGGGGATATCAGACAGTGTTTTTAGAGGCATGGTCTGCCGACCAGCTCTAAAGCCATACCATGCGGTGGAGTGCAATCCCCACTGCAGACAATCGTGCGACCAGGGGAGCCTTGTCCAGGGCCGTGTCACATAGATACACCATGGCCTGTGCCATTTGGTCCGCGAGCGCAATGAGATTCGGTGGAACCGACTCAGCCACCAAGTTGCGTGTAAGCACCCTAATCCTTTCCGTAACTGTCTGAGAGACCAGCACGGAAGCGAACACCGGCTTGAGAAGTGAGCCCGCCACCAAGTACATGTGGCGGGAAAGTGACTCCACGCGCCTATCCATCAAGTCTTTAAACACCGGGGAGTCCTCCACGGGAAGCACCGTGGATTTATTCAACCTGGAAAGTGTGGTACACCTTAGGTGACACCGTCCAGCGATTGGAAACAGGGTCCGCAAAGGGGTAACGGCGTTTAAAACGCTTAGGCACCGCCAGCACATGCTTAATGCGATGCCACTGCTCATTCACGATATCATGAAACTCCTTGAGGCAGGGGAAAACCTGACCCGACTTCTGGGCTTTGCGGGACCCAAAGGAAACCCGCTTACCTGACAGGATGGGCTCATCATCAATGTTCAAAGTCTCCCTAATGGAGCGAACAAGTGCTTCTACCAAATCGCGTTCCCGTGCTGCAGCAGAGGAGGACTCCTCCTCCTCCCCGTCTGAGTGTGCGGACAGGGAGCCCCCAGGGAGGGCAATGTCCGTGGCAACCATGTCAGGCTCTGAATCAGAAGACTGAGAGGGCATCAGCCGTTTTTGAACATTACCTTGTGATATCATAAGATCAACTTTGGACGCCAACGTTACAAGGGCTGAAGATAAAGACGCTATTGAAGGTGATCCGTTAGTCCCGGATGCACAAACAAGCTCCGGTGTGAAATTGTCACCCTGGGACTATTAGCAGAATATTAAAAAATGGAACACTGGCCCTTTAAATCGGCGATTGCAGTCGGCACCGCGATCCCGCACTGCTGCTGGAGTCCCCCTTTATAATGCTAAATAACTGAGCAAGCAATGCTTAATAACTGAGCAAGGAACAATGCCCAAAAGCAGTGAAAACCCCTTATAGTGCCAGAGATATAGAAAACAACCGCTCTCCACGCTTCCCTGCAGCAAGTGAAAAGATGGCAGGAGGAAGTGACCTAAATCACTAAAGGCCAAACAGTGCCCTGAACACCACAAACGTGGATGCCAATAAAAGTATATGAAGAAAACACAGGGAAAATGGCAGCTGCCCTTACAACGCGGCTGCCCACATCCAAGATGGCCCCGAAAATGGCGCGAAAAGCGAATGTTATGCAAAAATGGCTGCTGCCCTTACACTGATGTAGCCAGGTATGCCCTTACCCAAAATAGCGGCCGAAAACTGCGCCGATAGTCAGGAGCCCAGGAACCCTGGACACCGCAGGAGATCGCAGCTCTGACATCCCCTAGAGGACTGGACACGGGGGTAGCATCACTCACCATACCATGGACCGCGGGCTCCGCTCCGATACAGCTCGCCTCCCACCCTGAGTGGGGGTGCTGCCAACCAAGAGGGGACACTGCAACACAGGGCTTTCCAGGGTTGATGCGTTCTGGTGAAAAAATTCCTCCGCAGGCTCGTCCCCATCCGTCACGGCACCGGTGTGGCGAGGCCTGGGCGGACCACGACCTGCGCACACCTACGTAGAACAGGCTGGGGTACCATAAGGATCTAGATTATCCAGTGCGACGCCCCCCCCCCGGCTGTCGCTTGTAGTTCTCCAAGAGGATCCCACTGACTAGCTAGCGTTAGTGAGAAAATAAGTGAAAACATTTTTCAAAGAAACAATAAAAACTGAGACCGGAGTCCCAGCAGGGTATCCTAGGGTCCTACTCCTGAGCTAGGCAGCAAGAAAGTGTCTGAGGGTAATGTCGAGAGGGACAGCCCCTAAGGTGTGTCTAGTTAAAGCTTTTTAATGAGGTTTCACTACCCAGCCTGCTCCTGCAAAGGGCGCCATTACCCAATAGTGATGAAACTTGGAAGAGGCTGCGTCTGTCAGAGGACGTAAGAGAAAACAGGTTTTCTTTTTTCCCAGGAATATATATATCAAGGAATATATATATATATATATATATATATATATATATATATATATAATATATTATATTATTATTTTTATATATTTATTTTATTTTTATTATTATTTTATTATTATATTATATATTATATATTATATTATATATATAATATATATCAAGGAATATATATATCAAGGAATATATATCAAGTGTTCTAAATATCAGATAAAAATTGTCTGCGAATTGCGCAGCCATCACTCCGCTGCAGTTGGAGTGAGAATAGGCTATGGAAAATGGGAGACTAATTCGCTAATATAGTGCTTACCGGTAAAAAAAATGTATAAAAACAAATATAATGTTTTAGAGAAGAATCTACTATGGTTAATATGACTGAGAAGGTAATCTAAATATCCAGAGCATATGATTTTAAGCATATAAGGAAACAAAAATCAAATAATCAACAACGTATAATTACCACTTCAAAATGGTCATTACCAGAGTCCTAAGATGGCTGCCTTTCTTAAAATGATGGTGGGTTAGGGAGGAGTTTGTGTCTGGCGTCCTTAAAACTTTTCAGTTTGGATGTGTGTATGGATGTGTGCATGTATGGTCCCTAGGTAGGCTGTTCTCATTAAACTTCTTTAGTATCTGCCTTTGTGTGGAAACTGTTTCAGGGCCACATGTGACACCCCCCAAACCTCTTCAAACATTCTATTTTCATGACCAGAGGATATAGGTGTTATCTTCAGAAGTGTCAATAGTGGCTTACCACTTTTCAACAATGAACAATGGACACTTGAAAACCAAAAGTTCCTGACTGAAGCTTGTAGTGAGGTCATGGATTGAACTCTGACATCGAGGCCCATGGCAGTGTATAATTCCTTACATGTAAAAATGATGTGTATTTTGTATCATAGGCCTGACAGGTCCTTGTCCTCAAGTCTGGAGAAAATCGATTTTTGTTTGCCAGACCAGGGTCGCTTGGAACCCCCCGAGGGGGGCCTTGAAGGACTTTGACTTATCGATTGACCCTGAGGGACGAAAAACTTCTTATGTGCTGAAAAAGAGGGGCCCCGTCTGCGACACGGGTCCTTAACCTTATTAGCCTGTGGGAGAAAGGTACTCTTCTCCCCTGTGAAACCTTTGGTAATGTCATCCAGGATACCCCCAAACAGGCCCTCTCCTTAAAAAGGCAGATCTGTCCGACAGTCGGCCCAAAATGGGAGCAGCATCCAGCGCGGCATCGCAAACAATTTGCAGCCCCTGCACCAACTGGTCCAACAGCTCCGCAAAGGCAGGAGGAAGTTGTTTCCCCTCCAGGTCACTGCGTAGCAACTAAGCCCATTCAGTCAAGGTTTGCGAGACAAGGGCAACCATAAACACAGGTCTTAGTGCAGACCCTGCCAGGGAGTACATGTTGCGGGCCACAGACTCCGCTTTTCTGTCCGCCGGATCCTTAAAGGATGGGGAATCCTCCACTGAAATCATGGTAGCTTTATTCAGTCTTGAGACCAGAGGGTCCACCGTAGGTGGCACAGACCACTTTTTTTTTTAGAAGGGATTCCTAAAAAAGGGTAGCTTATAGCAATCCGCTTAGGCACCCCAGGAGAATGCTTTGGGCGGTCCTATTCTTTTTTGAGCAGGTTGTCAAAATACGCGGGAAAGGGAAAAACCTTTGCCGCTCTGAATGGCTAGTGAGTGCCTAACATAACCTGTGCCTCATTCGCAGTCGCAGCTGTGTCCTCCATTTTTAGGGTCTCACGCACAGATACAACCAGTGCGTCCACTAGCGCCTTTTCATGCGTGGTGGCGGGGCTAGAGATGTCATCCTCACTATCAGAGGAGACAGGGCGTGAGGTAGTAGACGCGGCAGGAAGACCCGCGTCTGCGGAGGCTGAATCAGAGTCAGAATCTGACACATCAGATGAGGCAGGGGTAGGTAGAGGGCGTTTTTTGGCACCTCGCCCTTTATAGGCCACCTCCACCCGGGGAACAAAGGATTCCAGGAACGCCGAAAGTGCATCTATGGACAGCTGGGATCTGGAGGGACCTGAGGCCTCCTCGAGGGGGTCAAGTGTGGACACTTGTTCGGCAGGGTCCATGTTAAACCAAGGGAACCCGTCCGCTAAAAGTGGAGAAAAAAAATATGTTTTTTTTTTTTCTCAGAGAAAGCCCCACCGCGCTACAGCGCCCCCCCCCAAGAGGTCAGGCAGAGCGCACTGAAAACCCCCGGCAGAGAGAGAGACCCCCCAGACTCACCACCCTTCACCAAATATGCACCAGGAAGGCCCAGAATGTCTCAATAGAAATCCACCGCATAATGGCCACCGGGTGTACCAATATGGCCACCGAATCTTGCAGGGCACATTGACTACAAGAAAATGGCGCCCCCTGAGGGCCCTCGTGGGGACCCCCCAGCCTCCTGGACTGGATCAATAGGAAGGGGGGGCCCTGGGAGTGACCGGTACACCCCCCCCCCCGCTGGATCAATCGTTCTGTCAGCCAGAAGCCTTGTCATAGCCCCCTGGGGGTAGTTACAAATGTCCCATAGCCCCAGTAGTGTGGGGGGGGGGGAGACAGGAAGGTGGGGGGTGCATGACAGGACAGAGGGGAACCCGGGGTTGTGAGGGTCCGACCGTCCTAGGGAGGGGCCCGCATCCACCCCAAAATCCGCCAGGGGAAGAGGGGGGGAACATTTACTCCCATACCACTCTCTGCTGAAGTGGGGGGGCTGTCGGCCAATAGGAACGCTGCGACTTGGGCCTAGACCCAGTCGAATGCGACCTGGCGAGACGTTTAACTTGCGGGGCCAGTCCCCGTCCGGTGGGACTATGTCGCAGCTGACCTAGCGTGGAGCTGGGGACTACGCGCGCTTGCTGGCCGGCTGGGGTGACCACTGGATCTATATATCCAGCTTGTCACCCAGATCTGGCTTAGTTGCTTGTAGATCTGACAGGAAAAAAAAATCCGGAGAAAAAGCTAACTAGAAAAAACACTTTTGCCAGGACCAGAGATCCCAGCAAGGAACCAGGTCCTTATTTCTGACTAGGCAGATTAAAACGGACATCCTATGGCAGGTAGAGAAGATATACCCCCTGGGGCTGCCCATAGGCATTTTTTCTTTCTAGTATCATACTCCTGTAGGGGGCAGTATTAATCTACTAAATATGAAGATCAGATCTGTCAATGAACGATAGAGAAAATTGCATTTCCATGCTTAATGTACTGTGGGAGACCAGATATAGTGAATGCAGGGTCCTGGGTTTAGTAACACTTTAAAGAGATAGTAAAGGCAGAAGGTTTATCTTAATGCATTCTATGCATTAAGATAAAACAAACCTGTGTGCAGCAGCTCCCCGAAGCCCTCCCCCCCCCCCCCCCAACACTTACCTGAGCCCATCTTTATCTGGCGATGATGCAGGAGTTTCTCAGCTGACTGGGACTCCCCTCCTCATTGGCTGAGACAGTAGCACAGCCCAATTGGCTCCCGCTGCTGTCAATCAAAGTAAGTCAGCCAGCCAATCAGGGGAGAGAGGGGGAGGGGGCTAGTTGCAGCTCCGTGTCTGAATGGACACAGGGAGTGGTGACTCAGCTCAGGTTCCCCTGCAGTGAGCTGCTTGCTGTGGGGGCACTCAACAGGAGGGACGGGCCAGGAGCACAGAAGAGGGACCTGAAAAGATGAGGATCTGGGCAACTATGTGCAAAACCAACTGCACAGAGCAGGTAAGTATAATTAAAATGTATAAAAAAAAAAATAAAACCAGACTTCACAATCACTTTGAGTGGACAAAATCAATATTTAAAAGAAAAGTAATCTTCTTAGTGTCATTTTGGTAGAGACTTACACTGCTCTTCCAACACCAACTCCTCCCCATGCAATGAATTGTTTGTTGGAAAGAATTGATGGAACATCTGAGTAACTAATGGCAGCAGAATTTGTGTTTCCTGAATGCTCAATGTCTCCAACCAACATCACTTCATATTGTGGACCTCCTGGCTGAACCATTATCTTCACAATACTGTAGGTGAAAGGAAAAAGACAATAAGAAGCATATTACTATAAAGAAACAAAAACTGATTTGACTTAATTAACATTGTGACGAAGTCCGGACACCGCGACTGGGTAATCAACGCCAAGAACCTGCTTCCTAAGCTCTGGAACACGGGATCCGTGAATCTGGCTATAGTTACCCCAAGAACTCGACAGTACAAATTTTGGAGTGAAACCAGAATGAACTGTTTATTCAAACACAAAGTACAAGGAGATGAACACTTCTGGGACAACCCCTCCCCCTTAGTCAATCCACACAACATACACATCCCATAATAAGCTTACTCAAGGTAGACAGGAACCATATACAATAGAATGCAGGTATTCAACAACAAACCCCCACCCCACTAGCAAGAGTCTGATTAGTGCAGCGCAGACCCGACTGGGGTTCTTGGTCACCCTGTGTCGCTAATAGACACAGGGTGACTTACACATAGGAAGGATTGGGGAAACTGGATGAGGAGTCTCCCAACCTCCCTAAAGCAATCTGGGTTTCACCATCCCCCCAACCAAAGTGACTCACGTCACAAACATACCTTTGTTTTCTATTTGAATGATGTGGAGAGAACTTAATCGCAACCATTTGTTCTTCCCCTGGTGCAAGAAACAAATCTTCGGGGTCTATAGAAAAACCATCTTCATTTGGACACTTTGTGGAAGAATGACATAATTAGCAGTACAATCAATGTAATTTTTATTAAACAGTAGACTCTAAGACCCCGTTCACACCTGAGAGATTTTCTGCTTAAAGCTCTAAAATGCTCAACAAGCCAAATCCCATTAATTTTAATGGCCCCTGTTCTGTCAGCTTAAGCAAAACGCCTGAAGCTCAAAAACGTACGAGCTTATTTTTGGCAGATTACAAGCACTTGTGGCCCCATAGACCTCAAGAGAACCGCCTAACGAGCGTTTTATTGCTCGTTTTCATCTGAAACAGCAGCTCTCCTGCCCCTAGTGCTTTCTATTGGCTAAAAACAATGCCTAAAGCTGCAAAACGCTTGAAATACTTTAAACAAGCTTGTAAAAAGCTGCAAAAAAGCTTTAAAAAACGCCAGTAAGTTGATCTGCTCAGGTGTGACTAGAGACTAAATCTAAAATAGACGTGCTTACCATAATTTTTAAATGAGCAGCAATATTCCCTGCATTTTTCAATGGCAGCAGTTGTTTGGCAGATGATCCATAGATACAGGTTAAATGGATAGTCTTTGGTGGAAAATAAAAAACAGAATTACAATTTTAGAACTAAAATCATATATAGAAAGCACTACACCCCCACCCTGCGGAGCTGAAATGGGTGGAGTTTGGACACAAACCTGTACAATAGATGGCACAGGTAACAGAAATGACAGCTGCTGCCCTCGGGCCTAAAGTTAACATCTTTTGGTGCAAGGACAATGAATGGGATGATGAGGTGTTCAGACAGATCTTGTTACACCAGCATCATTTATTAAAACAACTTTATTATACTATCTGGGAACAGGAGTTTAAAACTCATCAAAAGTGCTGTTTTTAATGGTTACATACGAACTGTTTAAAAAATGTTAGAATAAAATGGAGTTAAAAAAAATCGAAGGCTTTTTTATTTTATTTTATTTGCCAGCTACACAGCACATGAAAGAAGGCTATAATTAGTAGCCTTTATGTATACATGAAAAGTAGGACTGACTGTTTTTCCGATAGCTTGGTCCCTGCAGTATACAATGGCAAAGCAACTTTCCAGGGGAAATCAGCAGAGCTTTGCTGTCACTTTGACAATTTTGCTGCACTGTGTTGTTGATCAGAAGGGCTGTTAGCACTCCTTAAAGAAAGCAGGTGGCTGTTCTGTACTGGGCACTTTCACCCCCTTCCTGCCTAGGGCAATTTGCAGCGCTGTCACGCTTTGAATGCCAACATTGTACCCAAATGAATTTTTTTCCCAATCACCATTGGGTTTTTAACTTTGTCACATAATTAAGAGACCAAAAACAAAAAAAATGTAATCCCCTACATTTCTTTTGTAAAAATAACCCAAATCCATGTATATTATATAGCCTATAAAATTTATAGCGGCTACAAATATATATTGATCAATCCTGATGTACTGCCTGCCTATCTCATTTCCAGAGGCCCTAAAATGCCACGACAGTGCAAATATCACTCAAATGATCCTGTTTTTAAAAGTAGACAAACCGAGAGTAAGAGGGATGGTGAATTTTCTGAAGTTGTCATTTTAAACACCCCGTTTCTCACACACGGCATAGACATACTTGCAATTACACCTCAAAACACATTCTGCTACTCCTCCTAAGGGGATACTACATGTGAGATTTTTTTTTCACAGCCTAGCCGCATAGAAGGACCCAAAATCCAAGAAGCAACTTTGTGCTTTCAAGGATCATAAATTACACATCTAATTTATCGATTGCAAAGCAAACACCCAAATGTTATTTCTGTGAGGCATAAGGAGTCTTTTTGCCACGTTTTTGGAAAATGGGGAAAGAAAAATAGGATTTTTGTAAAATCTTACTGTAAAATTCTTTTCTCCGAGTCCTCTGACAGTCGCCGCCCATTCATACAGTCTTCACGATTGGGTATTGGCCTTCTCCGCAGGAGCAAGCTAGGCAGTAATTTTGTAGATACAACATTAACATATACACACACTCACAGGGGACTGTCCCTCTGGCCTATATCCTCCAGCCAGTACCACTCTAATCCAATTATGTAGCAAGCAGTCCATGAAAAACCGCCAACCCCAAAGAGAGGGGCGGGGGCGGCGACTGTCAGAGGATTCAGAGAAAAGAATTTTACGGTAAGATTTTACAAATATTCTATTTTCTCTTACGTCCTCTGACAGTCGCTGCCCATTTATACAGTTTTCACGATTGGGACGTCCCAAAGCAGTGTAGATTTGAAGGGTGGGAAGACGCAACCTTAAAAATAGGCAACGCAGCACCCAGGTCAGAGAAAAAACTGAACTGAACCAACGGGGTAAGTAAAGCTGAACAGGAGCTAACCCAGAAGAAATGAAATAAACCCCATGACTAAGACAGAGAAAAATAGCATGTCTCTTTAGACCACTGCCGCACTCAAAACCTTGCGGCCAAAAGAAGCATCCGAAGATGCCAACACATCAAGTTTGTAAAACTTAGAAAAAGGAGTGTACAGACGACCAAGTTGCCGCTTTGCACACCTGAGTCACCGACGCCTGGTGGCGAAAAGCCCAAGACGCACTAAAAACTCTAGTAGAGTGCGCCTTAACAGGGAAGGGGTTCCCTGACCCTTAATCGAATAGGCCTGCACAATCGTCTGTCTGATCCATTTGCAGACGCCGCTGTCCCCTTTCGAGGTCCCTCAGGAAGGACAGACAATCCTACTTATGGAAAGAGTCCATGGCGGAAAGATAAACCTTGATCGCCCGGACCATGTCCAAGGAATGCAAAGCAAATTCCTTCGGATGCTTGGGCTTTGCACAAAGCGAAGGCAACACAATATCCTCATTGAGGTGGAAGGATGAAACCATCTTAGGAAAAAAAAAAGACTGATTTGGTCGTAAGACCACTTTAACCTTATGAACAACCAGATAGGGGGAGTGGCATAACAGAGCCGCCAACTCAGACACTCTGCGAGCAGCTGTGATCGCCACTAGAAAGGCAATCTTCTGTAACACTGGCAGATGGATCCCTATGATGTTCACAAAAGGAGGTCGTAAAACAGACAGAACCAGATTCAGGTCCCAGGGAGGTAAAGGAGCCTTCCTCGGGGGAGCCAGATGATGCACCCCCTGAATAAAGGTGTGAATCAAGGAATTTGATTCCTAAAGGACGCTGGAAAAGAATGGCCAAAGCCGACAACTGGCCCTTGATCGTGGTCAGCGCCAGGCGCTGATCCACCCCAGTCTGCAGAAAAGCCAAAACCCTTGCCACTGAAAAGGAGCGGGGGTGAAAACCTTGTGACTCACACCAGGCAAAATATGCCCTCCATGTGCGATGATAAAACTTCCTTACTTTTATAGCTTTTAGCAAGGTAGGAATGGGAGCCGACAGGGTACCCCTGTCTCTCAAGACTTGGCTTTCAACAGCCAAGCCATTAAAGCCAGCGTAAAGCAGGATGGAAGAACGGTCCTTGAGACAGAAGATCGTTTCTTAGTGGAAGCCGCTAGGGTGGCTCGACAACCATCTGCATGATGTCTGCATACCAAGACCGACGCGGCCAGTCTAGAGCTACCAGAATCACCAGCATCCATTCCGAGACTTACCTGCGGAGGAATCTGGACAACATTTGAATTGGAGGGAAGGCATACATCAGCCGATACTGACGCCACGGCCCCTACTAAGGCGGCCGAGGCATCCGCCAGAGGATCGCGAGATCGAGCCACGAACCTTTCCACCTTTTTGTTGACGGGATGCGAACAGATCCACGTCCGGAGACCCCCACCGGACACACAGAAGGCGAAATACCTCCAGGTGTAAGGACCATTCCCCCTGGTCCAGGGTCTGGCGACTCAGATAGTCCGCCTGCCATTTTTCCACACCTGGTATGTGGATGGCCGAAATCGCCGGAACATGCGATTCGGCCCAAGACAGAATCTCGGCCACTTCCCTGGCCGCCCAGGCACTCCTGGTGCCCCCCCTCATTTCATGTACGCCACCACTGTGGCGTTGTCCGTCTGCACTCGCACAGGGTAGCCCTGAAGCCGAGCCAACCAACGGAACAAGAAGAGCTTGATTGCCCGGAGCTCCAGGACATTTATCGGTAGGGAGGACCCCTACCCCGACCACATCCCTTGGGCACAGATCGTGCCCAAAACTCCACCTCAGCCCGACAGGCTGGCATCCATGGTAAGCACCGTGCACAATAACGGCTAGAAGGACTTTTGCCTTGTGTCAGAATCGGTGACTGGAGCCACCAAAAAAGATCCGATCTCACCTGGTGGCTTAGAGAAATCCTCCTGTCCAAAGACTGAGTATGCCTGTCCCACCTGGCAAGAATCTCTGCTTTGCAGTTTTCTCGTATGAAACTGTACAAAAGGGACCGCCTCGAAGGCCGACGCCATCAGACCCAGGGAACACATGTAGGTCCGCAGCGAGGAGAGATCGTTGTCCCTGAGGGACCTGATCTCGTTCTGCAGAGTCTGGAGTTTGTCCTCCGGAAGGAAGAACTTCGTCTGAGCCCAAGATCATCCCCAGGTATGAGAGACAAACCGAAGGGGACAGAGCAGACTTCTGAAAATTGATGGTCCACCCGAATGCCTGGAGCTTCTGGACCGTGACTGACAGATCGCCCAACAGAGTGGCATTTGAGCTCGACCTTAACAGGAGATCGTCCAGATAACCGAGGATCGCAATCCCCTGCACTCGTAGCAGAGCCAACACAGGAGCCAAAACCCTGGTAAACACCCTTGGAGCCGAAGCGAAACCAAAGGGCAACGCCACGAACTGGTAATGCTCGTCTGCGATTGCGAAGTGGAGATACCGCTGATGACCCTCGTAAATAAGGATGTGCAGATACGCATCTTTCAGGTTGATGAAGGCCATGAATTCCCCTGGACTCAAAGATGCCACCACTGACCGGATGGATTCCATCCAAAACTCCTGTACCCGCACAAAGCAGTTCATGTACTTTAGGTCCAAAATCGGACGCACCTTGCCCTCTTTTCTGGGCACCATGAACAGATTGGAGTAAAACCCCCGAAACCTGTGCTGCGGAGGGACCAGCACGATGACCCCTTGGGCGAGAAGATCTTGAACCGCCCGTTGAAGATCAAGTCAGATGGAGATTTGATGGAAAGAATCTGTCTGCGGGGCGAGATTGGAACTTGATCTTGTACCCTGAACAATAAGTTCGTAAACCCACCTGTCCTGAATCTCGGACAGCCAGGGCTCGGGAAAACAAAGCAGACGTACCCCCACCCCTGGCACGGGTGAGTGCGTCCCTTCAGGAAGGGGTGTGCTGTGCCCCGAAGGCACGAAAGGACCCCCGGTTAGTCTTAAAGGAGGGACCCCGCCTAGCGCGGAGAGATTTACCCTTTGAAACTTGAGGCAAGAGAGTACTCTTATCCCTAGTAAGCCCCTTGATCAGCTCATCCAGAGTGTCACCAAAAATACAATCCCCCGCATAACGGATGTCAGACACTGTCTACTTAGAAGTGTGGTTGGCCGACCAGCTTTTCAGCCAAATAATGCAGCTGATTGCAAACTCGACCGCAGGTAGACGTGCGACCAAAGGAGCCTCGTCCAAAGCCGCGTCACACAGGTACATCACAGCCTGTGCCATTTGATCCAACATGTCCAGCGCAGCAGCAGAAACCGACTCGGCTACCAGAGTGCGCCTAAGCACCTTGGCCCATTCTGAGAGACCATCACTGAGGCGAACACCAGTTTCAGCAGGGAAACCACCACTATATATATATATATATATATATATATATATATATATATATATATATATATATATATATATATATACACACACACACACACACACACACACACACACACACACACGTGGTGGGAAAGCGTTTCCACCCTTCTATCAGCCAGGTCCTTAAACACCAGGGAGTCTTCCATGGGCATCAAGGTGAATTTCTTCAGTCTTGAGACAGTGTGGTCCACTTTAGGAACCACAGTCCAGCGAGAATCAACCGAATCCGCAAAGGGATAACGGTACTTAAATCTCTTAGGTACCACCAGCGTATGCTTAAAGAGGAAGTAAACCCTCCTCTGCAACTTGTACCTATAGGTAAGCCTAGGATAAGACTTACCTATAGGTACTGTAAATACCTCCTAAACATGTACTGTTTAGGAGATATTTACTTTGCATGCAGCCAGTGACATCACTGGCGCATGCGCTCTGAAAGAACAGCCGCTCGTGCCGTTCCTTCAGAGCCCTGTGCAGCAACCGTGGGCTCACGCGCGCATGCGCGGGAGTGACGTCATCGTGGCTCCAGCCAATCAGATGGCCGGATGCTGCAAACCCGGAAGAAGGGTGACCAAACATGTCACCCATGAGACAGGTGAGCGGGTGGCACTGCGAGGCTTCGTTCTAAGGTAAGTATTTCATAATGAGCCAGTATGCGATGCATACTAGCTCATTATGGGTTTGTCTTTTAGGTGTTCATTTTTTTTTAATTTCTGAGGTTTACAAGCTCTTTAATGCGACGCCATTGGTCATTTACCGTTTCCTGAAATTCCTCGAGACAAGGAAAAACCTGACCCGACTTCAGGGCCTTGCGGGTCCCGAAGGAAACCCGCTTACCTGCCATGGAGGGCTCATCATCAAGATTTAAAGTCTCTTTAATGGAGCTAATAAGTGCGTCTACCGCAGTGCCGTCACGTGCTATCCCAGAGGATGAATCCTCCTCCTCCTCCACATCCGACAGAGAACGGGGACCCCTCAGGGGGGACGTTGTCCATGGCAACCAATTCAGGCTCTGAGTCAGAAGATTGAGAGGGCATAGGCGTTTCTTTGTAACTTGGTCAGACATCAGCAGATCAACTTTTGACGCTAAAGTTGAAAGTGCAGCAGATAAAGAGGCTAAGGAAGTGCAATCAGGAGTACCTGAACCACCAACTAGGTCTGTGGGGAATTTGCTATCCTGGGACTCCATATTAGCAAAGTGCCAAAATAATGACACTGGCCCTTTAAACCGGCGGTTCCCGCAGACCCCCATCGCAAACTGCACTACAGGTGGAGACCCTTCCCTTAACTAAAGCCACACTGAAAAAAGAGTGCTAGCAGGAATATAGCCAGAGAAAAACCGTAAAATCCCCCCACAGTGTGCCTATACTTGCCATACTGCAGAGAAGGCTGATGTGAAAGGAGGAAGTGACCTCACGCCCCTAGAGGCAAAAGCCAGACCTGAGCCACAAAAAAATGGTGCCCGATAGTCAATGGAGGAAAAGCACTTAGAAAATGGCCGATTCCCAGAACAGGACATCCAACTACACTAAAGATGGCGCCCGATCGGCACTGACGATGATGGAAAATAGCCGATGCCCTCACACTGAGGCCAAACAGCCAGCCCTCACCAAACATGGCGGCCGGGCGAACAGCGCCAAACGCCGCAGCAAACGCCCGCACTGGCCCCACCGGGATCTGCGCAGAGCACCCCCGGGGATAAGGAAGCCCCCCCCCGCATGGCAGTCTGCACCGCAGGAGCGCCCCCGCAGGGGCAGGGAAGGTAAGACACAGGGGGCCATCCCACGGCCATTAAGGGGGATATTACAGCAAACTTTACATGTACCGCCATCCTACTCAATACCCCCTCAAAACCTGTTCCCAGGAAGGATGCTAGCAACACCCGGGCGTTCTGAAGTTGAGACATCCGAGTGAAGATAGGAAAACTTTGCAGGCTCGTCCCCGCTTCCAGGGGCACTGTCGTTGCGAGGCCTGGGCGTACCAAAAGCCTGCGACGCTCGAAGGCAGACTGGGACTCCATAAGATTCTATATTAACCAGTGCGAGGCACAGTTCTGCTGACCCTTGTAGTCCTCCAAATTCTAACTAGTGTAGGTGAGAAAAACAAAAAGCTATTTTAAAAGAAAAATCACTTTTCAGAAAGAAACAAAGAAAAAAAAAAAAAAAAAAAAAAAAACAGACACTAGGTCCCAGCAGGGAAAACCTAGCCTACTCCTGACGCTAGGCAGCAAAGAACTGGATTAGAGTGTTACAGGCTGGATGATATTGGCCAAAGGGGCGGCCCCCTGTGGGTGTGTCTATATGTTAATGTTTGTTGTATTAACAAAATTACTGCCTAGCTTGCTCCTGCGGAGAAGGCCAATACCCAATCGTGAAGACTATATGAATGGGCGGTGACTGTCAGAGGACGTAAGAGAAATTACATTTTTTTTTTTATACCAAGTTGTCAAATTAGAAGACAGTTCCAACACGCGGCATAAACATACTAAGACATACACCCCAAAACACACTCTAAGACTTTTTCACAGCCAAGCCACATAGAGAAGCTCAATATCCAAGGAGCCACTTCAGGCATTATGGGGGCATAAATTACTCATCTCATTTCCTGACTACCCATTACATTAAATTGGAAGCCCTGGAGCACCCAGACAGTGGAAACACTAACAAAATGACCACGTTTTGGAAAGCAAAGCAAACACACCAACGTATTTTCTATGAAGCATACGGAGTCTTTTCAAAAACGTAAATTTTTGTTTTGTGGAATTTTTTTTTTTTTTTTACAAAAAGTTGTCAATTTATAAGATATTTCTAACACACAGCACAGGCATACTTAGAATTACACCTTAGAATACATTCTGCTACTCCACCCGAGTATGGAGATACCACATGTGATATGGGCCCCTAATTCTTTACAGCGGAGATGACACCTCACTACTAGTACCTGGCCTAAGACACCAACAGATGTGGATGGAACACTGGTACACTGTGACAGATGTTGATGTGCACTTGAGTGGATATGCACTTGGACTTGCACTTGTGAAAGCTGGTGCTTGGTGCAAAGTTTACAAATGGCTGCACTGTGTGGGATGTGTCTATAGCTGCACAGTCAAATCAGCAGCTACACACAGATCCGGGACAGGCTGAAGCGATCTGCTTTCCCTCTCCTCACTGAGCTCTGTGTGAAGTGGTGAAGAGCTGTTACAGGGGCACGTGATTGAACACAGCCATCACATGATCAGGTGGGCCAATTTGAGAGACCATGTCCCAATCTGTGATGTGCAGTGTCTGAAGGACATCCCCCATAGTACCTTGAAGTTTGCAACTATAATATATCCACCACAGAACCAGCAAAAAAAAAAAAACAAACAATACCTTCCTCACTACAAACAGAAGTTAGGCACTCTTTACGTCTAGAAAGGGGGCATTCTTTACGTCTTTATTCTTTCTTAAGTGTACATAATATAAACTGGTACTAAATTTTTTTTTTTTTAGGTAAAGTTGATCCAGGGAATATCCGATAGCCTCTCGGGGGATCAGGAAGGAATTTTTTTCCCCTGCTGTAGCAAATTGGATCATGCTTAGCTGGGGGGGTTTTTTCACTTTGCTCTGGATCAACTGCGGGTATAGGATTGTGTATATGGGATTGTATAGCTGGGTTTTCAATAAATTTTTTTTTTTTGGTTGAACCAGATGGACTTGTGTCTTTTTTCAACCCAACTATATGTAACTATGTAACTTGCAGATGGATGTACCCCAGACTTATTTTCTACTATACTACTATCCCTTGTTTGTCCAGCAGTATAGTTTCAGAGTTGAGTTTTTTTTATACTTGAAATGTACCTGCAAGTCCTTAGGGGCATGTATCCTCGCACAACCAACCCTTGCTCTTAACTGGATACTTTTGAGCATGCATGCAGGGCCTGGGCTGTCAATTTCAATATCAACCCTTGCTGCAAACTCTTCTGGTGGGCCAAGGGAACCTATCAAAGTAAATGAGTGGGAGAAAAAAAAAAGTGTTACGTACGTACATAATTTATATATATATATATATATATATACACATACACACACACATATATATACACACACACACAAAATGGGATTTTTGACTTACCGGAAAAATAATTTCTCTGATGTTCATTGATGGACACCGCTCATCTTCTTGACTATGTGGGTTATGCTGCCCCCTACAGGAGTAGGACACTAGGCAGGAAAGAACTTGACTACGACTATGGGGCAGTCCCAGGGGGTATACTCCCACTCTCTGCTATAGGTAATCAGTTTTGTTACAAGCAGTGTCAAAGGAAAATACCCAAACTCCATAGAGGGGTGGGTGCGGTGTCCGTCAATGAGCATCAGAGAAATGGATTTTACGGTAAGTCAAAAATCCCATTTTCCCTTTTGTTCTTTGACGTACACAGTTACTAATCTTCTTGACAATGTGGGACATCCCAAAGCAGTGTCAAAACATGAGGGGTGGAAACCGCAAAAAAAAAATACTTCCCAAGGCTAAACTTAGCCAAACAGGTAACATGGAGCTCAACCATAAAACAACTGAAGCTCACTTGAAAAAAATATAACACTCAAAGAGGACCAAGCCCTCTAAATAGCAGCCTGCAAAACCTTGTAGCTGAAGGAAGCATCCGCAGATGCCTACACAGTCACCAAATAAAACTTTGTGAACGTGTGTACAGACAACCAGGTAGCCACCTTGCAAACCTGCATCACTGACGCCCGACGGAAGGCCCAGGAAGCATTAAAGCGCCTGAGTAGAATGCGCCCAAATAGGGAAATGGAATAAGCCTGAATCACTGTCTGATCCACCTGGAAATGGTCAAAGCAAAAGCAGCTAACCCTTTGAGGTCCATCCGTGAGGAAAAATAGTGAGTCTGACTTCCTAAAAGACTGCGTAGCTGGCAGGTACACCCTAATTGCCCAAACCACATCCAGGGAACACAAGGCAATTTCCTTAGGATGCTAAGGCCTGGAACACAGGGAAGGCAACACGATGTCTTTATTCAAATGAAAATCAGACGACCTTTGGAAGGAACGACGGACACAGATGAAGAACCACCTTCTCCCTGTGAACCACAAGGTAAGGTGAATGACAAAACAGCGCGGCCAGCTCCCACACCCTGCGCATACAGAAGTAAAAGCCATCAAAAAGGCCACCTTCTGAGACAACGTAAGCAGGGGAATCTTCCGAATATTTTTAAAAGGGAGGCTTCTGGAGAACTGACAACACCAAATTGAGATCCATGGCAGCAATGGAGACCGCACTGGAGAAGCCAAGTGTCGAACTCCCTGGATAAAGGTACACACCAAGCAATGTGTTGCCAATGGACGTTGAAAGAAAACTGCAAAGGCCGAAACCTGGCCCTTGATGGTACTCGAGGCCAGGCACTGCTCAACCGCCCGTTGGAGGAAAGCCAAGATCCGAGCCACCAAAAAGGAGCGAGGGTGAACCCTAAGAGACTCACACCACGCAATGAACGTCTTTCAAAAGCGACGGTAAATCTTCCTAGAGGTAGATTTTCTAGCATTTAAGAGCGTAAGAATCAGTGATTCAGACAATGCCAGGAACAGGGTGGGCACCGCTCTGAACAGACCACCGCTCCATCATAATGTGGGTGCTTTCAGCCAGAGGAACGCTGTGACTCCGATTGAAGCCAGGTCGTACGCGCCTTTGCGAAACGTTTAACTCATAGGCCAGCCCCTGTTCAGTGGGGCTCGGTCACGAGAGACCTAGCGTGGAGCAGCGCTCTGCACACGATCGCTGGCAAGACTGGGGGGGGACCCTCAGGATCCTGATTATCCAGTCTATTGCTCAGTCTGGCAATTGTAGAATCTCAACAGGAACAAAATAGAGAGGACAAAATTCTATTTAAAAAGAAAAAAAAAAAAAAATCACCACTAGCAGAGACCCCAGCAGAGAGCTAGGTCCTTACTCCTGACTAGGCAGAAAAAAAAACTGAGTACCTATTTCAGAGAGTGGGAGTATACCCCCTGGAACTGCCCTGCCCTATAGGAGTAGTCAAGTTTTTTCCTGCCTAGTGCCCTACTCCTGTAGGGGGCAGCATAACCCCCATCGTCAAGATGAGGAGCTGTGTGTCAATGAACGAAAGAGAAATGCAAATGTTTATCTTTATATTAAATGTGTGGAAGAAAGAAAAATGGGATATCTGTACTTATCGTAAAATCCATTTCTCTGAGTTCGACGGACACTTCGCTCCATAAATCATAACGTCCAAAAGCAGTGCCAAAAGGAAGATGAGATGTTTAACCCAAAGCTAAACATAAGAGCCCTTAACCAGCCAAAAGAAGCATCCACAGATGCCAAAGTATCTACCTTTTAGAATTTTGTGAAGGTATTCACGCATGACAAAGTGGCCGCCTTGCAAACTTGCGATATTGATGCCTGCTAACGGAAGGCCCCAGAAGCACTCAGCGCCCGAGTAAAATGCGCCGTAAAAGGGAAAGGTGGAACCTAACCTTTATTGGAATAGGCCTGAGTGACTGTCTGAGCCATCTGGAGATGGTAGCTGAAGAAGCAGCCAGCCCTTTTCTTGGTCTGTCCGTAACCACAAAAAGCAAGTCTTGACCTCTGAAAAGACTCAGTAGCTGTCAGATACACCCGAATCGCACAAACCACATCCAAGGTATGCAAAGCAAATTCCTTGGGATAAGCCGGCTTGGGACACAAAGAAGGCGAAACAATGTCCTCATTCAAATGGAAGTCAGAGATAACTTTGAGCAGGAATAATGGACAGGTACGAAGAACCACTTTATCCCTATGGACCACTAAATAGAGACTGCGACAGGATAATGCCACCAATTCCGATACCCTGCGGGCAGAGGTAGTCGCCCAAATATTCTCAAATGGAGGTTTCTGGAGAACCGAAAGTACCAAATTTAAATCACATGGCTGTACAGGTGGAGCCACATGTCGAACCCCCTGAATGAAGGTACTAACTAAAGAGTGCATGGCTAGGGGTCATTGAAAGAAGATTGGCAAGGTAGACACCTGGCCCTTGATGGTATTCAAGGCCAACTTCTGATCAACCCCCTGTTGAAGAAAGGTTAAGAGCCGAGCCACAGAAAAGGATAGAGGATGAGCGCCAAGCTACTAAAACCAAGAAATGTACGCTTTCCACGTATGATGGTATATCTTGCTGGAAGACTTCCTCGTCCTCACCATAGTAGGGATCACTGATCCAGACAGACCTCTATCCCTCAGTACCTGGCTTTGAATAGCCAAGACAATAAATCCAGGGACTGTAAAGCAGGATGGTAGATCAGCCCTTGGGACAACTGGTCTTCTCTGAGAGGAAGACCCCAAGGGACGTTTACAGCCACCAGGATGATAGGAAGATCCTTGCTCTTGATTCATAACAGAAACTGCGAAAGCAGCCTTAGCCGAGGATTATACTAGCCTTACTGTGGTCCTTGGATGCCTGCGGTGTCTGTCAGAGGACCCCGTGACCTCATCACGAACTTCGGTATCCTCCTGTGGAGCCAAACCTGCTAAAGCAGCTGCACAATCCTATAATGCAGCTGCTTTATCGGGAGAGAGAACTGTCTGTGTGACAGCAGCCTGTGGTCCCTTAAGTTTGTGCAGAGGAAGGACCACCCTGGTCAGAAATAGAATCAGACCTAGGTAAATCAATTCCCTAGAAAGGGATAGAGGGGACCTTAGGTAGTTCAGACATCACCTGAACCTTCGCAGGAATTAAATCCGCACAAGGAGACTCAGGATCCCCCCCCCCCCACCCTTAATGATGTCATCCAGGGTAGCCCCAAACAAGCGATCGCCTTGAAAGGGCAGATCAATGAGAGCTTTCTTAAAGGCCTGGTCTGCGGACCAATTCTTAAGCCACAGAACGGGCCTAATCACCACCACTGAAACAAAGTTTGGACGGCACAGGAGCTGTATCCAAAGCTGCCTCACAAATAAACTGCAGCCCATGGACCAACTGGTCCTCTAATCAACATAAGCAACGGGGACCTGCTCAACCCCCTGGCCCTGGTGCAAAAGCTTGGCCCATTTCAGTTAGGGTCTGAGACATCAGGGCTGAGGCAAAGCCTGCCCGCAATGCCGAACCAGCCATAGTAAACATGCTGCATGCCACAGCCTCTGATTTCTTGTCAGCAGGGTCCTTAAAGGATGGGGATTCCTCTACTGGGGATCATGGTTGCTTTATTCAACCTAGAAAAAGGAGGGTCCATCACTGGTGATGGACCCTCCTTTTTTTTTAAAGTGTACAGAAAAACATTTAAGGACCACAAAGGGGAGTTTTGGTTGTTCCCATTCGTTACAGAAAAATCAGTCAAAATAAGGCACATAAGGAAACCCCTTTGGAGTATGATGCGACTAGTGCGTACCAAAGACACAGCCACATCCATGGCTACATCAGCCGCATCATCCATTTTTAAAGTCTCACGTACTGCAGTGATAAGTGCGTCTACCAGCGGTTTTTCATTCGCTGCTGCGACCATGGAGGAATCATCCTCACTATCGGATGGATCAGGGGGTGTGATATTAAGTTCCCCTAGACGGGCCACATCCACAGCGGCATGAGGCTCAGAATCAGATGAGACAGCCTTAGGTCTCTGCTGCATTCTCTGCCCTGGGACCCCCACCAGATTCTAGGTCCAGACCGGGGGGGATGGGAGTGGGGGGAAGCCCAGCTCAGTGAAGTATTTAAGGATGGGAGGAGGGAACCTGCAGGCAGGTCTGACTGTCCCTGCAGGTTACCCGCGTCCACCCCAAAGAAAACCACCAAAGGGGAGAGGGGGGGCTGTACTTACCCTTCCATGGTGAGGGTAACGCTCCAGACAGAACTCCCCGCCACCAAAGTAGGGGAGCTGTCGGCCAAGGGACTGCTGCAACTCAGACCCAAGCACGGTCGTATACGACCCTGTAAGCAGTTTAACTCGCAGGCCAGTCTCTGCCCGTGAGGCTATGTCACAGCTGACCTAGCGTGTAGCTGCGGTCTGCACACGCTCGCTGACTGGGCGGCGGGGGCACTGAATCTAGGCAGTTGATTGTAGATCTCCCGAGAGAAATGACAAAAAAGATGTAAGGAAGGTGAAAATTGCTAGGACCAGACATCCCAGCCAGGAGCCTAGGTCCTTACTCCTGACTAGATAGATTCAAACGGATTACCTAGAGCAGAGAGGGGGTTTATTTACCAGCTGAGGACGACCCATGGGCGCAGCCAGGTGTTTTTTGTTCTGCCTAGTCCTACTCATGGAGGAGGCAATATAACCCACTAGTTAGGATTCATGGAGCGCTGTGAATGCTAATATATATATATATATATATATATATATATATATATATATATATATATATATATATATATATATATATATATATATATATATATACACACACACACATACATATACACATACACACACACCTATATACACACACATCTCAATATGATATATAGATAGATTTATAAATAGATATTTAACTATACACACAAACTTTGTGCAGATATTATCTTTTCAACAACCCCACCCTTTTTAGACACAGGTTCTACACCATAATCTAGGAATGTTTTTAAATATTGGACCGATGACATACCTGCAGAATTGTAAGTCTGTGGTGCATGAAAAACGACCCACACTGCAAAATACTCCTAAAAGAACAAAAAACATAAAATGTCATTAAGTGTAGATTAGTCATTTGAGAATAGAGCTGGTTAGAATATGGAAAGGACAAAAATGCAACTAAAATAATCCGGCATTAGATAAAGAATTAACTCGCCAAGGTGGTCCTAGTATATACCACAATGCGGTGTTAATTTCCGCATTTAAGCCATCAAGATTAAACACCCGCCATGACCATTAGGTCTCTGAATTTCTATGCCAGATTTTAATGTACATTTTATTAATAATAGAACAGAAGTAGTGCAGAGCTTAAAAGGTAGGCGTGGTAGGTTAAAAAACAGATGGTGGATAGGAACAGAGTCCGAGATCTCGCAAATGATCTCAAAAAATATAAAAAGTCAGTATACATTACAGACAACCATGCAAAGAAACAAAACAAAAACTACTAGTTCACATCATTTTAAATTTAGGTTATAAGTGCACCTGTCGTTTTTCAAAATTCATTTCACTATTAGCCTTTATTATTCACAAATCTTTAACCTAAAAGTAGGAAATGTTAACCATTTTAAGTTGAACATGTACAGTGGGGATCGAAAGTTTGGGCACCCCAGGTAAAAATTTGTATTAATGTGCATAAATTAGCCAAGGAAGGATGGAAAAATCTCCAAAAGGCATCAAATTACAGATTAGACATTCTTATAATATGTCAACAAAAGTTAGATTTTATTTCCATCATTTACACGTTCAAAATAACAGAAAACAAAAAAATAGCGTCTGCAAAAGTTTGGGCACCCTGCAGAGTTAATATCTTGTACTGCCCCCTTTGGCAAGTATCACAGCTTGTAAACACTTTTTGTAGCCAGCCAAGAGTCTCAATTCTTGTTTGAGGTATTTTTGCCTATTCTTCCTTACAAAAGTCTTCCAGTTCTTTGAGATTTCTTGGCTGTCTGTCACGCACTGCTCTTTTAAGGTCTATCCATAGATTTTCAATTATGTTGCGGTCAGGAGATTGTGAAGGCCATGGCAAAACCTTCAGTTTACGCCGCTTGATGTAATCCCCCGTGGATTTCGAGGTGTGTTTAGGATCATTTTCCATTTGTAGAAGCCATCCTCTCTTTAACTTCAGCTTTTTCACAGATGGCATCAAGTTACCATCCAAAATTTGCTGAAATTTTATTGAATCCATTTTTCCTTCTACTCGTGAGATGTTCCCTGTGGCACTAGCTGCAATACAACCCCAAAGCATGATTGATCCACCCCCATGCTAACCCCAAAGCATGATTGATCCACCCCCATGCTTAACAGTTGGACAGAGGTTCTTTTCATTAAATTATTATTATTATTTCAGGTACTTATATAGCGCTGTCAATTTACGCAGCGCTTTACATATACATTGTACATTCACAGGGGGAGACCAGTGGATGTGGTGTACCTGGATTTCGCTAAGGCGCATGATACAGTTCCCCACAAGCGCTTAATTTATAAAATAAGGTCTGCAGGCATCGACCACAAGGTCTGCTCTTGGATACGGAACTGGCTAAAAGGGCGTGTCCAAAGGGTGGTAATAAATAGCGCATACTCAGACTGGTCTGAGGTGGTAAGTGGGGTCCCCCAAGGCTCAGTCCTGGGACCAACCCTGTTCAATTTATTCATAAAATAGCATTGACGGGATCAGTAGCTCTACATCAGTTTTTGCAGACGACACAAAATTGGGCAGGGCAATAACTGCACAGCATGAAGCAGATATCCAACAGAATGACCTGGACAAAATAACGGAGTGGGCAACGACATGGCAAATGAGGTTTAATGTGGAGAAGTGTAAGGTTTTGCACTTGGGGACTAAAAGCATAAAAACACAATACACTTTAGGGGGGGAACCTTTGGGGGAATCAAAAATGGAGAAAGATCTGGGAGTCCTGGTAGAGGATAGACTAAGCAATAGCTTGCAATGTCAAGCGGCAGCTGACAAAGCCGGCAGAATATTAGCCTGCATAAAGAAAGGGATGTATTCCAGAGATAAAACTATAATCCTTCCACTTTATAAAACTCTGGTCCGACCACATCTGGAGTATTCTGTCCAGTTCTGGTTGCCGGTGCTCAGGAGGGATGTGTTGGAGCTGGAGAAGGTCCAGAGAAGGGCAACTAAACTAATTAGGGGATTGGAGGACCTTAATTATGAAGAGCGTCTGCAATCGCTTGATTTATTCTCCCTGGAGAAGCGACACCTGAGAGGGGACATGATAGCAATTTATAAATATCTCAATGGTGATCTCAGCATAGAAAAAAAGCTATTCAGTCGGAAGGATTGCATGAGGACTAGAGGGCATACAATGCGACTGGAGAAGCGTTTTAACCTCAGGCAACGAGGGGGGTTCTTTATTGTTATGGCTACAAGATTGTGGAATTCTCTACCACAAGAGGTGGTTTCTGCGGGAAGTATGGTGGCTTTCAAAAGACTCTTAGACATACATCTCAAGAATCAGAACATTTAGGGGTATGCGAGATGATTACGGCCACACACACCTACACAGGTTTAACTGGATGGACTATTGTCTTTATTCAACCTCACCTACTATGCAACTATGTATATGTAACTATGTAACATCAGTCCTTGCCCTCAAGGAGCTTACAATCTAAGGTCCCTAACTTACATACATACACAGTAGGGCCAATTTTTTATACATGATCCAATTAACCTACCAGCATGTCTTTGGAGTGTGGGAGGAAACCCACGCAGGCACAGGGAGAACATGCAAACTCCAGGCAGGTAGTGTCGTGGTTGGGATTCGAACCAGTGACCCTCTTGCTGCTAGGTGAAAGTGCTAACCACTACACCACTGTGCCGCCCAAATGCCCCTTCTTCGCCAAACATACCTTTGCTCATTACGGCCAAAAAGTAAAATTTTAACCTCATCGGTCCACAGAACTTGTTTCCAAAATGCATCACGCTTGTCTATATGTTCATTTGCAAAGTTCAAACACTGATTTTTGTGGTGAGGATGTAGAAGAGGTTTTCTTCTGATGACTCTTCCATGAAGACCATATTTGTACAAGTATCTCTTTATAATGGAATAGTGTACCACAACTCCAGTGTCTGCCAGATCTTTCTGGAGGGATCGTGCAGTCAAACGTGGGTTTTGAATTGTTTTTCTCACAATTCTGCGAGCTGTTCTGTCTGATATTTTTCTTGGTCTTCCAGATCTTGCTTTAACTTCCACTGTTCCCGATAACTGCCATTTCTTAATTGCATTCCGAACAGAGGATATTGACATCTGAAAACGCTTTGCTATCTTCTTATAGCCTTCTCCAGCTTTGTGAGCGTCAACTATTTTCAGTTTTCTAGACAACTTCTTGGAAGATCCCATGGTGCTGATTGTTGGGGCAAGGTCAGATGAGTCTGGGCATTTAAAACCTTTGAGATTGACATCACCTGGTCTTCCCAGACGATGATTGAGAACAATCCATGACACTGGCAGGTCTCAGCCTTGCAAAGGGGGCAGTGGATGCTATAAATTCTGCAGGGTGCCCAAACTTTTGCAGATGCCATTCTTTTGTTTTCTGTAATTTTGGAAGTGTCAATGATGGAAATAAAACCTAACTTTTGTTGACATATTACAAGAATGTCTAATCTGTAATTTGATGCCTTTTGGAGATTTTTCCATCTTTCCTTGGCTTCTATATGCACACTAATAAAAAAATTTTTACCTGGGGTGCCCAAACTTTCGATCACCACTGTATTAATATTCATCATTGAGAAGTTACATAAAATTGTTGTTTGTACGCACTGTAAAATCTTTTACTTTGCGTTTATTTAGGGACACAGGATTTAGAGATCTTTGGGTTGTACTGATTTGAACACTTGCAAACTCCTCCACTTCCAGCATGCCTCAGATTTATATTAAAGCAGCACTGCTGAACAACCTCAAACTCACTCAACTCCAAGAAGGGGGTTTTAGGAGTACAAAAAAAAAAAAAAAATGGATTTTTGTAAAATCTTACCGTAAAATCCTTTTCTCTTAGCTCATCGACAGACGTAGTCCTCGGTGATACACCACCTTCGGGTTATGTTACCTCCGCAGGAGCAGGACTAGACAGGAAATTAAAAAGCTCTGGCCACACCCTAGGGGCAGTCCCAGAGGGTATATCCTCTCTCTCTCTGCCTCAGCAAATCAGTTATGTGAAAAAGCAGTGCTTAGAGAATTTAACCCAACCCAACTCCAAAACAGAGGGGCGGGGACTACGTCTGTCGATGAGCTAAGAGAAAAGGATTTTACGGTAAGATTTTACAAAAATCCATTTTTCTCTAGCGCTCATCGACAGACGTAGTCCTCGGTGATACACCACCTTCGGGACGTCCCAGAGCAGTATCCCGACTGAGGGGTGGGAAAATGGAAATCAAATCCCAATCTAGAAGGCCCAACCGGTGCCAACTAGAAGTTTACAATGCTCATCCTTAATGATGAGACTCAACAAAAAAATTTTTCAAACAGAAAAAAACCCTCGAGGTAGACCACCGGTCTCCTCAAATTGCAGCCTGCAAAACCTTGCGGCCAAATGAGGCATCCGCCGATGCCGTCACATCAATTTTATAGAATTTAGTAAAGGTATGTACCGACGACCAAGTGGCCGCCTTACATACCTGGACCACTGACGCCTGATGGCGAAAGGCCCAGGAAGTACTGAGCGCTCGAGTGGAGTGCGCCCTAACAGGGAACGGAGGACTCTGACCCTTAATAGAATAAGCCTGTACCACCGTTTGTCTAATCCATTTGGCAATGGTCGCGGCAGATGCAGGCAAACCCTTTCTGGGGCCATCCGTGATCACAAAAAGTGAATCCGTCTTACGGAATGATTCCGTAGCTTTCAGGTATACCCTGATTGCCCGAACCACATCCAAGGAATGCAACGCATGTTCCCGATGATGCTTGGGCTGAGGACACAAGGAAGGTAGTACAATATCTTCATTCAGATGAAAATCTGAAACCACCTTAGGAAGAAAAGATGGCTTAGGATGAAGTACTACCTTATCCCTATGAATGACTAGGTATGGAGACTGGCATGATAATGCAGCCAGTTCTGACACCCTGCGAGCAGAAGTAATAGCCACCAAGAAGACCACCTTCTGGGATAAAGTAAGCAAGGGAATCTCCCTGATGTTTTCAAAGGGAGGTTTCTGTAGAACCGACAAAACCAAATTAAGATCCCAGGGCGGTAAGGGCGCGCGGACTGGAGGAGCCAGGTGCCGCACCCCCTGGATGAAATTCCGCACCAAGGATTTGGTAGCTAAAGGTTTCTGAAAGAAGATTGCTAATGCTGAAACTTGACCCTTGATGGTGCTCAAGGCTAGCTTCTGCTCAACCCCTTGTTGCAAAAAGGCCAATATTCGAGACACCGAATAGGTACGTGGAGGAAATCCTAAAGATTCGCACCACGCAATATAAGTCTTCCATGTGTGATAATAGACTTTGCTGGAAGTCGCTTTCCTTGCTTTAATAAGGGTAGGAATGACAGAAGTAGACAAACCTCTGTCCTTCAGTACTTGGGTCTCAATGGCCAGGCCATTAAAACCAGCGACTGTAAAGCACGAAGGTAAATAGGTCCTTGAGACTACAGACACTCCCTGAGACGAAGTTCCCACGGAACGTCTGCGATTAACCTGTCCAAGTCGGCCAGGCCGGCTTGAAGAGGCCAGCCTAGAATTTCTAGGACCACTGGCGCTGATTGGATCTGAACCAGGCGTCCCTAGAGGTATCTGGCCCCGACCATCCGAGAAAGTCTGGTCGTTTTCTGTTCCCACACATTTATCAGATACCTGATAGTTATCAGGCAAGGTGATCTTTTCTGGTTGAACCTCAGGGACCGAAGTCACCCGACTAGAGGCTACTTGGCCTATCTGGTCAATCAGATCCGATTCCTGTGAGGTATCGGGACTAATCTTAGGAAAAGGTAAAGGAAAAGATCTATACAGGGAACGGTAACTACCGCTTCCTGTACTTAAATGTTGGAAGGGAAGAATCGCACCGGTAGTAGTGGTTGATGCTCGATCTAATGTCCTGAATACCGGTGAAAACGTCCCCCCACCCTGAAATTGGGTGGGGGCGCACCTTCAGGCTGTGTACTCCTTTACTTCGGGTTTGGCTGGGTTGGTCCTCTGTTTGTCCGACCAGCCCTTCTTGAACCCTCCTGGAGGAGTCTTGCCTTTCCCGGAAGTACCAGCCGGGCGTCCTTTATGGGCGGTAAAGAAAGGTCCTCGCTTGTTGCGAGGTTCCTTAGCTTTTGCAGCCTGTGGCAAAAAAGTACTCTTGCCCCCGGTGGCATCCTTAATGATTTCATCTAGGTTGGCTCCAAATAGACGATTCCCCTGGAAAGGGAGATTGGTCAAAGTCTTTTTGGAACCTAGGTCAGCTGACCAGCATTTTAACCACAGCACACGTCTGAGGATCACTGCTAACTTAGATGCATGCCCTAACAAGGGAGTAGTGTCCAAGGCTGCGTCACAGATAAACCGTAGCCCTTGTATGATCTGTTCTATCAAATCAGATGTCTCCTGGGGAATATCTTTTCCCCTAAGATCTTGGCGTACCATTTTCGCCCATTCTGTAAGTGTCTGGGAAACTAGACCAATAACAATTACTGGTCTAAATGCTGACCCTATCAGAGAAAAGATAGTGCGGGACTCCGCTTCTATCTTTCGATCCACCGGATCCTTAAAGGACGAAGTGTCCTCCACTGGAATAACCGTGGCTTTATTCAGCCTGGAAATAGGCGGATCCACGACTGGTGGTACCGTCCATTTCTTAATGATGGATTCCTCAAACGGATAGCGTCTAGCAATACGCTTGGAAATAGTAAAGGTACGTTTAGAATGTTCCCATTCTCCTTTAATCTGATTTCCAAAACATTTAGGTACAGGAAAAGCCTTCGCCGTCTTGATGGGCTTATTAGTCCCAAAAGGCCTCTCTGTTTCAGTTGCCTCTGCCGGTAAAGCCTCAAGTTTTAAGGTTTCTTGCACTGCCACAACTAGTGCGTCCACCAATGCTTCTTCCTGAATTATAGCAGGAGAAGAAGCGTCCTCTTCACTGTCTGAGGGGGCTTTACCTGGGATAGCAGCCCTTGCAGAGGAACCTGCAACTGCAGTGACCATCTCTGAATCAGAGTCAGAGGTGTCAGATGGTATAGGGGTAGGCGGGGGTCGCTTCCTTGACCCCCGTCCCTGACAGGCCGCCTCCACCCGAGCCACCATAGACTCCAAAATTGCTGTAAATGACTCTATACTCTGTACACCGGCGGGTCCCGAGGCCCCCTCGAGGGAAACAGGTGGGGGAATCTGTGTGGCAGGGTCCATAATAACTCCAGTTACTTCCTGGATGATATAATTCAAAGTAAAGAAAAAACTTTTTTTTTTTTTTTTTGACCCTCAGCGCCACAAAAAACCCCTTAGTATTACCTGCTAGGGATCCCTATCGATCGAGAGAGAGAGAGATAGACCCCCAGGCTCACCACTTGATGTTCAGAGTTGAACTGCAACAGCTTACAGCGCTGTCTTAGACAAACAGGAAGTCTTTTGGCTGGCTGCCCAGGAAGAAAGGAGGCGGCTCCGCCCCTCTGTACGCCTTCCGGCGCCTCCCCCAAGCTCCACGAGGTGTAGAATCACCTAAAACATGGCCGCCTCCATGCTGGAGACACGAGGCTACGCCAAAATGGCGGCTCGTGCGATCCAGCAAAAAAAATGGCGGCGGCCTGTGCTGACTAGCGGTGTGCTGCAGGCACACAACACTCTCTCTGCCTGGGGATCTGGCGTGTTTGGCGGTACCGGCCCTGGCGGACCGCATGGCCGTTCGGGAGGCCTGCTATTAGCTGGAGATCTGACTTGGAAGGCAGTCTACATGTCCATGGCTTCTGACTGGTAGGTAGCTTATACTTAACCCATAAGATTCCCAGAATGCCACAGATTACATCTTTAAAACATGTATACAATAGATTGTTAGCTCCCAAACCAAGCCTCCTGGCTTTTGCACACATAAAATCACACTCAAAGTAGGAGGATTTGTGACATGTTATAGGATAGAAAGAAACTCTTTCTTACCATACAGAGAGGGGCCCGCGTTCACCACAAAACCCATCAGGGAAAACAGGGGGAACATACTACTCACCATACCGGAACCAGGCGGGCACCAACTCCTGACAGTACCCCTCTCCACCGGGGCGGGAGGGCTGTCGATCGATACAGACGCCGTGACTCATGGTCTTTGGCGTTTCAGCGAGACGTTTAACTCGCGGGTTCAGTCCTTTAATGGGACTTTGTCGCGGCCGACTCAGCGCGGAGCTATGGCCTGCACGCGCTCGTAGGCTGAACTGGGGTGACCACCGGATCTCAACATCCAGCCCGTCGCCCAGTTCAGCTTTCTTGCTTGAAGATCTCACAGGAACACTGGAGAAAAAAAGCTGTCCAAAAATCCTTTTAGAAAAAAATTTCTTGCCAGGACCTAAGATCCCAGCAAGGTATCTAGGTCCTTACTCCTAACTAGACAGAAAATAACTGATTTGCTGAGGCAGAGAGAGAGAGGATATACCCTCTGGGACTGCCCCTAGGGTGTGGCCAGAGCTTTTTAATTTCCTGTCTAGTCCTGCTCCTGCGGAGGTAACATAACCCGAAGGTGGTATATCACCGAGGACTACGTCTGTCGATGAGCGCTAGAGAAAAATGGGATTTTTGCACTTACCGTTTAATCCATTTCTTTGAGTTCATTGACTGACACAGCTCTCCATTATTCAAAACCATAGGGTTAGATTGCCCCCTTAAGGAGAAGGACACTAGGCAGAAAAAAAGACTTGGCTAAGCCTATGGGCAGTCTCAGGTGGTATATACTCCCTCTCTCAGCTTTAAGACTTCAGTTTTAGTAACAAGCAGTGTCAGAAGAATTACAACTCCATACTCCGTCAATGAACTCCGAGAAATGGAATTTATGGTACAAAAATCGAATTTTCTCTTTCGTTCATTGACGGACACAGCTCTCCATTATTCAGAACCATAGGGACATCCCCAAGCAGTGCCAAACATGAGGGGTGGGACAACAAAAATATCCCAAGGCTAAACACAATAACCAACCAGGTAAAAGGAGCTCAACCTGAACAACACCCCCCAAAAGAGGGAACAGACCCTCTAACCAGCAGCCTGCAAAACTTTGCAGGCCAAGGGAAGCATCCGGAGATGCCGAAACACATCCACTTTGTAGAATGCAGTGAAAGTGTGCACAGATGACCAAGTGGCTGCCTTGCAAACCTGTGCCATGGACACCTGATGACAGAAGGCCCAAGAAGCACTTAGCGCCTGAGTAGAGTGCGCAGTTAAAGGAAAAGGCGGAACCTGACCCTTATTAGATTAGGCCTGAGTCACCGTCTGTATGATACATCTGGAAATGGTCGCAGAAGAAGTGGACAGCCCTTTTCTTGGCCCATCCATGATTACAAACCATGAGTGACCACTGAAAAGACTTTGTGGCTGCCAAAAACACCCGAATTGCCCAAACCACATCCTATTAATTAGGATGTTTGGGCCTGGGACACAATGTCTTCATTCAAATGAAAATCAGAGACTACCTTAGGAATGAACGACGGACATGGGTGAAGAACCACCTTATTCTTTGTGGACCACAAGATAACGCTGCCAGCTCCAACACACTACGAGCAGAAGTTATAGCCACCAAAAAGGCCACCTTCTGGGATAGCGTAAGATCTGATGAGGTAGGGGAAGGCGGGGGTATGCTTTTTGCTAGCCCCCACCCTGCCCAAAGGCCACCCCCACCCAGGAAAGAAAGGAGTCCAAGACCGCCGTGAGTGCATCAATGGAGGGCTGGGACCCCGAGGGACCAGCAGCCTCTGAGAGGGGGTCAGTTAAGGCAACGCGCCGAGACTCCGTAACAAGGGGGACCCACAAAAAATGTCTAGCCCCGCTACCGGACACCCCCACCGCACCAGTAGCACCACCGGGTCACCAGCAAGCACAGCAAACCTCAACCTGCACCAGAGAGAGGGAGGGACCCCACCAGAGTAGCACCGGTCTGCTCCAGCAATAGCACTGCTCCACTTGCGGCGCTCAATGGAAAGAAAAAACCCAGGAGTCAAAACCAGGTTAAAAAGGAGGAGCTCCCACAAGCTGAAATCGCCACCCAGAGGCTCTCCTGTCATGGCTGCTGCTCTTTTAGCACGCCAAACCAAAAGAAAATGGCCGCTGGACTACAAAAACATAGCTGCAAGCCATTGAAACACTGAAGCTACGACACAATGGCAATGTACGCAGCTCCACCAGGCTCCCAGAGACCCAGGAGGGATCCCTGGCAGGAGGACTAGGCACAGGACCCCAGTAACAGCCAGTGCCCTCTGCCCCCCAGATGCGCTCACCCCCCCCCCCCCGCACCAGTACAGTGCAGCACAGCACACCAGCCCCATTCACCATTCCAACCCACCACGCTACCCCAGATGGGGGGTACCAGATGGTTAACAGGGACCCCCAACAACCAAGGGGGGTCTGAGGGGGAACCCACAGGTCTGACTGTCCCAGGGAGGGGCCCGTGTCCACCCCAAAAACCTCCAGGGGGAGAGGAGGGATAGCCACTCACCATACCAGTCAGGCACTGCTCCAGACAGAACCTCCTTGCGATCTAAATGTGGGGACTGTCGGCCAGGAGGAACGCTCCGACCTTGTGAGGCGTTTAACTCGCAGGCCAGCCCCTGTCCAGTGGGGCTATGTCGCAGCCAACATAGAGCGGAACTGTGGTCTGTGGGCACTCGCTGGCCAGACTGAGGTGACCACTGGATCTAGATTATCCAGCCTGTCGTCCAGTCCGGCAGTTGATTGAAGATCTTGCAGGCAGGAAAAACTGAGGAAAAAATTGCCAGGACCAGAGATCCTGGCAGGGAACTGGGTCCTTTACTTCTGACTAGGCAGAAAAAAACTGAATAGAAGAGAGGGAGGAATATACCACCTGGGACTGCCCATAGCGTAGCCAAGTCTTTTTTCTGCCTAGTGTCCTACTCCTGTAGGGGGCAGTATAACCCTATGGTTTTGAATAATGGAGAGCTGTGTCCGTCAATGAACGAAAGAGAAATCAATATTTTCTCTCTCAATCACTGATGGATCCCTGAACCAGAGGTATTTTTCTCGTCCAAATGTAGTCAACTGAGGGGTGGGCAAACTGCCAACAAGCCCACTATCTGACATTCAATGGGAATTCAACCTGCCCACCAACCACCTCATTTGTGACATGCCCACCAGGTGGAACTCAACATTGGCAATGCTGCAGCGGCTGCACACGCAGCAGAGGGCCATCAATGAGTACCTGTGTGAGTATGGCCCAAGGACAGGCTCAGGGGAGCTTGACTTTTTTTCACCACGCCAGTGGCCTTTGATAAAGGATGCATGCACCATCCTGTCACCAATTGAGGAGGCCACAAGGATGGTGAGCTGGGACGATGCATGCGTCAGTGACACTATCTCTCTAGTCTACCTGCTGGAGCACACGATTCGTGGAATCATGGACAGGGCACTTGAGGCAGAACAGCGGGAGAAAGAGGAGGACTTCCTTTCCACACAAGGCCCCCTTTTTGCAGATATGCCTGCAGGGACACAAAACACACAGGAGGAAGAGGAGGATTGCGGCAGCATGGATGTAGAGGATAGCATACAGCAGTCTTCAAGGGATGGTTTTGATTCCCCAGAAACCCCAGGAGTCGTACGTGGTTGGGGAGCGGTTGCTCCTGACAATGTCATCCTTGGTGACCCAGAGGACGCCGAAGCTCATTCGTCCTCAAACTTACGTTGCATGGGCTTCCCTGATTCTGCAAAGCCTGCGAAAGGATCAGAGGATTCGTACTATCAAGGAGAGGGATAATTACTGGTTGGCAACCCTTCTTGATCCACGTTACAAGGGTAAAGTTGCAGAGCTCATCCTGCCTTCACAGAGGGAGCAGAGGATGAAAATTCTTTGGGAGGCCATGAAAAAAAAAATTGTGCAACACCTTTCCAGACACTGGGAGGTTAACATTCTCTGGACGTGTTTCTGAGGGATCGTTCAGCCAAAGGAGGAGCGGTGGAGAAGGTGGCCGGCTGACCGATTCCTTTAAACAGTTCTTTAGTCCTCAGCAGCACTCAGGGCTGTTAGGTTTAAGCAACCATCGGCAGCATCTCCCTCATATGGTGCCTGATTATCTAGGGGCAAGAGCAGACTTGGAGACCTTTCCAAGTGAGAATCCACTGGGTTACTGGGTCTTGAGGATGGACCACTGGCCAGAACTTGCTCAATATGCAATGGAGCTACTGGCCTGCTTCCAGCGTGGTTTCCGAACGGACGTTCAGTGCTGCTAGAGGTTTTGTGACGGACAAAAAAAGAGTGTGTCTGTCCACAGACTCCGTTGACCAGCTGACTTATCAAAATTAATCCTGGATCAACATCAACTATCAAGCCCCTGATGCTGATGTAACTGCTTGAATTTGCTAGGGGTCTGCCATCCCTTAAAGACTGCATATGCTGCCTATCCTATTCCTCAGCTTTGATTCTTCTAGCTTCCAACAATGTTTTTAGTTTAAGTCACCACCAACCAAGACCTATTTTTTCTGCACTTGTATGACAGGTGCATACAATTTAAATGTCGTATGTAATTTTTAACAGCAGGCCCTGTGCCCAGCAAGAGTAACTGTGAGGGGTTACAGTGTTCAGGCACCACCAACACCAAAGTCCCAATATCAGTTTCAGTTCCTGCCGATACTAACCTTCCAGGTCCCCATCACTCCAGCAGGTTTGCACAGACGACACCCAAGCTTGTATTCAAGTAAAAAACAAAACCTCCTGCGCTTAAGTGCTGTCTGATGGAGTAGAAAGAGGTGCACTACAAACTCAGATGTAAAGAGAGCTGTTTGGTCTTGCTGCCCCCTTCAGGATCAAGGGTATCCAGAACCACTGGTAGAGAAGACAAAAAAAGAAAAAAGAGGGGCGCACCGACCTAGTGCATTACCATAAAAACTTTTATTAAAATATTAAAAGGTGTACAATATACTCACAAGACTGGTGTGGTACAACACACATCAAGAATAGCATATACAGTCTCCAAGGTAGCCAGGTCCCAATAGTGACAAATGGGCATACAGATAGTCGCATGGGGCTGCTGTGGCTAGGCTGACGCGTTTCAGGGGCGAGCCCCCTTCCTCAGAGCCAGAAAAGATGCTGCTAGATCACAAGCCGAACGGTCAAAGACTAAATGGAAGTAGGCCCCACCTCTTCCTGCTCCACCCCAACCCTAAGGGCGGGACAGAGGGGAGGGGGGAAGTGAGAAAAGGGAAGAAGAGGGGAGAAGAGAAAGGAGAAGAATAAAACGGACACAGCAGCAAGAAGGAGAAGGGGGGGGAAAAGAAAAATGGGGATGCTGGGACAGGGAAAGAACATGGAAGGGGGGAGGGGGAGGGGAAGAGGGGAGGACAGAGAGGACACTTGTCCAGTCCGAGCCAAAACACACCCACCTTCCAAGGCCAGCTCGGACTATGTGATCAGCGGCAAAAGAAATATAATAGATAAAATAAATATACAGCAAATGAAACACTTGTTCGAACAAGAAAGGAGATAACAAATCAAATGTGACGGGTAATGCATTGTGGTCAGAAGTGGTATACATATATACGTATATACATATACACATGTAATAACCACACACGTATATATATACATGCACACATACATACATATACATATACATGCACACATATACACTCACATCAACAGTCAGTACTTTAGGTCTCTATTGGATCAGATGAGAACTCCACTGCTTATCCTGTGCATATCCACTAGCAAGCAGAGCAGTGTCAGCCACCCCTGGCCTACAGCCATGCAGGGGGGACACTACCCGTAGGAGCAGAGCGTATACAGCTAGCCTGGCATGGTGCAAGAGGATCTCGCTGGCCTCCACACACAAATAGTACCTGTGATCATGATGTGAGGGGGGTGCCGCTGGCCGGGACTAAAAGGGGTCTGCTGTATGTTGAAACATCCCTATTTGGATGGCTGCGTCCCTTCTCTGGGACGCACGCCAACCCGTACCCGGAAGTGAGAAACCGGAAGTGCGGGTGGATGCGTTTCACCCGCATCACTTCCGCCATCATTACGGGGCGCCGCTCGGACCATTTCTCTGCAAGTCATTAGCTGTGCCAGCCAGCAGTGGACATGGACAGAGCGGCGCTTACCCGACTCCGCCCTCCTCCTTGCGTCTCTAAGCAAGTGGCTACAAGTGCATATGTATATATATAAAAACCCAAGCTTGGCCAGATCAGATGAGAGCACTGATGAGAACACATACAACACTTGATCTTTGCCAATTTCGAACTGGTATGTAATTTTTACCAGCAGGGCCTGTTCCTGCTCCCAGCAAGAGCAACTGTGAGGGGTTACGATGTTCAGGCATCACTAACACCAAAGGCCCATTTGAAATTTGTATGTATATTTGTATATGACATTTTTTCCCTTTAGAAATGTCAGTATTGCTGCAGCAGGCTACATACATCGTAGAGATGCGCTACTTTAAATTAAGGGGACCCACCAGGCACGATATTTGAAGGAATTTTTCATTTTTATAGTTTTGCATTAAGCCTCATTAAAATCAGTAAATCACTGCTTCTTTAAAAAAAACTATCCTTTTTAAAAATAATTTTGCATTGCTACATGTTCCCCAGGTCAGTACCCAGACCCCCATACACTTCTTTTGGGCAATAACTTGCATTTAAGCCTTCAAAATTAGACCGTTTGTTTTTTGACGTTTGTCAACTCGGTTAGGAGCTCGGACAGCCAGGACAGTCGCCCGGACAGCCTGGTACATCAGCCGCGAGTAGGCCGCGGCCTCAATTTTCGGCCCGATCTGGCCGGGTGAGGCATCCGCCTGTCAGCTTGGTCAGGCATGTCATCTCCGTCAGGCACCCGGACAGCCACGAGTAGATTGCAAAGCTGCGGACTAATTTTAAGCCCTGCCTAGATACGTGAGGCGCAGACCTGCGGATGAAGAAACATCCACTCCCCCCAAGCCTATAACCACCGCAGGGAACCCCAAAGGACATCCCTGCCCCAGTCACTAACCGCCAGGGGGCCGGTAACTTGCTCAAAAACGCCTGTGTGAGATCCGTACAGCCTAGTCAACAACCACACCCACCCCCCCTTAATGGAGCAAGTGGCGAAGCCAGATCCTACCTAACCCTCGGAGAGGGGGGGGGCATGGGGGTAAGTTGGGGCCAAAAGATCATTGTGACTGTTCAAGGGGCTGGGGGAAATGGAAGGGAACCCAGGGGTTGGACCAGCCCAAGGAGGGGCCCGCGTCCACCCCGAGACCGCAAGAGCTATGGGGGGACACTACTCACCATACCGACGTCACTCCAGACAGACTACTGATGACCAAGGGGCCCGCTGCGACTCAGGCTAAACCAGATTGTGTGCATCCCGGTGAGGTGTTTCACTCGCGGGCCAGCTCCTAACCATTGGGGCTCTGTCGTGGCAAGGCCTAGCGCGGGGCTTATAACCTGCACAGGCTCGCTGGCCGGAATGGGAGACCTTAAGTATCTAGGATATCCAGTCCGAAACCCAGTCCGACTGTTGATTGCAGTTCTTTCAGGAACATAAGCTAAAAGCTTTTAAAAGTTTAATAAAGGTTCCCTTTAAAATAAAAAAACAAGCTAAGACTGAAGTCCCAGCCGGGAACTACCGTATATACCCGAGTATAAGCCGAGGCCCTTACTTTTACCACAAAAAGATGGGAAAAATGATTGACTCGAGTATAAGCCTAGGGTGAGAATGCAGGGTGGCGGGCATGGTACAGGAGAATGCAGGGTGGCCGGCATGGTACAGGAGAATGCAGGGTGGCAGGCATGGTACAGGAGAATGCAGGGTGGCAGGCATGGTACAGGAGAATGCAGGGTGGCAGGCATGGTACAGGAGAATGCTGGGTGGCAGGCATGGTACAGGAGAATGCAGGGTGGCAGGCATGGTACAGGAGAATGCAGGGTGGCAGGCATGGTACAGGAGAATGCAGGGTGGCAGGCATGGTACAGGAGAATGCAGGGTGGCAGGCATGGTACAGGAGAATGCAGGGTGGCAGGCATGGTACAGGAGAATGCAGGGTGGCAGGCATGGTACAGGAGAATGCAGGGTGGCAGGCATGGTACAGGAGAATGCAGGGTGGCAGGCATGGTACAGGAGAATGCAGGGTGGCAAGCATGGTACAGGAGAATGCAGGGTGGCTAGCATGGTACAGGAGAATGCAGGGTGGCTGGCATGGTACAGGAGAATGCAGTGTGGCTGGCATGGTACAGGAGAATGCAGTGTGGCTGGCATGGTACAGGAGAATGCAGTGTGGCTGGCATGGTACAGGAGAATGCAGTGTGGCTGGCATGGTACAGGAGAATGCAGGGTGTCAAGCATGGTACAAGAGGATGCGGGGTTGCGGGCATACTAGTGCGGCTGTTACATAGTTAGTTACATAGTTACATAGTTAGTGAGGCTGAAAAAAGACTCAAGTCCATCCAGTTCAACCTATGTGTGTGTGTTTGCTTTTAACCGTACATTGTATACCCCTGTATGTTGTGGTCTTTAAGGTGTCCATCCAATAGTTTTTTGAAACTATCAATGCTCCCCGCTGATACGACTGCTTGCGGAAGAGAATTCCACATCCTTACCGCTCTTACAGTGAAGAACCCCTTACGCACTTTAAGGTTAAACCGCCTTTCCTCTAGTTTTAGTGAGTGGCCACGTGTCTTATTGTATTCCCTTACTCTAAATAGTTTGTTCCTTATGCTAGGGTCGCCAGTACAGTATTTGTACATTGATATCATATCCCCCCTCAAGCGTCTCTTCTCCAGAGAGAATAGGTTCAGTGCTTGTAGTCTTTCCTCATAGCCGATGTCCTCCATTCCCCTAATTATTTTTGTTGCCCTTCTCTGGACTTTCTCCAGTTCCAGCACATCCTTCCTGAGGACCGGTGCCCAGAACTGGACAGCATACTCCAGATGTGGCCGGACCAGAGTCTTGTAGAGTGGAAGAATAATCTCTTTATTTCTGGAGTGAATCCCCTTTTTTATACAACCCAGTATTCTGTTGGCTTTGCTTGCAGCGGCTTGGCATTGCATGCCACTTCCAAGCCTGTTGTCTACCAGTACCCCCAGGTCCCTTTCCATCCTAGACTCACCCAGAGGTTCCCCCCCTAGTGAGTAGCTTGCTTTCTGGTTTCTGGCCCCAAAGTGCATTACTTTACATTTTTCTACATTAAATCTCATCTGCCATGTAGTTGCCCACCCCGTTATTTTGTTCAGGTCTGCTTGCAAGATTTCCACATCCTGCATAGAAGATATTGGCATGCCTAATTTAGTATCATCTGCAAATACTGAGATTGTACTAGATATCCCCTCCTCTAGATCATTTATAAATAAATTAAACAGGATTGGTCCCAGGACAGAACCTTGGGGGACCCCACTTTCCACACCCGCCCAATCCGAGTACTCCCCATTAATCACCACCCTCTGTACTCTCCCCTGGAGCCAGTT
Source organism: Pelophylax lessonae (assembly GCF_965119305.1). NCBI lineage: Eukaryota > Metazoa > Chordata > Amphibia > Anura > Ranidae > Pelophylax > Pelophylax lessonae. The sequence continues at coordinate 380,311,613 of NC_138772.1, forward strand.
CTCTATCCAGGTACTCACCTTATGGTCCATACCTACCTTCCTTAGTTTGTACAGTAAGCGTTTGTGGGGAACGGTGTCAAAGGCCTTTGCAAAGTCCAGATACACCACATCCACAGGCTTACCTTTATCTAAGTGGCAGCTCACTTCATCGTAGAAGGTTAATAGATTGGTTTGGCATGAACGATTTTTCATGAATCCATGCTGATTACTACTTATAATACCGTTTTCATTACTAAAGTCTTGTATGTGGTCCCTTATCATCCCCTCCAAAATTTTGCAGACTACAGATGTTAGGCTGACCGGCCTATAGTTACCCGGGATATATCTCGGCCCCTTTTTAAATATTGGTACCACGTTAGCTTTTTTCCAATCAGCTGGCACCATACCTGTCTGTAAACTATCCTTAAAGATCAAGAATAATGGTCTGGCAATCACCTGACTGAGCTCATTTAGAACCCTTGGGTGCAAGCCATCCGGTCCCGGGGATTTATTTATGTTAAGTTTCTCTAGTTTAGCTCTAAGTCTATCCTCTGTTAGCCATGGCGGCACTTCCTGAGGTGTATTATTTAGTTCGGCCTTACAAGCGGGGTTCGTGTAGCCCCCCGATTCCTTTGTGAAGACTGAAGAAAAGAAATTATTTAACACTTCCGCCTTTTCTCTGTCCTCAGTGGCCATTTTTCCTTTATCATCTTTTATGGGGCCAATGTGTTCTGGCCTCGCTTTCTTACTGTTTATATACTTAAAGAATTTCTTGGGGTTCTTTTTACTCTCCTCCGCTATATGTCTCTCGTGTTCTATTTTAGCCGCCCTGATTTCATCTTTACATTTCTTATTACACTCTTTGTAATGCTTAAATGCTGCCAATGACCCCTCAGTCTTGTATTTTTTGAAGGCCTTTTCTTTAGCTCTAATATACATTTTTATGTTGGAGTTTAGCCACCCAGGGTTTAGTTTTGCTCTTTTAAATTTATTTCCCTGTGGAATGCACTGGCCCACCCCCTTGTTAAGTATGCTCTTGAAGCACTCCCATTTTTCCTCCGTGTTCTTTGTTCCCAGGGTTCTATCCCATTTGATATTTTCTAGCAGCGAGCGCAGTTTAGGGAAATTGGCTCTTTTGAAATTCAGTGTCCTTATATTACCCTTGTGTTTCCTATTACTGTAATTAATACTGAAACCAATTGACCTATGGTCACTGTTCCCTAAGTTGTCCCGTATTTCTATATCCGTGAGCAGGTCTGTATTGTTGGTAATCAGTAGGTCAAGTACCGCATTGTTTCTTGTCGGTGCATTCACCATCTGACCCATGAAATTGTCCTGCAAAACATTTAGGAACTGCAGAGCCTTGGCTGAATGCGCGGTTCCTTCTGCCCAGTCTATATCAGGATAATTAAAGTCCCCCATTATAATGATATTTCCCATCCTTGCTGCCAATCCTATCTGTAACATGAGGTCCACCTCACCCTCCTCCCTCTGGTTTGGGGGCCTATAGCATACGCCCAATATTACCTTCCCCACCGTGCCTTTCCTTTGAAGCTCTACCCATAGGGATTCTGCCTCGTCCATAGCTCCATTATTAATATCATCCCTCATATTTACCTGTATACTGTTCTTAATATACAAACATACCCCTCCCCCTTTTTTACCCTCTCTATCTCTGCGATAAAGGGAATACCCCTGAATGGTCGCCATCCAGTCATGAGAGCTGTCAAACCAAGTCTCAGTTATCCCCACAAAATCTAAGTCCTCCTCAAACATCAGCAGCTCCAGCTCTCCCATCTTGTTGGCCAGGCTTCTGGCATTGGTATATAAGCCTCGTAATTTTGATGTTTTTAGGCTGCTCTCTTGATTTTTCCCCGTACCCACCCTGGGTATAGGGGCTCCGAACACCCTACCGCTAATGCCCCCATTTCTGCCCTCTGAAACTTGCTTTCCACTGGCTAATTCTACATCTGTACCCTCCCCCCCATTCCCTAGTTTAAAAGCCCCTCTAACTTTTTGGCCATCCTCTCACCCAGTACGGCTGCACCCACCCCATTTAGGTGCAATCCGTCCCTACCAAAGAGCCGGTTGTGTTTCACTTACCTGCTCCAGAGGCGCCTTCATTTTAAAAATGGCACCACCCGGCGCCGACATGTCATTGCGCACGCGCCGCCGCTCGGGAAAGCTGGTATACGTTCGGCTATTCCCGGCCTGTCCCGAGCAGCGGCGGCGGCGCATGCGCGGTAACATGTATACGCCGGGGGGCGCCATTTTTAAATCTTAAACACGTCCGAGCGGCCGGGAACTTTTTTTTTTTTTTGTTGACTTGAGTATAAGCCGAGGGAGACGTTTTCAGCGCAAAAAAATGTGCTGAAAAACTCGGCTTATACTCGAGTATATACGGTAGGTCCTACTCCTAAACTAGACAGAAACAAACTGAATCCTATCACAGAGTGAGTGGGTGTATGCCTTTAGGGACTGCCCCATAGGCGTGGTAAAATTTCCTGCCTAGTGTCCTACTCCTGTAGGAGGCAGCAAAACCCAATGGTAAAGAATACGGAGCTGCGTCTGTCAATGATCAAGAAAAATCCCCATTTTGGAGGGTGGTTTCTGAAGTGCTGAAAGAACCAATTTAAATTCTTGCAGAATGACAAACTGTCTCTGGAACAAGATCTCAAGTGCCAAAAATGTACCCTTGATCTCTGGGCCAAAACGCTGATCCAAGCCTGATTGCAAAAAAATGTGAGGATTCATCCCAATTATTTCCTGGGATGAAATCCTCTCTTCGCACAGCCAGGAATTTTACCTTCAGTGATTGTGGCTGGAGGCACACTGCATGGGCTCAGAGGCTGCAGCTATCGTTACACAGCTGTCAATCCCAGCCAAAAGAACCTGCAGATAGTAGCCATTGGGATTTGCAGCATAGTTAAACGCCTGTACGAATGCAGCCTAACCCAAAAAATCCTATGTCCCTCAATGAGCAGGAAAGAATAATCCAACACTTGTATGTTTACGTTAAACTATTCACAATGTCTGCAGATGTAATTTAACATGTCCAGATATTTGAGAAAAGGAACTCAATTTACAAAGCAACATGCTGCAACAGATTACCTTTTGATTCTAGTGTGCCAAAAAAAGGTTTGTAAGAAATTGAGAATGCCAGATAAAGGGTATTTACTTTCTACGTTGAATCATCAAAATTGGGAATTTTAGTTTGCCTGTAGGACTCAGCGCCCTGTGATCTACTCCAAGAAAACTATTTTATAATTAAACCAAAATCTTAATTTCTTAATCATACATCACAGGGATTTCTTTATTTCTATAACAACTGGAATGTTCCAAAGCAGGCAACAGCAACAAGTCCTAAAACAGAATAGTGTAAAACATGTACTACAGATAAGTCTGTAGGACTTTCCCTCCCAAAATTAGCCTCCACAGAGGCAAGAACATCTACTTGGTAAAACTTCATAAAACCGTGTGAACAGAAGACCAAGTATTGACCTTACAAACTTTAACAGCTAAAGCCCAATGTTGACTCGCATGGTTAGCACCGACACTCCTGCTAGAATGGGCCTTGGTTGGAAAATAAGGTACCTTGTTCTGAGAAATTAGTTGACAAAACTACTGAGAAATAGTGGACCACCACATAGTCTGTATATTACTAGGACCCTTAGAACAAATGGGAAGTCAGACAGCGGAAACCAAGTTGTAAACTTCAGGTATATCCACACAGCATCGACGATATCGGAGGAGAAAAACTTCTCCCTAGGGTAACCCCTTGCAAAAAGGCTTTCACCAAGGAATGAGATGCAATAGGCCTCTGAACAGAAAGGTTAAAGCTAAAACCCGACCCTTAAGAGTACTTCAGGTCAGAGAAAACTCCAGAACAGACCACACAACATACTGTTCAGAAAGAAACTTCAGAACCCCACAGCAGGCAAAATAACTCTTCAATGAACAATGGTACACCTTCCTAGAGGTCAACTTAATAGCCCTAAGAAAGGAAGAAATTACTGAATCAGAATGCCTAATGTCCCTCAGGACTTCAGCCTCAACCACGCTGCCCGTCAGCCACTGACCATATACAGGCGGTCCCCGGGTTACAGTAGTAGTAGGTTTGTTCCTTGGTCGGATTTGTTTGTATGACGGAAAAGGTAAATTTTTTAAGTGTAGCCCCAGCCACAATAATTTTTACGTTTTTTGGATAGCATGGGGAAGGGTTAACACCCCTGTACCATTTGTTTTGCTGTCTGTACCCCTGTTTAGAAGATTTCACCTCCCTTTGTCCCAATAACAACTGGATTTTGAAAATTTTGGGTTGTTGTGGAGACAAGGCTTAGTGATAAAGCTTCAGTGAAGACACCTTTTTCCCATGAGAACCGGGGGACCGCCTGTAGCAGGAAGAATATCTGCTCTTGCGAAAGCAGATCTGTCCATATTGGCAGAGCCCATGACTTATCTGCCAACAAACAGACAATGTACCACGGTCTTCTAGGTAAAGCCTTCTGGCGTGAAACTGGAAATACAGAATAGCATTGAAGGAGGAGATCACCTCCACCAGAACCCTCATATGCTGGGGATTGAGGAATTTTCAGACACCTCACTGACTTCACCTGAGATTGGAGGGAGACACTTCCTTGTGAAGAAATACCCATGACTGAGCTGAGTCCAGGACTAGGCTAAGTATTCCAGAGGATGCCTCGGGATCAAGGTTGACTTCTGCAAGTTCAGTACTTACCCAAACTGCTCCAGAACCTGCACAGATCATTGTCGGCATACAACACAGGTTAAGTATTTTTTTAGTAATTTGTCACCTGTTTAAACTCATTGAAAAACTTTGTAATGAAAGTGAATGCATTATGCACAGTATCTCTTTTAATAGACTTGTTTGGAGTTTTTATTTAAAATAAAGATGCCATTTGATAGATGTGATCCATTTGGCTCTAGTGATATACCAGTCTTTGTGTTCCTGTTTCTTAAATCTACTGGAAATTAGTTGGCATTCTCTAGTGTAACCTTTTGGAGGTGGAGCAGTTTCTTTTGGCTCTAAAATATTCTGCAACTGGTACAGACTGTATAGTATTCATAGGGCGACAGCTAGAGGCGAGAAGAGAGCTTCCGGCCCATTCAAAGGATGACAGGCATGTCTGCTGTGGTTCCATATGAGGACAAGATGTTTTTGTATCTGCCATACAAGGTAGTATCACTATTACATGGGTTAAGATGGGAAAATGAAAATGGTTCCTCCCACCATCCCATATATACTGTTGGTTGGCTAATAAAAGGTAAAAATTTGACACCCATGGAGACTCCTCAACCTTGAAGGTAGAAAATATTGTCAAAAATGAATAAATTATGTTTAGACAGAAATGCCACCATTTTTACTAAGAACTCTTAGTTCTGTTTTATAAATGCTGTAGTGTTGTAAATGATATATTTGAGCATCCAGTGCCAAGTTATGGGGAACGCAGGAAGATATTACATCCATTGTGACTCCCAAGTGGATGCCAAAACAGTAGAGGGGTCCTTGGTGTAGCCAGTCAATCTGATCACTAGGGGTTGTAGATGCTGGTCTACCCATTCCCCCAATTTTTCAAAAAAATAAAAAAGAGCCTATTCCTGCTAATATGGGACAGCCCTTTATAGGAATGTCTCTTTAGGGATTTTAGGGAGATGGCGGAATACTGGAATTACAGGGTACTCCACCATCAATTAATCCATCGTTTTAGGAGTGATAACTCCCATTTCTCTTCCAAGATCAAGTAACTGTGATAACTGCTTTTTAAAGTCGAGTTCCACCCAAAAATGGAACTTCAGCTTTAAGTCCTCCTGTCACAGGTCCCAGATTGCCCGTCCACTCAGAACACGCAGCCCGACTCGCGTATGCGCAGTGAGCACCCAGATCTGAAGCTGTAAGCTGTCACAGCCGGGTGCCCACACTAGAGATGGCGGTGCTGCGGGAAGAAGAGGGAGAGAACTGAGGCTCCCGCAGGACGCATCGCTGGACTGTGTGACAGGTGAGTGTGTGTTTATTAAAAGTCAGCTGCTACACTTTTTGTAGCTGCTGACTTTTACTAAACACAAAAGCGGGTGGAACTCCGCTTTAAATTCTGGAGTGGGATCAGATTTCAAAATAAGAGATGATATGCATACATACAATTTTTCTTTTAAGTGGAGAATTTCTCTTGCAGACCAAACGACTTACCTGGCCATCAAAAGATGCTTGCATAACATGACTTATGACAGAGGGCAAAGACATCTTAGAAACAGGATCTGTATGTACAGCAAATTCTTTTATTAGATGAATAGGATCTTTGGAAAAAGTGAAGCAGCGCCATGCTGTAGCATTCTGGAAACATAAAAGTTATAAATACCATCAATATAATTTCCAGAAGTTAATACATTTTAAAACAAGTGAATTTAAATTATCTGACATAAAAAGCCATCTGAGAAATTAGAATAGCACTGGCACTTTGTCCATTAAAGACCAAGTGGCAGTGCGTTTCCTCCCCACCACCATGGTTATACACACATTACCAGTTATCCTGTGCCACAAATCCTGTTGTACAGAAAACCCAAGGATTCTGGATATGGGGGGATCATATGACCTTTCATTGACTGCGCAAGGCTTTAGCAGCCAAATCGCTAGGTCCGGCATGGTCACAAAAATGGAGAGGATGGGGTCAGTGCTACACCTAGCCACTGACAAAGTAGATTCTGATTTGAGAATAACTGGGGCACGACCTTTAGAAACACTGCCAGACTGCCCTCAATAGGTAGCCTATTGTATCTAGGCATGGCATTAAATTCCTGATAAGTCACAATACATAGCAAGAAAATATTTTCACAAAAAAGCTCCCACTTTTTTTACTGAGAGAATTCCTTGAGCTTCAGTCAAGTTAATTTGAACGAGGACTCATAAGCTCAAGTCTGCTGTTGCAAAGTGATCTGATACAATGCACATTTGCAGCAGGATCACATAGTGAGAGGGTTAAGAATAGGTTGGCCTGTGTTTTCAGTTGTCAACACATACAGGAACTTCACAGGCACGGTGATTCATGATTTACACCACTGTGTAACGTCAGTCAGCATCTCAGTCCAGAAAGTGGATGCTGACCCTGGATTCTGCTGAATTAAGATGGTATCTTACTCCTGATGAGAAAAGCAGATAAAAGGCATTTTAAGGGGGGGGGGGGGGGGGGGGACAGGAGTGCTGTGATCTCTGTGAGAGTTAATGAATATCTCTTAAAGAAAAAGTGTTACTAAACTCACAACAGTAAAATCAGTCTGTATATGCCGTAAAGAATGCTTGTTATACTCACAGTGGAACCTAAAGGGTTATTCTTCCGCATTGTGTATAAGGGCTGTTTGGTCCGGTCTTCTCTGACCCTCCCTTCTTCCACTGTCCCCAATCCATCTGCTGATGAACAGAGCCTTAGGGGGCACTCGGCACATGCTCAGTTTGGTGTGTATTGCTAGAGAGATTTATTTATTTTCTTGGGAGGGTGTATGTGATCAGCACAGGGTAAATCAGCACTGTTCAGACAGAGGGTCAGGAGTCAGGAAGTCTCTCATAGGACAGACACAAGAGAATGAAAACTCCTCCTACAAGCTTTAACCAGTACTCGGCCGCACACTAATAGAAGTCACAAGACTGCTACATACTGCTGATGAGAAAAGGTATTTGTAGGTTTAAATTTACTAAAATAATTTAATTTCCATGTTCTGTGTACTGTGGGAGACCAGATATAGTGAATGCAGGGTCCTGGGTTTATTAACACTTTACGTTTAACAATTAACCACTTCCATACCGAGCCATTTCTGGCACTCCGCTCCTGTGCCTTATGTACCTGTGCCAACGTTTGCGGCGATATCTCACATGTATGGATTGAACGCGGTTTATTTATGTGGCCACGACGTACGCATGCGTTCACTTCTGCGTGCAAGCACGGGGGCACTTAGCATTTTTTTTGTTTATTTTTATTTTTTATTACACTTTCCCTTTAATTTTTTTTTTTTTTTTTTTGAGACATTTTATTCCTACTACAAGGAACATAATCATCCCCTGTAATAGGAATAGTGCATGACAGGTCCTCTTTATGGAGAGATCTAGGGTCAATAAGACTTCTACAGGCTGCAAAGCCTGAAATAATAATAATAAAAAAAGCACAATCTCTACTATCCAGCCGAGATCACAGGAGTATTGACAACTGCCAGGCCGGGCATAACGTCACGCCCCGGCCTCCGAGAGTTAGACTGTCAGGGACCATCTTGTCCTTGGCAGTCTGTATGGTGTACTTCCGCCTCCGGCGCAATTCTGCTCGCCGATCGTGCGGGCGAGCTGTTAGAAGCACTGGAGTGTGGCGGGGGGGGGGGGGGGAAGTTCCTTCCCGCCGCCTGTAAGAACGATCAAGTGGCTGAACAGCCGCTATGATTGTTCTTACGGTGCAGGGAATCGCCAGCTAAAGAAAATGATATCTGAATGATGCCTGCACAGCTGCAGGCTTCATTCAGATATCCCCACTTAAAGCCCAGAACATCATAGGATGTCCAGCGGTAAGGAAGTAATGTACATGCACTTTAGGGAAAAATTAAAATAAAAAAAAAATCTGATGCTAGGTCAGCTTTAAATTATATTCTTCTGTATGTCCCTATAATCATGGCCACTCTTACAACACACTTTGACTTGATCTTCAAAATCTAGCCCAACACCATATCGCAAGGTAAGATTTTTTAGGTTTTAAAAAGCAAAAAACTAACGGGCAATGTGTAGCTTAAAATGCATTAAAAAAAAAAACCTAAGCATTCAGCACCAACATATGACTCAACATTTATAGCAAAGAGAACCAGTAATTTTAAAATATGTTCCACATTTCTACTGAAAGATCAAGGCATAAGGATGAGTAAAATCAGATTTACTTGATAATAAGTGTTTGAACTATGTGAAGAAATCCTAAGCAGAATTTAGAGGAAGAGAAAGATCTGATCTTTATGCAAAATCTGAACATGTACCTTTAACTGAAGGAAGAATGCACAGCAGCTCCAATGGTAGTTAACTTGGTTCAAACTATGCACATATGGCTCTCTGACTAGTCAAACTGAAATTTTACTAAATCGCTCATACATTCTTGCCTACCGAAGGCCACAGACAATGGATTGCTGCCCAACAGAGCTTGACTGGATCAGAAGATTAGATCATCTAATATGCATGTATATGTTTTTGTATTTGCCCATTTATGGAAAGCTGCATCCTCTTCTGCCATCTCATCTGATTCAAGACCTCCTTATTACCGGCCAAACACAAATTTAGAAGGGGTTAGATGCGTAGTCACAATGCTCTTCAATATCATGACATCAAATTGTACAGATGAAAAATGTAACCCAAACTCTTAAAGTAAAATATACCTCCCATGGAATGTGTTACAAATCCACAATTTGGCGTACTCATTTTTTAAAAAGGATATCATGCCATAATAAAAGTTAACAGATACTTTGTAAAACTTACAGCACTAATAATTAGTCTGATAGGCACTGTAGCATGAGTTTTATTAATCAATTTCAGAGGAAGAGATTTCCAACTGCCAGATGATAGATCACCAAAGTCTAAGCCTTCACTTGTTCCTGTGTCTACCTGTTGGGATAGAACAAGGGATAAACACTTACATAAAAAAATAAAAAAATAACACATTACCATTTAGAAAACAACAAACGTATACCAGTGCAGCTCTGTGCAAAAAAAAAAAAAAAGGGAACATAAACTCTATAGTCGGACCCACACCAGGATTAAACACTTCTACTACAGCAGGAACTTCCAAAGTAAATACCCAGGTTGGTTAAGGATTAAGTTAAAACATAACCTGTATACCCATAAACTAAAATATACAAACCCATCAATGCATTTACAGTCTTAAACTCCCAACTAGCTTAAATACTTTATCTGCCAGTTTTACAATTACATGTAGTATAATCCTAAAATGATTACTCTGTACTTTCTCACATGAACTTCTATTATACTGTACTTTCTCACATGAACTTCTGGGGTGCACAGCTCCTAAATAAATGAAGTAGACACATAATTCTGAAGCTAGGTTTCATTTTCACCCCTATAATTTATATATATTTGAAGTTACCTCAATTAACGGATATTCTGAAACAGCAGCAATAAGAACTTTGGAAGTCATAGTTTCTGCCCTTACAATCGTCTCAGGGTCAGCAGAAACAGGCCAAGACGATACACTCAGAACACACTGGAAAAGCCCAGGTCTCTGGGACAGGAGGAGAATTTTTATGTCTTCAGCTGCTCGAGGCCCAATTATTGTCTTGTTCTTAAAAACCAGACACTGGTGAGCCCCAACGTCAATCTGCAGAAAAGAAAAAAATACTCATTTTCAAGATTAAAAAAAAAATCATTATTCTTTAACTATTCAGATGAATGCCCTGACACTCTGCACAGGTCTCTTCTGTGAGGAAATTCCGCTGTTCGGCTTTCCCCACCTCACACGCTGTCCATGTGAGGCAAGTCGATAACCGGCATTTCTTGGTTTACATGTGATCAGCTGTGATTGGACACAGCTGATCACATGTTTAAAGAGCCGTGTCACGGGTTCTTTACCGAGATCGGAGATGTACAATGTCCCCGGGGGGACCGCGCACCACAGATCGCCCCCCCCTGGGAGCACAAGCACACCTAGAGTGGGATGGCGTAATTTCCCTATACGGCAGGCAGGAGGCGGTTAAAGCAGAGTTCCAGCCTCATTTTCTTCTTTTCTGATTCCTGAAGGGAAAAGCATGTTAAAAAAGAACTGGACATTAATTTATTTTTTGGGTGGTCACTTACCTTATTTTAGGGGCATCTCTGTCCGACTTCCTCCTCCTGCGGCCGTGGACGTCACTTCCGGTTTTGCATTGCATCCTGGGAGATGTGTGTCATCCATCCCAGGATGCAATGGGAATGGCCGGCCGCAAATCGGATTGCTGATCACAATCTACAGCGCATGGGCGAGATTGCGATCAGCATTCTGGGTAGCCAGAAACCAGGAAGAGGAACACAGCGGCTTCAGACGCCCACACCAGATATGGCCGCGCTCTTCAATCAATTTTAAAGGTAAGATTTTATATATATTCATTTACTGTACTCTACTGTAATGTGGGAATAGTATTAGTGTAATTGGCGATAGCTTAGGATTAGGGGAGTATTTTTATCTCAAAAATTTTTTTGTGGCCGGAACTCCGCTTTAAAGCGCACAACTCTGCATTCCACATACTTGAGAGAGCAATAACCATGAGTAATGGACACTACGTGGCACGTACACAATTGATGCATTGCCTAAATCAGGAACCTCTCACCAGTAACCGATTTTTTTACGGTTATGGTGTATTTTGCAATATCTACATGTATTCATTCGGCATTAATAAAATCACCCTTTCCAATTGTAATAAGTAGGGGATAGCTAGATCCAAATAAAAAAATAAAAAAAAAAAGATATCAAAAAAATGTTTAGAGAACAGGTTTATTCTTATTAATGAGCTTTACAATGTCATGGAACTCCAAGTAGTAAGAAAAGTGACACTAAGCCAAAGTATTTCAGGGTTTAGATACTGTGCGTTTCCGGCTATTGAAAAGGCCATTTGTTCCTGCCTCTTTGTATTGACCAATAAGGCTAGTCCCTCTTTCGGCCTCTTTTTTTTTAATGCTACATTCAGAATCAAATGAGGCATCTGTAGAACAATTCCTCCTAGTCTGTATACATTCTTCTACCATTATCAATCTTAGTGTGTGAAGAATGACTGCTTAGGGCAGGGGTGGGCCCTCCAGCTCTTTTCGAACTAAATTGTCCCATGAGGCATTGCAAGACGAACAGTTACAAGCTGGACTGCCAGGGGCAGGGGCATGATGGGACATGTAATTTAACAACAGCTGGAGAGCCACGAATGCTGAATTGCCCGCACAGCCGTTACGGAAAGTCGTAGTAGATACCTGACCCATTTGTGTCACCCACCAATATCACATCCAGAAAATGACTTACCTTATTGTTTTATTCATGCGAGCACTGCAAATTCATACCATTTTTTAAATATTGCACAAAACTATCCATATGATAACTGTCACCGTTCCACACTTACAGTACTACCTGGGACAAAATTTCATTTTCTCAAACCATAAGAAATGCGCTTCCCAGGGGCGATAGTAGATTTTACGAGATTCCATTTTTCTAGCTTTCAAAAACTTAGGGATAACAAGCAGGTAAACTACTATTTTTACCTGGGCTTCAACAGCCGTTATTGCCAGCAAAAAAAAAAGTGTAGTAAACAGGCCCTTGGGACAAAAGATTCAAGCAATCAGGGAGAACCCACTGAGAAACTGCAGGAAGCACAACAAGGTTCAAAAGGACCATCTCCTCTTAGGCCACTTCAGTGAAATAATGAAAACCATCGGAATTGCCCTCCATCTTGATCCTGCGAAGCAGGCAAGGAAGGTGTTTTAAAAAAGGAAAGGCGTAGAATACCATGTTAAACTGAACTGATGAAGGCACCAGAGTATCTGCTGCAATATATCCCTGGATCTGGAGACAGACTTGCTCATTTTGTTCTTGCATCGGGAGATCAACATTCAAAGTTCCCCACCTGGGCAAACACCTTTGGTGAAACAAAATTCTCTTGAGTTTGGTTTTGACTAAGGAAGCCTGAATGCCCATGTTACACTTCTGGAAAGTGCACATTGGTCAGTGCTGGAACAGGAAGTTCCATCCAAATCAAACTTAATGGTTTCCCTTTGAGCTTCTAGAACCTCCTTGATGGTTGATGCAATCCACAGCTGTAGCATTGACTGACTGAATCCTGGTTGGATGACTATTTAGTCAAGAGGTCCAAAGTTGAAGGGATAGCCAAACTGAATCACTCTGCCCATATGTTGATTGGGAGACACGTTTCCTCCAGCACCTTGCACCAAGAGAATGTGTCCAGGACACCTTACTAGTCTGTCAGACTGGCATATGTGGTGATACATTTGCATACTAGTGGGAGGAAAGATTTTCCTGACTCCAGGGTTGGACACAAGAGCAACCAGGCCAGGGCAAGCCTGGTTTTGGGAGTCAGGCAAATGTTATTGTCCAGAGAATGAGTCTTCTTGTCCCATGCACCCTAAAAGTGGGGTTGGAAATGTTTGTAGTGGAATTGGGCATATGAAGCTGCTTTAAATGAAGCCACCATCCAAGCCTTCGTACAAAAGTAGAGGGTTAGTTGGCTCCTGTTCTGTATAGTCTGAATACGGGACCAGTTCATTTGGAGTTTGTTCTGTAGAAAAAAACCCTGGACAAAGCAGTATCCAGGATGGGGCTTAGAATTTCCAGGCGATTAATAGGTTCTAGTGCTGGCATCTGTAAGTTCAAGAACCACCCAAACCTCTCCAGAGTTTAAACAGTCTACTGGATATTGTTGGATACTACCATGGGAATTCCCTGTAAACAAAGCTGAGTAAATTCAAGAGCTAGCACCTTGGGGAAAACCCATGGGTTAATGGACAGACCAAAGGGGGATTGCAAATTGGTGATGCTGTGTGTGTGTGTGCTCACTGCAAAACACAAGAAGTGTTGATGCACTGGAACAGACATGCAAGTAGGCATCCCTGCTGTCCATAGAGAACTAAAAGTCCCCCTGAATAGAAGTACGCAATGAATGACCATGTAGATTCCATGTGCAATTTTTGCACTGAAGGAGAGGGGTGAGAGCCTTTAGATCCAGTAAGAGAGCAAATAACTATTCGCAAATAACTCTTTCCAAAGTAAAAAGGGTTAACAGGTTTGAAACAAAGCACTCAAGTGTGCAGCAGGGAGCAGAGGGCCTCAAAGCCAACAAAGAGGGGTCTTTGAGGCCTGGGATAAATAAAAAGGAACTACTCATAGCTGCCGATGGAGAAGCTTTCTCAGACGGAGCCACCTTTTCCTGGGGCATCAGGGTGTCCTGTTAACCAGTGATGTCTTTGATAAAGTTGTCCAGGGATGCACCAAAGAGGCACTAACCATCAAAGGACAAGTGCAATATGCATTTCTGGAACTAATGCTCCATAGACTAACATCTGAGCCTAAGAGACCTCCACGTGTATATCAAGAGGAAACCCATTCTGAATATTAGCCATTTAATATTCCCCTGCAAGTCTATCTTATCGTGTAAGGCCACAGGCATGAGCTCCAAGCAATGGGAGGACTGAAGAATCCATAAGGACAGATCCACGATTCCTTGACATACCCTGGACCAGACACCCAGGGTCTGGCTGATGAATATGGCTACAATGGCAGGTTACAGGGCAAGCCCTGCTAGAAAGAATAAGGCCTTGGAAAGGACTCCTAGTCTTTTCACCACCAAATCTTTAAATACTGAAAAGTTCTCCATAAAACAGTTAGGGTTGTAGCTGTATCCACAATGGTAATAAACTATTTCCTAAAGTGAACTGAAGGAAAAACCCTTATCTATCCCATTTTTGGTTAGAACTTTTTTGCAATGTGCTATTGGGAAGATTTCCCCTCACTTCCTGTACTATAGAGCCACAACAGGAAGTGATAGGAAATTCTTCCTAAGTGAGTGAAATCACTGGCAGTTATTGGCAGTGTCACCATTGGAAGGAAGCCCTTTGAATGCTGCACTGGGGAAAACCAAACATTAGGGTTTTTAATTATCACTTTTAGGGATAACAGCCACATGACAAAAAAGAGGGTGACTCTCTCTAACAGGGACACAGAGCAAAAAAAATATTACAGACCAAATCTCTCGCCACACCACTCTCAACTCAACAAAGTATTGCTTCAGTTATACCTCGGCTGAATGTACAGATACAGCTGCAGCCAAAAGGATATCAATGAGATGGTATCTAGGAGAGAGCAGTAGAGCCCGCTTGTGAACCAGATGTTCTGGATCTGCAAACATAAATGAAATTTACCCCATAAACTCTAAAATACAGTACTGTGCAAAAGTTTAAAATAAAAGGAAACAGAGGAGCGCTGCTAAGTGTAACATTTATTAAGCACATAAAGGAATCAGCCAAATGTACACTCACATGGAAGTAAAGATATAAAGGCTCATCTGTAGGTGACAGTCAGATGGAATGATTCCTCAGCGCCTCCGATCCAGGATAGTGGAAATCGTAGCGTGACAGGGAACTCGCTGCAAAGTCCAAGTCATTCTGGGTATAGCTTGATAGATGGCGGCTTGGAGCGCAAAGCCAAAAGGCATGTGACATCACCAGAGGGAAGAAAACCACCTATTGGCGTTGTGCTCCAAACCTCTATCTATCAAGCTATGCTTGGAACAACTCGGACTTACAGACGATTGTTCTGTCACACCGCCATTGCCTCCATCCCGGGTCGGAGGCACTGAGGAATCATTCCATCTGGCTGTCATCTACAGACGAGCCCTTCTATCTTTACTTCCATGTGAGTGTACATTTGGCTGATTGCTTAATGTGCCTAATAAATATTACACAAAGGCACTCTTCTGTTTCCTTTTATGTCATATTCCAGAGTCGGCTTCACTCCAGAGAAGAGCTTTGTCCTTAGTGATTGGTTTTTATCCCATGCTTGCTAATTAACTGGTGTTTCTTTTACTCCATGGACTTTTTGATGGACTTACTGGACTTTTCTCTGTTATGCTTTTAACATTTATCTTGTGCGCTAGCATTTTACCTTTTTTTGTCGTGCAAAAGTTTTAGGCAGATGTGTAAAAATGCTGTAATGTAAGAAGGCTTTTAAAAATATATATCTGATATGTTTATGTTTAGCATTTTTCAAAATGCAAAGTGAGAGAACAGAAGCAAAATCTAAACAAGTCAATATTTGGTGTTATTACCCTTTGGTTCCAAACCAGCATCCATTTTTTACACTTGAACACTTTTGACACTTGCACAAAGTCAGAGATGTTTTAGGATTAGTGTCAGGGGTAGGATTAATCAATTTTACCAAGCAGGTGCTAATGATCATCAATTTCATATGTAGTTTTAAACAGTCATTACGTGACTTCTAAACTTAGGGATACCATTTCAGTCCTTATTGATGCAGTTCACACCTGTTCAGAGCTGGAGCAACATACGTCAGCTGTTTTATTTGAACCTCCACCTGCTGTCAGTTTTTCACCATAATGAAAATATATTAAGCCTTCACTAAAGCTGAACTTGAGGCTGAAACACAAAACTTCCCTTTCAGTAGCATTGCTTTGTTCTCTTCACATATATCCATAGCTAAAGCCGCCAATGTTGGACACTCAGATCCCAATCCTTGATAAGTTCACACATCCCGGTAAAGAACCGTTCTGAGAAAAATCTCCACATACACATATATAAAATTATATATATATATATATATATATATATATATATATATATATATATATATATATACACACATACACACACCAAAATATCATGAGATATATATATATAATATATATCTATATATATATATATATATATATATATATATATATATATATATATATATATATATATATATATAGGCACGGTGGTGTAGTAGTTAGCACTTTCGCCTAGCAGCTAGAGGGTCGCTGGTTCGAATCCCAACCACGACACTACCTGCCTGGAGTTTGCATGTTCTCCCTGTGCCTGCGTGGGTTTCCTCCCACACTCCAAAGACATGCTGGTAGGTTAATTGGATCCTGTATAAATAATTGGCCATACTGTGTATGTATGCGAGTTAGGGACCTTAGATTGTAAGCTCCTTGAGGGCAGGGACTGATGTGAATGTGCAATGTATATGTAAAGCGCTGAGTAAATGGACAGCGCTATATAAGTACCTAAAATAAATAAAAAAAAAAAAAAAAATATATATATATATATATATTTCTCAGCAGGAACATGGGGCAACGCAGTTCTGGAACCTCAAGCACTAAATGTATGCACTGGTAAGGGGTGCTGGGGTGTGATGGAGAGTCTACAGATGCTGACTGCTGGGATCCAATTTGTTGCTGGGGGGGGGATCTATTTTTGCGCAGCAATCTCTTATTGCTGGTGGAGGATCTTTTGTTACTGGAAAGAATCTACTGTTGAGAGAGGGGTCGACGGTTGCTGGCTGCTGGAGAGTCTAATAATGTTGGCTCCTTGGAGATCTGTTGTTGCTGCTGGGGGTCTATTTTTGGCTTGGGAGGGGTCCATTTTTATTGATTCTTTTATCATTACTAAATTCCATACAAATTAATTAGCACTACAAAATACTTGGCTCTATATTTTCTAAAAGGGACCGTACTGGTAGCTGGGAAGGGGGTGGAACCAAGGGTCAGTGCTCGGAGGTGGGTAAGGGGCGGAGACATGAAGTGACTTTGTAGGGGTGGCGTTCCAGCACCTATACTCTTAAGAAAAAAAAAAAAGCACTGAATATATCTATCTATATACACACACATTAGAAAGTTTAAAGATTTTTGAAAATCTAGAAATGGATCTTAACTTTTGTGGGCGGCATCGCTTACTTTTTCTCCATTGATTGCAATACTGAGAACTCCAATATTAACTTGCATCCATCTTTCATTTGGGTTAAAGATATTCAGTGATGTTTGAGATGCAATTCCAACACAGCAGGCATTGGGGAAAGTAATCTCTTCAGGGACCAAGACTTGCCCTTGAATTTAAAATGAGAAACAAATGACTATTTTAGATCTACACATTAAATACAAATACTGAAGCCATTTAAAAATTATTGTTTATATGCTTACCAAATCCAGATGACATTCTTGATGATGCCCATTGTGAAAGTCCATCTGTTCCAGACCGGCTTTCAAGCAAATGGATATGATGGTCAATATTCTGAGTGGGGAAATTACAGTTGGGGTATCCAGTGGAATCATAGAGACCAGGGTTTCCCCCAGAAAAAGCAGCCAATGAATTTACATTTCCTAAATAGGTTTGTGCAAATGCAGTGCCAGATAGGATTTGTCCAGAAAGTAGGGAAGATATTGAAGATGGAAGTTTCTGTAGATCACTTTCTGGTACAATTTGTTTAAATCCAGAGGCACACACACATTGTTTACCAGTAGAGGGCTGCATTACAGTGTACTTTTCCAGCAGAGCTGACTGGGGCACAATTGTGGAAGGTAATATCGGACTTGATTTTGTGCCATGCTCTTGCCATGAGAATGCGTTATGGTCTTTGCCACATAAAGATGTGGGATCCAGTTTTTTAGGGTCTCCATCTTCACATCCAATGCCACTGGCTGTTACAGTTCTAAAAGCAGATGGACTTTTACTCAGTTTGGCAAGATTGTTGGTCATCTGACTTTTGTGGTCTTCCCAAGATAAATTGTCATTGCGCACCAGCTGCATTTCTGAAGGTGTAGGACTGGCTCTCACTATAGTTGTGCTCAGCTCAATTGTATTGTTATTCTAAATAAAACAAAAAATAGGTCTCAGTGAAATTAAGCAGCTTTAAATTAAGTGCATAAAATACACAAAACGGATAAAACAAAAGTGTTCTCATTTATTATAAGTGAATGACAATGCAAGTTTGAAACGCACATGGGACATCAGAGTTCAACTGCTTCAGGACTGCCCTTACACTGCGTCAGAGCAGTCCTGCTGCCCGAGATAACTTACATGTACGTGATATGGCAATTGCAGGTAGGGGGCGCATGCCCATCACCCCGGGTGTGCTGTCATTCGCTACAACAAAAGTCAATCAGTGGGTCCCAGCAAATGATTTATGGCCAGGATCCGCTTATCGGCTGAGAGAATGGCAAAAGAGAGCCCTGTGTAGGTAAACACAGGACTCTCTACAGACAGCGGCGATTTGTCAGTTTTTTTTTCTCCCCACAAAGCAGGGAGCAAAAAAAAGGCACATCACTCCGTAAAAGCAGCACGCACTACAGAGTAAACATTTTTTATATACCCAAAAAACAGCACTCGCTAAATAATAAAATGAAAATAACTAATATCAATTCATATATATATTATAATACTAAATATGTGCATAAGGTGCTCTGTGCTCTTTGATAACGCCCCTTGTAGGCGGGCGAAACATGTCGACGCATTTCCAGTGAACGGCTACCGTAATAGGTCACTTCCTGGATCCCGTGGAACACATGCCGGCTGCGTTCCGGGAGTGGAGCTGTGTGTTTGCGGTTAATTTTTCTTCTGCCAATTATCCTAGGCTTTATTGTGAGTAGCTTTTATCTTATTATTAATAAATTTATATTACGGGCTTCACTATGTCTAGCTCATCCTTTGAGTGATACCGGAGATACTGAAGGGGAGGTCTGTGTATGCATGGACTGGAGAAGCATTGGTCCATCTTACTATAAAGGCTCATTTACCTTTGAGCTCCGGTGAGTGGATTCCCTCAGGGGGGCTGGAAGTCACTGTGTGGAGCACCATTTCACCTTGAAAATTGGCACCTTAAGATATACAGCACTTTATAGGAGCATGATTATAACTGTGGAAAGAAACCAATTATTTGGGCTATTATTGTGGACTGAGTATTGTTGGCACTTTTGCACCTTGCGGGGCACTTTTTGATATATTTCAAATTTTTGCAATTAGTACAAGTTTTTATTCTGTATTCATCACGTCAATATTTTAAGCACTTTTATATAATTATACTTTTTTTTGCACATAGCACCTTATGCACATATTTAGTATTATAATATGTATATGAATTGATATTTATTTTCATTTTATGATTTATTATTTTGCGAGCGCTGTTTTTTGGGTATATATATTTTTCTAAGTTTTTACTTAGTGGGCAGCAGCTGCAACACATATTTTACACATATCAAATCCTAGCGGGGTTTTTATTTAATTTTACCACTAAACATTTTTTTAGAGGTCATTGTCAGACAGTTCCCACGAAGTATCAGCTAGTGTCAGATTGCCTGCTGCATCACAGTTCCCCAATAAGTTGCTGAACAATACCATTACCAATATAAAAAAAATAAAGAAAAATTCCAGTACATATACTATCATTTGTAGACGCTATAACTAAAGTTTGGCTTACATTTTTTGAAGAAATTAGATTTTTCTTTTTACTGGATACTGTAACAAAAGTAAAACTTTTTTTTACAAATTTTGGGTTTTGTGTCATTTAAAAAAAAAAACCCAATGATGATCAAATAACACCAAACGAAAGCTCTATTTGTGTGAAAAAAATGATATAAATTTAATTTGGGTACAGCGTTGCCTGACCACGAAGTTACCAGTTATAGTACAATGAAGAGGGTAAAATCTTCTGGAGCTTAAGAGGTTAATGATCATAAGACGATGTTTCAATTCTGTATAAGTAACTGAGAAGCAGTATCACTTATAACATTTTAAATCAGTTCTGAAAAGTTTTATTATTCAGTAAAATCAGAAATGATAAATATTACGTTTTTTTTTTTACAGTCCAAGATGTCCATAGAATGTTGGGGGGAAAAAAATGCAATATATCTTATGTTTCCTCATGACATCACTATTTGTGCCTTCTAGTTGTTACTTCTTAATGAATGATAATCATGCAGTAATGGTGCCAACACATGTGCATATCTCAGTATTTTGTGGTAAGAAATATGCTGACAGTGTCATAAACAGAGCATGGATACCAGTCACTTATTACCTTTTTCTTTTCGGGACTATGAATACTTAAGTTTTGCAATGTGTTCTCTGTGGCGGAAATATAGGTCAGTCTACTTAGACTAGGACTAAGGCATGACGAATCAGGAGATGAAGGAGCATGAGAAAATTTCTGCAGAGACGTTTGCCTTTGTGGAGAATCATCACTAGATCTTTATGAGGAAAAAGTAAAATTAGAAAATGGTAGATTACAAAGAATTGCATACACAATACACTCTGCTGTCTCACAAACAAAGGTCACCGACCCATTTTCAGGTATCTTGAGTGAATCCTGGCTAGGAGAGGAGTGAATCAATGGGGCAGTAGATGGTCTAAAACTGTACTGTTCCTCCTCCACTGTGTGGGCAACATATTCTGCAACAGTTTTATTTTCTGAAAACACAAAAACATGGATAAATCATAACACTATTTTGCAAAGAAAAAACGTGGTCACATTTTAAACATAAAAAAAAGCTTCATGTATAAGATGAAAATGCAAAAGGAAAAGCCCAGCAGAAAACTTTAGCCAAAGCAGTAGAGTTTGTTTTTACCTCCAGATGCCCCTTTACCTGCATAGGCAGTTTTTAGTGAAGGTGAACATCACAGCCCCAATATGAAATTAGTTACCGGCTAATTTCATTTCCCAAAACCTTCCAGTACAACACCTATGAGTGGCTCAGCTGACCTAAAGCAGGAAATACAAGGCTCATACCTAAAATTAAAAAGCACTAGCTACTGGACAGCCTCAGTAATATAAAAAAAAAAAAAAAATACTGAAAAATACATATTAGGAAATAATGTGCTTTCCTTGAGATATATTAAAAATGCAGTTACCAAGTAACCAGGTTTTGCCTAAACATCTTCCAGGGCAGTACATGAAAGGATAAAAGAGAAAAAAAAAAAAAAAACTTTTAGGGGGGGCCACTGCGTGCAGTACTTTTTTCATGTATGGCATTTGTGATACTCATCTGCCATTCAACAACCTTTTCTGATAAACATTGTGCCTTTAAAGTTAAAGATCAGCCACTAGGTTTTTAACCTTTGTTCCCACACCCTGGGTTGCAACACTGGTCCTTGATTAATCAAATCTTGTACAATAAGCAGATTCCAAGGGTGAGCTTCCCCTAGTCTTTAAAGATTTCAGAACCATGCCCTTTATGGCCAAATACTCCCCCGTCTTCTCCAAGTCTGTGGTCTTCAGTCGAGACTCTGATCAGGTTAAAAGGAGAACTACCACCCAAGTATGGGACTAAGGAAATTCAATTTTCTCTGAGGATGTGCAGTGCCAATTACAGAACGAAAGGAAGGGAGCCTAAACTGCCAATGCTTTTTACCTTGCCAATCTTACAGCAAACCCTAAAATTTCTACGATGATCTCCAAGTCAAAACATGCATGTGAAGGTCCCCTTAAAGCCAGGTACATACAGGCCGAATGTTGTGAGAAATCAGCCAGTTAATTTAAAAAAAAAAAAAAAAAACGGGCGACACCTGGCCCGTGTGTCAGTCGGTCCGACAGAAGTGGGCTGTTCGGCCTGCTTCTGTTGGATGTGCATGCTGGAAAACATTCAGCCAGCAGACTCCAGATCAGCACTCTTAGACAATGGCAGAGAGCGCTGATTGGAGATTTCTGGCAAAGGGGCTACCGCCTGTCCGAACACGACAGCTCGGCGGGGGAGATCACTGCACAAATGTCGGATCATTAGTACAGTGGCTCTGACAGCTTTTTTTTTTGTGCAAACCAGAGAAACTGTAGTGTGTACACTGTATCACCTGCTGCCTTTACTTTTTTGAAGAAGGGGTAAAAAGTCTTACTAGGGGAAATAAACCATGTTCAGTCTAAAACCCTTGTGAATGTTCAAGATAAACTGATTTTTTTGTTATCGGACATAGGGTTCCAGAAGGTTAAATGAAGCCCCAGCCTTTCTTTCTTTGAAACCCATTCTTTGCAGGCGTTCCGTTTTGAAACTTATGAACGGGTTTCTTATCTTGTTTCTGTTTAGGAAAGCCTCTCTCACCTGCTGACTTATCCAAAACTGTTGCTAGTTTGCTACCAAATAGAAGGCCCCCCCACTAAATAGGTATTCCACAGTCAAAGTTAAAAATCAAATCCCCAGTCCAACTTTCAAGTCTCCTTGCTGTATTAGCCAGGGCTGTGACCCTGCACTTTATACACACTAAATCCACAGAAGCATTTGCAATATACATTTTCAGCTCTAGATAGAAGTTGCAATCAAATATTTAATGCATTGGTATTCTGGGTTCAAGGTAATTTTTTTAACTGTTCTAATCAAAGTACGAGTCGCACACATTGGGGGTCTTATGCCAGCTTGTGCTTCCCATACATTTTTTTTCCCCTTAAGAGCAACTCTACCTATTGATCTTTAAGAGTCCTCACACCTTCAAAACAAATAATTTAGATTACTCTGAAAAAAAAAACAAGTCTAGAAGGAAGGGGGAAAAGGTCTTCTTTGCTTCTTATTATGTCTTAAGAGAAATATTTAAAGTTTTGAGGAATAGAAAATGTGCATAATTATCTGTCCTGGAAGCAGTGTATTAGCAGCAAAACTATTGCAGTAGATTTCTTATTGACTGAAAAGTAAAGAATCTCTTATTTCGTGAGATCAATCAACCCTTCAAAGCGACCCAAAGACTTCTTTGCCACAAAATTGTCACCACATTGGTAGAGTGGCCTTTTTCCACGGTGGTGATATTTTGGTAATGCAAGATTCATGCCTGTTTTATCTGGACCTTTCAGGGGAGTCAGCAGAATTTTGTTTGCATGGACTATTATATGGTAAAAAGAACCATAGAACAATGACCGCATTTTGATGCTGTCAAGAAAGCCACCAATAATGGAGTGTAAAAAAACCCTCATGCAAACAGCCTAGGCTGCAATCGCCACACAAATCCTGAGTTAGATGTACCAAGCTATGTATGGTCAGGGAGGAAGAGGCAAAACACAGGCACCACAAAGTTTTGCAACAGCCAAGCCTCAATATGCTCCTGTATACTTTGTAGGTTAAGTCTCACTACTTACACCCACGAGACGAGACCATCTAGGTTCCACCAAATTTGGATAGTTGTGTTTCCCTAAAATGGATAAAGGAAACTTCGGGGGTGAGGGGGAAGTAAAAGTACATAACTCTGAACAGAGGTAAGGAGCTCTCCACAGAGAATCCTTCCACACCACTTAACATTGGTATCCAGGTCCATTGTTCTGGGAACACTGCCTTTACTGGGAAGAGGTGGAGGGCTTCTACAACTAGATTAATTATCACAAACACATGGTAATACTTTTTGTTTCTGCTTGGCAAAGGAAAGAAATGAGGCAGTGCAGTAGCTCGTGTTTATTTGGATGCGAGTCCCATATTTTGTGTTTTGGGTGCTATTCTAAAAGATCAATAGAGAAATAAGGTTATTCATTTAAACATCTTACCGTTAAATTTCTCATGTCCTTGACTCGGTGATGGCTGAAAACAAACATGTTTTTGGGACGCTTCCTCACGACCACCACATTGTTCCCTAAAACCTGGCGGATCGTTTGACATGTGGAAATGGGATTTTCTTGGAGACTTAGACCTTATGCGATCCTGAAGACAAGACTTTAATGAGCCACATTCTCTTTGGTCTGTATTACTGGCTGATGGCTGACTAACTGTCTTTAATTTATAATCTACTGGATCAGACTGCCTGGTAATTGGTAAACAAGTAGCAGATTGTGTGTTCTTTTCAAGCTTATTTACTTCACTGTTGTATACTCTAGCTCTATTGGAAAGTTGGCTGGCAGGCAGTTTCGAATCAGACATTTCAACAGAATTTGACAAGCTAGTTCGAACATGTGATTGGGCATTGTCATTTTTGTTGCCTTCATAAGGAACACTAAGTTTCACAGTGGCTCCATTAAGAGTTGCTCCTAAAGGCAGAGGTTTTACACAACCAACTTGAAGTGCTTTTGAATTTTCCGGTCTGATCAAATCTTGTTTTTGAACATCTGTAATATTAGCCAGATTTCCAGTTGAATCTGTAAGAGGCTGCTTATGTGCCTGAGACCAATCCCCAAAAAAATCCTTAATGGAACGGTCAAAACTTTCACTTTGCGTGTCTTGGCAATTAACCGTGGCTTTTAAGTACTTCTCCATGTCAAAAATCCTTCCATGATTTGAGTTCTGTAGGGAAGCTTGAAAACACCTGCTGATAGATTCATTATATACAGAAGCATCAAGAGGTAAACTTCCTTTATTTCTATTTGACAGTGCTAGTATCATAGCTGCCAACTCTGAAGGATCTGCACTGCACGAGGCATTTGCAATGGCTGAGGCAATTGTACTTATATTCAGTAATGTGACATCATAGGTTTGGTTAGATTTTAGCGCTGGAGACACCTCTTTGGTATTCTGTTGGGGCTGCAAAAAATAAACACAGTGGTATTAGACCAAAATAATTCTTACCTACATTCAATCTGCTGTGCACGGTGTTAACATTTTAATTTAGACTTATACCTTATACAACAGCCATGTATGAAAACTGGATTTGTGTCCTACCGTAAAATCCTTTTCTCTGAGGTTCACTGACGGACACCGCTCCATATCTTCTTAAACCCTTGGGCTATACTGCTCTCTCCTCAGGAGTAGGAGGAAATAAATTTAACTACTCCCCTGGGGCAGTCCCAGGGGGTATGCTCCCACTTCCTGCTATAGGACTTCAGTTAACAAGCAGTGTCAGAAGAATACATAACCCAGCCCAAAAGATGGGGCGGGAGCTGTGTCTGTCAGTGAACTTCAGAGAAAAGGATTTTACGGTAAGACAAAAATCCAGTTTTCTCTTCGTTCACTGACACAGCTCCATATCTTCTTAGACCCTTGGGACGTCCCAAAGCAGTGACAATATGAGGGGTGGGAAAAACACAGCAATACCTACAATTCCCAAAAAGGGCTAAACCTAGCCAACCAGGTAAACCAGGAGCACAACCAGGAAAAAAAATACATCCTTTGCAAAACTTTGCAGGCGAACGCAGCATCCGCAGATGCAAGTACATCCACGTTATAAAATTTTGTGAATGTGTGTACGGACGACCACGTAGCCACCTTGCACACCTGAACCACTGACGCCTAAGGACAGAAGGCCCAGGAGGCACTAAGCGCCCTTGTAGAATGCGGGAGGGGAAAGACAGGGAAAGGAGGAACCTGATCCTTAATAGAATAGGCCTGCACCACCATCTGTTATACATCTGGAAATGGTGGCAGCAGATGCGGGCTGCTCCTTACGAGAACCATCTATAAGGACAAAGACTCGGATTTTCTAATCGACTTAGTTGCCGCCAGGTACACCCTGATTGCCCGAACCACAACCAGGCAGTGTAGGGCAATATCTTTTAGGATGTTTCAGCTTAGGACACAAAGAGGGCAACACAAAATCCTCATTTAAATGAAACCCCGAGACAACCTTAGGAAGGAACGCCTGACAGGGTCGTAACACCACTTTGTCCCTGTGAACCGCCAGGTAAGGTGACCGACAGGACAACTCCGACACCCTACGCACAGAAGCAATAGCCACCAAAAAGGCCATCTTCTGCGACAGAGTGAGCAGAGGAAGTTCACGAACATTTTCAAAAGGAGGTTTTTGAAGTACTGACAGTACCAAATTGAGGTCCCACGGAGGTACCAGGGATCTCACTATATGAGCCAGATGGCAAACCCCCAGCACGAAAGTATGAACCAAAGAATTTGCAGACAACGGTCGTTGGAAAAATATTGCCAAGGCGGAAATCTAGCCCTTGATGGCACCCAGAGCTGATCTACACCTTGTTGTAGAAACTCCAGCAGACGGGACACGGAAAGGGAACAGGGAGAAACCTCCTGAGACTCACACCAAGTAATGTACGCCCTCCAAACTCGATAAATCTTCCTGGAAGTAGATTTTCTAGCTTTCAACAGCGTAGGAATCACTGAATCAGACAGACATCTGCCCTTCAGTACCTGGCTTTCAATAGCCATGTAGTTAAAGCCAGCGACCGTAAAACAGGATGGAAGATTGGTCCTTTAGACAAAAGATCTTCTCTGAGAGGATGTCTCCAAGGAGCGTCACCTACCAGTCTTACTAGGCCTGTGTACCAAGACCGGCGAGGCAAGTCTGGTCCCACCAGAATGACTGGAATCCCTTCCACCTCGATGCTGTGTAGCAGTCTTGGAAGAAGTTGTAGTGGGGGAAAAGCATAAATCAGACGATACTGAGGCCAAGGGGCCACCAGAGCTTAGGCGGCGTCGGCCAGAGGATCCCGAGACCTTGCCACAAACCTCTGAACCTTCCGGTTGAACCGAGAGGCCAACAAGTCCACCTTGGGGGGTCCCTCACCGAAGACACAGTTGTTGAAACACGTCCGGCTGAAGGGACTATTCGCTCGGCTCCAATGCCTGGCAACTTAGTAGTCCGCCTGCAAATTCTCCACCCCTGGAATGTGCGCAGCAGGGAGGGCTGGAACATATTGTTCTGCCCACCTTAGGATTCTGGCTATTTCCCGGGCCCCTAGGGCACTTGTCCCTCCTTGATGAATTACATATGCCTCAGCCGTGGCATTGTCCGAATGCACCCTTACCGGGCACCCCTGCAGACAATCTGTCCACTGGGACAGGCAAAGCCTGATCGCCCGACTATCCAGGATTTTGATTGGCAGACTGGACTCATCCTGAGTCCAGACTCCTTGAGCAGAGTGTGCCCAGGACACCTCCCCACCTAGACAGGCTGGCATCCGTGGAAACCACTGTCCAATACAGGGGGAGATAGGACTTCCCTTGCAGAAGCGCTGGGGAACGGAGCCACCAAATAAGAGAACCCCTTACACCCAGGCTCAACTGAATCAGATTGTCCAATGACTGAGAATTCTTGTCCCACTTGGCAAAAATCTCTTTCTGGAGAGGCTGGTATGAAACTGAGCAAAGGGAACCGCCTCGAAAGTGGAGACCATCAAAGCCAGCACTTGCATGTATGTCCTGAGAGATGACCGATGGTGGGACAACAAGAGCCGAATCGCATCCTGCAAATTCAGCAGTTTCGCCTCCGGAAGAAACAACCGGGCTGGGGCTGAATCCAGAGTCAGGCCCAGGTAGTCCAGCTTGGTGGATGGAGACAGAGCGGATTTCTGAAAATTCAGTGTACAACCAAACTCTAGGAGAGTTGGCACAGCGATGTCCAGATCTACCTCTAGAACCGATGAAGACTCTGCACATAGGTTGTCGAGGTACCCCAGTACCGCGATCCCCCTCTGCCTGAGCAAGGCCAACGCCAGGGCCAACACTTTAGTGAACACCTGCGGAGCTGAGGCGAGAACAAATAGTAACGCCACCAATTGATAATTCTCTCCCACAGCAAATCGAAGGAAATGCTGATGCCCGACATATTGGGATATGAAGGTAAGAGTCCTTGATATTGATAGAGGCCAGAAAATCTCATTGATGGAAGGATGCCACTACCGAGCGAATGAATTCCATCCGAAATTTCTGAACCCACACAAAGCAGTTCAGAGCCTTGAGGTCCAAGATTGGGCGGACCTTGCCTTCCTTCCTAGGAACAGTAAACAGATTAGAACAAAATCTCAAACATTTTGACCCTGGAACCGGCACAATCACTCCCTGTGATAGCAGATCCTGCCCCGTCCCGTAAAGGCCCTGCAGCCGATCCCGGGACAGTCACAAGTTGGAAGGTAAGAACCTTGCCAAGGACAAGGCCGAAACTCGACCTTGTAACTGGACCGAATCAACTCGTGCACCCATTTGTCTTGAATTAGCGAGGTCCACAGGTCTGTAAAGAAACAAAGACGTTCCCCACCCCAGATAGGGGTGAGGGTGCCCCTTCAGGCAAAGGAAGCCTTGTCTGCAGGACCAGCCGAACCCGCTTTTGACTTATCAACCCAGGGTCTCCTGGAGCCTCCCGCGAAATTATGGGTGGATCTTGATTCCTTGTCCTGCGATCCAGCCAGATGAAAAGGCCACTTGTGAGCAGAGAAAAAAGGACCACGTTTACGACGAGGTTCTTTGCTCTTAGCACCCTGCAGAAGCAGAGTACTCTTACCTCCCGTAAGACCTTTAATGATCTCTTCCATAGAAGCACCGAACAAATGGTCTCCTGCAAAAGATAAATCAGCACCTTTTTAGAAGCCTCGTCAGCCGACCGGTACTTCAACCAAATCATGCGGCGGAGGATCACCGCAGTCACAGACACTCTTCCAGCCAAAGGGGGCATATCCAAGGATGCATCACAGATGTACTGTAGCCCCTGTATCAACTGATCCGCCAGTTTAGGAGCGTGTTGACCCCCTTCCAGATCCTGGCGTAAAAGTTTCGCCCATTCCATTAAGGTCTGGGAGACTAAGGTGATAGCAAACACCGGTCTCAAAATTGAACCCGCCACAGTGAAAAGGTATTGGACCAGAGCCTCAGCTCGCTTGTCCACAGGGTCCTTAAAAGACGAGGAATCCTCCACCGGAAAAAGCATGGCCTTATTTATTCTGGAAACCTGAGAGTCCACCCTCAGCTTCTTCAAAAGAGACTCCTCAAAGGGATACCTCCTAGCGAAGCGCTTAGGTATCCCAGACTAGCGACAATATTGTCGAAATAGGCAGGGAAGGGGAACACCTTAGTCACCTTGGATAGTCTACTGGTGCAAAATTGCACCGGCACGACCGACGCAGCATCAGCTGTGTCCTCCAATTTTCAAGTCTCCCGCACTGATAAAATCACGCGCCTTTTCATGCGCTGTTATAGTGGGATAGGAATCATCCTGTTAGAGCACACTCAGGATGCATGGACGCAGACCCAGTGGGTTGACTTGCGTCCGCGGTGGCCAAATCCATCTCAGACTCTGAGGAGGCAGAGAAACAAGTTAAGGCGGGGGCGCTTCTTGCTAGGCCGCTTTTGAAGGGCCGTATCAAGTGACTGTAGGACCGCCGTCATGGACACCAGGGCAGACTGAGACCCAGAGGGTCCCACAGCTTCTGACAGTGGGTCAGGTAGAGATACCTGCTCCAGGGACTCCGTGGTAATTCCCTTAATATGCAAAAAAAAATTGTTAGAAAAAAAAAAAAAAAAAAAAGCCCATCACACCGCTACCGCTGTGGAACTGCAAGTCCCAGCACACCAGCAGTGCTGCAATGGCAGAAGAGGTAGTTGTATAACCGCAGGGACTCCCCACCACCTACTCAGATCAGGAGACCAAATTCCAAGCTGCTTGCCATGCTGCGATCAGAGAGGAAGAGAAAGCACTATCATGGGCACAAGAGGCCCACGGCATCACTGCTCCACAGGCTATAAAAAAGAAAAAAAAAAAAAAAAAAAAAGGCAGCCGCATTGACTTCAATAGGAAACTCCAAAAACATGGCCGTCGAGTCTGCATAACCACTATCCACAACAAAATAGTGGCGCAGCGTGGCGCCCAGGATCCTAGACCGGACCTTCAGGTACCTGTAGTCCACCAGGGGGGACTCTACAGGGACCCAATGCAGCCAGTCTAAGGAACATCTGAATGTGAGCTGCCAACGGAGCGCTCCCACCCCCACCCAGCCAATCACTATAGGACACCCCTTACCTCACAACAGCCTTTGCAACCTGAAGGAGGCTAAGGGGGGGAATAGGTGAGGGCGACCTGTGAAGGGGGCCCCCCCTAGTTAGGGGGGAGGAACCATAAGGGAAGGAAGGACACAGAAGGGACCTACAAACACAAGGAAAGGGTCCGCGTCCACACAAAAATGTCCCCAGAGGCGAGGGGGGACACTACTCACCACACAGGGGAACCGAGCAGGCACCACTCCTGGCAGTCCACTGCGCCATCTTGGAATGGGGGTGCGGCGGGCCAGAGGTACGCTGCGACTCTGATCATGACCAGGGCTATGCGTCCTCATGAGGTGTTTTACTCGCCGGCCAGCCCCGTCCAATGGGGCTGTGTCACAGCCAACCTAGCGGAGTGAATAGTTGGGTCGCGATTGCTGACCAGACTGGGAAGACCGCAAGGATCTAGGATATCCAGTGCGTCGCCCAGTCTGGCAGTGGATTGTAGTTCTCACAGGAACAGAAAACAAAGAAAAAATTGCATGTAAAAAAGGAAAACAAAAAAAAAAAAAATGCCAGGGCAAGAGATCCCAGCAGGGAACCAGGTCCTTATTTCTGACTATGCAAAAAAAAAAAAAACTGAGGTCCTATAGCAGGAAATGGGCGTATACCCCCTGGGACTGCCCCAGGGGCGTAGCTGAATTTATTTCCGCCTAGTCCTACTCCTGAGGAGAGAGCAGTAAAGACCAAGGGTCTAAGAAGATATGCAGCTGTGTCCACAAGTGGATTTATGTACTTTCTGTAATTTTTTCTTTTTTTTGAGTCCTATGAGAGACATGGGATTCTATTCAGAAACCATAGTTTAATTTGCAGCCCACAGAAGGAACTGACACTGTAGCCCAGCTCTAAAGGTTATAATTCCTTGCATGCCAGACAAGCTTTAGCTGTAGAAAGAAGTATGAAAAAAACTATGGCTACAAAAATAAGAGATGGTAAAAAGTAAAAAAAAAAAAAGTGTAAAAAAAAATAGGCAGTTTCTTTAAGCTGTATACAACTTGATAAGAAACCCAAGGTTTTACTGATCCTCATTAAAAAGTGTTACTAAACCCAGATCCTGCATTTACTATATCTGGTCTCCTACAGTACACAGAACATGGAAATGCAATTATTTTAGTAAATATAATCTGATAAAAAAACTTTTTTCAACAGCTGTATATAGCAATTAGAGCAATCTTGTGACTTGTGGGATTTTTTAGGTGCCAAGGAAAACCAGTTTGTATATAAAAAAAGTTTTCCACATATAAAATCATAGCAAAATAGTCCTAAGATTATGGTACGCATTCAGTGACTCCTGCTGTTTAACATGTTTCAACAGACTATGGCTCCTTCTGGAGACTTTTGCGAGTACCGCATACATAATCGCTAGGAAATTAGAAAACATATCAGTCACAAAAATGGAGGTAGATTCTTACATCAATATTTACAACATGTTCATTTTTAATTTCTCAAAAATGCATGTGACCCGATGGTTATCATTATGAGGCCCTCTTACCGAACTGTGCAAATCATATTTTTGGTGTACTGCATACCAGGAGGATGGTCAAATGAAGATATCATTGAAACCGCAGAGAGGAATACTAGATCCCCAGCAAAGTCTATGCAGAAAAAAGGAACAATGAATGGTGAATAAAGAGCAAATTTCCATTTCATGATACATGTAGGGCCAGGACATTAAACAATAACCTACCACAACGCAGATGTGGGCCAGAGCGAGTAAAGCCAAAACTAACAAGAGAACCAGTGAGGGAAGGATTTCCAGAAGATGGCAAAACAGATCAATTCTGAAGATATTTTATAAATTGAGGACTTCACTGTTTTAATATGTAACAGATACAGCACCACCTTGTGTCTAGAGATAGAAGGGGGGCTGTAAGTCAGGAAAGGTTAGACAGGTTGTGGTAGTTGGGGACTCAAGAGGACAGTGAGGGCAATCTGTAAAAAAGATCTCGGTAACCTAACAGTATGTTGTTTACCGGGTGCCCGCGTTCGGCACATCGCAGATCTGGCAGACAGATTATTGTGCGGGCTGGGGATGTGGGCACTAATGACAAAGTAAAAGGTAGGTGGAGGATCCTAAAGAACGATTTCAGGGACTTCGGTAATAGATTGAGGAAAAGGACCTCCAAGGTGGTTTTCTCTGAAATACTGCCTGTACCTCGAGCCACACAAGAGAGGCAGAAGGAGATTAGGGAACTTAACAAGTGGCTGAGGAACTGGTGTAGGAAGGAGGGGTTTGAGTTCCTGGAGAACTGGGCTGACTTCTCAGTCGGCTACCGGCTCTTTAGTAAGGATGGGCTGCACCTTAATGGGGACGGTACAGCTCTTTTGGGGAGAAAGATGGCCACCAAGTTGGAGGGACTTTTAAACTAGGAGACGGGGGAGGGCTCAGAAGTAGAATCAGTCAGGAGGGAGCAAAGGACTGAAGGCAGTTGTAGGGCCAGCAGCAACAGTAGGTCCACAACGTCAATTGTCAGGTCTGTGCGGGAGAACCTCAGACCAAACAGGAATAAACAATACCGCCAATCATGTTTAACTTCCGTAAAACTAAGATGGGTATATGCTAATGCCAGGAGCCTAGCTAATAAAATGGATGAATTGGAAATGTTAGTACATGAGGATGACATAAACCTTGTGGGAATAACAGAGACTTGGTTCGACCCCTCACATCACTGGCTGGCCAATATCCAAGGGTATTCGGTGTACCGGAAGGACAGGGTAGGAAAAAGAGGGGGAGGGGTATGTCTATGTCAAGAACAATATGA
The DNA here is from genome assembly GCF_965119305.1 of Pelophylax lessonae. NCBI lineage: Eukaryota > Metazoa > Chordata > Amphibia > Anura > Ranidae > Pelophylax > Pelophylax lessonae. Next base: position 380,344,525 of record NC_138772.1, read on the forward strand.
AGGTGATAGAAAGGAGTGACATTACGGATGGGATGAGCATGGATTTAGAATCTGTGTGGGTTGAACTCCATAGGGAAGGAGAAAAGGGAAAAGTAGTTGTGGGGGTTTGCTATAGGCCACCTAACCAAGGGGAGGAGGTAGAGCTGGAATTTTTAGCACTAATGGGTAAAGTGGCAAAATTGGGATCAGTCATCATATTGGGGGACTTCAATTATCCCGACATTGACTGGGATGAGGGGATTACACACTCACAGAAGGCCCGTCTATTCACGGAAACCTTACAGGACAACTACATGTCACAGTTGGTGGATTCCCCTACTAGAGAAAACGCAGTCCTGGATCTATTGATCACTAATGACCCTGACCTAATCTCGGAGGTAGGAGTCCAGGACAACCTGGGCTCTAGCGATCACAGGATGATCACATTTAGTATAAATAATATAACAAGGCAAGTGGGGAACATAAGAACCCTAAATTTCAGAAGGGCAAACTTTCCAAAATTGTACTCATTGATGGAAAGGGTAAACTGGGATCAAACCCTGGGATCATTTACCACGGAGGAAAAATGGGAATGCTTTAGGAACATATTAAGCAAATGCATCTTGCAGTGCATTCCTATGGGAAATAAATTTAGAAGAGACAAAGCCAAACCTGGCTGGCTAAACCGTAGCGTTAAAAAACTTATTAGGGGTAAAAAATTGGCCTTCAAGAAATATAAATCAGAGGGCACAGTATCGGCTTTCGAGCAATACAAGGAGGCAAATAAGAAAAGCAAACAAGAAATCAGGATGGCTAAAATCAACTTTGAGAGACAAATAGCAGAGGATAGTAAAAAAAACCCAAAGAAATTCTTTAAATATATCAACAGCAAAAAAACTAAGGCAGAGCATATTGCACACACAATTAACGATGATGGGAGGATGGTTACAGAGGACACTGAAAAAGCAACCGTGCTGAATGATTTTTTCTCATCAGTCTTTACACAGGAAAAGGAGGGGTACACTGACCATGACTGTATGGTTAGTAGTAATACACAGGACTTGCCACTATGGCTAACCGAGGGTGAAATCAGGGAAAGGCTGGATAAACTTAACACAAACAAATCACCAGGCCCGGATGGCGTACATCCGAGAGTACTCAAGGAACTCAGTAAGGTTATATCTAGACCACTGTTCCTGATCTTTGCTGACAGTATTAGGACAGGAGATGTACCAGGGGATTGGAGGAAGGCGAACGTGATTCAGATATTCAAAAAGGGCCAGAGGCATATCCCGGGAAATTATAGGAATGTCAGTTTGACATCAATAATATGTAAACTTCTGGAGGGGATGATAAGGGACTATATCGTAGAGTATGCTAAAGACAACAACATCATCAGCAGTAATCATCACGGGTTTACAAATGGACGCTCTTGTCAAACCAATCTCTTAGCATTCTACGAGGAGGTGAGCTGTGAGCTAGATAGGGGCAGACCAGTGGATGTGGTGTACTTGGATATCGCTAAGGCGTTTGATACAGTTCCCCACAAGCGCTTAATTTATAAAATAAGGTCTGCAGGTATCGACAGAAGGGTTTGCTCTTGGATACGGAACTGGCTAAAAGGCCGTGTCCAAAGGGTGGTAATAAACAGCGCATACTCAGACTGGTCTGAGGTAGTAAGCGGGGTGCCCCAGGGCTCAGTCCAGGGACCAACCTTGTTCAATTTATTCATAAACTGCATTGAGGACGGGATCAGTAGTTCATTATCAGTTTTTGCAGATGACACAAAATTTGCCAGGGCAATAACTGCACAGCATGAAGCAGATATCCTACAGAATGACCTGGACAAAATAACGGAGTGGGCAACGACATGGCAAATGAGGTTTAACGTGGAGAAGTGTAAGGTTTTGCACTTGGGGACTAAAAACATAAAAACACAATACACGTTAGGAGGGGAACCCTTGGGGGAATCAAAAATGGAGAAAGATCTGGGAGTCTTGGTTGATGATAGATTAGGCAACAGAATGCAATGTCAAGCGGCAGCAGCCAAAGCCAGCAGATTATTAGCATGCATAAAGAAAGGGATGTATTCCAGAGATAAGACTATAATCCTTCCACTTTATAAAACTCTGGTCCGACCGCATTTAGAGTATTCTGTCCAGTTCTGGTCGCCGATCCTCAGGAGGAATGTGTTGGAGCTGGAGAGAGTCCAGAGAAGGGCAACTAAACTGATTAGGGGGTTGGAGGAACTTAACTATGAAGAGCGGCTGCAATTTATTTATTATTTATTTATTTTGCTCAATTTATTCTCCCTGGAGAAGAGACGTCTAAGGGGGGACATGATAGCAATTTATAAATATCTTACTGGGGATCTCAGCTTAGAAAAAAAGCTGTTCACTCAAAGGAATTGCATGAGGACTCAAGGACATACAATGCGATTAGAGGAGAAACGTTTTAACCTCAGGCAACGAGGAGGGTTCTTTACTGTTAGAGCTACAAGATTGTGGAATTCTCTACCACAAGAGGTGGTTTCTGCGGGAAGTATGGTGGCTTTCAAAAGACTCTTAGACTTGCATCTCAAGGATCATGACATTAAGGGCTATGTGAGTTGATTACAGCCACACACACCTACACAGGTTGAACTGGATGGACTATTGTCTTTATTCAACCTCACCTACTATGTAACTAGGCTTGTGACGGTATCAGATTTTCATGCTGCGATTAATTGATTAAGGTTTTGCCACGGTATACGGTATTATCACGGTATTCTATTATTAAATTTAAATTATTAAATTTCCACCTCACTTCAATTTCATTGCTGAATTTAGGGGCTTTGGTTCACTTATGCACATTATTATATAGTCAGTCAGTACAGACTCTGTGAACCAGGCCTAAAATAAGCCATCAAGCAGTGTCTGGCCTAACTGGTGATAACTGGTCCTGGCGCTCGGCTCCGATCCGATGGCCTGGTCATTAAGAGGGCAAATCCTTGTGGTCAAGAAGTGGTTAAACCTGAAGGAGGTGTTGTTTATAAATTACTTTACTATTGCTTTAGGCCTGGTTCACATGTATGCGGGTTGGTGGTTCACATGTATGCGGGTTGGCGGTTCACATGTATGCGGGTTGGCGGCCCACATTTGCACAGGCATAGCAGCCCATTGATTTGAATGGGCTGCTATGCCCTCATTTTCCGCAGAAAAAAGGTGCATGCAGCATTTTTTTAAAATTCAGTGGCCTTGAAATCCATCCTGCTTTTGCACCATGCGACTAACCTGCAGTTCCTGCTCTGGCAAGCTTTCTGCATTTTTTGTATACTTGGGCACGGCATTTAAAAACAGTTTGCGTGTGCAGCAACGGCAGGTAAGTCGCATGGTGCAAAAGGAGGATGGATTTCATGGCCACTGCATTTTTTTAAATTCTGCATGCACCTTTTTTCAGCTGAAAACGCAGGCATAGCAGCTCAAGCCCATTCACATCAATGGGCTGCTATGCCTGTGCAAATGTGGGCCCCCAACCCGCATACATGTGAACCAGGCCTAAAGCAATAGTAAAGTCATTAATTGGGTAAACCTGCAGGAGGACCGGTGTTTTTATCTTGATTTGCCCCTTTAAAGACCAGGCCATCGGATCAGAGCGCCAGGACCAGTCATCACCAGGTAGGCCAGACACTGCTTGATGGCTATATAATAATGTAATGTGGGCTGCTATGCGTGTGTGTGTGTGTATATATATTATATATATATATATATATATATATATATATATATATATATATATATATATATATATATATATATATATATATATATATATATATATATATATTAGAGCTGCACGATTCTGGCCAAAATGAGAATCACGATTTTTTAGCTTGGAATAAAGATCACGATTCTCTGTGTAACAAAAAAAAAAAAATTGGGATAACTTTACTGTTACGTTTTTTTTTTTTATTATTCATTAAAGTCTATTAATTGCGTTTGAAAGACTGCTGCGCAAATACAGTGTGACATAAAATATTACAACAATCGCCATTTTTTTCTGTAGGGTCTCTGCTAAAAAAATATATAAAATGTTTGGGGGTTCTAAGTACTTTTCTAGCAAAAAAAAAAACTGATTTTAACTTGAAAGCAACAAGTGTCAGAAAAAGGTCCAGTCTTTAAGAGGTTAAACTTCCTTTCTCCCTGGCAGAGGGAAGGAAAAGATACAATGTAATCATTTTTGTTTATAGTTAGGAGACTTAATGCTGAAAGGCGTTAGCTGTGTGAGTGAATGAGTCATCCAGCTCACTGAAATGTATCAATTCACAGGTCAGACCCAGGAGCAGAGAAACTCGGTATTTTAAAAATGCCACAATAACAATACCGTGGCTATGCAATACCGCGATACATCGAATTACCCAAAACCGGCATATGTCTATATGTAACACAAATACTAATTTGGTAAAGTTCTCCCACCAAGCTAGCCAAGACATGGGGTAAACAAGTATCGATCAAACAGGTAATTACCTTTGGTTAGCACTCTGGCATTCATAGGTAGCTCCTAGGTAGGCCACTGCAAAGACTGACATTCGGGGGGACCTTTTATACCCCTCCATACCTGCATTGACGCTTAATGGCGCCAGTGGAGACGAAGGCATCCAAAAGGCTGCTGTACATGCACAATGGAAACCAGATAAGTAACGCGCATGTGCGATGGACATCCAGCGCCATGTCGTAAAGTCTACCAACAGGTGGACCGAGGCATGCAAGGACACCTCTTGTCCGACTCCTCAACAACATTACCCCAGAAGTGACAGGGTACCATATTTTAGAAGGTGAACACCTGGGAGATGGCAAATGGGGAGGTCAAAAACAGGCGATGCCAAATCTGGACACAAAACCATAACGATTGTTCTGAATCCGTTGCCCCGACTGGAGGTGCCCATACGGTAACCTATCCCCTGGGTTGGGCATCCGTATGCACTACAAACTCCATCTAGTGGACAAAATGAAATATGTATCCACACAATGTTGTCATAAAACACTGACAAAAAATATGTATAAAACTTTGTAAATATTTCTGGGGCCTCTAAAAGTTAAAAAAAATAATTAAAGTAGCAAACAAACTAATGAGCACCAGTTTATAGATATATACTATAAAAAAAGGTTTAAATACCCATAATAAAAGATCAATTCTGTTTTTATACAAAAAAGGGAATAGAAAAACAAAAAAACTATTTCTTAAAAAAAATGATCAAATTACAGAAAGGGCTTGTAACAGTCATTTAAACCCAGGAATTTAGTTGCTGCCAAGGTGTGAATCTACTTGGTTTCACGCTGAAAAAGCTGCTCAACCACATCTCCTCCTCTCTCATGTTTGGGTACATGTTCTAAAGCAAGAATTTAATTTTAGATGCTTGAAAAACCATAAACTAACAAGCCCATATGCTGGCTATAGGGGTCTCTAATTAATGTAATTACATTTGTGAGCCATGTATGATTGATACTTATTTACCCCTTGTCTTGGCCAGCTTGGTGGGAGAACTTCATTAGTATTTGTGTTCTCTCTCTAGACTCAAGGTGGTGAGTCCTCAATTTTTTAAAATACCTTTAGAATTGATCGGTTTTGCTATCTTCTGGCAACCCTCCCTCACCGGTTCTCTTGTTCGTTCCACTTTCCTCTCTCTGGCCCTGAACTGGCATTGTGGTAAGTTAATGTTTAATGTCCTGGCCCTACATGTACCATGGTGAACACATTTGCTCTTTATTCACCGTTCATTGCTCTGTTTTTCTGCATAGACTTTACTAGGGATTTAGTATCCCGCTTATCACGGATATCTTCGTTTGACCATCCCCCTGGTATGCAGTACACCAAAAATACGATTTGCACAGTTAGGTAAGAGGGTCTCATAATGATAACCATCAGGTCACATGCATTTTCGAGAAATTAAAAATTAATGTGTTATAAATATTGATGTGAGAATCTAAATCCATTTGTTGAGCAGGAGTCACTGCATGCGTACTATAATCGTATGACTAATGTGCTATGTTATTTGTGGAAAACGGTTTTTAAATCCATAGTCTCAAAATTGTGTTACTTTTTTTTATATACAAACTGGTTATTCTTGGCACCGAAAATCTAATTTTTTTCTATTTTCTTTAACACCCAGCAACATATTCATTGTTTGCATCAGTGAGTGCTGATCGCTTGTAGGAGTTTTCATTTCTCCCATGATTGTCCTATCAGGCTTCAAGACCCCAAATTTTAGGTCTAAACATGTCTGGAAAGTGCTGATTGGACCTGTACTGATCACATGCAACCTCCCAAGAAAAGAAAAAAACTCTCTAGCGTACTTTACTGCATATACAGACTGATTTTACTGTTGTGGGTTTAGTAACACCTAATCATTCATCTGGGGTGGCATTTTTAATGTGAACAAAGTGTTCTATATTTCAATCACGTCCACAGAACACATTACAATCCACCACACATGAGGGTAAGAGACCCTTGTCCTCTCAACATAGGAATAAGCTGCTTTCTCAATGCAGGTGTTTGGAAGCTGGCAGTGGGTTTTAGGGGCGATGAGGATGACAGGGGATGGGGTGTTAGCAAGGTTGCAGTGGGGTACCAGGTGTGATGAGGATAACAGGGGGTGGGGTGTTAGAAAGGTTGCAGTGGAGTGCCAGGTGTAATGAGGATGACAGGAGAGAGAGAAGAAAAGGAAAGGCACAGAGAGGAAACACAGGATCAGAAATAAGAAAAAAAGAAAACCTAACATATTTGGCATCATCTGTATTATTTATGAATTTAGAAATTTGGAAAATGTATTTAAAACATTTTTTAAATATCTATGACATCAATATGCATGTCTGTAGGCTGTAACTGATGCTGTTGAGAAGTCAAAAAAGAACACTGCAAAAACATGTACAGTACAGTGTTTTCTCGTTTATGGAATCACTGCCTCTTGAAATCCACTACAGCCTGTGTCCTCATGCTTGAATGGAAGGCAGATCCTCCATGAATCAAGAGGCGACATCTCGCCCACTTTGTTTTTTGAGTTACTGGACAGAGGGGGAGGGAGGGACTGGGCTGTCATTTCAGGTCTGTATACACGCCCAAATGTGTGAAGTCAATACCATGTGACCTGAATAGCTAAAACCAGGAAGCTCTCTCTCGAGCAATAGGGACCAAACTGAGCATGTGCAGCTGAACTACACTTACTGTGTCATATCTGAACTTGCCTAGAGTGAACTTGCAGGAGGGGGGAGGATCTGTGCATACAGGATCACACAGCCTTTTTACACAAAGCAAAGGATTAATCACTTAAGTTACACAGAGAGTAAAACAAGCATGCTATTATGCATCTACAGACAGATTTTACTGTTGTGGGTTTAGTAACATTTTAAGATGAAAAGCTGAAATCATTTTTGGTACAAAGAAACTTATTAGACTCAAAACAGCCTCTATGTATGACCTAATTCAGCTTCTTACAGGACAACGATTATAACTCCTAAAACTCTTCTTGCTGAAGTGACTAGAGTTCAGCATACATTATCCAATGCTAATCCCATTATGTAGACATTTGTCTTGAAACATCTTTGGATGGAAAGGCCAATTCCTCCCAGGTCCAGACATGGTCAGTGGAGAAAGTATGCCTGCCAATTTCCCATCCCTGGAATGTGCGTGACCGAAAACCACGAACATAAAACCATGTCCACTACAATATAATCTCTACCTTTGTCACCACGGCAACACTTCCAGATCCCCTCTGAAGACTGGTGCAAGCCATAACTGTGGCATTTTCCAATGATTTGGATGAGATTAACGGTGAGAAAAGGGAGGTCCAGTGATGTAAAGGCAGACATTGCTTGTTAACTCCAAGATGTAGACTAGAAGCTTTGATGCTTCCTGAGACAAAACCCCAAAAGGCCAGAACTCCGGCATCTGTCTTGACAATCTCCCATTTTAAGGGGACAAAGAAAAATAAATCTACCCTTTAACAATGCGGGGACAGAAGCCAGGAAGACAGAAACCATAGCTCTGGACCTGAAAATAACTCTGCAGTAATCTAAGAACACTAATGGAAACAGTTTTTTGGTGCCTTGTGCATTTCTCATGTAGGTTGCAGTATAATCTATGGTTCCTAAAACATATACAATGCATTCGGAAAGTATTCATAGCGCTTCACTTTTTCAACATTTTGTTATGTTACAATCTCATTCCAAAATGGATTAAATGTGTTATTTTCCTCCAAATTCCACAAACAATACACCATAATGACAACGTAAAAAAAAAAAAAAAAAAAAAAAAAAAAAGTTTGTCTGAAATCGTCACAAATTAAAAAGGAAAAATAAAAACAATCACATGGACATAAATTTTTACAGCCTTTGCCATGACACTCAAAATTTAGCTCAGGCACATCCTGTTTCCACTGATCCTTGAGCTGTTTCTACAACTTGGAGTCCACCTGTGGTACATTCAGTTGACTGGACATGATTTGGAAAGGCACACACCTGTCTATATAAGCTTGTCAGAGCACAAACCAAGCCATTAAGTACAAGGAATTGTCTGTAGAACTTCAAGACAAGATTGTATCGAGGCACAGATCTGCGGAGGGGTACGAAAAAAAATTCTGCAGCATTGAAGGTCCCAATGAGCACAGTGGCCTCCATCATCTGTGAATGGAAGAAGTTTGGAACCACCAGGACTGTTCCTAGAGCGGGCCGCCCAGCCAAACTGAGTGATCAGGGGGGAAAAGGGCCTTAGTCAGGGAGGTGACCAAAAACCCGATGGTCAGACAGAGCTCCAGCATTTCTCTGAGGAGAGAGGAGAACCTTCCAGAGGAACAACCATCTTTGCTGTACTCCACCAATCAGGCCTGTATGGTAGAGTGGCCAGACGGAAGCAATTCTTCAGTAAAAAAGGCATATGACAGCCTGTCTGGCGTTCGTCAAAAGGCACCTGAAGGACTCTGACCATGAGAAACAAAATTCTCTGGTCTGATGAAACAAAGAAGGGAAATCTTTGGCCTGAATGGCAAGTGTCATGTCTGGAGGAAACCAGGCACCACGGTGGTGGCAGCAGCATCATACTTTGTGGATGTTTTTTCAGCAGCAGGAACTGGGAGACTAGTCAGGATTAAAGGGCAAGATGAATGCAATGTACAGAGACATCTCTGATGAAAACCTGCTCCAGAGCGCTCTGAACCTCAGACTGGGGCGAAGGTTCATCTTCCAATAGGTCAACGGCCCTAAGCACACCCCCAAGATAACAAAGGCGTGGCTACAGGATAACTCTGTGAATGTCCTGGAGTGGCCCAGCCAGAGCCCAGACTTGAACCTGAGTGAACATCTCTGGAAAGAAATAAAAATAACTGTGCACCGACGCTCCCCATCCAACCTGATGAAGCTTGAGAGGTCCTGCAAAGGAGAATGGGAGAAACTTCCCAAAAAAAGGTGTGCCAAGCTTGTAGCATTATACTCACAAAGACTTGAGGCTCTAATTGGTGCCAAAGGTGCTTGAACAAAATATGTTGCAAAGGCTGTGAATACTTATGTACATAAGACTTTTTTCGTTTTTTATTATTAAAAAAATATGCAAAGATTTCAAACAAACTTCTTTCACATTGTCATTATGGGGTATTGTTTGTAGAATTTTGAGAAAAATAATGAATTTAATCATTTTAAAATAAGGCTGTAACATAAAATGTTGAAAAAGTGAAGCACTGTGAATACTTTCCGGATGCACTGTATGTGTTGCTCAATGGATGATAGAGAAGTACTAATTACCTGGCTGCCAGGTTGTTCCAGTGGCTTGAGTAATGCCCAAGTTACTGTACAGCAACAAGTCCGCTAATCAGAAATTTTACCTGCATACTGACTTATCTCTATGCTTATTCTGGGTCAGAGACTCAAATGTACTGACAGTACAGTCAAAAGCAAAAGAACAGGCATTATTAGAAGGCAGTTAGAAATCTAACCCCCCATATTTGTATCAGTATAGGTACTAACCTTTAGCTTCTTACAGTGTGCGCCCAGAGTTCCGACAATAAAAAAAAAAGTGAACTAGGTAAACAAAATAAACTAACAGAGGATGCCTGTCACATTAATGGAGCAGTAGTGAGGCTTAGGAGACAAGGCGGCTCTCAATTCTTTGACCCAGGAGCTAAGTGCGAATAAGAACACCCAACTATTTAAGAGATCTAAAGTGTTTTAAGGGTAGAAGTCAAGGCTGGAATGAAGGCCAGCCATACACTGAGCAAATTTCTTCCCTGCAACCATAGGTTGCAGTAAAGAAATTGACTTGATTCCCCCATCAACACAAACAATGTTGATGCAGGAACCCCTCGTCAGCCATTGTTATCTCCATGCGGAAGATGACACCCCCGCCAGGACAAGACCGTGATTAATGCTAGCGTTTATAGCAGCTGTTAGCGATAATCACAGGTAAAACCCAGCATGCTGGTTGTACTCAAGTTGATCGATCAACTTGGTACATTCAGCCTGCCCATAAACGTTAAACTGGCCGAAATTGGAACCATGTATGGCCTGCCTAACTTTGCCTTAAACTGCTCCCACCCACCTTCCAACACCTATACTAAACTACCCTGTAAAAGTAACATTCATATAATTAACTATTCTTAGAGCACCAACAACAGATAGAATGCAGGTATAATGAAGTCACCCCTAAGTGGGGCATCTGATGTCAGCTGTACCTCCTCTCCCCTGAAGCCAGCCATTGGGGAGATTACATGACTGGATAAGAGCACTCAGATTTTACTTTAGTTTGCTCCAAATTATATTTAGTTTTCCATTATTAAAGTAAATAGTTAAACAGTATGTAGCATCAGTGGGGAATTGGACGCCTTGATTGACGCCACTGAAAAAGCATCTGAGCCAGGACAAACATTTTTTCAGTAAAAAGCAACAAGATGCTTTATTAGCATGGCGTTTGAGATGCCTTGATGCGGATTACAGACCAATTTTACTCAAGACATTTTGCCACTGAATTACTAGCAAAACCTGCTGGAATTCCTTAATCATCTAGCCAAACTGTACTTCACCTGACAACTTTTTCAATAGCTTCTTTGTTAACGTTTCTCTCCCTAAGCTACCCAATGGCACCAAGGCTAAACTCGAAGGCTTCATTACTCCAGAAGACAATTTGATATTGGAATATATACTAGTGTGGGGTGGTACCACTAAGTGCAAATAAACCTATAAATTTAGTGCAAATAAAAATAAGGGAAAACCTTTAAAACTGTGTACCACATCCTATAATTTAAATTGAAGAACCCGTCTTTTAGTATGGGTCCTGCAACTACTTCCACTGCACAAGGGATGGCACTTTCATCTAATTGTTCGGCCACCTCGTATGGTGGTGTCCCACTTATGACACCGTCCTTCGGGGCTGCTAGACAAACCACAAAAGATTCACATTTTTCACAAATTAGTTCACAGCCCCCAAATTTATCAGGGGCCCAATGCACACACAACCTCTTTAGAACTTAATATTATTAATTTAACTCCCTATTCCTTCACCCATGAGGATTTAGGAATATTACAACTGGGACTTAGCTTCTGCCCCACATCTCAACTGGACAAATACAAGACAATCAAGGATCTCTATTTATTTTCCAGGAATCGAACATCTAAATACATACAGGTCCCTCTCAAAAAATTAGCATATTGTGATAAAGTTCATTATTTTCTGTAATGTACTGATAAACATTAGACTTTCATATATTTTAGATTCATTACACACAACTGAAGTAGTGCAAGCCTTTTATTTTTTTAATATTGATGATTTTGGCATACAGCTCATGAAAACCCAAAATTCCTATCTCAAAAAATTAGCACATCATGAAAAGGTTCTCTAAACGAGATATTAACCTAATCATCTGAATCCACTAATTAACTCTAAATACCTGCAAAAGATTCCTGAGGCTTTTAAAAACTCCCAGCCTGGTTCATTACTCAAAATCGCAATCATGGGTAAGACTGCCGACCTGACTGCTGTCCAGAAGGCCATCATTGACACCCTCAAGCAAGAGGGTAAGACACAAATAAATTTCTGAACGAATAGGCTGTTCCCAGAGTGCTGTATCAAGGCACCTCAGTGGGAAGCCTGTGGTAAGGAAAAAGTGTGGCAGAAAACGCTGCACAACGAGAAGAGGTGACCGGACCCTGAGGAAGACTGGGGAGAGGGAAATGCCAAAATGCCTGAAGTCCAGTGTCAAGTACCCACAGTCAGTGATGGTCTGGGGTGCCATGTCAGCTACTGGTGTTGGTCCACTGTGTTTTATCAAGGGCAGGGTCAATGCAGCTAGCTATCAGGAGATTTTGGAGCACTTCATGCTTCCATCTGCTGAAAAGCTTTATGGAGATGAGGATTTCATTTTTCAGCACGACCTGGCACCTGCTCACAGTGCCAAAACCACTGGTAAATGGTTTACTGACCTGGTATTACTGTGCTTAATTGGCCTGCCAACTCTCCTGACCTGAACCCCATAGAGAATCTGTGGGATGTTGTGAAGAGAAAGTTGAGAGACGCAAGACCCAACACTCTGGATGAGCTCAAGGCCGCTATCGAAGCATCCTGGGCCTCCATAACACCTCAGCAGTGCCACAGGCTGATCAATGCCACGCCGCATTGATGCAGTCATTTCTGCAAAAGGATTCCCGACCAAGTATTGAGTGCATAACTGAACATAATTTTTTGAAGGTTGACTTTTTTTGTATTAAAAACACTTTTCTTTTGTTGGTCGGATGAAATATGCTAATTTTTTGAGATAGGAATTTTGGGTTTTCACGAGCTGTATGCCAAAATCATCATTAAAACAATAAAAGGCTTGCATTACTTCAGTTGTGTGTAATGAATCTAAAATATATGAAAGTCTAATGTTTATCAGTACATTACAGAAAACAATGAACTTTATCACAATATGCTAATTTTTTGAGAGGGACCTGTATATGATTAAGATCGTACACGTGCCAAACGGGAGAGGGAACTATCAGAAAACATTAAACATTTTACTATGGAGGAATTTCGTGCATTTCGAGAACTTATTCTCCTCGAGGAGAATGGTGATACATCTTTAGTCTCGACATCGGCGGATGGGGTTCCCAGTACCGCCGATGGGAAGGCTGCATCTCCTCTCCCCCATATGATAAATACACCATTCAAGCTGATGTCCAAGCAATTCCCAGACCTTATGAAATTCTCATGTCTGGGCTTTCCTCATCG